>NC_088803.1:93209-693209 GCF_011386835.1 Chrysemys picta bellii | reverse complement strand
ACTTAACAGAGGCAGGATTGTTCACATCAGACAGAGCAACGATTCCCCTGTACTTAAAGACAAGCACAGTCTACACAATAGCAGAATTTGCCCATCCCAAAGCGAGTGCACATAACCCACAGGAGCCCCAAAATGGTGCATAAGCACAGGGTCAAGGGGGACTGATTGTTTCAGGGCTGTACTGTCCTCTGGGGTTCTGTGCCTTGGGGAGAGCTAACAGCTGCAGGGAGCCCCTATACTGAGCACTCTCCCCACATTGTTCACAGGAGTTCATCCTGGAAGATATCTCGCTGCTGAGGGTGACCTGGGAAGCAAGGGAGGGTCTTTTACTACAATGCAGCTTCTGCCCTGGCCCTTATGCAGCTGGGAGCTTGCAAAGGGAGCGCGGCGCTTTCCCCACCCCCGCTCTCCTCTTCCCCAGCTGATGCGCTCCCTTCCATGGAGCCGGGCGGCTGCTGGCTGCCCCTGCTTCTCTCCGCTTCCCCCAGAGCTTTCCCCGGTGGCCCGAGCTGCTGCTCCGCTCCTCCGCAGAGCCTTTCTGGACAGGCCTTTGCCTCGCTGATATTCCCATCACCCGGACAAAGGACACAGGACAGGACTGGGCTCTCCATGGCTCTAGCAGAGGCTGGACCTGGCTAATGTCCCCTCCCCCCCCACACACACACTCCCAGCTCAGCAGCACAGTCAGCCACCCCTTCTTGCATCTGAAGAAGTGAGGTTCTTACCCAGGAAAGCTTATGCTCCCAATACTTCTGTTAGTCTCAAAGGTGCCAGAGGACCCTCTGTTAATTTTCTATGAGCCTTTTTCCTATTTTTTTTCTTCAGAGTAAGCAACACATGTTCTTTAACAAGTGAAAGATCACTGAGTTTTAACCGTTTTGATTTACCTAGATGTTCGTGTCAGCCTGCATGCAACTCCCAAGATCAGTTTGACTAATTGCACTGTTTTATTTCAGCTCAAAGAGGAGCTAAAGGTTTTCCTTGGACTTTCTGCTCTGAAATTTGCAGCAACAGAGTCAACTAATCATGCTGATGTGTGATTATATTCTGTGATTATTTCCCCAATATGGAAACATGTGTAAAAGACAAAAAAAGGTGAAGGGGGCCACCAACACTTTTTTTTGCTTGCTGCGGCAAAAACCCTAGAGACGGCCCTGGCAGCACTGGAGTGGTGGTTTGCCTCGCGGGCTTTGCGGTAAGCATCCCGCAGCTCCTTCACTTCAACCCTGCACTGCTGTGCGTCCCGGTCATGGCCCCTTTCTATCATGGCCCTTGATATCTGCCTGAAGGTATCGTAATTCCTACGGCTGATGCACATCTGGGACTGGACATCTTCCTCCCCCCAAACACTGATGAAATCCAGCACCTCCCCACTGCTCCACACTGGGGATTGCCTGTCACATGGAGGCATGGTCACCTGGAAATATGTGCTGAGAGCACTCCATGCCTGGCTGAGCAAACAGGAAGGGGATTTTCAAAATTCCCAGAGAATTTAAAGGGTGTGCCTGGTGGTTGGTCACCTGAGGGCAGGGCAGTAGAGTTCAAAGTGATGACCAGAGTGGCTAGAACAGGCATTGTGGGACACTTCTGGAGGCCGATCAGAGAGCATTAATAGACTAGGGCATACACACTGGTTCCACGGCACTCCAGCCAGGCCACAGCAAGTGTTATGTATCTCATGGAAGTGGAGTACCAGGAGTCAGAGCACTCTATGTGCCTTGCCAGTGTGGATGTGTCATGAGTTAGAGCACATGGAGCTGCTTTCATGAGCTCTAACTTGCAAGTGTACCCAGGCCCTGAGAGTTATTTGGGCCACAACCTCAGTTGCTGTATATTGGCAAAGCTCCATTGGAGTTATTCTGGTACATTTGTGTGCATTATACCGTGCCAAAGGGGAGAGAGAGAATAATCCTAGGACATCCTCAATATTTTCCTCTCCCATATTAAAATTAAAAACAAGGAGAAGGGTGATCTTGTGCTTATGGTCCTGGACTGAAACTCATGAGACTTAAGAGGTCAGTTCCTAGTTTTACCACAGTCTCTCTGTGTGACCTTGCACAAGTCACTTAGGGTACATCTATACTGGCAGAGTTACAGCACCAGCAGTTACAGCACCGCTCAGAGAGCGCCGAAGGAAAACTGCTGTTGTGTGTTCACACTGACAGCTGCCTGCGCAATAGCATGTTCACACTTGCAGCACTATTCGGAGCGGTGCACTCTGGGCAGCTCTCCCACAGAGCACCTCTTTCTCTTTTGCCACTAAGAGTTGTGGGAAGGTGGAAGGGGTCATAGGGCATCCTGGGTCCTGCCCCAATGACCCATGGTGCATTGCTTTGCATCTCAGCAATCTCTGTGCTTCCTTCTGCATTTGGCACCATCTTTCAACAGTTTGTGTACTGCTAGCCCTGCCCTGCCTCTTTCGGGCTGCAGGAATAGATCCTAAACTGCTGACCAGTACACTGATTGATCTGACCATCACACCACGAGCAGCAGTGGAGTTATTCCTTAAACTATAAAGGCAAGAGGAGTGTGACATTGATCTCACCACACGTAGTAGCTATGACACAAGAATGCTTGTGGCATTCACGGAGGTGCTGACCACTGTGGAACACCACTTTTGGCTTTGAAAACAAGCACTGAGTGGTGGGATCACATCATGATGCATGTCTGGGATGACGAGCAGTGGCTGCAGAACATTCACATGAGGAAAACCACATACATGGGACTGTGTGAGAAGTTCGCACCAGCCCTGCGGCACAAGGACATGAGAATGAGAGATGCTCTGTCACTGGAGAAATGCGTGGCAATTGCACTGTGGAAGCTGGCAATTCAGACTGCTACCGATTGGTCGCTAACCAGTTCAGAGTGAGAAACTTGACTGTTGGACTCATGCTGATGGAAGTGTGCAGGGCCATTAATCGCATCCTGCTCCGAAAGACCGTGACACTGGGCAACATGCATGACATTGTGGATGGCTTTGCACAAATGGGCTTCCCTAACTGCGGAGGGGCGAAGGATGGCACGCACATTCCAATTCTGGCACCAGCCCACCTAGCCACCAAGTACATTAATCGCAAGGTGTATTTCTCGATGGTTCTCCAGGTGCTTGTGGATCACCATGGGCGTTTCACAGACATTAACACAGGCTGGTCCGGAAAGGTGCATGACGCACACATCTTTCAGAACAATGGCCTGTTCAAAAAGCTGCAAGCAAGGACTTTGTTCATGAAGTAGAAGATTACCGTGGGGGAAGTGGAAATGCCCATTGTGATCCTGGGAGACCCTGCCTACCCCTTAATGCCATGGTTCATGAAACCCTACACAGGGAGCCTTGACAGCAGCAAGGAGCAGTTCAACAACAGACTGAGCCAGTCCAGAATGATGGTTGAGTGTGCTTTTGGCCGTTCAAAAGCCCACTGACAATGCCTGTATGGGAAGCTGGACCTTGACGATGACAATATCCCTGTGCTTATAGCCGAGTGCTGTACCCTCCATAATATTTGTGAAGGGAAGGGTGAAAGCTTCACACAGGGCTGGACCACAGAGGCTCAGTGCCAGGAGGCTGAGTTTGAACAGCCAGAGACCAGGGCTATTAGAGGGGCACAGCACGGGGCCATAAGGATCAGGGTTGCTTTGAGGCAGCAATTTGAAGCTGAAAGCCACTAATATTTGTTTCTACGCTTGGGAGTGCAGTGCTTGTAATGATAGGAGGTGATTGCTACACATGATGCAAGAAGGGGCCTTAATATAACTGTATGTTGCTTTGCAGGGCTCTTTTTGCTTTCACTTAACAGAATAAAGATTGATTTAAAAAAAAACACTATTTTTTTTATTGAAAGACAACAAACAGAGGAGAGAGTCAAATGAAAAACTTCATTAGCTGGGAGGGGGAAGGAATATGGGGGAATAGAAGGTCTCAAAAGGAGGAGGGGTCCCAGAATGGCTACAGATTTATGTATGTCCAGGGATTCATAGATTCAAGGACTGGAAGGGACCTCGAGAGGTCATCGACTCCAGTCCCCTGCCCGCATGGCCAGACCAAATACTGTCTAGACCATCCCTGATAGACATTTATCTAACCTACTCTTAAATATCTCCAGAGATGGAGATTCCACAACCTCCCTAGGCAATTTATTCCAGTGTTTAACCACCCTGACAGTTAGGAACTTTTTCCTAATGTCCAACCTAAACCTCCCTTGCTGCAGTTTAAGCCCATTGCTTCTTGTTCTATCCTTAGATGCTAAGGTGAACAAGTTTTCTTCCTCCTCCTTATGACACCCTTTTAGATACCTGAAAACTGCTATCATGTCCCCTCTCAGTCTTCTCTTTTCCAAACTAAACAAACCCAATTCTTTCAGCCTTCCTTCATAGGTCATGTTCTCAAGACCTTTAAACATTCTTGTTCCTCTTCTCTGGACCCTTTCCAATTTCTCCACATCTTTGTTGAAATCCGATGCCCTGAACTGCACACAATACTCCAGTTGAGGCCTAACCAGCACAGAGTAGAGCGGAAGAATGACTTCTCGTGTCTTGCTCACAACACACCTGTTAATGCATCCCAGCATCACACTGTTAACTCATATTTAGCTTGTGGTCCACTATAACCCCTAGATGCCTTTCTGTCGTACTCCTTTCTAGACAGTCTCTTACCATTCTGTATGTGTGAAACTGATTTTTCCTTCCTAAGTGGAGCACTTTGCATCCAGACCAGTGGCACCGCTATACGCACCCACATGGCCCCACAATATGCCAACATTTTTATGGCTGACCTGGAACAACGCTTCCTCAGTTCTCGTCCACTCATGCCCCTTCTCTACCTATGCTATATTGATGACATCTTCATCATCTGAACCCATGGGAAGGAGACCCTGGAAGAATTCCACCATGATTTCAACAGCTTCCACCCCACTATCAACCTCAGCCTGGACCAATCTACACGGGAGGTCCACTTCCTAGACACCACCGTACAAATAAGCGATGGCCACATTAAAACCACCCTATACCGAAAACCCACCGACCGCTACGCCTACCTTCATGCCTCCAGCTTCCACCCCGGTCACACCACACGATCCATCATCTACAGCCAAGCACTGAGGTACAATAGCATCTGCTCCAACCCCTCAGACAGAGACCAACACCTACAAGATCTTCACCAAGCATTCTCAAAACTATGATACCCACACAAGGAAATAAAGAAACAAATCAACAGAGCCAGACGTGTATCCAGAAGCCTCCTGCTACAAGACAGGCCCAGAAGAGAAACCAACAGAACTCCACTGGCCATCACCTACAGTCCTCAGCTTAAACCTCTCCAACGCATCATCAGTGATCTACAACCCATCCTGGACAATGATCCCTCACTTTCACAGACCTTGGGAGACAGGCCAGTCCTCGCCCACAGACAGCCTGCCAACCTTAAGCATATTCTCACCAGCAACCACGCACCGCACCATAACAACTCTAACTCAGGAACCAACCCATGCAACAAACCTTGATGCCAACTCTGCCCACATATCTACACCAGCAACACCATCACAGGACCTAACCAGATCAGCTACAACATCACTGGCTCATTCACCTGCACATCCACCAATGTTATATATGCCATCATATGCCAGCAATGCCCCTCTGCTATGTACATTGGCCAAACTGGACAGTCACTACGCAAGAGGATAAATGGACACAAGTCAGATATCAGGAATGGCAATATACAAAAACCTGTAGGAGAACACTTCAACCTCCCTGGCCACACAATAGCAGATGTAAAGGTAGCCATATTACAGCAAAAAAACTTCAGGACCAGATTCCAAAGAGAAACTGCTGAGCTTCAGTTCATTTGCAAATTTGACACCATCAGATCAGGATTAAACAAAGACTGTGAATGGCTATCCAACTACAGAAGCAGTTTCTCCTCCCTTGGTGTTCACACCTCAACTGCTAGCAGAGCACCTCACCCTCCCTGATTGAACTAACCTCGTTATCTCCATACTGATTTATACCTGCCTCTGGAGATTTCCATTACTTGCATCTGAAGAAGTGAGGTTCTTACCCACAAAAGCTTATGCTCCCAATACTTCTGTTAGTCTCAAAGGTGCCACAGGACCCTCTGTTGCTTTTTACAGATTCAGACTAACACGGCTACCCCTCTGATACTTGACACTTTGCATTTGTCTTTGTTAAACTTCATCCTGTCTACCTCAGACCATTTCTCCAATTTGTCCAAATCATTTTGAATTATTACCCGGTCCTCCAAAGCAGTTGCAATCCCTCCCAGTTTGGTATCATCTGCAAAATTAATAAGCGTACTTTCTATGCCAATATCTAAGTCGTTGATGAAGATATTGAACAGAGCTGGTCCCAAAACAGACCTCTACGGAACCCTACTTGTTATGCCTTTCCAGCAGGATTGGGAACCATTAATAACTACTCTCTGAGTATGATTATCCAGTGAGTTATGCACCCACCTTATAGTAGCCCCATCTACTATAAACTTAGTTTGCCCATCCCTGGTCTGGTCTGTACTTTTATTAAAGGCAATTGGTTGGTATATTATATTCAAGCCTCCCCAGGAAAGGGGATGAAGGGGTTTGGGGGGATATTTTGCGGAAATGGGAACTCCAAGAAGTCCTTTTCCTGAATCTTTGTCTAAATCACTTGGTGGTGGCAGCAGTACTGTTCAAGAACAAGGAAAGGATTTATGCCTTGGAGACGTTTTAACCTAAGCTATTAGAAATAACCTTAGGGGATTTGGGATTTTTTTTCATGTGGGTCCCCATATTTGTACCCCAGAGTTCAGAGTGGCGATGGAATCCTGACACAAGACAAGCCATTTACAATTTACACTTTAGTTCTCTACACAGGGAAAAGGACATTAAACGATATAAACTCATACATGCTACAGGGGGCTACAACAGTGGTACCCTTAACTCACCCAACAATATTATTAATCTATCCAACCACACACTTAGCCCAACAGAAGAGTCTGTCCTATCTCAAGGACTCCCGTTCTGCCCCACCACCCCCATGAACATGATACAGTTCTGCCATGATCTAGAAGCCTACTTTTGGTGTCTCTGACGCAAGGAATATTTTCAACACACAACTGAACAGCGCACTGGACCACGGGAACCCTCCTACCAACACTACAAGAAGAAAAAATCTGCGTGGACTCCTCCTGATCGTCAAAATGACACACTGGACTTCTACAGAGGATTTTAAGGCCCGGCTTGACAAAGCTCTGACTGGGATGATTTAGTTGGGAATTGGTCCTGCTTTGAGCAGGGGGTTGGACTAGATACCTCCTGAGGTCCCTTCCAACCCTGACATGCTTTGGCGACTTTGCTTTTGTCTATTTTTTCGTGTCAACATTAGTTTCATCAACAAAACTTGGTAGTGCAGAGAAGCCCTCGCAGGGTTGGAAGTTTATTGTCACCAAAATTGGGCAGTTTTTTTGACAAAGTCCTGCTGCAGTGTTTATGCTCTCGCTGTTTTGTTGCCAAAAGGCAGTGCTGGTGACAAAACTTGGCAGTGTAGAGAAGCCTCAAACTGGGGGGGGAGGGGGAGTTGTTCAGCTCGCCCTGCATTTCCTCTCGCTGTGCCTCTCACGGCGCAGTAATACACCCCCGAGTCCTGCACCGCCACCTCGGTGATGCGCAGCGGGGCGGACCGGCTGGGGGAGTCAATGGAGAGTTCAAAGCGCTCCGACGTCTCCGCGGAGTTGTAGCCAGAGATCACAGCTCGAGGGGCAGCTCCGGGGCTGTGTTAGTACCAAATAATTTTAACGTAGCCAGCGACACTGTGATTACAGGGGAGGTCAGCCCTGCCCCCCGCCAGGAAAGACAGCGCAGCAGGCTGAGAAACCTTCGCGCCCACCGCTCTGCCTGGGAGGAAAAAATAATAAAAACAGAGCATGAACAATCCCCCAGACACAGACAGGGAAACTAGCATCAGCAGCAGCGTGAAGTGTCATCGAGAAGGACACCCGGACACAGGTGAAAATTAATAAATACGGGGGGGAGGGGAGAATAATGCCCAGAAATGCCACGTGGGAATCTGACTCACTCGAAACAAGGACCAGCACAAGCGTGGAGACCAGGGTTTTAAGCATCCTCTCCATGAAGATTCGGTGTCTCTGCGCTTCTGTACGGAGCGGCTCCGTTTTCTCTCCACTGAGGCACCCCCGCCCCCAGCAACGTTAAAAGAAATTAATTAAACTCTTCTCGCAGAGAGAAGCCAAGCTCTGTCTTCTGAGGGCTGAAGGAATCCGGGAACGCTGCTTCTGTTCCAAATTAAATTGTGACTTTTGGTGTCAAGCACCAAATCTTTCTGTGCTTGGTTGGTAGCTGCCTTTCCGCTGCGCTGCTAAAAAGTCTCTCAGGGCCCGGGACTGGAGAGGGTTGGGGTGCGGCGTAACGGAGTAGGTGGAGAGAAAAAACTAGATGTATAGAACAACGAGAAAGTGGTCTCCGTTCTGGAGCGCCCCATCCCGGGCTCTTGTCTGAACTGCACGGGGACACGGGGGAGCAGAAAACTTTGTTCTGGCTTTCATAGAAGGAGGAGGGAGGGGAGTTAGTTTTGTTTGTTTCTTGTTGCTAATGAAATGTGGATCACCTTATAGCTTTGAAGCCAGAGATATTTTGCATTCGGCTCCCTTAAGGGAAGATGGTTTCCCACTGGTTATGTTTAGTAATGAACTTTCCTTGAGAAAGTATCCCGTAGGAAGAAAAGGAAAGAAAAGAAAGTGAATTCGTGTCTCGGATTTCTTGTAATCTAGTCACCACAATGAACACATGTGGAGTGACTCCGGATTCACACTGATCTTCACACAGTTGTCCCTGGATCTGCAGACCTGGGTTCCAGCCCTCTGGTCCTCACGATATGGGTCCAGCCCCCATTGACTCCATTAGAGTTGTTTTCATTTATAACGTCTCAGGATCTGTCCCCTTGGCTGCCATGGAATTACGCTGCTTTAAACCATCTGGGGAACTGTCCCTGCATCTCCTCCCCTAAACTGCCTGTCAGAGACTGAGGGTTTTTGCCCTGAGCCCAGCTCTGCCTGTGTCACTGTGCATCCACCGCACAGAGGTAGGGGCCTGAGTCCCCCAGCTGGGAGTCGGTGATGTGCAGGGAGCTGCGTTTCCCACTTTCCAGGCGCTCGCCTATGAACCGCCCCACAGTGACATTCTCATTAGAGCTCGCGGTCAGCAGGTGGGTCGGCCCTTGCCCAGGGAGCTGCTGGTACCACTGGAAGATTTTGAAAGCGCTGGTGAAAGAGCAGGACATGGTGGAGACCTTCCCTTCCCCAGTAACCAGCGACTCGGGGCTCTGATCCACTTGGGCTTCGCAGCAGGAGACTGGAGGGAAAAGAAATAATAGCAGCTAAAATAAATATTATGAGAGTGTTACATTTACTCTTTCTCTATGGATCTATCTATCCAGCCTTCCCTCTGCAGCCTCCATCCATCGCTCTGCTGTTCTATCCCCAGTATCTATATCTACTTATTTATACAGATAGATATAGATCTTGCCATCAGCATCTATTTATCCTTCTCTGTACTCTCCCTGAATCTTAAAAAAGCAGGACAAGAAAGGCTAACAAAGAACTTCAAAGCAATATTACTGTTCAAATAGATCAGAGGATGAGATATTTCCCACTGGCAGACCCCTCTCTCCTGATGGGTGAAGTAGCTCATAAATAGATAGCGTAATGGAGATCTATCTATCTAACTATTTACCTATCTATATAAAATATCTTGCCTCTCACTGACTTTTAAGAGTCTGCATCTTTTTACCCTTTAGAACGAGAAAATATTTGTTTCACTCACAGAGAAAAGCAAAGGTGAGAAGAAGGCTCCACAGAGCAGCTCCACTCTCTGAGGCCATGGTGAGCTCCGTTTCTTCTCTCCCTCGCAGAGGAATATACCGAAGCGGAGTCAATCCGAGGAAGGTTTGCAGGAGACCAGTGGAAACGAGAATTCTCCCTCCCCTCAGGTTACCCCCTTCTCAAGGGGAAGGATTCTCTGCCTACAGAGGCTGCTGTTTCATTGTCTGCCCCGGGGAGGAACAGCAGCTCTGTGAACGGTGCTGGGCTGGGTCCAGACCAGATCTCAGGCTGTGGGAATTAACCAGGGTTTGCAGGGGAGGGTGTGAGCACTCTAGCGCCATCTGCTGCCCTGGGACACAAGGGATGCGGAAGAAGTTCTTTGTTCAGGGGAATCCCAGCTGACAGATCACGAGAATGACACAGACGCATACACAGTTTCATTCCCCGTTGACTCCGATGGACCTACACCGATTTACACCTGCTGGGGATATGGCTCCATTGACACTAATGGACCACTGCCAATTTACAGGAGCTGAGGGTCTGTCCCCTTGAAAACTCAGAGAATGGGTGTACGATCCCCTGGTAAGCAAATCTATAGGGAAAAATAGAGCAGGAGAGTTGGCAACTTTTCTAGAGCGATATTATTATGGGCACAAGAGCAAACTATCCCAATGTATAGGAAAGTTAGGAAGTATGGCCAGGAATCGTGGCCAATGGGAGCTGTGGGGGTGGCGTCCGCATGCCAGGGCAGCAGCATGGGCCGCGCAGAGCCACCTGTTCCCCCCCCATACACACACACCAAACGGGAGATGCCCCAGGTAGGCGCCCTGCACCCTAACCCCCTACCCCAACCCTGAGCCCTCTCCCACACTCTAATTCCCTCCCAGACCCCGCACCCCAACCCTGAGCCTGCTCCAGCACCCTAATTCCCTTCTAGATGGTAGACCCACACAGTCAAACCCTGAGCCCACTCCCACACCCTAACTCTTGTCCAGAACCCAGACTCCAACCCCAAGCCCCCTCTGGCACCCCAACTCCCCCCCAGACCCCGCACTTCCACCCCAACCTCCTGCCCTGAGCCCCCTCCCACACTCCAAACCCTTTGGCCCGAGCCTGGAGCCACCTCCTGCATCCCAAAGGCCTCATCCCAAGCCCCACCCTAGAGCCGGCACCCCCAGTTGGAGCCCTCACCCCCTCCCGCTCCCACTCTCCTGGCTCAGTCTCCTCCCACACACTGAACCCCTCATTTTGGTCCTACCCTGGAGCCTAGGAACACCACAAACTCTAATAGCCCAAGGCCCTGGAAGGAGTACTGCAGAAATGGATCTAGGGACTGTAGTAGATCACAAACCATATGTTAGTCAGCAATGTAATCTTGTTGCAAAGAAAGTGAACAACATTTTGTGACTTGAGTATTGCGACCAGTTTAGGGCACCAGACTTCAGGAAAATTGTGGAAAAAGCCCAGGGGGCAGAAACAAAGAGCATTAAAGGTCTAGAACACATGATCTATGAGGGAAAAGAGAAAAAAAATGCATGTTTCATCTGGAGAAGAGAAGGAGGGGAGACATGATAACAGTCTTCAAGTAAGTAAAAGGTTGTTTTAAAGAAGAAGGTGATAAATTGTTCTTCTTAACCACTGAGGACAGGACAAGAAGTAATGAGCTTTAATTACAGCAAGGGAGATTTAGTTTAGACGTTAGGAAAAGCCCCCTGTCAGGGTTGTTAAGCACTGGAATAAATTGCCTATGGAAGTTGTGGAATCTCCATCATTGGCGGCTTTTAAGACCAGATTAGACAGTGTCGGGGATAGTCTGATAATACTTACTCCTGATTCAGTGCAGAAGCCTGAACTATATAACCTATCAGTGTCCCTTCCAGTTCTACATTTCTATGATTCTGTGATTGGCTTCCATGGAGTAATATTGTTTTGCACCATCTGGGGATCTGTCCCTGCATCTCCTGGCCCTAAGCTGTCTCTCAGAAGATGAGGGTTTTTGCTCTGAGCTCAGCTCTGCCTGTGTCACTGTGCATCCACCGCACAGAGGTAGCTGCCTGAGTCCCCCAGCTGGGAGTCGGTGATGTGCAGAGAACTGCGTTTCCCATCTTCCAGGGGCTGCCCCACGAACCGCTTCTCAGTAGCGTTCTCCTGAGGGCTCACGGTCAGCAGGTGGGTCAGGCCTCGCCCAGGGAGCTGCTGGTACCAGTGGAAGGTTTGATACTTGCTGGTGAAAGCACAGGACATGGTGGAGACCTTCCCTTCCCCTGTAACCAGCGACTGGGGGTTCTGATCCACCTGGGCTTCGCAGCAGGAGACTGGAGGGAAACAAAAGAACAGTTGAAATGTAGCATTCAAGTGTAGGCGAGAGTGTGTTACTTTGCCATTCTACCTATCTGACCATTCTTCCCTATGTGGTGTCTCCCCATCCTTTCCTCTGAAGCACCCTTCCTTCCATCCATTCTCCCGTGCACCCTATCTCTGGCTACCTAGAATCTTCCTCAGTCTTGAAAAGAGGTAAGAAATGCTAACAAATAACCCCAGGGCAATGTGACTATTAAAATAGATCAGAGACAGAGTGTGTCCCATTGGCAGCCCCCTCTTTCCCATATATAGGTGCTGTAACTCTGAATCAAACAGAGCTGTGAACTGAATCAAACACGGCTCCAGTCGTTCCTAGTTCAATGTCCTACAAGCGACGCAGCTGCTTGGAAGAGCCCAGCGTGTTCTGAGCAGAAACTTACAGTACAAAGGAAGAAAGACCCAGGGGACTTGCAGCCTCATGATTCTCGGGGGTGGCGAGGTGAATTTCTGACACCTGTAGCAACCGGGCACTGAGATGCAGTGGGTGCCTGGTTCATCTCTGCCTGATTTTATTTTTCTTCTCAGACACATCATGTGACACACACACCAGCCTAGGCTCCTGTAACTGCCGCCGCTTGCTCCTGCACAACCTCAACTGCGGTCTCGGAGCTGTACACCCCCAGCGTAGACAAAGGCACCCGGCATGAGGGGATTCCTTGGCTGTATCTGAACAGCAGCAACCAAGCTGCGACAGGAGAGCCCAGTAGCTAGAGCACTCACCAAGGCCTGAGTTCGAGTCCTTCCTCCACCAAAGACATTCTGGGTGCCTTTTGGCAAGTCACTCAGGGCCACGTTTTTAAAGGGTGGCCCAGTGGGGTTTTCAAACACACCCAGGGCCCCTAACTCTCATTGATTTTAAAGGGGTGTTTGGCACCGAGGCACTTGTGAAAAATCCCACAAGGTACCTAGGGCCGTTTAAAAATCCACCCCTCTGTTCCTCAGATCCCCAGCCATAAAATGGGGGTAACAGCACTTTCCCACCTCGCACGGGTATTGTGTGGACCAATAAAGTGATGGTTGTGAGGTGGGTAGACACTGTGGTAATATGGCCAGAGAAATACCCAATGCAGGCAGTTTTAGGCTGGAATGGTCAAAGATTTCTGAGGGAGTTTGTAGCCCAATTTCCCTTGAATTCCACTGGGAGCGGATCACCTAATTCCCTTGGGCTCCCTTGAAAATATTTTTAAAAGCGCCTTTGTCCCACCCCGACCTCCGACCCAACCCCTGCAGTATCTCAGCACCACACAGACATGAATGGATTTAGCCTGGGATTTTCAAAGGAACGAAAGGGAGTTAGGAACCCGTGTCCTGTTGAATTTCAGTGATATTTGGCCACCTAGCCTCGCAATGGCACATTTCTTGAGTTTTTGTGAAGTTAAGGAGTCTAGCAATGGTTAGTCTGAGTCAGAGAAAACAAGGGGTCAGATTTTCAAATATGTATGATATCAAGAAGGCCAGAAATGACCAGGTTGCAGCAGATAAGAGAATGTGTGTGTGTGTGTGTGTGTGTGTGCACGTGTGTGTGTGTGTGTGAGAGAGAGAGAGAGAGAGAGAGAGAGAGAGAGAGAGAGAGAGAAAGAGAGTTTGTTGGGTGCAAGACTTTGAGAGAGTGCATTTGTGTTTGATCTGCATGTGAGTGAGTTTGGGATGTGTGCTAGTGTGTGTGTGTGTGTCACTTTATGGTGTGTGAGTGAGAGAATTTGAAGGTCGTGTGTGAGCGATTGTGTGGGTGTTTGATGTATGTAAGAGCAACTTTGATATATATCAACAAAGAGTCCTGTGGATGCATGTGACGAAGTGGGCATTCACCCACGAAAGCTCCAATACATCCGTTAGTCTTAAAGGTGCCACAGGACTCTCTGTTGCTTTTTACAGATCCAGACTAACACGACTACCCCTCTGATATTTGGGATATATGTTATTCTGGGTGTGCGTGACTTGTTTGTGCCTGTGAATTGTGAGTTCCCTTATGCAGAAATGTGTGTGTGTGTGTGTTTATGAGAGAGAAGAAAGAAAGTAACTTTGTGAGTGTGTGTGACAGAGATTTTGTGTTTGTGTCTGTGTCCGTGAAACACAGAAGTAATTATGTGTCTAAATGACATTTCAATGTCCAGGCTGAATTAAGGATGTGCCTTTATATTTGGTAGTAAAACAGTGATGGAAAACTCCTGCACCATTTCTCATTACTTCCTGCAGCTGTCAGTGAAACGCAGTGGCCACCAGATGGCAGCGCGTAACCACAAACTTGTTTGTTTGCTTTCAGAACAGGGTTTGCCACATTTTTATTACATTTTCTTTTCAAATTAACCCAGCAGGGCCTGAGGCAGTTCTGTTACTTCGCTCTCGGTTTTAGGTGATGGGGAACCATCTACTTTCAATGCGGTTTGTAGTTCCTGTGATTTGAACATGCAGGCTGAGAGTCTGAAACTAGCCTAAGAGAAAAAGATGCCCGATCCCCATTAAATTAATGCAGATTGATCATCCACATTTCCAAAGCAGCCTAAGGGAATTAGATGCCCAAATCCTATTGAATTTCAATGGAACTTGATCATCTAAATCCTCTAGGCCCTTTGAGAATGCCAGCCTCAGTATAAATCTGGGAGCTCTCTTTCCAGGAGTAACTGAGCTCTTCTGACAATGCCCTGATGTTTGCCCCTGTGCAGAGCCCTAAGTGCCAGTTAAGTCCAGAAGTTTGAGGGTTAGGTGTCCCTTGGGTTAAGTGTCAACCCAGGATTGAATTTCAACTGGGGGTTTTCAAAGGAGCCTAGGGGAGTTAGATGCCCAGCAACCATTGGTTTTGAATAGAATCGTGGTCCCTAACTCCACAAGGAACCCATCCCAGACTTCGCCAGCCCCCAGTGAGATATTAATAGATTCACTGATGGATAGATCCTAAAGTAAGAAGAGACCTTTGTGATCATCCAGTCTGACCTCCTGCTTTAACACAGGCCAGAGAAGGATACTCAGGGATATCTGCACCCAGCCCATAGCTTGTGGCTCACCTAGAGGAAAGACACCCAGTTTTGATTTAAAGACTTCAAATGATGGAGAATCCACCATCTCCCTGGGTCAGCTGTGTCAGTGTTTAATTACCCTCACTGTTAAAAATGTGCACTTTGTTTCTAGTCTAAATTTGTCTCACTCCGGCTTCCAGCCATGGGATCTTATTCTGCCTTTGTCTCGTTCCATCTCCTCTTTGCGGCGAATTTCTGAGTACCATTGTGGTGCCGCCTTTTCCCAGAAAGAAGGAAGAGGTTTTCATCTCCAGGAAGCCAGCTGTGGCAGGTCTCACCCCACTTCATAGCCCTCTACCCCACACCCACCCGTTTCCTGCCCGTGCTCGCCTCCTAACTTCACCTGCAGGAGTCAGTTTCTTACAGTAGCGGAGAGGTGTCAGGTTTTTGTTCAGGACTCCCTAGGAATTTCAACACCGTGTCTCTACTGAAAGCGCAGAAGTACATGGCCGCGTCCCCAAACTCCAGAGCTGTGATCCTCAAACTGACGGAGCTTTTGGACTTCTCCAAACTGACAGAGAATCTCTCCCCGGCCTCATTCCTCTTTGTTCCTCCAGAATATTGCTGAAAAAGGAAATTAAGGCTTTCCCCGGGGGGCTGTTTGTACCAATACAAATAATAGCTGCTAGCCGCAGTTTTATAGGTGCAGTCCAGGGAAACGGATTCGAGCTCCACCCCTGACACTGCCGGCTGGGTCTGAGTTACAGCATCTTCCATGCTGGAGCCTGGCACAAGGAGAGGGGCAAAGAGAGGTTAGTGGGAGGATCCTGTCACTGAGGGGAGTTCTTGGTTCTGGGATTTTTTAGGAGCTGAAGGGATTTCATGGAATCATGGAAATGTCGGGCTGACCTCAAGAGGTCATGTAGAGCCCCCCATCCCCTTCTGAGGCCATGAGACCATCCCTGACGGGTGTTTCTCTAACCTGATCTTCAAACCCTCCAACAATGCGGGTTCCACAGCCTCCCTACTTAACGTGTCCAGAGCTCAACTCTCCTTACGGTTAGAAAGTTTTTCCTAACGTCTTATCTCACTCTCCCTTCCTGCGAACTAAGCCACTTACTTCTTGCCCCGCCGTCTGTGGACATGAAGAACAACAGATCACCCTCCTCTTTATTTAGACTCCCAGATTCCATTGAAATTCAATTCCAGTGGGATTTGGGCACCTAAATCCCTGCCTGAGAGCATCCCTTCTTGCAGAGGAGGAGGAGGAAGGTCTGTTTAATCTCTCAGCGCCAGTAATGAAGGGGGTGGGGGGAGGCAGGTGGAGAATCTTTCAGAAATGGGATTTGGAATCTTACTCACTGAAAAGCAAAATCAGCACAATGGCCGAGTCCCGGACCGTGGCCATCGCCTCAGCGTCTCGGCTCTTCTGCAGGGCACTGCCGCTTTTCTCTCCAGCCAGCCTGGGAGAGAGTCATGCAGGCGGCAGCTCTTGTCCTCCCCCTGCAGCCCTGGGCCGAGGGAGGAGAGAGAGCCGCTGTCTGAATGGTGAAGATTAGAAATCAGGCAGTGATGTCACAGCTGGAGGTGTGAGTGACTCCTGGGGCCAAGTATGAACCTCCCCACACCTCCCCTCCCCTCCCCTCAATACCTGCCCTGCGGCTGAGCCCACAGGTGCTGGAACTAAGGGTGCTGGGGACGGGGGGGGCTGCCGCACCCCCTGGCTTGACGTGGTTTCCATCATATCCAGGTTTACAGTTGTGTTCAATGGTTCCCAGCACCTCGCTGTGCACATTGTTCCAGCGCCCCTGGCTGAGCCCCCCACAGGCCTCACCACGTATGAGGGGCTGGCAGGAGAACTGGACCGTGGGAAACCAGTGGCTGGAATAAACCGGTGTGCCCTGTCTATAGAGAGCAATGCTGCCTGTGCTGCAGCGCCCTCTGGAGGACAACAGCCCGATCCGCAGAGAGACCCAGGGCCAGCAGAAAACTTACCCAGCATCTCTTTCCCAAGTGAGCTGCTCGTTCCAAAAGCTGGGAACGTTTTTCCCTTTGCTGCCGGTCGATTTTTCCATTGCTGCAAACGCTGGATGGTGCCATGTGGTCCAGAGAAGGGACTTTTCCCTGTAAAATTCCATTTCCTAAAGAAAAAGTCCCTCTAGGATTAACCTGTTGTTTTTAATTTTTGTGGCCATAGGTTTTAAGGAGTGTTAAGTGGGAAAGAACAATACTAGGGACTCTCGGCCCTACAGCTGGTTACGTCAGTGAATGTAAACCCACAGTGATGCCAATAAAGTCAGTGCATTTCACAAGCAGTGAGGTCTGGTGGATAGCCGACTGGAATAGGGTTCAGGGCTGCTAGGTTCTATCCCCGGCTGTGTGACCTTGTAAACCCCCTGCCTCTCCCTGTGACTCTCTTTTCACTTTCTGCCTGTCTCTCTCCTGCCCATATGTCTTGTGAGCTCTTGGGATCTGGCCCATTGACTCCAGTGGAATGATGCTAATTTACACCAGCTGGGGATCTGGCCCATTGACTCCATCTGAGCTATGATGCATTCACACCAGCTGGGGACCTCTGTGCCTGTAACTCCCCCACCAAGCTGCTTTGCAGAGGATGGGGGTTTTTACACTGAGCCCAGCTTGGGTCGCTGTACCTCCACCCCACAGATGTAGGAGTCTGAGTCCCCCAGCTGGGACTCCGAGCTGGGCCGAGAGCTGCTTTTCAAATCCTCCAGGTGCTCGCCCATGAACTGCCCATCAGTGACTTTCTCCCTAGCATTGACAGTCAGTTGGGGACCAGCCCTCTCCGCGGGAGCTGTTGGTACCACTGGTAGGTTTGGTAAGCGCTGGTGTAAGTCCAGGTCACGGTGGAGATGTCTCCTTCCTGAACAACCAGTGACTCGGGTCTCGGAACCAACTTTGCCTCACAGCAGGACACTGCAGGGAAATGAAATTACAGCATTAGAACGACCTATATCAGAGTGTTACAGCACCTAACAAATGTCTGTCTATCCGCAGAAGCTAGGAATGGGCGACAGGGGATGGATCACTGGATGATTCCCTGATCTGTTCATGCCCTCTGGGACACCTGGCACTGGCCACTGTTTGAAGACAGTATCAGAGGGGTAGCCGTGTTAGTCTGAATCTGTAAAAAGCAACAGAGGGTCCTGTGGCACCTTTGAGACTAACAGAAGTACTGGGAGCATAAGCTTTCGTGGGTAAGAACCTCACTTCTTCAGATGCAAGTAATGGAAATCTCCAGAGGCAGGTATATATCAGTGTGGAGATAACGAGGTTAGTTCAATCAGGGAGGGTGAGGTGCTCCGCTAGCTGTTGAGGTGTGAACACCAAGGGAGGAGAAACTGCTTCTGTAGTTGGATAGCCATTCACAGTCTTTGTTTAATCCTGATCTTCTGGTGTCAAATTTGCAAATGGACTGAAGCTCAGCAGTTTTTCTTTGGAGTCTGGTCCTGAAGTTTTTTGCTGTAAGATGGCTACCTTTACATCCGCTATTGTGTGGCCAGGGAGGTTGAAGTGTTCTCCTACAGGTTTTTGTATATTGCCATTCCTGATATCTGACTTGTGTCCATTTATCCTCTTGCGTAGTGACTGTCCAGTTTGGCCAATGTCCATAGCAGAGGGGCATTGCTGGCATATGATGGCATATATAACATTGGTGGACGTGCAGGTGAATGAGCCAGTGATGTTGTAGCTGATCTGGTTAGGTCCAGTGATGGTGTTGCTGGTGTAGATATGTGGGCAGAGTTGGCATCGAGGTTTGTTGCATGGGTTGGTTCCTGAGTTAGAGTTGTTATGGTGCGGTGCGTGGTTGCTGGTGAGAATATGCTTAAGGTTGGCAGGTTGTCTGTGGGCAAGGACTGGCCTGCCTCCCAAGGTCTGTGAAAGTGAGGGATCATTGTCCAGGATGGGTTGTAGATCACTGATGATGCGTTGGAGAGGTTTAAGCTGAGGACTGTAGGTGATGGCCAGTGGAGTTCTGTTGGTTTCTCTTCTGGGCCTGTCTTGTAGCAGGAGGCTTCTGGGTACACGTCTGACTCTGTTGATTTGTTTCTTTATTTCCTTTTGTGGGTATCATATTTTGAGAATGCTTGGTGAAGATCTTGTAGGTATTGGTCTCTGTCTGAGGGGTTGGAGCAGATGCGATTGTACCTCAGTGCTTGGCTGTAGGTGATGGATCGTGTGGTGTGACCGGGGTGGAAGCTGGAGGCATGAAGGTAGGCATAGCGGTGGGTGGGTTTTCGGTATAGGGTGGTGTTAATGTGGCCATCGCTTATTTGTACGGTGGTGTCTAGGAAGTGGACCTCCCCTGTAGATTGGTCCAGGCTGAGGTTGATGGTGGGGTGGAAGCTGTTGAAATCATGGTGGAATTCTTCCAGGGTCTCCTTCCCATGGGTCCAGATGATGAAGATGTCATCAATATAGCGTAGGTAGAGAAGGGGCATGAGTGGACGAGAGCTGAGGAAGCGTTGTTCCAGGTCAGCCATAAAAATGTTGGCATATTGTGGGGCCATGCGGGTGCCCATAGCGGTGCCACTGGTCTGGAGGTATATATTGTCACCAAATTTGAAATAATTGTGTGTGAGGATAAAGTCACAGAGCTCAGCAATAAGTTGTGCTGTGTCATCATCAGGGATACTATTCCTGACAGCTTGTATTCCATCTGTGTGTGGGATGTTTGTGTAGAGAGCCTCTACATCCATGGTGGCTAGGATGGTGTTTTCTGGGAGGTCACCAATGCATTGTAATTTTCTCAGGAAATCTGTGGTGTCACGGAGATAGCTGGGAGTGCTGGTGGCGTAGGGTCTGAGTAGGGAGTCCACATATCCAGACAGTCCTTCAGTGAGAGTGCCAATGCCCGAGATGATGGGGCGTCCAGGATTTCCAGGTTTGTGGATCTTAGGTAGTAGATAGAATAACCCCGGTCGGGGCTCTAAGGGTATGTTGATTTGTTCCTGTGTTAGTGTAGGGAGTGTCCTGAGCAGAGGGTGCAGTTTCTTAGTGTATTCCTCAGTGGGATCTGAGGAAAGTGGCCTGTAGAATTTGGTATTGGAGAGTTGTCTGGCAGCCTCCTTCTGGTAGTCAGACAGGGCATTGTTGGAAGACAGGGCACTGACCTTTGGTCTGGCCCAGTATGCCTGTTCTTATGTTGTTATGTCTCTCTCCATGTCTATCTGTGTATCTATTTACCTTTCTTTCTGCTGTTGCCTCTCACTAATTTCTTACTGTTCCTATCTATCCATATCTATCTGTCCTTCCATGTGTATCATCTATTCATACATCAATCTGTTGTAAAACACACAGTTTCCAATAATAGCTAGCGTCAGTTTCATAAGCGCAATCCAACATCACAGACCCACTCTTCTCACCTGATGCTCCCCACTGGGTTTGTGTTACAGCATATTCCATGCTGGAGCCTGTTACAAAGAGGGGGTGAAGGAGAGGTTAGTCGTAGAATGTTGCCACTGAATTTTTTTATGGAGAACGTCCCTCATTGATTATCCTGATGATGACAATAATATTCTTCAGCGACATCTTGGATCAGGCACTGACACTTATTTTTCTTTGCACAGCACCTACCCCTAGGTGGAAATCATTGGCTGTTGCTGATTAATAATAATTGGTAAATATATATTAATTGTTAATTATTATTAATTATTATCATACTATTATATACTAGTATTATTTATTACTATTCCAATCCCACCATCTGGTTTACTCAGATGCCCAGTCATTTCCATTGAAATTTTTTACCCATAGGAAGAATGGCCCAAGGACTAGGCAGCATTGCGATATTTTCCCGTTACATAAGAACGGGCATACTGGGTCAGACCAAAGGTCCATTTAGCCCAGTATCCTGTCTTCCGACAGTGGCCGATGCCAGGTGCTCCAGAGGGAATGAACAGACCAGGGAATCATCAAGTGATCCACCCCCTTCATGCAAAGTTTATCAAAGCTTCAGGCTGAAATTTTTCAAAGGAGCCTAAGAGAACTAGGTACCCAAACCCTCACTTTGAAAACCCCTGCCCAGTTCACCAAGACTCCCCAACCCTCACTTCTAGTCTGGCTCTGAATTAAGAAGATTCCAGTTGTAGAGTCTCTATTTACCAAGTAATACCAAAGCGGTCACAGCCCACAGTAGGTTTTTTTCCTTCATAATGAAGAGATTTTCCTCATGCCCCAGTGTCACACTTTCTCTCTTCTTCTGCACCACAAGTCTTGTTAGCTCTCAGGCTGCTGCGTGGCCCTCGACATGACAACCGACGTGTCTGTGACAGCTCTGCTGCAGAAAAGCAAATAGTGTTTCCTGATTGATTGTAGATTGGCAGCAGAGCCAAACTTCCTGGCGGAGGTAACCACTGATTGAGTGACAGCACCACCCCACTCGCGGATTGCAATCAGAACTGACTAAAACGGGGCCCTCCCGCCTGAGCTCCTCAACCTGCTCTCTGCAGAACAGCGCCCCCTAGTGTCCCATTGGGCTCAGCACTAGCTCTCTGGGAAGAGAGTCCCATAAAGAGCCCCCACCCTGCTGCCTGCAGCACAGCGCCCCCTAGCAGCCTGCTGGGGCACTGAGGCCAGCCCGGAGTCACCCTCACCATCCCATGAATTATCAGGTGTCCCATCCGAATCCGATTCAAAGACTTCAAGGGATGGAGAATCCCTCACACCCCCAGGCAGATTGTTCCTATGGTTAACTATCTTCACTGATAAAAACGTTTGCCTTATTTCTACTTGCTGGCCTTTGGTCACATAGCATATGCAAACGAATTACACATTCAGAGCTCCTGTTGGTACCATTTATTATGTTTTGATATTATAGTAGCACCTGGAAATCCAATTGAGATCAGAGCCTTATTTTGCTGGGCAATGCCCGGATATATAGAGACAGTCTCTGCTCTATGAAACGTACAGTCTAACTAGAAAAGATAGAGAAAATAGTATTAACCACCTCCATTATACAGATGGGGAACTGAAACCCAGGGAGATTAGGGTTGGATTTTTTTCCAAGGTGCCTATGGGAGTTAAGCACCTAACTCCTATAAAATGCTCTGACAATCTTGGCTCTGGCCTCCTAAGTGTCCTTGCACGAGTCGCTTCTTTGTACAGCGCCTAGCACCATCAGACCCAACTGAGCAATAATAAGAAAATTTCAACGGGGATTGGGCAACGTCATAGGCTGGCCGGCCCTTTGCAGCAAGCTAGCTTCGGCTACCAGCTCACACATGAGCAGGCAAAATAAGGCCTCATTAGTGATCCCTGCTGGGTGTACTGGGGGTTAATTAGAAAGGCTGCCCCCCGACGCCCAGTTGTGGTGGCGAAGCAGGCAGAGCACTATTTAAATAGGGCGGGGCGCTCGTTAAAGGAGAGACGGTCCTGAAGAGAGGTGTGAGGGGAGGCTCTCTGTGGGAAGAGCATGTGGTTGTCACATTGAGTCACCTACAGACAGTAGGGTAAGTTCCTGTGGGGAAGGGGGAGGTCCCTGAGATAGGGCCTACAACAGGAGATAGAGACCCACGCTGCTCCTGAGAAGGGTCTCTGAGATAGGGCCTGAAAGAAGCGAGGAGTTCCTCGGAGCTTCACTGCTGGAGTCCCTGGCGAAGGGAAGCAGCTGGACATTATGCTGGGCAAGAAGAGAGAGAAGAGGAAGCAGGGCCAAGAGGCAGAGGACCTCAGTGGACCCAGGCAGGGGTAGAAAAGCTATTTGGACACTTGCTTTGGATTTTAAGTTGCCCTGTTTGTTAGCCGGAAAAGGGGGTGAGCTGTTGAATCACTTGGCTGGCGCCTGGAGGACAGAGAAAACCCAGTGGGGAGTGGACACGGCAGCCAAGGAAATAGTCAGGAGAACTCCCCTGCCACGCCAGACCCCGGACACGAGCGGTGAGGCCGCGGGCATAGAAGCATCGACCGCTCCTTGGGGAGCCTGGGGAAATGCTGCCTTCATAGCCAACGTCAAACCGCCTCTGGCAGAGCTGGGAACCGAAACCACCTTTCCTCGGTCCCCTCCCAGCACCCCTAACCAGGGAGCCAACGCTCCCCTTCCCCCCCGCCCCCGCCCCCCCCCACACACAGCAGGGCTATAAACTCCTGTCCCAATTGGGCTCTGTCCCACCCCGCCCTGCGCTCCCCCAGCGCCCCGCAGCCCTTCCCGGGTCACCCCCAGAGTTATTGGACAGGCTGCGCTGCGCCCTGTGTCACTGTGTCTCCACGGCGCAGAGGTAGCGGGCGGTGTCCCCCAGCCGGCAGCCGCGGATGTGAAGGGAGCTCCGCTTCTGCCCCGGATCGTGATCCGCAGTGAAATTCGGTTCTTGTGTCTCGCTGCCCTTACCGAACAGTATCAGCAGGAAAAGGGGCCGCTCCCCGGGAGCCTGCCGGTACCAGTGTAAACTGTTGATGACTTCGGAGTAAGTGCAGGTCACGGTGCTATTCTGCCCCTCGGAGACACCCCGCCATTCCGGGCTCTGCTCCACAGAGAGCTGCGCGCTGGCCACTGGGAATAACAGAGACAAGGGGGAACCGAGTCAGACACTGCCCCGAGCCACCTGCCCCCGGGAACCGCGGGACAGGGTGGGAAGAGAGACAGGCTGTGGGGGGAGAGACCGACCGATCTCCCCATTTCACTCCCTTCTTCCCCACCACGCAGTCAATGAAATCCAGCCCCAGCTCCCTGCCAGTAACCAGCGGGTCTGTCTCCCCAGCCCTTACCCCACACGTGCATTAGCTGGATCACCCAGAACAGCCCCCGCGGCCTCCCCATCCCTGCGCTCCCTGACAGCCCAGGGCGCGGGGACGCTGCTGGGTTCTCCCCTGGGGCTGGCCCGTGTGTTGCGGTCTCCTCTGCTGGAGGGATCGGGTACGTTCTTCTCCTCCGCCCCCCCCGCCCCCCGTGTGCCCAGCCAATCAGCGCCCAGCCCCTTCTCTCCCATCTGAGCCGTGTGCCACGGCCTAGAACTCCTTCCCGTAGTGCCCTTCACCCTGTGAAAGCTGCCCCCGTGTGGCCAAGTGTATAAGCGAGTGCAGAATTATTTAGTTCTTTTCAAAGGGGAATCAGGTGCCCAACTCCCATTGACCTCTACCAGAACTGGGTGTCCAAATCCCCTAGGCAGCCTCCATGAAGAAATGACTCCTCTCAACTATCAAACTAAAGATATAGGGAGAGATTTATCCAAAGTACCTAGGGGATTCAGGAGCACAAGTCCCATTAATAATACTGCCCAATGATTCTTATTCATAGAGGTTAAGTCTACAAGAGTCATTTAGTCTGGCCTCCTATATAGCTATATCACAGGCTATTAAATTTCATCCAGTTATCCATGTATTGAGCCCAAAATTTCTGTTTGCCTTAAGTATCTTCAAAGGATCACAGAATCATAGAAATGGGGACTAGAATGGACCTCAAGAATTCACCTAGTTCTTCCCTCTGTGCTGAGGCAGGATGGAGTAAACCTTAACCATCCCTGACAGGTGTTCATTTAACTTGTCCTTATAAACCTCCAAAGATGGGGATTCCACAATCTCCCTGGAAAACCTATTCCAGAGTTTAACTACCCTTTATAGTTGGAAAGGATTTCCTAATTGTGACAAAGTGAAACTGTTCTTAATGTTTCCTCTGAATACTCTAGGGGTGCCTCAGTTTCCTCTATGCATTTCTTAAGTCTCTAGGTGGTGGGATAAGGGGGTGTAATTCTTGCAAAGCAAAGGGACGGTGTGCATAGGTGGCCGACACTCTGTCTCCTGGCAACTAATGGCCGGGGCCCTTCCCCCCTGCACGGTGATAGCTAAAGGTGTTGGAGAACAAAGAAATCAGGTGACCTCCTGGGGCCCGGGAAAGAGACAAAGCCCAGAGGAGGAGGGGCTAGAGGCGGTTTCAGTTTGGGACTGGCTGGGGACGTGGAGTTAGTGCAGACGTGGCTCACTCCCCCCCACAAAATGGACCCGGCTGAGGGGTCCTGTTCTCTGTACCTGCAAGCTCTGTTTTAGACCGTGTTCCTGTCATCTAATAAACAGACGTTGTACTGGCTGGCTGAGAGTCACATCTGACTGCAAAGTGGGGGTGCAGGACCCTCTGGCTCCCCCAGGACCCTGCCTGGGAGGACTCGCTGTGGGAAGCACACGGAGGGACAGATGATGCTGAATGCTCCAAGGTCAGACCCAGGAAGGTGAAGATGTGTGAGATTCTTGCCCAGAAGACAGTCTGATCACAGATAGGAGAGTTCACCGGAGTCCTGACGGGCTTCGTAGGGAGCAGTTCCACAGCATCGCCTGGGGACTCCGTGACACTAATATGCAACCTAAATCTCCCTGATTGCAGATTTAGCCCATCACTTTTTGTCCCAGCTACCATGGACATGGACAACAGTGATCACCGTCCTCTTTATAACAGCCCCTAACATATTTGAAGACTGTTAATTCCATCCTCATCCCCCTCAGTCTTCTTTTCTTAAGACTAACCAGACCCATTTAAAAAAAAAAACATTCCTCATAGATCAGGTTTTCTAAACCCTTTATCATTTTTGCTGCTCTCATCTGGACTCACTACAATTTGTCTACATCTTTCTAAAAATGCAGCACCAGAACTGGACACAGGACTCCAGCTGAGGCCTCACCAGTGGCAACTAAAATACGACAATAATCTCTTTGTCTTACATATGACACTGCTGGTAATACATCACAGGACTGGAAGGGACCTCGAGAGGTCATGTAGTTCAGTCTTCTTCACTCATGGCAGGACTAAGTATTATCAGACATGGGGGGAAATTCAAATCAGTATCTTAGAAGTTTGTACACTCATGCGAGAAGTATGGGGAATAAGCAGGAAGAATGTGAAATGCTATTAGTAAACAGAACTATGACATAGTTAAAAGCGACAAAGAGTCCTGTGGCACCTTATAGACTAACAAAAGTATTGGAGCATAAGCTTTGGACATGCATCTGACGGAGTGGGTATTCACCCACGAAAGCTTATGCTCCAATACTTTTGCTAGTCTATAAGGTGCCACAGGCAGGGCTGGCGCTAGTTTTTTTGCTTCCCCAAGCAAAAAAAAAATTGGCTGCCCCCCGTCCCAGCCCTGGCCTCCTCGCTGCACCCCTCTGCTGCCCCAGCCCTGGGCTCCCCCCCACACACACACACCCTGCAACCTCATCTCTGGGCTCCCTCATTCCCCCGCACCATTGCCCCCCCACACACACCTCCTGCCGCCCCAGCCCTGGGCTCTCTCCCCCCCTCCACCTGCATCCTCCTTCCGCCGCAGCCCTGGGTCACTGGTAACTCGCTCCCAGGGCAGGTCATTCAGCAGGAATTTTGGATGTGCATAGAACACAGACAGGATTGGTTCCCATAGGGTTAAAGAACTGCAGTAAAGTGGAACAATTTTCAGCTTGTGTGACTGGAGGATATCTGGATGCATGTTATAAGACTGTCCTACATAAATGAGAAAAAGTTGAGGTGCCTTTATTATTCTTTTGTTCCACTCTTTGTTTCTATGGGGAATTTGCCAATGCCATATCACTGTCTTCCTTTTAAACAAACAAACAAACAAACAAACAAACAAACAAACAAACAAACAAACAAACAAACAAACAAAAAAGGCAATGGCTGTTGAAAATAACAATTCCAGTCCTAATAACCACTGGGAAGCATTTCTTGCTCAATTTTATCCTACTTTTTCTACAGCAAGTTACAGTGGATCAGTATATTTGATTTGGGAGAAATGAAGTAACAGCTGCCCAAACTGAGCTTGAGCACTCCTGAATTTTGAGGTGTTCAAATCTGGAAGGCAGGTGCTGGGGGGAGGGAGGGGCTGTGGCGCCACGGGGGAGCACGGCAGCATGTATGCAGCAGTGTGTGTGGCGCTGTGCGGAGACAGACACGCTGGTCTGAGTGGCACGATAAGTGGGCTGGGGGGTTGGATGGGGTGGAGGTTTGGGGGGCAGTCAGGGGCAGGGAGAAGGGTGGGTTAGATGGGTCAGGGGATTGGGGGGGCAGTCGGGACAGGCAGTGTTTGGATAGGCATGGAATTCCCGGGGGTTTGTCAGGGGACAGGTATGGGGTGGGGTCCTAGGGTGGAAGTTGGGGGGATATCAGGAGGGGGCAGTTGGGGACAAGGAGAAGGGAGGCTTAGATAGGGGGTGGCATCCCAAGGGGCAGTTGGGGGCAGGGGTGATTAGGGGACAGGGAGCAGGTGGGGTTGGATGAGTTGGGGTTTCTGTGGGTGGCAGTTGGAGGGAGTCGATGGTGGCAGGGTGGGGCTACCCTCCCTCCCCGTGGGGTGTCCTATTTTTTGATTGTTAAAATATGGTATCCCTACTCACAGCGTAGCTCTCCATTCACAGCAGGCTGCAGCATGAGGTCTCAGCTACCTCACTCCCTCCCCCTCTTTCCTGTTGGTAGTGGCCAAGGGAATGCTGAGAAATGTAGTTCTTTCCCTGCTCCAGGGCTGGCTCTATAGACAGGGAGCTAACCAAGGAACTACAGCTCCCAGGGCTCCCTGTTGGTTCTCAGCTCCCATGATGGATCCCTGCCGCCCCTGCAAATGGGCTGCCCCAAGCACGTGCTTGCTTTGCTGGTGCCTAGAGCCGCCCCTGGCCACAGGACTGTTTGTCACTTTTTACAGATCCAGACTAACATGGCTACCCCTCTGATACTATGACATAGTTGGCATCCCAGAGACTTGGTGGGATAATACACATGACTGAATATTGGTATAGAAGGGTACAGTTTGTTCAGGAAGGACGGGCAGGGAACAGAGGGTGCAGGTGTTGCCTTATATATCAAAAATGTATACACTGGGACTGAGATTGAGATGGAAATAGGAGAGACTTGTTGAAAGACTTGTTGAAAGTCTCTGGGTAAGGATAAAAGTGGTAAAAACAAGGGTGATGTCATGGTAGGGGTCTACTACAGACCACCAAACCAGGAAGAAGAGGTGGATGAGACTTTTTTTAAACAATTAACAAAACCATCCAAAGGAAAGGACTTGGTGGTGCTGGGGGACTTCAACTACCCAGACATCTGTTGGGAAGAATCATATTAGCCGTTTTCACAACTGCATCCCATTATTGCCTCACATTCGATTTGTGATCCCCATAAACCCCAAGCTCTTTTTCAGCATTACAATCAGCTAGATATTCCCCATTTTGTAGTTGTGCTTTTGATTTTTTTTCAACTTCCTAAGTGAAGTACTTTTCACTTGTCTTTATTGATTTTCATCTTGTTGATTTCAGACCAGTCTCTATTTTGTCAAGGTCATTTTGAATTCTAATCCTGTCCTCCAAAGTCTTTGCAAACCCTTGATGTCATCTGCAATTTTTATAAGCATACTCACCATACCATTATCCAAGTCCTTCATGAAATATTGAATATTACTGGACCCAGGACTGACCCTTGTGGGACCCCAGTAGATATGTCCTTCCAGTCTAACAAAGAACTACTCTTTTGAGTACGGTCTTTCAACCAGTTTTACACCCACCTTATAATAGTTTCATTTAGACAATGGTTCCCTAGTTTGCTTATAAGAATGATGTGGGATTGTCTCAAACCCCTTACTAAAATCAAGGTATATCATGTCTACAACTTCTTCCTATCCACTAGGCCAGTAACCCCATGAAAGAAAGGCAGCCAATCTTGGTTTGAAGAATCAAGAGAATATTTTTTAATGCTTAATTTGAATTTGGCTGGCTTCAGCTTCCAGACATATTGGTTCTTGCTGTGCCTTTCTCCACTAGATTTAACAGCCCATTTAGAACCAGGAATGTTCTCCCCAGGAAGGTTCTTATACTCCATAAACAAATCATCGCTTGATCTTTTTGACTAAGCTAAACGGATTTAGCTGTTAGGCATTTTCTCCAGCCTTTGAATAATTTTCTGTGGCTCTTTTAAGCACCCTCTCCAATTTTTAAAAATCCTTTTAAAATGTGGACATCAGATCTGGCCACTGCATTCCAGCATTGGTGTTATCAATGCGGTATACACAAGTAAAATCACCTCTACTTTTACTCACTACTCCCCTGTTTATACATCCAAGGACAACATTAGCCCTCTTTTGCCACAGCTTTACACTGGGAGCTCAGGTTCAGTTCCTTTCTACTACACATCACAGATTCCTCATGGGATTTCAGGACGTTTCTACATCTTCTCTTGTTTCGGGTCACACACAGCTCTGCTTGGAGGAGGTCGTGTTCGTTTGTCTGTCTGTCTGTCTGTCTTTCTTCCTTTAAGGGAAAACACGTCACTACCAGCAGTAAGAACGGCTATGCACTGTGGCTCAGCAGAGAAACTGGACAGCGAGGTACCGAGAAGCAATGGTTCCCCCCGCAGAAAGTTCAAGGCTTCAAACCAAGATCTGCGAAGACTTTACTTCCCTGATCTTCCTGAGATCAGAGAAAAGCCCAGGTGCAATCTATCCACTGCTTCTGCACTTAAGATAACATTTTCAAAAGCACCCAGGTAATTCAGCATCCAAAATCCCATTGACTATCAGAGGCTCAGGTTGCTAAGGGGCCGGTTTTTAAAGGTGTTTAGGCAGCTAAAGAAGCAGATTGGCATTGAGTGGGATTTTCGAAAGCATGTAGGAACCTTATTAACAGGAGTTAGTCACCTAAGCACTTTTGAAAATCCCACTAGGCACTTATCTCCTTCTGTAGGCACCTAAATACCTTTCAAACATGCCCCTAAGCCCTTTCTGAAAGGGGGCTCCTAACCCACTTAGGCACTTTTGGAAATTGTACTCTTTGAGCCTCCTGCTGGGAATTTCAAAGGACGCCAGGGAGTTAGGTGCACAACTCTCACTGAATTTCAATGGAGTTTGGGTGCCTAAACCCCTTAGGCACCTTTGACAATACCAGCCTACAGTTTTTGCACAGGCTGGGGTGCCCTTTGTGTCACTGTGTCTCCACTGCACAGAGGTATGTGGCCGTGTCTTGCAGCTGCACCTCGGTGATGTTCAGGTAGCTGTGCTTCTCTGTGGTCCGGAGCTCAGCTCTGAGATTCAGCCCCCACGTGGCACGCTCGTCCTTGTACAAAATCCCCAGGAGGGCGGGGCTTTCCCCTGGGGCCTGGCGGTACCACTGCACATTTCTCAACATGCCGGAGTAACTACAGGTCAGGCTGGAGTCCTGTCCTTCAGACCCGCTCAGGGACAGCGGGCTCTGCGCCACATCAACCTGGCAACTTACACCTAGTGGGAGAGGAAATTTATATTTATAAACAGGATGATCATTGAATCAGGTCCCTCCATCATCCCTGAATCCCAGGAGAACAGAAGAACGCATCATTTTCACATTATTCTGGCATTCATCAACTCCCCTGGGTTAAGATTTACAAAAGTGATTCGTGATTCTTGGATGCCCAACGCGAGATACTGCAAAGAGTCTGATGATCAGAGGCTGTGTCCTCAGCCAGCCAGAAAAGAGCGACAGGAATGATCTGAGGTGACTTTAAGACTGTGATACCAAGAATGACAGTGGTTTGAGCATTGGCCTGCTAAACCCAGGGTTGTGAGTTCAATCCTTGAGGGGGCCACTTTGGGATCTGGGGCGAAATCAGTACTTGGTCCTGCTAGTGAAGGCAGGGGGCTGGACTCGATGACCTTTCAAGGTCCCTTCCAGTTCTAGGAAATGGGATATCTCCATACCAAGAATGACAGCGCATGGGATTTCAGTGCGATCCGTAGTCTAGGCTAATTAGCCTGTAAGGTCTCTGGGAAAGGGAATCTCCTGTCCCGTGTTTGGGCAGCGCCTGGCTCAGTCGGGTCCTGGTTCATGACTCGGGCTCCTGGGCACTGGGGTAATACAAATACTAGTGACTTCTGATTTCAGCTCGGGAACATCAGTTATTGGGCAATGCTCTAGCGTGTGACTACAGGAATGATTTAAGCCATTCTTGTAATAATTCTTAAAAGGTAACTTTATCCCAGTCTTTCTGCATCTAGGTGGGAAGGAGATTTCTGAGTAACTGGCTCTTTAATATAGCAGACAAAGGCATGACAAGAGCCGATGGAGGGGGCTGAAGGTAGAGAAATTCAGGCAAGAGATAAGGTGCCACCTCTGTAATGGTGATTAGCCATTGGAGCAACTTACCTAAGGAAGTGGGTGGATTCTCCAGCTTGGAGTCTTTAAATCAAGACTGGATGTCTTTCTCCAGCTCGGCACAGAGCATGGGCCCAATCCAGGAATCACTGGGGAAGTTGCCTGGGGCGCAGGACGTCAGACTAAATGATCTCAATGTTCCCTTGTGCCTTAAAATCTATGAAACCGAGGCACCCAGACTCACTCGTCACGCCTGAGAATCTTGGCTCCCGTTATTATCAAGGGGTTTAAACAGCCGCGGGACTTACAGTAAAGACGAATGACCAGGATCACTAGTAGGGCCCCAGGACACCTCTTCCTTGCGCTGCCCCTCATTTCTGTGACCCGTGACCTAGAAGTGTTCCTGGCTCCTCGTGTATTTATCACCTGCAGGCTTCTCCGTCCTCTCCTGGAGCTTTCTTAATCTAATTGCATTTCTCCTGCTTGAGAGGCAGGACACCTCTGTTCTCGACCTATCAGCAGCAAGGCCCTTCCCTCCCAGACAAAAGACAGACTCACTGCAGAGACCTATGCAATTCTCGTCCTCCCCAAAACACGTCTTTCAAGGCGCAACACTGCCCCCCAGCAGTTACAGTTTTTGTATAGGAGGGTGGCCACTTGAGATCCCTGTTACGCCGGACACTGCACAGACATAGTGGGGGAAAGCCCCCGCCCTGATGAGCTCACAGTCTAGACAGACAAACTCCCCCTAGACTTACAGTAGAACTGAATGGACAGTATCACTGACAAGGCTGTCAGCTGCCTCTCCATTGCTGCTCCGGGTTACCCCTCAGCGCACGGAGGCCAAGGGATGGTGCTTTCCCCGGCCTCCAGGACAGCAATGCAGAATCTGTCTGCAGCCCTCTTTGCTGGAGGGATCAGACACATTAATGAGCCCAGCCAATCAGGGACAAACCCCTAGTCTCAAAAAAACAGAACCATGCCCTGGAGTAACCCTTTGCCTCTGATGTCTTAGGGGAAAAGCTGCCCTCTGCCGGGCACAGAGACAATAGACAGGTGCAACTTTATTAACCTCAATCTCCTTCCTCTTCGTTAGAAATGCTGCCCCCTCCTGGCCAGAGACGTACACATTGAAGTGAATCCCCCTGTGGTTGTCACTGTTGGTATATTTTGTGTCGCTGTTAAATAGTTCCCTTTTCACTGGGTTTAACTCTCTGACTTGCCTCCCCCTGGACAAAGGGGTGATCCCCACAGCTGGGCATCATGGGAATGGGCAGTGCCAGCTATGCACAAACACTCTGCCGCTGTCTCAGCCTTGTCTTGTAGAGGCGCAGTCTGTGGCAATCGGAGATCTGTCTCTGTTTAAACTTCAGTGTCTAATGATCCCTCAAGAAAGGGGGCTATTTTGTACCACTGGTGTATCTTATGTATCTCCGTTTCTGTTTCTTATGCCTGGCTGTCTGTCTCTCTCCCTGTCTATGTATCTATAAATCCACCCATCTCTTTTTTCTTTCTTTTCTCCCTGTTCATTTGTTTTTGTATTTTATCTTTTCATTTCCTAACTCCCTCCAAACCTTCAGGCTCCTTAGATCAGTGGTTCTCAACCAGGGGCACATGTACCCCTGGGAGTACTCAGAGGTCTTCCAGGGGATACATCAACTCGTGTAGACACTTGCCTAGTTTTACAACTGGCTACTTAAAAAGCACTAGCGAAGTCAGTACAAACTAACATTTCATACAATGACTTGTTTATACTGCTCTCTATACTACGCACTGAAATGTAAGTACAGTGGTTAGATTTCAATGGATTTATTTTATAATTTTATGGTACAAATGGGAAAGTCGGCAGTTGTTCAGTACTAGTGTGACTGGGACACTTCTGTATTTTTAAGTCTGATTTTTGTAAGCAAGTAGTTTTTAAGTGAGGTGAAACTTGGGGGTACGCCAGACAAATCCGACTCCTGAAAGGGGAACACTAGTCTGGAAAGGTTGAGAGCCACTGCCTCAGGTGTCTTTCCCCAAGTGCATTCCCTCCTCAGCCTCTCTGTCTCAGCTCCGGACCTGTGCGATGGGGATCCTCGCACTGCCCTGCCTCACCAGGGTGCTGGGGGCTGACCGTGTCAAGGAAGGCGAAGCACGCTCAGAGATGCACTGTGGAAGAAGTAGGTGGCGTTGTCCCGCCAGCCAGCCTGACAGTGACCCTCCAGCTGGGGAGTTTTTGCACAGGCTGCCAGTGCTCCTGTGTCACCGTGTCGCCACGGCGCAGAAGTAGGTGGCTGCGTCTCCCAGCTGTGATTCTCTGATATGCAGCGAGCTCAGCCGCTTCCCCTTGTCCAGCTCCGCGGTGAGGTTGGGCTCCTTGGTTTGTTTCCCATCGGACACCAGAATCAGAAGGGAGACAGGCTGGCCTCCGGGAAGCTGCCTGAACCACTGCAAACTCCTGAACGTGCTCGTCGTGTAGTGGCAAGAGATGCTGCCGTTCTGCCCTTCCCAAGTGACCGCAGACAGGTTCTGGTGCACCTCGGCCTGGCAGCTCCCCCCTGTGGGCAGAAGGCAAAAGACACACCCCATAGATATCAGGGCACCTCTGCCCCGTTCACACACTGGCCGGATGCAAAGCCCGGGGGAGTTTCTCTTCATTTGCAGGGGCTTTGCATCTGGCCCACGACTGCTACTTTCCTATATTATTATATTCCTACATAGCTATAATCTGGGTTTAGGGGTTGGTTTTAAGGGGTTGGCCCTAGATTATTGCTGGCTGCGAGATTCCCAAAGGCACAATAATAAGAGACAGCCCCTACCCCAAAGAGTTTACAGATTAAGTAGCCAAGCAAAGGGTGGGAGTGGAAACTGAGGCACAGAAAGGGGAAGGAAATCCAGCAGGACACAGCTGGGGATTGAACCCAGGAGTCCTGTATCCCCATCCACCCCAGTAGAGAGAACGGTGCTGGCTAGCAAACCACAGGGGAGAGCCAGAGAATCAGTCCTTGCTCTCTTATATCCACCATCACGTTCAGCATCTTCTGTCGCGTTTCCTGCCCCCAGACTTACAGGGAATGTTCACCAGCAGTAGCAGCAGGCGTGGGAACAGCTGCCAGGGTCTCCCCATTGTCCCTCAGCGAAGAAGCTGTCTAGCCGGGTGTTCCCCGTTCAGTACAAAAGGTTCACTCCCCTCACGGTAGATTTACTTCTCCCTCTGGGGCAAATTTACCAGCTCCGCCTCCTGAACTAGGAGCCTCTTTGGTACCCGCAGCAGCAGCTCCGGGTGGCCTAACACAGCCAGGAAATGAGTCCCAGGGAGTCACTTTGTAGAACTGCTCTGAGCAAGTGGGTGTTGTGAGTGGGCGGAGCCTGGCTTCTAGACACAGGTGGGTTGTGGGGAGGAGCGGGGGCTGTGGGGGCAGCTTGAGTGATGGGTGGAATTTGGAGAAGACACGGACCTTGGATGGGCTCGGGCTGTCGGCCTGGTTTAAATTGGGCTGAAATCTGGCTCACAATCTGAAGGTTACCTGCCCCTCCCCCTCCTCAAATTTGCCCCTTGATAATAGAAACACTCTTTGCTCTAAATTCAGGGGGACGTGGGTACAGGAACCAGCCCGTTCACATCTCACTCGTTGTGCCCATCGGACTCGTCCATTCTCAACAGCAGGTTCCCCTGGCTCTCTTCGGCAGAGATCCCAAAGGGGACTAAGGGAGTTGGGTGCTCAGCTCTTTTATGCCTCTTTGAAATGTGCATCCCTGCTGGGCCTGACTGGCCCCCGGACTACAGCCAGAGGCAGCCGCATTGCCTATATTATATTGGTGCACAAACTGCGGAAGAGGATGGGCCTTTTCCCTCCCCTGAAATGTAACCCCAGTGAAAGTATGGTAATGAAATGGGCGACAGGGGATGGATCACTCGGTGATTACAAGTTCTGTTCATTCCCTCTGGGGCACCTGGCACTGGCCACTGTCCGGAGACAGGACACTGGGCTAGATGGACCTTTGGTCTGACCCAGTCTGGCCGTTCTTATGTTCTTCAGTAGATTTCACGTGTCTAGATGAATAATCCGCAAGTATAAGTGTCGCAGGCTACTTATACCCAAGGAAGTGATGTTTCCTGCTGTGTCAGGAATGACAGTGATTTCCTCAAAACGATCTTATAGTTGAGTGTTTGGTTACTAGAATGTCAAGTATCAGAGGGGAGCCGTGTTAGTTTGGATCTGTAAAAAGCGACAAAGAGTCCTGTGGCACCTTATAGACTAACAGGCGTATTGGAGCATAAGCTTTCGTGGGTGAATACCCACTTGGTCAGACTCATGTAGACATGTAGCTAGATTTCCTGCTGCACGTCTGTCTATGCATCCATTTAGCCACCTTGCCGGCTGCTTTGTCCATCCCTCCCTCTTGCTGCACTCTCTGTCTATGCTGACACTCATCTCCGTGGCAAGTGAGCGCTGGGAATAAAATTATTTCCCACACAGGCGCGAGGGCTCTACAAGTCTTTGCACGCACGCACATACCCACCTCCCTGACAGGCGGCAGTGGGTTTTGTCCTCAAAGCACACTAGTACAAGTACACAGCTGAGGGCCCAGGCTGGCTGCTGGGGAAGCTGAGCGAGTTGCACCGGTGGGTGGTTTCCAAGGCCCTGGGGAAGGAATCTCCCTGTTCCCAGCCACCTGGGATCCTTAATCTCATGAGCTGCAGGGAACCGCCTGGGGCCTGCTGGTAGCAAGGGATGCTCCGCTCTCCCCCACGGGTAACTCTCCCTCGCTGGACACAGCAGATTTGTCTTGAGTGACGGCGTATGGGCCGCGGGCCCCTGTGGGGAAAACAGGGCGAGGGAGGCCAACGGAGGTCACGCCCAGGGAGGGGCGGGCGCTTGGCTGGAAGTCCCCTTACAGTGGAGAGCTAAAGATGAGCCAGTAGGAAGCAGATGGAGTCTTACAAACCGCAGGCGTCTCTGTTGTGCTCAGTAGAGCTGACCACGAAGAGATGGGACTGGCGAAAACGCAGTTCTTTGCTTTTAAATACCAAGGGACGCCAAGCTCTTAAATCCTGCATGAGCGTGAGAGGGAAGGTGTGTTAGTGTGTGTGAAAGAGAACAACAAAGCACAGAGAACTAAAGGGTGTGATACCTCGCAGCAGTGCAATGAGCAGAAGGAAGTTCATGGGTGCTGTGGGGTCTGTCAGACCCTGCAAAGAAAGGCAGGAGTGGGTCCCTTTGCGTAGAGATCTAAGTCTGACACAGGAAATTCTCTGGGTGTGGGATGCATTCTGCGGGCATGAATGCTGTTTATCTAGGAGTGTGCCGTGTTGTTGTAGCTGTGTTGGTGCCACGCTATTGGAGGGACGAGGTGGGTGAGGTCATATCTTTTAATGGACCAACTTCTGTTGGTGAGAGAGACACGCTTCCCAGCGGAGGAAGAGCTCCGTGTAGCTGGAAAACTTGTCTCCCCAACAGAAGCTGGTCCAATCGAAGATATTATCATCTAGAGTGTGTATGGATCCCTTTGCCTCTGAGATTAAGTGTGTGTGCGTGTATGTGTGTGTCATGGTGTGTATGCATAGCTATCTATATTTCTGAGTGTCTATGAAAGGGGGATATATGTCAGAGTGTGTGTGTGTGTGTGTGTGTGTGTGTGTGTGTGTGTGTGTGATTTCAGTGTGTAGGCTTCTGGCTGTGTGTTAGAATCTGTCTATTTGTGTGTGTGAGTCTAGGTGAGGGTGAGAGAGAGAGTGGTTGTATGTGAGAATTCGTATGTATGTGTGTGTGTGTGTGTGTATGTGTGTGTGTGTGTGTGAGAGAGAGAGAGAGAGAGAGAGAGAGAGATTACATGTGCGAGTGTGTCCCGTGTGTGGCTGTATGTGAGAATGTGTGTGTGCATATTACCAGTCTGAAAGTGTCTGACCTGAACAACAGGGAAAATCACATGGGAATGACTGAGTTACCGGATTGTCTCCCCAGAGAATGCTTCCCCATCTGCTAGCGTTGTGGGACAAGGAAGCTATTTTTGATACAAAACCACCCGATCCAGGCAATTGGGGAAGGCGAAAAGGTTTATAATTTTCCAGGTGTTTCTTCAAGGTTCTTCCTGAAATTACTGATCCGTTTTCTCTTCTCTCCCCTTTATTCTGTTCACATCGCTTCCGTTCCGGTCCATTCCAATGTGTTCTCTTCTGTTCCATTCTATTCTTATTGCCCCTCGCCTACTCTGTTCTACTTTCCTTTCTTCTCTTCTGTGCTCATATCCTCGGTTCTATTCTAACTTCTGCTTGTCTCCTCTCTTGTGCCCTGCCCCCTCCCCTCCCCCGGGTTTTGTGACGGGCTGCCTGGGCTCACCTAGCACTGTGCTGCAGCGCGCACAGATACACAGCCGAGTCTTCCAGGCGGCTGCTGTTCAGATACAAGAAGCTGCTTTTGCTTTTGGTGTCCAGGCTCACGGTGAAATTCTCTCGGGTGTCTCTGCCGCTGGAGGACAGGGAGGCCACGAACCGCGGCTGGCCCCCCTGGGGCTGGCGGTACCAATGCACGCTGGACGCGGTGCCCGTGTAGGAGCAGTTGAGCTGGGTGGGTTCTCCTTCATGGGCAGCGGCCTGGGGCTGGTCCTGGGTCACCGTGTATTGGCCCAACGCACCTGGGGGAGGAGGTTGGTTTTAGTCCAGTTTTCTTGGCCAGCAGTGACAGGAAAATACATGCACCTCTGTGCAGACAAAGGAGAAAACAAGCAAACGAAAATCCTCCCTTTCCTCTTGCTGCCTGTCCGTCCCTCCACACTTCCCACTGCGCTGCCTGCCTGTCCATCTCCCCATCCTTCCCTCTTCGCTGTCTGTCTATCTGTCCATTCTTCCCTCTGCGCTGTCCCTCTGTCCTTCCATCCACCTTCCCTCTGCGCTGTCCGTCTGTCCATCCATCTACCCTTCCCTCTGCGGTGTCTCTCCATCTGTCTGTCTCTCACTCTGCACCATCTGCCCGTCCTCCCCTCTTCACTGTCCGTCTGTCTACCCACGGGCGCCCATCCCCGTGGTATCGGAGCGCCTTTCTTTCAGAAAAGCCATTCCCCAACAGCCTGGAAATCCCAACCCGGGGCGCCCTGCTCAGAGCGGAGACTCGAATACCTGGAGCCAGCACCAGCAGCAAAGCGGCCAGGCTCATTGTCAGGGACTCAGCTGCAGAGTGAAGTGGCTGCAGCGGAACCTGGATGAGGTGACGCTGTGACACCGCTCAGCCTCCAGGGGTGGCCTTCAGGCTGGAAGGAACTCGGTACATTTACCCTGTACAAGTGGGTGGGGGAGGGAAAGGGATTTCCTTCTGAGTGCACTGGGCCTGTTCCTCCACTGGTGCAGATTAATTGGGTTCCATCAGAGTCATTGGGCCGGTTCCCCACCCGGAGCAAACTGGCCATAGTTCCACTGGAGACCACGGGCAGAGCCACAGCTGATGTAAAGCAGTGGCGCTGCATTTAAATCCGGGGCAGCTGGTCCGGTCTCTACCAGTTAAGACTCTGTCCCTATAATTCATGGGTTTCCCTCTCTGTTGTGCTCTCCGGAGTTAAGCAATATTTATGTAGCGGGCGCACACCGACGTCAAGGAAGCAAAGAGATGGTTATAAGCCACTGGCCGAAGAGGGTAACAAGGCGAAGCGCCAGCCTGTCTCACTGTCAGGCACAGAAAATTGTATCAGGAATGTTTTTAAGAAAGATGAGGGGAAGCGAATGAAAACAGGATTTCAATGCAACGGGGATTGAGGCGGCTGAAGGGGGTTGGAGCGGAAGAGCCGCTAGGGGGCAGCAGGGGGTAAGGGATATGGGGACGCGGCCTGGTTTTACCCTCAGGTCTATCCCGCCCGAGAATGGCTTGGCCGATCCGTTGGCCCTGGTGTCCCATCTCCAGAACAGGCTGGTGCCGCACTGTGATTATTCCAGCAATCGCCTAGGGGCCTCCCTAGGCAGCGTGACAGGTGCTTTAAAAACAAACAGCCACAAAGGCTCCCTGCCCCTAAGGTATTACCTGCGCATCAGGGAAAGGCAGACAAGGGGTTGGGAGGGAAACACGCACAAAGAGTAGAAAGGACTTGCCCAAGTTCATATAGCAGCTCAGTGGCAGAGACGGGTAGTCACCCTTAGACTGTAGGTTCTTTAGGGAAGAGACTGGGCTGGCGGGCTGTACTTCTACACCTCCAAGGGAAGGGGTCGGGTTTAGGGTTATGGTGAGGGTGAACTGTCAGATTGTAGCATTCTCATTTTGGTTACAGTCTTGGGTAAGGGTTAAGTATGGAGTTAGGTTTACGGTTCAATGGGAATTGAGTGTCTAGTTTCCTTAGGCCTCTTCGAAATCCCATCCCAGTTCCCTAGGAGAAACATCCAAATACTGAGAATAAAACACGTCTCCATAGTATCTTCTATCTATACCGACCAAGTTTGAAACTCCCAGCTATTGCCGCTGCCTCAGACAAATATAAAATTCACTTCTGTAAGAGCAGCTACAACTGGGGAAAATTCATTAGAAACCGACCAAGAAGAAGAGCGGGGAGTTTGGGGAAACTCACCGCAGATCCAGGAAACACTGTGGGTTCAGGCCAGCCTCCAGATGAGATATTGGTGTTCTTAAGGGGAGAGGGATGGGCTTGTGGACAAGGGTCTGATCTGGGATTCAGAGACCAGCTCTGCCACAGACTGTGTGTGTGTGACGATGTATCATCCTCTTTGCCTCAGTTTCCCTAGCCCTAACCCTAGGGTTTTTTCTAACTCATGTAGGGACTGTTGAGATTTCTGGACGAACCCAGGTATCAGTGGGATAGGGCATGAATATGTTTGCCGGCAATAATGTCTGGGATTATCACAGCAAATGTAATGGAATGAGGCACCCAACTCCATTAACCTCCTTTGAAATGCTCAGCCAGAACTCCTGAAAGAATTATTTTAAATCATTTTCGTCTTTCCTCTGCTGCCTTTGCCGACAGCCTGAGTGAAACCGAAGACACAGCGCGTGGAAGGGTTTCCAATGACAATCTGTGTTTATATTTTCAACCAGCAGATGGCGGTGCTTTGCCATGATTTTACCACGTACCACATGATTTTAGAATTCATGGTTCTCACATACATTCTTGGGTAAAGAATTAAATAGTTTCCAAACAAATCGACCCGCAATGCAAATGTCTCTACAACGGGAGTATTGATGTGATCCCTGGACAGTTGGTTACTCACTGCAGCTGGACCCCACCACCAGGGCCGGCTCTGGCTTTTGCCCCAAGCAAAAAAAAAAAAAACCTGCGGCGCGGCTGGAGCGCGGGTGCAGGGGACCGCCTGGGGGGGCGGGAGGGAGCGGGCGGGAGAAAGAGAGAAGGGGGCGGCCAGGGCTACACCAGGGGCACTGCCACGTGCCCCCCCCCCCCCCCCCCGCTGCGCCGCCTCCTGCCTTCTGCCGGGATGGCTCCGCTCCCGTCGGGGGGGAGGGAAGGAAGAGGACTGCCCTGCAGGGCGCTCTGGTTCTCCGCGCTGCTTCCCCCTACAGGGCGGCAGGAGCGGAACAAGAACCAAACAAAAAAAGGGCGGGGCGGTGGCTCCGACTGGGGAAGGTTAATCAGAAGCCAGCCGAGTGGAAGAGGGAGGAGTTGGCGGGCTACTAACAGACACAGGAAAGAAGCTGTGTTCAGGTTAGTCTCCAACTGAAGTCGCAAGGTGGTTCAAGGAAGAACAAGGGTTTGTGAGTCAGTTAGTCTGAGGACACCTGGCTTCAGTTCCCAACTCTTCCACCGACTCCCTGTTTGCCCTGGGACAAGCTAGTTAATGTCTCTGTGCCTCAGTTTCCCTACATGTAAAATGGAGATTGTAATATTTTCCACCTCCCAGGCGGATTATGAAGATATAATCTTACGGTGCTCAGTAGTTACTGGGAAGGGGTCATATAACGACATCGATTTTTTTTCAGTTTAGTGAAATCTGAGATTTTTCCAAGGAGCAAGGGGGGCTAGACATCTAACTCCCTTAGTCTCCTCTGAATGCTTCGGACACCATTATTGAAATAATTTCCCTTTGTTTGGCCTGTTCTTCTACAGGCATTGTTGTCCCCCTAGCTAGACATAAAAAGGAAGAGAACGTACAAGGATTCCAATAACAATAAGTGTTCATACTCTACAGCACATGCAGCTGTGTTCACAGTCCTTTTCACCATATCCCTGGAAGGCATGGTTTTAATCCTGTGCATTCCTGAAAAGAAATGCCTATGATGTGCCGAACATCAGCTGCAGCTGGGAATGGAGGGTTTTTGTACGGCTCCCCGACGTGGCTCTGTCACTGTGCTCTCTGCAGGGCGCAGTAATACAGGGCTCTGTCCGCCGGCTCCAGGGCTATGATCTTCAGAACTGTGGCGCTGTCATCAGCCTGGGAAGAAAACCTCGTCTTGGCAAAATCTGCGCTATGGCTGCGCCCGCTGTAGGACTTTGCGCCTCGCTGGAGAATGTACTGCGGGGCTTGGTTCGGATACTGTCGGTACCAAAGAAGATAGACATAGCTATCGCTGGAAGTGTAAGAACAGCTGAATGCCACAGATTCGTCAACTGATTCAGACACTTCGGATTCCTTGGACTGAACCGAGTCTCCCAGCGCAGCACCTGCAACAAGACCAACACATTCAAGGGCAACATTTCACCTGTAGTTGAGATATGGAAATGATTCCACCTGCATTGCAGTTTCAGGGAATTTCAAAGAAGTCTAAGGGATTTAGGCGCCAAAGTCCATATGCATTAATGTCATGAGCAGGAGAAGGGTTGGGGTTTAGCGTTGGGATTAAGGCGGGGGTGTGAATAAGGGATTAGGGTTATGGTGAGGGTCAGGTTGTAGCATTCGCGTTTTGGTTACAGTCAAGAGTAAAGGGTGAATTATAGGGTTAGGTTTATAGTGCAATGGGATTTGAGTGTCTAGTTCCCTTGGGCTTATTTGAAATCCCAGTCCAGTTACCTAGGAGATTGAATATCCAAATGCTGAGAATACAACACGTCCCCATAGTATCGTCTCTAGTGACCGAATTTCAAACGCTCGGATACTGCTACTGCCTTAGAGGTGTATAAATGTCACGTCTCTAAGGGCAGCTACAACTGTGGAAACTTCATTAGAAACCAGCGCAGAGGAAGAGGGAGGAGTTCGGGGAACTCACCGCAGACGCAGGGTGTTGAGGTCAGCCTGCAGCTGAAATATCAGTGTTGTTAAGGGGAGGAGGATGAGATTGTGGACAAGGGTCTGCTCTGGGACGCAGAGACCTGCTGTGCCACAGACTGCGTGTGACGATGGGAAATCCTCCATGCCTCAGTTTCCCTAGATGTATAAAAGAGAGGGGTTTCTTCTAACTCATAAAGGGAGTGTTGACATTTCATGACACACTCAGGTATCATTGGGACGTGGCATGAACATGTTTACCAGCAATGATGTCAAGAAAAATGTAATGGGACGAGGCGCCCCACTCTGTTGCCCTCCTATGAAATGCTCAGCCAGAACTCTTGAAAGAATTGTTTTAAATTATTTTCGTCTTTCCTCTGCTGCCTTTGCCGACAGCCTGAGTTAAAGCGAAAATCTATAGAGCATGGAAGGGTTTCCAGTGACAACCTGTGCTTATATTTCCCGGCAGCTGATGGCCATGCTTTGTCACGTTTCACTTCTCGGCTCTCAACATATATTCTTGGGGAAAGTGTCTTGCAATTAAATAGTTTCCAAACAAATCGACCCACAATGCAAATGTCTGTGAAACAGGAGTATTGATGTGACCCATGGACAGTTACCCCTTGGTTACTAAGTGCAACTGGACGCCACCAGTCACAAATGGGTATTTCTAACTATTTCCCCATATTTTAATTTGAATATTACCCCATTTAATTTGAATATACCCCCATTTCACCAAACGGACAGTAGACTGTTAAAGTACAGAGAATTTTAACTGTCTATTGTCCGTTTGTCAATGAAATTTTCAATTCACATTTTATCTCAATTTCTATTTCAAACATTAGAAACCAGCGGAGAGGAAGATGGAGGAGTTCCAGGAAACGCGGTGGGTTCAGGTTAAATCTACCCCAGATGCAAATGTCTCTACAACAGGAGCATTGATGTGACTCTGGGGGAGTTGGTAAATGCAGCTTTACCCCACCACTCAAAACCGGGTATTTCTAACTATTTCCCCAGTGTTTTAACTCGCGTATTTTATCCCCATTTCACCATAAATGAGCAATTTAACAGTATATTGTCCATTTGTAAAGGGATGTTTTCATTCGCATTTAATCTCAATCTGTATTTTCAACAATAGGTCACACGTCTACTCACCTTTAACCCTTGTTTTACTACAAACGATTTTCCCCCACATTACACCGATACAGGTCATCTCCTAAACTAAGTAAAACGGTATTAATAGTTTCCTAATTAAAGATCAGGCCCATTATCTTATCCAAGGGTGATGTTTAAATTAGCTCTTTAAATAAACATGTAACTGTTGTGGGGAGATGTATCTTTAAGCAGCGTCAGTACTCAAGTCTGTTTCAAGGCGCTGCTGCCCGTTTTAATGCCTGTACCATCCCCTGCAGCAGGGCTGGGAGGGGTTTTTGTACAGCTCTGCTATGTGGCTCTGTCACTGTGCCAGACGCAGGGCGCAGAGATACACCGCGGTGTCTGCCAGCTCCAGGGCTGCGATGTTCAGAACTGTGGAGCTGTCATCAGCCTGGGAAGAAAACCTCTCCTGGGCGAAACCTGCGGTATCGCTGGCCCTGTTCCCCTTTGCTCCTCTCAGGAGGATGTACTGCGGGGCTCGGTTCGGATACTGACGGTACCAGTAGAGATAGACGCCAGCAGTGTAGCTGGTTTCATAAGAAAAGCTGAGAGTCACGAAGCCTCCTTCTGACCCGGACACCTCGGGTTCCTTGGACCGGACCGAGTCACTCAGCACCGCACCTGCAACAAGACACTCACGTTCAAGGACAGCCAGGTGCATTGGCAGGTCAAGGATGGAAATTTTTAAAGAGCCCAAGGGGTTTATCCGCCTAATTTCGAACCAATTAAGGTTAGCCCAAAAAACAAGGTTAAGGGTAGTAGCGGCGTTCGGATCTGGGTCAGGGTTAGGATCAGAGTTCGGGTTCTGGGTAGGATGGGAGTCGGGAGCCGAATTCCTTGACGCTTCTTCCAAAAACCCAGAGCCCGGTTACCTAGTTGGCTAAAGACCCAAAGGCTGAGAATGAAACGCGTCTCCATGGTGCTCAGACAGCGGCAGCCGGACAAGCTGAGGGGTCGCTGCGAGAAGAATTTAAAGGCAACTTCTCGGAGGGACTGGGAGAGGTTAATGCGAGAGCAGCCTAGCAGAAGAGGGAGGGGTTCGGGAAATGCATATCAGACACAGGAAAGGGGCTGGGTTCAGATTAGTCGGCAGCTGAAGCTCAGGTGAGAACTCGTGGGAGAAATTCCTTCCTCGGCACTTCCGGGAAGGTCGAATTCTGACTTTCTGTTGTTTTTTATTATTGATTTTCCTTTTTATTGTCCTTTTTGTTGCTACTTGGTGAGAACTGAATTAAAGACATTGTGGGAAGACTTAAATTCTGTGTTCTGTGTGCTGGTTTTGTGGATGTGGATTTTGTGTGTGTCTGTCTCTGTGTTTGCACGTGTGTGTATGTCTGCATGCTTTTGTGTGTTGTGCCTTTGTGTATCTACCCCATTGGCCCCATGCTGGTTTACTCCAGCTAGGGGAATCCAGCCCCAATGGGAGAACAGCTGATTGATACCTGTGGTGGACCTGGCCCAGTTGACTCCATCTGCCCCACAGTGACTCACCTCAACTGAGGAGCAGACCCACTGTGGGTAAACTGACATCAATCTGGGGTAACACAACGGTGAATGAGGCCCAGAAGGCTTCAAAGGTGTCAGGTCGTGTGGTTTATACTAGCCCCATCATCTGGTTTAATCATCTGTCTGTTGCCTGGGGATTCTACTCTGCAGTTGTGTTTCTCATGGCGAGAAAGCCCAGCGGGTGGGTTTTTGTACAGGGCTCCCTATTAAACGCCTCACAGTGTCTTCCCGCAGAGCACAGAAATACAGCGCCGAGTCCGTCGGCTCTAGCTCTTTAATGGTTAAACTGAAGAATTTAAAGGATTTGCTGAATTGTGCAGAAAACCGTCTCCCGGCTCCATTCTTTTGAGCGTTACTCTCATCTGTTCGGAAGAGGAAATCCATTGTCCCTGATCGGTGCTGTCTGTACCAAAATAAGTAGAAATACTGGTATCCCGTGGAGAAAGTACACTCCAGGGTGACAGTCTGGCCCCCCAACTTTGCCAGCTGCCCTTGTGTTTGGGTGACACTGCCTTGTCCCTGGCTGAGACCTGCAGGGAAGGAAAGAGAAAAAGTTAATCCTAATTAAGCATGTAAAACTATTGCACATCGACAGCCAGTCTCGCGTGAGGAGAAGAGAGGCCTTTTAGGACTCACGGCCTCCCAGAAATGAAAAGGTTCTTCATGTGCATCTTGTACAAAGAGACTAACTCAGACCTAGAATAGAGGATTGGTTTGCCCCGCTTCTAGTAAGGCAGCAGTGAAGTTGGGAATAGAACCCAGGAGTCCTGAATCCTAATCGTCCAAGTTCTAACCACGAGACTTCGATCCCCACTCAGAGCTCGGTATAGGACCCCAGAGTCCTGATTCTCAGTCTAACTGCTTTCAACCACCAGACTCTCCTCCTCTCCCAGAAGTGGGACTAGAAACGAGAAGCTCAGACCCCTTCTTTTAACCCGTTAAACTCCTGCTCTCCTCCCTGGGCTATAAAGAGAACCCAGGAATCCTGGCTTCCAGTTTCCCCCTGCTCAAACCCAATAGATAACAGAAGTTCTAACATTCGTTTCCCCTTTTAGCGGCCACTTACTCAAAGATAGAAATGCTGTTACTGTCCAAAGCAGGATTTCTGGAGCATTCATGATTAAATACATTGTTTCCAGATCCTCAGGGGCTCAAGTCACCACAATGATGTGTGTAATACAGGGACCTGGACAGAATAGAATTTTATGGTGAAGTTTCTCTCACAGAATCAAACTAGAGAAATTAAATCTGTGGCAAGACCATTTCGTCCTCTCCTACAGACCCCAGTTGAAGGCTGTTTCCCTCAGCAGGTAACACAGCTAATACCCTCCGGTAGCGTTTACCCGCTGTGGGTTTGGCTTCTTCCTGTCACGTGACACATTTCTGGCCTCCAGATCTCTTTAGCAGCTCAGTAGGAGCAACTTAGTTCTGTCTCATCTTCGGAGACGGGAGTTCAACAAGAATCACAAGGTCGAGCGGGGTTTTACTTTTTAAAAAAGCTAACACCACCCCGCCCCGCCCCCAAAAAGTAAGTGTACATGGATCCCATTTCCACAGATCTGGTCAGGATCCCCCTGCTAACACCCCAGAGAAATATTGTGTGAGGGGTTATTTCTCCAGAGTGAAGCAAAATTAAGCCCGTTGACTCACGACCTGGGGATCTGGGCCATTGACTCTAATGGAGCCACCTTGATTTACACCAGCTGATACTTTGCCCCGTTTACGCTACTGGAGCGAGGTCTGATTCTTACCTGCGGGGGGCTGGCCCCAAAAGTGCAGTGCAGAAGGTGGCAGCCTGCAAAGACCTTAAAAAATACTAGCCACTCCAGGCTTGTATTAAACTCCCGAGGGAGCTATTCATGGGAATTGCGGTGTGACAGTTATTGACATCTGAGCTCATGAGGTTCTGGGTATTGTGGGGAGGTGGTGGGGACGGTTCCTGGAAAAGGGGAACATTTCCACACAGTTAGTGCCTATGCGGTTTCCGTCACACCTGCACCGTTTAGTTCAACCCCTTGCTTGTGGCTTGTTGTGTCTCTTTACACTGATTTCTATCTGCGCCAGTTTTGTCTCCGAGTCAAGAGAAAACTGATCACTGGATTTTGTAAAGGCCCCTCTATTAACCCACCCACCATGGTAACCTAAGGCGCTCTCAGGTATAGCACAGAAATACATCGCCGAATCGCTCCGTTCTAACTCCGCCATTCTCAGACCCACGTATGTTTCGGCTCGCCTGAAGTCCAGTGAGAACCGGCTCCCAGCCCAGTGTGACAGAGTCGCTTTGTACCCCGGTCAGCTGTCCTTGTCTTTGGGTGACACTGTTCTTCTCGGTACTTAACCCTGAAGGGGGAAAAAAAGTAGATGCAAATTCACTATAAAAATTAGCACAGTTGTGTCTGCTGTCAACTGAAGATCTCAAAGCGCCGCTCTGCAATATATAATTATTTCTCGCTCTATCGCTGTATTTTTTCTCATTCATTTTTAGAAAGCCTCAAGCGGAAATTTTCAAAGCCGCCCACGAGATGCAGATGTTTTAAAATCGATGGGATCTGGGTGTCCAAATCCGATAGGCAGCTCTGTAAATCCCAGACCTAATACAGAATGGCATTTTTTTAATATTAAACGGGATTCCCATAAATTGGTAATTTATAATATGTTAATCTGTATACATGGATATAACATTTTCCTCACTTTTCAGTACAAAATTTGTCTCTTTGTCTGTTTTAACTCATCAAACCCCTATATGGCCTTTGGAAGCTGATTTAAACTGATTACTTTTATAGCCTAATAGCTTCCTTTAACGGGAATACAAATATTGTGAGTGGAGGGGGTGAAGTATTAGATGTGTCAAGATATCTTGACTTTCGTAAGTTTTTGGCTACTGTCCTGAAAGACCTTCTCGTTAACAAAGGAGACCAATAGAGCATAGATGGAGATACTATAAGTAAGTGGGTAACTGGTTGGAAAACCATTCCCAGAGAGTAGTTATCAGTGTTTGACAGTCATGCTGGAAAGGCATAACGAGTGGGGTCCCACAGGGATAACTTCTGGGTCCGGTTCTTTTCAATATCTTCCTCAATGATTTAGATAATGACATAGGTCAGTGCTCTTCACCATTTTTGAAGTGGGGGGCACTTTGGCAAAATAACCCCACCCTTCAATATGAGAGTCAAGGTGTGGGATGCGGGGGTAAGCGCTCCGGGGTGGAGCTGGGGATGAGAGGTTCGGGTGCACAGGGGCTCAGGGCTGGGGCAGCTGGTTGGGATGGGGTGGTGAGGGATCTGGTTGGGGGTGCGTGATTTGGGCTGGGGCCAGGGATTGGGAGTTGGGGTGCAGGCCGGCTGCCCTGGGTCTGGGGCCGGAGGGCTCCCCCAAGCCCTCTCCCTGCCAGCTGCAGCTAGCTCCAGGAAAAGGGTTTCTCTCTTCCCCTGCTGGCAGACAGCAGGGAGTTCCAGGGGAGAGGGGCCCTCTCTCCTAGAGGGAACTTATGGAGCTGCACTTAGGGTACACGGTAGCCACTGCTGGCTTGAGGGCCTTGCAAGGAAGAACACTGACATAGAGAACATACTTATAAAGTTTGTGGATGACACCAAGCTGGGAGAAGTTGCAAGTGCTTTGGAGAAAAAGATTCAAATTCACGATGATCTGGGCAAACTGGAGAAATGGTCGGAAGTAAATAGGGTGAAATTCAATAAGGACAAATTCAAAGTAAAAAGAAGAACAGGAGTACTTGTGGCACCTTAGAGACTAACAAATTTATTAGAGCATGCTCTAATAAATTTGTTAGTCTCTAAGGTGCCACAAGTACTCCTGTTCTTCTTTTTGCGGATACAGACTAACACGGCTGCTACTCTGAAAATTCAAAGTACTCCACTTAGGAAGGAACAATCAGTTGCACACATACAGACTGGGAAATGACTGCCTCGGAAGGATGTGGTAAATGAGGAGGGGGAGAGCACCCTTTTATGGACACCTAGCCACTCAGTTAGCTATAAAACTCATTCTTAGTAGTGTTATTCTATTTGCCTTACCTGTAAAGGGTTAAGAAGTCTCACTGAAATGCTTAGGTAAGAGGAAGTGAGTTGGCACCTGGCCAAAAAAGCCAATGGGAAGACTAGAAACTTTCATATTTGAAAAAAAAAATCCCCTCTGTCTGTCTGTCTGTTTTTGTTCTCTCCGCTGGAGAGCCAGAGCAGCGGGTATGCTGTAAGAAGCTTGGGCCAGATATGAAAATTCCTCAGCATTCATACCTGGAATTACTCCTTTGGAAAGTAAGTAGAACAGGGAATGTTTAGTTAGACATGATCAGGTTTACCTCTTTATTTGAGCTTGTGGATTCCTCTGTGCTAAACACAGGTGCTTTTGTTTTCTTTTTGTAACCTTTAAGCTGGACCCCAGGGAAGCCATTCCTGGTGTTTAATCCTTTTCAGTTGCACTTCTAATATCTAGCAACACCCTGATTTTACCCGTTTTCTTTCTTTTTTAAAAAAATAAAAAATACCTTTTTTATGAACATGATCGTATTCCTGTGTCTTATGAGGTAAAGAAGCTTGTGCACAAGTTATTCAGTTCGCTGCTAAGAGGAACAAAGGGTTCCAGGTTCAGCTGGTGGCAACAGCTGATTACCTTTTCTCTTTTCTTTCCTGGCTCTTTCCCGGAGGAGGGTTGAGAGAGCTTGAGGTTACCCCACAAGAACGAATTCTCAAGTGCGCCTTCCTGGGCTCTCACGGGGGTTTCCATTTGGGTGGTGGTGGCAGCGATTGGACCCAAGGCCAGGGGATCTGTAACCTTGGGAGTTTAATACAAGCCTGGAGCTACAGCCCACTTCTTCGGATGCATAGAATGGAACATATATTGAGGAGATATATACACACACATACAGAGAGCATAAACAGGTGGGAGTTGTCTTACCAACTCTGAGAGGCGAATTAAGTAAGAGGGAAAAAAAACTTTTGAAGTGATAATCAAGATAGCCCAGTACAGACAGTTTGATAAGCAGTGTGAGAATACTTACAAGGGGAGATAGATTCAATGTTTGTAATGGCTCAGCCATTCCCAGTCTCTATTTAAGCCTAAATTGATTGTATCTAATTTGCATATCAATTCAAGCTCAGCAGTTTCTCGTTGGAGTCTGTTTTTGAAGCTTTTTGGTTGCAAAATTGCCACCCGCAGGTCTGTCATTGAATGACCAGACAGGTTGAAGTGTTCTCCTACTGGTTTTTGAATGTTATGATTCCTGATGTCAGATTTGTGTCCATTTATTCTTTTGCGTAGAGACTTTCCGGTTTGGCCAATGTACATGGCAGAGGGACCATCAGGAATCATAACATTAAAAAACCAGTAGGAGAATACTTTAACCTGTCTGGTCATTCAATGACAGGCCTGCGGGTGGCACCCAGTCACCCAGCGCAGCACCTGCAACAAGACAATCCCTCTCCGCTGAGCTTGGTCCGTGCACGCATGGAAAGATTTCCAATGATAAAATGTATTCATATATCCGGCCAGTAGGTAGCACTGCTCGCCTATTGATTTTCCACAACATGCGAAGAGACCCTGTCTGTACTCATGTTTTTAAACTCATATAAGTTCTCTAACTAATCACACACAAATATAATTTTATTTGATGTTCGGATAGAGATTTGACTCTGGTCCATTGGAAACCGGTAGCTGAACCACGCTTTACCCAACCACAAATAGGATATTCTTTTATTGCCGTAGTGTTTTCCCACATATGTCAATAAACTGAGGTTTTCACAGTTAGGATTTCTCATAAACTGGCCCCAGTTTATAATGATAAAAGTATTCCTACGATGTTTCCTGAGTGACAAAGCCCATGCACTGTGTATTCTGCAAGGGTGATGTTTTAATGGAGCTGTTTGAATGAGGATTTCAGGTTTGGGAGGAGTATCTTGAAACCAACATTCAGTATGTTTTCAACAGCGCTTTCAAGTCCCCTGCAGGACGCTGATTCCCGCATCGGTGTGCTTAACGTCTGTCTGCAGCAAGGAAAGGAGGGTTTTTGTACAGATATGCTATGTGGCTCTGTCACTGTGCCTTCTGCAGGGCGCAGAGATACACCGCTGTGTCTGCCAGCTCCAGGGCTGTGATTTTCAGAACTGTCGAGCTGTCGTTCGCCTGGGAAGAAAACCTCTCCTGGGCGAAACCTGCGGTGTCACTGAGATCTCTGTAGGACTTCGCTCCTCTCCAGAGAATGTACTGCGGGGCTTGGTGCGGATACTGCCGGTACCAGTACAGATAGACATTACTAGAGCTGGTATCATAAGAACAACTGAGCGACACAGTGTTTCCTTCTGATTTAGAAACTTCAGGCTCCCTGGACTGGACCGAGTCACCCAGAGCAGCACCTGCAGAAAGAGAATCAAATCCAAGGGCAACATTTCAACTGCACTTGACCCATAGAACTGGCTCTAGGTGCATTGCAATGTAAGGTTTGGAATTTCAAACAAGACTAAGGGGTTTAGGTGCCTTACACCAGATGATTTAAAAGTAATAGAGTAGGTTAGAGTTAGGTGAGACTTAGAGAAATTGTTTGAGGATAGGTTTAGAGTTCGGTAGGAGATGTGCATACACATTTTTTAGACGCCTTTGAAAATGAGTCCCTTTACCTAGGTGATTAAATATCCAAATACTGAGAATCAAACACTTGTCCATGATGTCTCCTATAGCGACCGAGTTTGACTCTTTCAGATGTTGCTGGAAGAGGCTTTTAAGCTTCTGGTCTCTGAAAGCAGCTACAAGTGGGCGAGATTCATCAGAAACAAGCCTAAAGGAAGAGGGCGGAGTTTGGAAAACTGACCTGACCCCGGAAACACCGCTGGCTCCCTGTTACTCTGCAGTTGACAGCGTGCGAAGATTGAGTGAAGAAGGACTGATTTGTGGCTTACGTGTTAGGGTAGGAGAGATTTCAGTACATACTCAGAGGCGTTAAGAATGACAAATGGGATTTTCGAAGGAGAAATTTAATGAGAGTTAAATATCAAATTCCAGTAATGTCCTTTCAAATTCCCAGCCAATGTTCTTGAGGTATTTTTTTTCTGCATTTTTGTTTCTCCGCTGCTGAAAGTTAAAATAAAGAAAACATGGAAAGATGTTAAAAGACAAAACAAACTCATAATTTTCACCATTAGGTGTCGCTGCATTCACGTTATTTTTCCACACTATACACAGATCGCATTTGATATGTAGGGCTTCTTTAAAAATAAGACAAGGTAATAACACTTGCCAAACAAGCCAGCTAAATATCCAAGTTTTCAATTAGATTTTTGATTACATTACACCTTGAGGGAGTTTGAAACCAGAGCTTTACCTCATCACAGATATAATTAACAGGTATTTTGAAGGTATATTGTCCATATATTTAATTTTAGTTCATGTGTTTTAACCTAATTTTGCCAAAAATGAATTTAACTGTTGTTTCAACCTATATTTTTTTCAGTCATTCTTGTTAGCCATGTTTCAGTTACAATCTCTCTTGTTTGTTTGTTTGTTTTTTTTAATTATTATTATTTATTATTATTTTACGCCGACCGCGGTATCTGTGCCATTCAGACATGAGAAAAGACGCCCCAAATTCTTCTCAATTTAAGTTATTTCCCTTTATATTCTCCAAAGGTTATGTTTTAATGTTGCTATTTTGAGTAAGCACTTACTTTGGCGGAGGACAGAGCGTGGACTAACTAAACCGACAGCTCCATCATCACCCACAAATGTTTGTATTGAATGAGGTTAAAAAACATTCAAATGCGCTGCTTGTGGCTTTTAATTTCTGCAACTTCCGCTGCAGCAAGGCGAGGGGAGTTTTTGTGTCTGCCAGCTGCAGGGCTGTGATGTTCAGAACTGTGGAGCTGTCATCGGCCTGGGAAGGAAACATCTCCTGGACGAAACCTGAGATATCACTCAATGTGAATCGCCTCGCTGCTCTGCGGAGAACGTACTGCAGGGCTTGGCTGGGATAACGGAGGTACCAGTACAGATAGACACGGGTGTCGCTGAGAGTCCCAGAGGAGTTTCCTTCTATTCGAGACACGTAGAGTTCCCCAGGCTGGGCCCAGTCTCCCAGCGCTGCGCCTGCATCTAGACAATCACATCCAAGGACATCACCTCAACTGTACTTGTCACATGTAAATGACTCCAAGCGCATTGCACTTTAAGGCTGGGGATTGCAAAGAAGTCGAGAAGATTTGGATGCCTCACTCCAAAGGAAATGAAGTTGGCATTAAGGTTAATTCTAGGATTAGGGTAAAGTTAACTCCAATTATTGGGGTTAGGGTTAGAGTTGGGGTGTGGCGGTGGGTGTTGGGCAGGGCTAGGGTTAGGTTTACAATGTATTGGGACCTGGTCGCCTAAATCTCTTGGGCTGCTTTAAACATCTCAACCTGTTTACCTAAGAGATTGAACATCCAAATTCTGAAAATGAAAGAGTTCTCCATGATTTCTTTTATAGCAGACAGGTTTGACTCGTCCCAGATGTTGCTGCGAACAGACTCTGCAGTTACAACTGGGGAACATAGATCAGAAACCAGGCTGGGGGAAGAGGGAGGAGTTTGGGAGGGGGACTCTTAATAGACACAAGAAATAGACCGGGTTCAGCTTACTCTGTAGCGGACGTTAGTGGCGATGAGAGGGTGGGAAGAAGGCTGAGTCTGGGAAACAGGAGGTCTCCGTTTCCCCTTTCTGCCACAGATTCCCTTAGCGAATCTGGCCAATTGACTGAGTCTCTCTGTGCCTTAGTTCCCCCTCTGTACAGAGGAGTGATAACATTTCTTTGCCTGACCATGGGCATTATGGGGTAAATCCTTTTCAATCACTCAGATATTAAAGTGACGGGTATCATGTAGTATTGACCAGTAACATAGACTGGGATGTAGTCGGGCTCCTAACACGCATCCTAACTCTCTCCGGCTCTCATGAAATCCCAGGAGAGATTCGCGGGAGGAATTGTTTAAAATTATTAGTGTGTTTCTTCAACAGCCTTTATTATCAGCGCGGCTGCAATGGGAGAACATTCAAATTCTGTAGAACAATGAACGGATTTCAACTCGCAACACGTATTTATTCTATTCACCAGCAGATGGCGCTGCTTTGCCATTAGTTCGCCACACCACACTCATAGAAAGCATCGCTTTTATCGTGTGGGAAATATACTTAAAAAAATAATACAAAGGAATGTCAGTAACCAAACCAATCAGCCCATCATATGAATTTTTCTTCCATTCGAATACTCGCTTCACTTTGGTAGCGTGGCACTCACTGTAGCTTCACCCCATCACACGCAGCCCAACATATTTGAAAACAACGAGGAGTCCGGTAGCATTTTAAAGAGTAACAGATTTATTTGGGCAATACATTTTTGTTGTTTTTGTGCATACAGATTAACATGGCTACCCCTCTGATACTTGCCAACATACGTATTTTCACCTAATTTTTAAAATATTTCACCCACATTTTCCCACAAATGGTATTTTAAACAGTATTTTTTCCCATATTTTACTCATTCATTTTCACCCTGGTTGTACCAGAAATAAGGATTTCGATTTCATTTGTTATCTGGATTTTTATTCTCCCATTTGCACACCGCAGTTTAGTACAAATTAGCATTTTTTTGCCCCACACTATACACGTAGAGCCCTTTATATTCTCCAAGCGTGGCAGTTGAATGTAGCTCTTTGAATACTTAACTCTTGGAAGGAGCTAGAAGAAACAAATTGACCTCCCCTAGTCGTCCGAAAATATGTGGTTTTACATAGCAGAAGGAGTCCCCTCCAGAGTTCTGCAAGCAGCATTCATCTCTGAAAATCGAATGCAGCAGGGCTGGGAGGGTTTTTGTACGGCTCTCCTATGTGGCTCTGTCACTGTGTCACAGACAGAGCGCAGAGATACACCGCTGTGTCCGCCAGCTCCAGGGCTTTGATGCTCAGAACTGTGGAGCTGTCATCAGCCTGGGAAGAAAATCTCTTCTGTGCGAAATCTGCGGTATTACTCTCATCTCTGGCTTGCTTCACTCCTCTGAAGAGAATGTACTGCGGGGCTTGGTTGGGAAACTGACGGTACCAGTAGAGATAGACGTAGCCGGTAGAGCTGGTATCATAAGAACAAGTGAGGGTCACAGCGTCTCCTTCTCTTCCAGAGAAGTGGGGTTCCCTGGACTGGACCGAGTCCCCCAGCGCAGCACCTGCAACAAAACAATGAAATTAAGGGCATCATTTCACCTGTACCTGACCCGCAGAGGTGCATTGCGATGTGAGACTGGCAATTTCGAAAAATCTTAAGGGGTTTATGCGCCCGATGGCGTTTAAAATAAGATTAGGGCTAGAGTATAGTAGGTATTTGGCATTGCCGTTCGGTTTAGGGCTAAATTTAGGGTGTAAGGGTCAGGTGGAGAGTCAGGTTCCAGATAGGGTTAAATGGTAAGTAGGACTTTCAAGTTCAGAAACCCCAGCTTGTTTACCTAAGTGATTAAATAGCCCAATGCTGAATATATAATACGTCTCCATGATTTTTTCCGCTTGTGATTAAGTGAGACGCTGCAGATAGCGCTGCCAAGAGGAATCTAAACTTCACGGCTCTTCAGGCAGCTACAACTAACTGGGGGATGGGGGGTGCGGGAGGTTCATGAGAAACTGGCCTAGTGGAGGCGGGAGGGTTTTGGGGAAACTCTGAACAGACACAGGAAGCGCGGTGAGATGTGCTCAGTCTGCAGGTGACAAAGTGGTGACACTGAGGGGAGAAGAGTGAGCTGGTGGCTAAGGTTCTGGGCAGAGACACAGGAACCCTGGCTTCGATTCCCTGCTCTGCTACAGACCCCCCCCCCCGACCTTGGGCAAGCCAGTTGATATCTTTCTGGGCTCCCTTTCCCTTCCTCTACAGGACAGGCATAGGACCATGTTTCCCTCACGGCTGCATCGTGAGGCTGGATAATTTGAGGCGCTCTGATATCATTCAGAAGAAGCCCATGCAAATAAGTAGATTTTTTTAACAATTAAGTCTGAAATGTTCAGAGAAATTAAGAGAGTTAGGTGTCTAATTCACCTCGGTTCTTTTGAACTTCCTCGCAGCATTTTTAGAACAATTATTTTAATGCCTCTCTCTCTCTGCGTGTGTGTGTGTGTGTCCTCCTGGTTAAAATACCTTTTGCCAATACTTTTCGATTATCAAACCTCTGTTTGCCCCCAACATACATACAACGCATTGCTTTAATCTAGCTTATTATTTAAAAGTAATGCAAGGAAACAACAGTACTCTAACAAATCACTCTAACATACAGGTTTTCATCTATGTTACCTAGAAAGACAGAGGATGGGTGGGGATGGTGTCCCTAGAGCCTGTTTGTCAGAAGCTGGAAATGGATATCAGGGGATGGATCACTGGATGATTACCTGTTCTGTTTATTCTCTCTGGAGCACCTGGCATTGGCCACTGTCAGATACTGGGCTAGACAGACCACTGGTCTGACCCAGTACGGCCCTTGTTATGTTTGTGCAGGAATTTGCTTTTGGGAGGAATCGGAAGATATTCCTTGACACCACCAAAATTACTCCAAATGATGAGTTTCTTCACAGTATAACAAATCTGCCAAGGGCCCCTGCTTCCAGCCTCAATATGTCTAAATCCATCTGCAGCAGGGCTGGGAGGGTTTTTGCACAGCTCTGCCATGTGGATCTGTCACTGTGAACCGAGTGTTCAGAGGTCTATATGGAACAAAATGCCAGACAAAAAAGGACTTTGGGAACAAAAAGTGTTGAGTGTTTGCCTGGGAAACATCTAGGGGAGGTGAATGCAAATTCCCCAACAGAAACTCGGCCTTTTGAAGCTCTAGCCTGAGGAGTAAGTTTGTGTGTGACCAGCTATTAGCCAGGATGGGCAGGGATAGTGTCCCGAGCCGCTGTTGGCCAGAAGCTGGGAATGGGTGACAAGGGATGGATCACTTGATGATTCCCTGTTCTGTTCATTCCCTCTGGGGCACCGGGCATTGGCCACCGTTGGCAGACGGGATACTGGGGTAGATAGACCTTTGTTCTAGCCCTTCTTATGTTTTTATCACTTTTTACATGTGGGTAAGATTAAAGGCCCAAGCTATATAAAGGAAAGACTAAATTATTTGTTTGGTATCCGTGGCAGTTATGGCCCATGTGGAAAAAAAACCAGTGGTTGTGGGTTTAGAAGGACTGACACTTAGGCTGGAATCAGGGGCCACTCCCGAGAAGCCTTTTAGCATGTGGATGAGTTGTTTGTTCGAATGTGTTTTTTTATGTTTGTTGTTTTTTCTGTAACGCTTTCACCCTAGAAATACATGTGCTGTTTTAGAAACAGCTGCCTGGTAACTTGTAACTATGGCAATTACGCTGTTCGTTACCTCTGGAGAGAAAGCAAGGTACAGGAGCCGGGCCTCTTGGGCTGTCCGGCTCGCTGGGGTAACACAGTCTAGGCAGGAACTGAACCACTTGATCAGGCAGAGAAGAGAGGGGGGATCTAGGTGATCAGTGGGTCCCTTCTGGTTTTATAATCTATGGTTTAGGATTTCTGTGTGGGGGTTTTATGGAAGGAGTCACACCAAACCAAAACCATTCCCCCTCCCCAAAAAAGTCTCTGCTGAAACGTTGTGACATGTTCTGAGGAGCTTCAGGGCACGCCTAACCTCCGCTCCGGTTACGCCTGGGGAAGGTTAGTCGGAAACCCGCCGAGAGGGAGGAGTTTGGGGTCCTCTTAACAGACACAGGAAACAAGCTGCGGTCAGGGAAGGCTGCAGTTGAAATCGCGGGTGGTGCAGGGAACAAAACTGGGTTTATAAATCAGTTTATGCTCGGAGAATGAAGATACCGGGGTTCGCTTCCTAACTCTACCACCGATTTCCCGTTTGCTCTGGGACGAGCCAGGAAATGGCTCTCTTCCTCAATTTTCTTATATGTGAAACGGAGATTGTAACATTTCTCCTTGTGCCAGGGGGAGTATGAGGATAAACACGCTGCGGCCCTCAGTAGTGACTGGGAAGGGGGTTACATAACTACAGAGGCTGTTTTTAATTTAATGAAACCTGAAATTATCCAAGGAGCAGTGCGAGTATCTAAACTCTCTTTTCAATGTTTCAGACTAAATTATTGACATAATTGTTTCCCTCTGTTTGGCCTGTTATTCTACAACCGCAGTGACCTGGAATTCACCATCTCTGACTCAAGGAATATTTCCACCACACCACTGAATTGCACACTAACCCACAGAAACCTTCCTACCAGCTGACATTGTGGAAAAGCAGCATTACTTGCTCCATAACCTCAGCTGTGCATAACACAACGCTATCTGCGATGTTGCACCCCATAATGTATTATAGAAATATGCTTATGAGTATAAATATGACATCACTGGAATATGTTTTATGCTACATATGCCATGTTGTTACATATCTTTGCAAAGGTCATGTTCTACTGAATGTATTCATCTTATTCGTGTGATCATTTTTATATCTGAAGTTATGAGCGTTGGCTCAATGCTTGTATTTAAAGTGTTTGCTGTAGGAAGCACCTAAGGCAGATTTGGTCAACATTGTGTGAAGGGTTATTCAAGTAATTGGGAGTCCTTGTCTAACAGTGGACCTTGAGAGATGCCAATCCACATCTGAGCTTTCCTGGAAACGTTCAACTAACATGTAAATAATGGCGTTGGCCTGTAAAGAACTGAGTCATGCATGGAGATGTGACTCCAAAACTTCGGAGGGGCCTGAGGGAGTTAGGTGCCCTAATGCCGCTGAACTGCGTCTTTCTCTAGATTTCTTTAGAACTCACCCCGCTTAAATGTTCTCTTCCTCCTTTCTGGTTTCTTACCTTCTCGTCCCCACCCTCCCCGCCGCGACTTGTCTCCCTCCCCACGAACATACACTAGCTACCAGCCCCGGAGTAGGGGATTTATTGTACGGGAGCCTCCCCTGGCTGTCCCACTGTGTCGCTCCGAGCACAGTAATACACAGCTGCGTCTGCTAGCCGCACCCTGCGCAGGGCGAAGGTGTTGTTTTCTTTATCCTTGGAGATGTGCAAGGTTCCCTCTGGGTCGGGGCTGTGAGCGGTTCCACTGAATCCAGTCACTATAAATTCGGGGCCTCGGTTCGGAAACTGCCGGTACCAGAGTATATTATCAGTGCTGGCTGAGGGGTGAGAGCAGGTGAGGTTCAGTTCGGCTCCCTCCAAAGCTTCCGCTGAGACCGGCTGCTGGATCTTGGCTCTGCCTGGAGCGCCTGGGAAAGAAAACCAGACAGAGAATTAAGTTAGTGAAAATACAATTTCTAAGGAACTTTAGGGTAAATTCCCCCTCCCCAAACCCCATCCTTCCTGAGACTGCCATGCCTGTTTAAACATCTCGGAAGAGAGAGGGAAGGAGGGAAGGGGGACAGAGGTGGTGTACTGGGTTAGATGGATGGATGGATGGATGGATATTGGAAACACGAAATCTTACTCAAAACAAGAACCAGCACAATCGCTGAGCCCCCGATTGTTCCCATCCTCAGAAAAATCTGGATTCCTCTGCTCTTCTGCAGGACTCAGGCCCTTGTCTCTCTCTCCAGTCCCGAGGACAGTCAGTGAGACAGAAGCTCGGTCCTTTTTTCTTACAGCTGCAAACCCAAGGGAGAGAGACGCATGCAATGATGTTGCTGATTTATTTTGGGATGTGTCACTGCTGGTGCCAATCACACAAAGCCCCTTCTGTGTCTGCTTGGCAAGTGCCCTGTGTCTGCCAGGAGGCGGCTCAGACAGCGTGACATGGGAACTAGACGGCATGAAAAAGCCAAGGGGTGAAAGAGACTCATGGGTCTCGCGTCTACACGGAGCGCTTCTGCTTGGACTGCAGCGCCCTCTGCGGGGCAACTGTAGAAGTGTTCAACAGAACCGCCCCTCCTCCCCCACAGATTAATTTTCCCAAGTGAGTTCGTCTCTGCTGCACACACGGCTCGTTTGCAAACGGCGGGTGTTGTCAGGCAGTCCCAGTGCAGTACGAATTTACCCAGATTTCCAGCTAAATCGTGAGAAATTATTAAAGCAGAATGGGATTGGCTACTTAATTAGGCAATAATCGGGGTTTTCCCCCAGTAATAGTTTTGGCCAGATGGAAGAAAAGGAGGATGTTGTAGGGTGGAGCTGTATAAGATATTGTCCTTGCAGTTGGAGTGAGACGGGTTTTTGGTTTGTTTGTGTCATGGTTTTACCTTTTACTGGGCTTCAGATTTCTCTCCGAAGAGGATTTTCTTAGACCTTTGCCAGAGTATCAGACCCCACCAGTCACCTCGGTTCATAATTAGGCGCACAGAGACCTTTGTAAATTTGGCACTAGTTGTTTTATTAATTTCTTTTTTTCTACTCTGATTACCTTTGTTTCACACTCTCCGCCCGGAAACACACCCCACATCCCCCCTCCCCCACCGCCACCCCGGAGTGAGATACTTATTGTACGGGGGCCGCCCCTGGCTGTCCCACTGTGTCTCTCAGAGCACAATAATACACCGCTGCGTCTGCCAGCCGCACCCTGCGCAGGGACAATGTGCTGGATTTTCTGTCTTCAGGAATGTGCAAAGCTCCCTCTGGGTCGATGCTGTTAACGATTCCCTGATATCCTGAGACTATATACTGGGGTCCTCGGCTCGGGAACTGCCGGTACCAAACTATAGTTTCAGTTGTGAGGGAACCGTGAGAGCAGGTGAGGTTCAGTTCGGCTCCCGCCAAAGCTTCTGCGGAGGGCGGCTGCCGGATCTCGGCGCTGCCCGGGGCGCCTAGGAGAGAAAACGCAGCAGCGAATTAATTTAGTGGGCATGAAACTTCCAGTGTTTTTTATGTCGCCAAACCCCATCCTTCCCCTGTGCCTGCCAGGGGTGGTTAGAAGAGCGCAGAAGGGAGAACGCGGAAGGGGAGAGAGAGATTGGAAAATCTGTGATCTTCCCGACCTGAAACAAAAACCAGCACAAGCGCCGAGCCCAGCATTGGTACCATGGTCACAGGGGAATCTCGGGGTCTCTGCTCCTCCCCGGGATCAGCCCCTGGTCTCGCTGCCTTGCCCTGGGCAAACGGGAGAGAGGGAAGCGTTGCCCGTTTCCGAGAGCGGGGAGGACTAAATAACAGGCCAAGATGCTGCTGCCGGAGCTGGAGGTGTGAGGGACTCGGGGAGAGGCGCATAAACACGGTTCTCCCTCTCTCTCTTTGAGCTGCCTTTCATCTGAGCCTCCAAAATTGCGTCTGTCAGGAGGCGGGCTCGGGCTCGGGCTCGGGATGGGGGCAGGGGACCTCAATCGACTTCATGAAAAGCCAGGTGAAGCAGTAGACCGAGGTGTCATTATGTCCATATAGGGACCAGTTTTTGCTTGTACTGCAGCGACCCCTGGCGGTGATAGATGGATGGAGAGATAGCTCTGGGGATGGATAGATAAGAACGGCCAAACTGGGTCAGACCAAAGGTCCATCTAGCCCAGTATCCTGTCTTCCCACAGTGGCCAATGCCAGGTGCCCCAGAGGGAATGAACAGAACAGGGAATCATCAAGTGATCCATCCCCTGTCGCCCATTCCCAGCTATTGGAAAACAGAGGCTAGGGACACCATCCCTGCCCATCCTGGCTAACAGCCATTGATGGACCTATCCTCCATGAATTGATCTAGTTCTTTTTTTAACCTTGTTATAGTCTTGACCTTCACAACATCCTATGGAAAAGGTTGAGGGGGGCGTGGGGGAAGTGCTTGCGGATGTCTTGGAAGTGTTTATTTACTTCCATGGTTTTACCCTTCCCTTTACTGCTCTTCTTAATTCCCTCTGAAAGAGACTTTGTTTTCCAAAGTACCACTTCTCACCAATCGCACGTGTAAATAATTAGGCGCAGAGAGGTGTTTTTTTGTAAATTTGGCCCTAAACGTTTTAGTCCTCTCTTTTAGTTCTCCCTGGTCGCCGCTCTCCCCCGGGCACCCACTGAAGCGTCTGCTCACACCAGAAGGGAGCAGCCGCTGGATGTCCCACTGTGTCCCTCCGAGCACAGAAATACACCGCAGCGTCTCCCCTCCTCACAGGGCTCAGGGCCAGGGGGCTGGATTCTCTCTCGGCGGAGATGTGCAGGGCTCCCGCCGGCTAGGGGCTCTTAATGGTTTCCTTGTACCCGCTAACTACAAACTGGGGTCCCGGGTCCGGGAGCTGCCGGTACCAGACTGTGCTGTCACCCGCCTTGGTGGAGGGCTGGGAGCAGGTCAGGTTTAGCTCTGCTCCTTCCCAAACTTCTGCGGAGCCCGGCTGCTGGATCTCGGCTCTGCCCGGGGCCACTAGGAGCGAAAACCAGCAAGAGAATTGATTCAGTGCGCGTGAAACTTCCGAGGGACCCTAGGGGTAAATCCTCTTTCACCAGCCCCCATCCAGTGACTGCCCCGGGTGTTTCGAAGGCGGGGGGGGGATGCAGGGGGAAGGAGAGAGAGGTGTGGCTGGATCGAGAGAAAGAAGAAGAGGAGTGTGTATATGGAGCGATGGGGGGTGCATTTGGTGAGGTGGGGGGATGTAGGGTGGAGGAGACGGGGGTTGGGCAAGACAGAGATTGGGGGAAACTGTTGATTTACTCACTGATAACCATCAGCACAGTCGCTAACACGGGGGCTGTTGAAGCCTTCCCGTGTCCGCGATGTGTCTGTGTCGAAATGTAAAAGCCACACTCCACTGTGAAACATTTACACGGTGCCTGCAGGGAGGGGGCTGCCCTTTTTCTCTCGCCAGCCCCCGAGACAGTCACAGAGAGGGGAGCTCTGAGCGTTTCCTTTCAGCGACAACCCAAAGGTAGAGACCAAAGACATGCGATGATGCCTTGCCTGCCGCTCCTGTCTCTCTCTGCTGGTAACCGCCAGCTGTGACAGGTTAACTCCCGCCTCGACGCTGCAAATCGCGGGTTATCAGGCGCTCAGGCCACTACAGCGAAATCTCACTAATTTACTTGCAACTCGCGCCAAACAGTGGGCAGTTATTCAAACGGAATGAGTTTGGGGTAACTCGGCCAATAAACCAGCTCCCCCCAGCAGCATTAGTGCCAAAGGAGGATGTTGCTGTCTGTCTGTCTATGGGTCGATTTTTCTCTCCTCGGCACTTAAATATTCCTCCACCCCAAAGTGTCAGTTTCCATGTAGACTATGAACTTTCCCCTGATGATCCCGGTAGAGTTTGTGTGTGAGGTTCTTTGACTTTATTGGTGTTACGCTCATTTTGTTTCATGCTATTCCGTATAATGTCTACAAAAAGGTGAAGCTCTGGATTGGATCAAGCCGGTGACCAGAGAGATCTGATCCAAGTTCTGTGATTGCACCATTCCTCCCTTTCCCTCCCAGACCCCGGTCCTCGCTTCCCCATTGCTCTGCACAGACCCTGCGCGGTTTTTGCGCAGCTCCCCGGCCGGTCCGTGTCACTGTGTCGCTCGCGGCGCAGTAATAGGTCCCGGAGTCGCTCATGTCGCTGGATGGTTTCCACAGGTGGAAGGATTTGTGCTTTTTATCGTGGGTGGCATCGAACCCTTTTCTGATCCCTTCATCCGATTCGTCCCGTCCAACATCCCTCAGGAAGAGTGTGAGGGCCTGGCTGGGGAACTGCACGTACCAGAGGGGATAAGCAGTGACAGAAAATTGATAGGTACAATTCAGACGCACAGGTTCCCCTTGGGAGATGGTAACGCTGCCTTGAGTTTGGGTCACTGAGTCTGCTCCATAGATGCCTTCTGTGAGGGGAACAGAGCAGAACAGACACACTCAGAACAGAACCAAGCGGAGCTGAGACACTCCGAGACAACATCCATGTAACAGATACCAACAACACAGCGAAAACATGACCGATAAACACAGATAGAGTAGAAACGTGGTAGATTCACTAAAAGACATAACAGAAATCCAAAGTCTGCACTGAGAGACCATGCGAACATAAATGGATACAATCAGATACAACAGCAACATCATATTTAGACTCGGATATAATAAAGAATATTGACACTCAGAGACCACAGAAACACAACACATGCAATCAGACATAATAGATACGTTATAGTTATGCTCAGATACAATAGAGATCATTGACATTCTATAGACGGTACAAGCTTATTACATACAATAGGAGCTGAGCACTTTGTGATCTTAGGCACTCAAACAAAATAAAGTATGAAGACAGGATACAGACATGGCTCGATAGAATATAACGAAGATGAGAACTAGAACGTTACTCACTTAGACAAACTAAGACTGTAACAGCGGAGAGCCAAATTGTAGACATCTTTGGCTTAATGATTCTGTGACTAAACACAGCTAATTTCATAATCCCGCAAGAATTGATTTGTCTTCGTGCCTAGCAGCTCCAGTTTGGGAAGACAAAAATTCTGGCCTTAAAAATGTGCCTTAAAATGAATGTTGTATCTCTCAGCAGGAGCTGTTAGAATAACATAAACCCAACTTCACAGGAGTGATTTTCTCTGCTCTGTAAATCCTCATCAGTGGTACCGTCAGAAAGAGGAGAGTCTGAAAGGCAAAGAGGGCTAGACTGGCGCCAGGGGCGGGCAGAGAGCAGGGGACAAGAAGAACGCTGTTACTTGTATTATTTGTCTAGCAACACTGCGCCCCCAAGTGGCAAAATGTGATCACAAATGGGCAATGTTTGCAGCAGGTTTTCTCAAACCTTTGCCCGTAAACGAGCCTTTCTCACAGAGAGAGTATTTCACTGATGCAGGAGGTGAGGGTGGCCGTTTAAAGATAGTTTGTGTTTCTTAGAAGTTTTCCAAAGTACCACCTCTCACTAGTCGCGCGTGTAAATAATTAGGTGCACAGACGTTTTTTTAAATTTGGCCCTAAATGCTTTATTCCTCTATTTTTGTTCTCCCTGTTCGCCCCTCTCCCACGCACCCACTGAAGTGTACCTCATCTTCCGTTCCCAACACACACACACACCGGGGAGTGAGATACTTAGGTAAGAGAATCCAGCACCAACCTGCCATATGAACAAAGTGCTCCCTAGCTACAATGGAAAGGCTCCAGTCTTGCACTATACAAAATATGGTGGCTAGTTTGAGTAGCCACACACGTCTCAAACATATACTCTAGGGCAGGGATAGGCAACCTATGGCACACGTGCCGAAGGCGGCACGTGAGCTGATTTTCAGTGGCACTCACACTGTCCGGGTCCTGGCCACCGGTCCGGGGGGCTCTGCACTTTAATTTAATTTTAAATGAAGTTTCTTAAACATTTTAAAAACCTTATTTGCTTTACATACAAAAATGGTTTAGTTATATATTATACACTAATAGAAAGAGACCTTCTAAAAACGTTAAAATATATTATTGGCACGTGAAACCTTAAATTAGAGTGAATAAATGAAGACTCGGCTCACCACTTCTGAAAGGTTGCCGACCCCTGCTCTAGTGGCATATTATATTATAAAAAACATCGAGCCCTAACCCGCCGCAACTTTTTCAATGTCCTTCATGGGCACACGGGTTAACATTTTGTTCAGTCATTAACAATTTCTTCCTTGGAGTTTCTTTAGGCCGGACTCTATAACCTTTCCACAAATACACACACAAAAGGGAACAATTATTCCCTGGTATTCTTCTTCCTTGGGATTATCCCAGATAATTGAGGCGAGCAACAGTGTACATAAGGGGGGTGTGGGCCTGTTGCTTTCACAAAAGTGCAACACAATTTGCTTGTTTCTTTTTTTCTTTTTCTTTTTATGTCAGTGAATTCTACAGCTAAAAGCAATAACTTTATTTTTGCAGGTCTAGGTTTTTGTTATGCAATTTGGTGTCAAGCACAGCAAAGACCTTTTGCTGGAGATATATGAAAGCAAACTGGCATTTTAAAGAAACCTTTCCCCACCTTTAATGTATCATGAACTTCTCTTTTTAAAGAAAGAGAAATACTAAGACAAGGTAGAAAAATGTGAAGGGAAAAACAGAAAGGAAAAGACACACTTGACTGATAAGCACTTTTAGATATCCCGACTTTTTTTTTACCAGGTTTCACTCTGAATATCCTGTGACATGACTGTAACCCCCTTTTCTTCATTCCCCCGTATCCATTTCTGAGATCTATGTCATTTGACCTATGTTTTAGTCTCTCTTTGTCTGTATGCTTGTATGGAATTTTCAGGATCAGTTTTTAGTTTGAACTTTCATTAGTCTGCTTTTCTCGTCTGAGTTTATTTCCCTTGTCATTCTTTATCCATCAGTGTTATCTGGATTTTTCTGTTTTCTGTTTCCGACCCACTGCTCCATCATTCCACAGCCTGCGACACTCTGGTCAGAGACTCAGATGGAGCATGAAGCCTCATAAGTTGCAAGACCATTTAGCTGGCATGCTGGGTTCAGAGCCTCAGTCACCCAGGAAGCATTTGATGAAGAGAATATTGTTGACTGGTAGCTATTGAATATTGTCTTAGGCTGACAGTTAACAGAACATTTTCCCCTCCCCAATTTGCTCATTATAGTGGTTACTGTGAGAATCCAGGGCATTTAATGTTAAAGAGAGTTGCTGTACTTTGAATCCAAAGTACGGCAGCTCTATATGAGGAAGAGGGGATGGTGACAGAGGGTCTTAAAATGAAAAAGTGGTCTGACACCTCCTATAGCAAATAATTCATATAAGACTATATTTGACTGATGGACTCATTATATGGAAAGTCTAATGCTTGAACTGCTCAAGAATGAATAAGCCAGTCTTTAAGAAGGGAGTACAGCCAATTAGTTCCTTTCATTATTTATTTATCTTAGTTATACAGGTAAAGCACAGCTGAAACACTAGGCCTACACAGGCTGAGACCTGTAAGATTGTAGCTTAGCCATACTAAGCCATAGGCTTAAGAATGCTGCACATGAGTGGGTGAGCTAGGAATAACCCTATGACAGTAACTTTATTTGAGCATAAGCTTTCGTGGGATACAGCCCACTTCACTGGATGCATAGACTGGAACATATAGTAAGGAGATATATATACACATACAGAGAACTTGAAAAGGTGGGAGTTGCCCTACCAACTCTAAGAGGCTAATTAATTAAGATGAGGTATAATCAGCAGAAGAAAAATCTTTTGTAGTGATAATCAAGATGACCCATTTCAGACAGTTTGACAAGAAGGTGTGAGGATACTTAACATGGGGAAATAGATTCAATGTGTGTAACGGCTCAGCCATTCCCAGTCTTTATTCAAGCCTAGATTGATGGTATCTAGTTTGCATATCAATTCGAGTTCAGCAGTTTCTCGTTGGATTCTGTTTTTGAAGTTTTTCTGTTGCAAGATTGCCATCTTTAAGTCTGTTACTGAGTGACCAGAGAGGTTGAAGTGTCCTCCTACTGCTTTTTTTAATGTTATGATTCCTGGTGTCAGATTCATGTCCATTTATTCTTTGTGTAGTGACTGTCCAGCTTGGCCAATGTACATGGCAGAGGGGCATTGCTGACACATGATGGCATATATCACACTGGTAGATGTGCAGGTGAACGAGCTCCTGACAGTGTGGCTGATATGATTAGGTCCTATAATGATGTCACTTGAATAGATTTGTGGACAGAGCTGGCATCGGGCAACAAAGCAGCCTTTCAACAAAGCCCGATGCCAGCTCTGTCAGAGGGAAGCCACCCTCTGTTTTCTGAGGGCTGAAGGAATCCGGGAACGCTGCTTCCGGTGCGAATTAAATTGTGACTCTTGGCGTCAAGCATTAAATCTCTCTGTGGTTGGTCGGTAGCTGCCTTTCCGCTGCGCTGCTAAAAAGTCTGGCAGGGCCCGGGAGGGAGGGCTGGGTGCGGCGTGGGGAGGAGATGGAGAGAGAACTAGATGTCTAGAAACTCCAGAAAGTGTCTCATTTCTGTAGCGGTTCCTGTCGATGCGGCAGCGCCCTCTGTCGGGCTCTTGTGTGAGCTGCACAGGGATACGGGGGAGCAGCAGTTCTGGCTTCCATAGAGGAATCGCGGTTTCTAAAGGGAAAGAGAGCGGGGGGAGGGGCTAGGTTAGTTGTGTTTGTTTATTGTTGCTATTGAAACGCGGATGATCTTACAGCGTTGAAACCAGGGATATTTTGCATTTGGCTCCCTGAAGGGACCATGTTTTCCTACTGGAAATGTTTACTAATGAACTTTCCTTTAGAAAGTATCCCATAGGAAGAAAGGGAAAGAAAATGAACGTGTGTCTCGGATGTGTTGTAATCTAGTCACCGCCAAGAACACATATGGAGTGACTCCGGATTTACGCTGATCTTCACACAGCTGTCCCAGGATCTGCAGACCTGGGTTCCAGTCCCCAGCTCCTTATGATATGGCCCCATCGACTCCACTGGAGCTCTGCCCATTTATAACAGCTGAGGATGAGTCCCCTTGGCTACCATGGATTTACACTGCTTTTCACCCCCCGGGGAACTGCCCCGGCATCTCCTCCGCCAAGCTGCCTGTCAGAGACTGAGGGTTGTTGCCCTGAGCCCAGCTCTGCCTGTGTCACTGTGCATCCACCGCACAGAGGTAGCTGCCTGAGTCCCCGAGCTGGGAGTCGGTGATGTGCAGGGAGCTGCGTTTCCCATTTTCCAGGCGCTCGCCTATGAACCGCCCCAGAGTGACATTCTCATTAGAGCTCGCGGTCAGCAGATGGGTCGGCCCTTGCCCAGGGAGCTGCTGGTACCACTGGAAGGCTTGGAAAGCGCTGGTGAAAGAGCAGGACATGGTGGAGACCTCCCCTTCCCCTGTAACCAGCCACTCGGGGCTCTGATCCACTTGGGCTTCGCAGCAGGAGACTGGAGGGAAACAAAATAATAGCAGTTAACATGAAGGTTATGACAGTGTTATATTGCCTGTTTACCTATTGCAGTGGTTCTCAAACTTTTGTACTGGTGACCCCTTTCACATAGCAAGCCTCTGAGTGTGACCCCCGTGTAAATTAAAAACACTTTTTTGTATATTTAACACCATTATAAATGCTGGAGGCAAAGAGGAGTTTGGGGTGGAGGCTGACAGCTCGTGACCCCCCATGTAATAACCTCTCTACCCCCTGAGAGGTCCCGAGTTTGAGAATCCTTGATCTATGGCTATATCCCTCTTTCTTTCTACAGCATCCATCCATCATTCCATTTTCCCTCCCCTTATCTGCCAGTTTGTACATTTGTACAGATTAAAGATACACATCTTTCCATCAACATCTATTTATTTCTCTGTTCTCTCCCCGAATCTTAAAAAAGCAGGACAAGAAATACTAACAAAGAACTCCAAAGCAATATTACTGTTCAAATAGATCAGAGGATGAGATATTTCCCATTGGCAGACCCCTCTCTCCTTACAGGTTCAATAGCTCTTAGATAGATAGATACATAGATACATAGATAGATAGATCCCTACTGGCAGAGAGGAATGAAGAAAAGCTAAGATATCTTGCCCCTCACTGACTTCTAAGAGTCTGCATCTTTTTACCCTTTAGAACGAGAAAATATTTGTTTCACTCACAGCGAAAAACAAAGGTGAGGAGAAGGCTCCAAGGAGCGGCTCCACTCTCTGAGCCCATGGTGAGCTCCGTTTCTTCTCTCCCTTGCAGAGGAATATACCGAAGCGGAGTCAATCCGAGGAAGGTTTGCAGGAGCCCAGTGGAAACGAGAATTCTCCCTCCCCTCAGGTTACCCCCTTCTCAAGGGGATGGATTCTCTGCCTATAAAGGCTGCTGTTTCATTGTCTGCTTCGGAGAAGAACAGCTACACTGTGAACTGTGCTGGGCTGGGCTCATCGAAGACAGCCCGGATCTCAGGCTGTGGGAATTAACCAGGGTTTGCAGGGGAGGTTGTGAGCAATCTAGCGCCATCTGCTGCCCTGGCACAGAAGGGGGGTGGGAAGAAATTCTTTGCTTCAGGGGAATACTAGGTAGAAGGTCATGGGAATGATGCAGAGCCATCCATACACAGGTTCACTGCCCATTTACTCCAATGGATCACTGCCAATTTACAAGAGCTGAAGATCTGTCTCTTGAAAACTCAGAGAATTGGTAGGTACAATCCCCTGGGAAGCTAATCTAGGGGGGCGGGAGGGAAGAATTCAGGAGAGTTGGCAATTTTTTAGAGAGAAATTATTAAGGGCACAAGAACAAACTATCCCAATGTATAGGAAAGTTAAGAAATATGGTAACAGGCCACCCTTGCTTAACCAGGAGGTTTTCAATGACCTGAAACTCAAAAAAAGAGGCAGGTAAAAGGTAGGAACTAGATTAAATTGCAAAGGATGAATATTAAGAAACAACAACACAAGCATGTAGGGACTAAATTAGAAAGGCCAAGGCACAAAATGAGAATAAACTTCATAGGGTCATAAAGAATAGCAAAGTATTGTGGGAGAAAAACGAGTCCTTACTCTGAGTTTGGAGCCACAAGCCAGAGGCAGGTTTATTTCGAGCAATTGCAATACGCATGGGAGAATACACACAGGCATGTCCCCATTAGATAAACAATTAGGGCAAGGATTTATATATTTTGGTACAGACAATAATGATCAACAACCGCATTTTGTTAATACATAGGGGTTTTTTTTGATATTTTACTTTTTTTAGCTGTTTCTGCTACAGTTTCTATTTCATTCTTATTTTACACAAGGGTGAAAAACAGTATTTATTACAGTTTTTTTTCCACATGCTTTCCACTTGCCCAGGCCCTGCCTTGACATTTCATGTTATTAAATAAAAAAAATATCCTGACTCTTGCTCTTCCTGGAAGACTAAAATGTCTGCACTTTTTTCAACTTCCACAGTATTTTACAAATACATAAGAAGCAAGAGGAAGATGAAGGACACAGGGTTGGCCCATTACTCAATAAGGAGAAATAGACAACAATAACAGAGAATGACACAATAGTTGAAGTGTTAAACACTTTTCAGTTTTCACCAAAAAAAATTAAGTGATCAGGCAGTTAACATAATGAGCATCAGTGTAAATGGATCAGAGTCTGAGGCTAAAACAGGAAAACAATAAAAATTAAGAATTACTTAGACAAGTTAAATGTCTTCAAGTTGGCAAGGACGAGATGAAATATATTCTAGAATACTTAAGGAACTGGCTGAAAAGCTCTCCGAACCATCAGCGATTATCTTTGAGAACTTGTGGAGGATGGGAGAGATACCAGAGGACTGGAGATGGACAAATATAGTGCTCATCTATAAAAGGGGAATATGGACAACCTGGGGAATTATAAACCAGTCATCTTAACTTCAGTATCTGCAAAAATAATGGACCAAATAATCAAACAAGCAATTTGTAAGCACCTGGAGAAAATAAGGCAATAAGTAGCAGTCAACATGGATTTTTCAATAACAAATCATATCAAACCAAAGTAGTATCCTTCTTGGACAGCATAACAAGCCTTGTGGCTGGGGGAGAAGCAGTAGACGTGATATGTCTCAACTTTAGTAAGACTTCTGATACAGTCTGTCAAGGTTCCTTCCCCATTCTGAACTTTAGGGTATAGATGTGGGGACCTGCATGAGAAACTCTAAGCTCAATTAACAGCTTAGATCTGGTCTGGCTGCCACCACTCCCAATGTGCTAATTCCCTTCCCTGGGTAGCCTTGAGAGACTCTTCACCAATTCCCTGGTGAACACAGATCCAACCGCTTGGATCTTAAAACAAGGAGAAATTAACCATCCCCCTTCCTTTTTCCCACCAACTCCTGGTGGACCCAGATCCTACCCCCTTGGATCTTAAAACAAGGAAAAATCAATCAGGTATTAAGAAAAAGGCTTTTAATTAAAGAAAAGAAAGGTAAAAGAAAACCCTCTGGGAGAGATTAGCATACCAGCTACTCTCACAGACAACAGATTCCAAACACAAAGGATGTTCCCCTGGGCACACCCTTAGTTACACACACACACACACACACACACACACACACACACACACAAATACCCAATTTGACTATTCCTCTAATTGCACAAGACAGAGCAGCGGCACAGGAGGCAGTGAACAGGGCTGCTAACAGGGGAGTTTGAGTGGGAGTTTACAGGGGGAGGTGGAAGGGGAGGCAGGAGGGCGTGGTGTTCCGTGTGCTCTGTTTCCCCAGGTGCAGTGGGCAGAGACTACAGCAGCCATGAGCCAGGCAGCAGGGGACACAATGCAGATGATTGCATGTGGAAGCTGTGGTATGTATATGGTGCTAGCGGGGGAGCCTGAACAGAGGTATGTCTGTATGAAGTGCCGCCTGATAGAGCTGCTGGAAGAAAAGATCCGAGGGTTGGAGATGCAGGTAGATACCCGGGTAGAGTTTAGAAGGGGGTTCGAGCAGCTGATGGAGGAAAGGCAAGGAGGGGCTGAAGGGGAATGCTCAGGGGTTCAGGTGGAAGCAGGGGCTAAGGTCTGTGAGGGGGGAATATCTGAGGGAGAACAAGGGCAGTGGAAGCATGTGACCGTGAGAAGCAGGCCAAGGAAAAGGAGGGCTAGTGAAGGGGAAATAGAACTCAGGAACAGGTTTGGGTGTTTGGATAGCGAGGAGGGGGAGCAGCAGGTGGTAACTGAAGGTGGGAGGGTGAGGAAGAAGAGAAGAGCAGCTAGTCCAATAGAGAGAGGGGAGGAGTTGATGGAGACAGCACCAAATCTGGGCCCCGGGAGGATACAGGATGGCACAAGGGGGAGTATAAGGGAAAATAGGAATGGACACAGGTTACGACTAGAGGGAACAGAGGATAGATTAGTAGATCGCACTGTCACCAGGCAAAGGCAGGTTTACGTGATTGGGGACTCCTTACTGAGGAGGTTAGACAGGCCTGTGACCAGGGCGGACCCAGAGAACAGAAGGGTGTGCTGTCTACCGGGTGCTAAGATACGGGATGTGGACCTACGGTTGAAAAGGATCCTAAAAGGAGCAGGTAAGAACCCCTTGATAATCCTTCACGTAGGAACAAATGACACAGCTAGGTTCTCGTTAGAGAGAATCAAGGGAGATTATGCCAGACTGGGGAAGATGCTCAAGGAAATCGAGGCTCAGATCATCTTCAGTGGGATTCTGCCTGTTCCTAGAGAAGGGCAGCAAAGGGCTGACAGGATTGTGAGGATAAATAGCTGGCTAAGGGAGTGGTGCTATAAGGAGGACTTTAGGATGTATGGTCACTGGGAGGCTTTCGGGGACAGACAACTGTTCTCACGGGATGGACTTCACCTGAGTAGGGAAGGAAATAGACTTCTGGGAGGGAGGCTGGCTCATCTCATCAAAAGAGCTTTAAACTAGGAATTTGGGGGAGACGGTTGGGAGATGTCCAGTTAATCTCCACGCCAGATTCCAACATTGAAAAGGAGGGTGATGAGATAAGAATAGATATAGCCGGGGGGAAGGGATTGGACATAAGAAGGAGAGGGGGGATGAACAGCAAGGGGTCCGTACCAAATTGCATAACTAATGGGAGACAGGCTAAACGGCATACATTAAGACGTTTATACACCAATGCGAGAAGCCTAGGTAACAAAATGGAGGAATTGGAGCTCCTGGTCCGAGAAATGAAACCGGATATCGTAGGAATAACCGAAACCTGGTGGAACGGTAGTCATGACTGGAGTACAGGTATGGAAGGGTATGTGCTGTTTAGGAACGACCGGAACAAAGGTAAAGGTGGGGGGTGGCATTGTATGTCAATAATGAGGCAAACTGTAAAGAAATAATAACTGATGGAATGGATAAGACGGAGTCCGTCTGGGCAATACTCACACTGGGTAAAAGAACTACTAGAGCCTCCCCGGGATAGTGCTTGGGGTGTGCTATAGACCGCCGGGATCTACCCTGAATATGGACAGAGAACTATTTAATGTTTTTAGGGAAGTAAATACTAATAGGAACTGTGTAATCATGGGAGACTTTAACTTCCCAGATATAGATTGGGGAACAAATGCTAGTAACAATAATAGGGATCAGATGTTTCTAGACGTGCTTGCTGATGAATTCCTTCATCAAGTAGTAGCTGAACCGACGAGGGGGGAGGCCATTTTAGATTTGGTTTTGGTGAGTAGTGAGGACCTCGTTGAGGAAATGGTTGTAGGGGACAACCTTGGCTCGAGTGATCATGAGCTAATTCGATTTAAACTAAATGGAAAGATTAACAGAATTAAATCAGAGACTAGGGTTTACAATTTCAAAAAGGCTAATTTTAATAAATTAAGGGGACTGGTAAGGGAAGTGGATTGGGCTAACATATTTATGGATTTAAAGGCGGATGGTGACTGGGATTATTTTAAGTTGAAGCTGCAGGAGCTGTCGAAGGCCTGTATCCCGAGAAAGGGAAAACGGTTAGTAGGAAACAGATTTAGACCGAGCTGGATGAGCGAGCGTCTCAAAGGGGTGATTAAGAAAAAACAGAAAGCGTACAAAGAGTGGAAGAGGGGAGGGATCAGTAAGGAAACTTACCTTATTGAGGTCAGAGCATGTAGAGATGGAGTGAGAAAGGCCAAAGGCCGTGTAGAGTTGGACCTTGCGAGGGGAATTAAAACCAATAGTAAGAGGATTTATAGCCATATAAATAGGAAGAAAACAAAGAAAGAAGAAGTGGGACCGCTGAAGACTGTAGATGGAGTGGAGATTAAGGATAATCTAGGCATGGCACAATATCTAAACGAATATTTTGCATCGGTCTTTAATGAGGCTAATGAAGGGCTTAGGAATAGTGGCAGCGTGACAGAGGGGAATAAAGGAGGGGGGATTGACATTACCGTATCCGAGGTAGAAGCCAAATTTGAACACCTTAATGGGACTAAATCGGGCGGACCGGATGATCTTCATCCGAGAATATTGAAGGAACTGGCGCGAGAAATTGCAAGCCCGTTAACGATAATTTTTAATGAATCTATAAACTCGGGGGTGGTACCGTTGGACTGGAGAATAGCTAATGTGGTTCCTATTTTCAAGAAAGGGAAAAAAAGTGACCCGGGTAACTACAGGCCTGTTAGTTTAACATCTGTAGTATGCAAGGTCCTGGAGAAAGTAGTTACGGACCTTGAGGTCAATGGCAATTGCGACAAATTACAACATGGTTTTACGAAAGTCAGATTGTGCCAAACCAAACTGATCTTCTTTGAGAAAGTAACAGACTTTTTAGATAAGGGAAATGCAGTGGACCTAATATACCTCTGTCATAACTATAAAGGGAAGGGTAACAGCTGTCCTGTGTACAGTACTATAAAATCCCTCCTGGCCAGAGACTCCAAAATCCTTTTCCCTGTAAAGGGTTAAGAAGCTCAGGTAACCTGGCTGGCATCTGACCTAAAGGACCAATAAGGGGACAAGATACTTTCAAATCTTGGGGGTGGGTGGGGGGGGGAAGGCTTTTGTTTGTTCTTCTTTGTTTGGGAGTGCGTTTGCTCTCGGGACTGAGAGGGACCAGACATCAATCCAGGTTCTCCACATCTTTCTAAACAAGTCTCTCCTATTTCAAACTTGTAAGTAAATATCCAGGCAAGGCGTGGTAGTTTTCCTTTGTTTTCTCAACTTGTAAATGTACCTTTTACTACAGTGTTTATCTTTGTTTGCTGTACTTTGAACCTAAGACTAGAGGGGAGTCCTCTGAGCTCTTTAAGTTTGATTACCCTGTAAAGTTATTTTCCATACTGATTTTACAGAGATGATTTTTACCTTTTTCTTTAATTAAAAGCCTTCTTTTTAAGAACCTGATTGATTTTTCCTTGTTTTAGATCCAAGGGGGTTGGATCTGTATTCACCAGGAGTTGGTGGGAGGAAGGAGGGGGAATGGTTAATTTCTCCTTGTTTTAGATCCCAGGGGGGTTGGAACTGTATTCACCAGGAGTTGGTGGGAGGAAGGAGGGGAATGGTTAATTTCTCCTTGTTTTAAGATCCAAGGGGTTTGGATCTGCATTCACCAGGGAATTGGTGAAAGGTTTCTCAAGGCTTCCCAGGGAGGGAATCCATTGGGAATGGTGGCAGCGGGACCAGAGCTAAGCTGGTAGTTAAGCTTAGAAGTTTTCATGCAGGCCCCTACATTTGTACCCTAAAGTTCAAAGTGGGGATACAGCCTTGACAACCTCGATTTCAGTAAAGCATTTGATACGGTACCGCACGAGGAATTATTGGTTAAATTGGAAAAGATGGGGATCGATATGAAGTAAGATGGGGGTCGATCTGGTTAAAGGGGAGACTGCAGTGGGTCTATAAGATGGGGATCGATACTGGTTAAAGGGGAGATTGCAGCGGGTCATACCGAAAGGTGAACTGTCAGGTTGGAGGGAGGTCACCAGTGGAGTTCCTCAAGGTTCGGTTTTGGGTCCCATTTTATTTAATCTATTTATTACTGACCTCGGAACCAAATGTAGGAGTGGGCTGATAAAGTTTGCGGATGACACAAAGTTGGGAGGTATTGCCAATTCGGAGAAGGATCGGGATATTCTGCAGGGAGACTTGGATGACCTTGTAAATTAGAGTAATAGAAATAGGATGAAATTTAATAGTGAAAAGTGTAAGGTGATGCATTTAGGAATGACTAACAATAATTTTAGTTGTAAGCTGGGGACGCATCGGTTGGAAGTAATGGAGGAGGAGAAAGACCTCGGAGTCCTGGTTGATCGCAGGATGACTATGAGTCGGCAATGTGACATGGCCGTGAAAAAAGCCAATGTGGTCTTGGGATGCATTAGGCGAGGTATATCTAGTAGGGATAAGGAGGTGCTGCTTCCGTTATACAAGTCACTGGTGAGACCTCATTTGGAGTACTGTGTGCAGTTCTGGTCTCCCATGTTTAAAAGGGATGAACTCAAACTGGAACGGGTCCAGAGAAGGGCCACTAGGATGATCAGAGGAATGGAAAACCTGTCGTATGAAAGGAGACTCGAGGAGCTCGGTTTGTTTACCCTAACCAAAAGAAGGCTGAGGGGGGATATGATTGCTCTCTTTAAATATATCAGAGGGATAAATACCAGGGAGGGAGAGGAATTATTTCAGCTCATTACTAATGTGGATACGAGAATGAATGGATATAAACTGGCGGTGGGGAAGTTTAGGCTTGAAATTAGACGAAGGTTTCTAACCATCAGAGGGGTGAAATTTTGGAACAGCCTTCCGAGGGAAACGATGGGGGCAAAAGACCTCTCTGGCTTTAAGATTAAGCTTGATAAGTTTATGGAGGGAATGGTTTGATGGGATAATGTGATTTTAGTCAATTAATCAACAACGTGCCATCGCTGGTAAATAGTATCAATGGTCAATGAGGGTCTGGCTGGAGAATCTTGCCCGATTGCTCGGGGTTCTACTGATCGTCATATTTGGGGTCGGGAAGGAATTTTCCTCCAGGGTAGATTGGCAGAGGCCCTGGAGGTTTTTCGCCTTCCTCCACAGCATGGGGTGGGGGTCGCTAGCTGGAGGATTCTCTGCAACTTGAAGTCCTTAAATCACAGGATTTGGGGACTTCAACAGCTGAGTCAAGGGAAAGGGGGTGGGTCAGCTTTTGTGGCCTGCATCATGCGGAAGGTCAGACTAGATGATCATACTGGTCCCTTCTGACCTTAAAGTCTATGAGTCTATGAGTCTATGAGTCTAGGTTACAAAGAAATAAACATAAACCTATTTACTTCTTTCACTAATACTCACTACTTAATAAAAGGCTGAATGCTGGAGCTTTCCCACTCTGGTCCAACGTGAAACTCACACAGACAAAGGGAACTTCCCTCCTTCCCTTTGAACCATCTTGTCCTCCCATTGGTTCCTCTGGTCAGGTGTCAGCTAGGCTAGGTGAACTTCTTAACCCTTTACAGGTAAAAGAGGCATTAACCCTTAACTATCTGTTTATGACACAGTCTCACATAACTTTCTCATAAACAAACCAGGGACATATGACCTAGACAAACTTACTATAAGGCAGGTTCACAACTGGCTGGAAAACTGTACTCATACAATAGTTATTAATGGTTCACAGTTGAGTTACAAGGGCATATCGAATGGGGTCCTGCAGGGATCTGTCCCATGTCTCGTTCTATTCAGTATCTTCAGAGATGATTTGGATAATGGCACAGAGGTTCCACTTGTAAAATCTGCAAAGGATACCAAACTGGGAGCGGTTGCAAGCACTTTGGAGGACAGAATTAGAATTCAGAATGATTTTGACAAACTGGAGAAATGGTCAGTGTTAGTAGGATGAAATTCAATAAGAACAATTACAAAGTACTCCACTTACGAATCAATTGCACAAACACAAAATGGGAAATGATTGCCTAGAAAGGAGTACTGCAGAAAAAGATCTGGGAGTCATAGTGGCTAATAAACTAAATATTAGTCAGCAACATAATATGGCTGCAGAAATAGTGAACATCATTCTGGGATGTGTTAGCTGGAGTGTTTTAGACAAGAGAAGTCATTCTTCCACTCCACTCAGCACTGATAAGGCCTCCACTGGAGTATTGTGAACAGTTCTGAGCAACACACTTCAGGAAAAATGTGAACAAAGCTCAGGGGGTAGCAACAAAAATTATTAATGTTCTAGAAACCATGATCTACGAGGAAAGATAGAAAAAGACAGTGTATGTTTTATCTGGAGAAGAGAAGGAGGGGAGACATGATAACAGTCTTCAAGTGTGTAAAGGGGTGTTATAAAGAGGAAGGTGATAAGCAGTGAGGACAGGACAAGAAGTAATGAGCTTAAATTCCAGGAAGAAAGATTTAGTTTAGACATTAGGAAAAGCTGTGTGTCAGGATGGTTAAGCATTGGAACAAATTGCCTAGCTAGGTTGTGGAATCTCTATCATTGGAGGTTTTTAAGAACAGGTTAGACAAACACCTCTCAGAGATGGTCTAGATAATGCTCAATCCTACTTCAGTGCAGGAGACTGGATTATACAACCAATCAGTGTCCCTTCCAGTTCTACATTTCTGTTCTTCTATGATTGATTGCAATGGAATTGTGCTGCTTTACACCATCTGGAGATCTGTCCCTGCATGTCCTCCCCTAAGCTGCCTGTCAGAGGATGAGGGTTTTTGCCCTGAGGCCAGCTCTGCCTATGTCACTGTGCATCCACCGCACAGAGGTAGCTGCCCGAGTCCCCCAGCTGGGAGTCGGTGATGTGCAGGGAGCTGCGTTTCCCATTTTCCAGGCGCTCGCCTATGAACTGCCCCACAGTGACATTCTCATTAGAGCTCGCGGTCAGCAGGTGGATCGGCCCTTGCCCAGGCAGCTGCTGGTACCAATAGAAGGTTCGGTAAGTGCTGGTGAAAGAGCAGGACATGGTGTAGACCTCCCCTTCCCCTGTAACCAGCCACTCGGGGCTCTGAACCACTTGGGCTTCACAGCAGGAGACTGGAGGGAAACAATATAACAGCAGATTTCATGAGGAATATAAGATTGTATTGCATTGCCTGTTTATCTATGCCTCTATCTATCCAGCCTTCTCTCTGCAGCCTCTATCCAGCCCTCATTTTATTGTTCCATCTCCAATATCTACATCTACCTGTCTATATATCGATACAGATAGAAAAAGATTTTTCCATCAACATCTATTTCTTTCTTTCTGTTCTCTCCCCTAATCTGTACAAAGCAGGACAAGAAATGCTAACAAATAACTCCAACGCAATATTACTGTTCAAATAGATCAGAGGCTGAGAGATGTTCCATTGGAAGACTCTTCTCTCCTTACAGGTGCTGTAGCTCATAGATAGATAGAGAGATAAGAGATCTTGCCCATCACTGACGTCTAAGAATCTGCATCTTTTTGCCCCGCAGAAGCAGAAAATATGTTTTCACTCACAGAGAAAAGCAAAGGTGAGGAGAAGGCTCCACAGAGCAGCTCCACTCTCTGAGCCCATGGTGAGCTCCGTTTCTTCTCTCCCTTGCAGAGGAATATACAGAAGCGGAGTCAATCCGAGGAAGGTTTGCAGGAGACCAGTGGAAACGAGAATTCTCCCTCCCCTCGGGTTACCCCCTTCTCAAGGGGAAGGATTCTCTGCCTACAGACCCTGCTGTTTCATTGTCTGCCCCGGGGAGAAACAGCAGCTCTGTGAACGGTGCTGGGCTGGGTCCAGCCCAGATCTCAGGCTGTGGGAATTAGCCAGGGTTTGCAGGGGAGGGTGTGAGCACTCTAGCGCCATCTGCTGCCCTGGCAGAGAAGGGGGAGGGTGAGAAATTCTTGGCTTCAGGGGAATCCCAGGTAGAAGTTGGTAGGAATGATACAGAACCAGGCATCGCTTCACCCCTTTACTCCAATGGAGTTACAGCTGATTTACATGCCCTGAGGATCTGTCCCATTAGCTACAATGGAGAGCGTCTGAGTCGCACCAGATCAGGATCCGGCACAGAGATGTAAATGAAGGTATTGCTGATTTGCACCAGCTGGGGTTTGATTCAGTGACTCCAGTGGAGCAACAGTCACTTTACACCAGCTGGGGATCCGTCCTGCAGCTCCTCGGCCCAGCTGCTTGTCAGAGGATCAGGACCGGCTCTAGGAACCAGCAAAACAAGCACCTGCTTGGGGCGGCACATTCCCAGGGGCGGCACAGCGGCTGGTAGCAGTGGTGGAGGCGCAGCTGGGCCCGCATTGCCTCAGCCGCACAGTGCGGGGCGCAGGACATCTGCAGCACGCGGGCGCCGCTCACCACCTCGGCCAGGTTGTCGTGGTGCACCTCGCCCATGCCGGCCATGTCGATGAGCCGGCGCAGTGTCCGAAGCTCACCCCCTTCACCCGCAGGATGTCCGGGGACTTGGCCACCAGCACCGACTGGTGGGCTCGGATCCGCCGGCCGGACACTTCGATCACCAGGTCCGGCTCCTCCGAGACCAGCTGCTGCGGGCTCCAGGGCTGTGCTCCAGCCTGTGACAGTAAGTGCCAGGCGGCGGCCGGGCGATGTCGCCTCCTCCCGCCTCGGACTCAGACGCGCGTAGTTAATCTCCCGCTGGCTCTTCCCCACCCGCTGCAGGAGGAGGCTGCTCCGGGATCCTGCTGCGGGGCTTTGTCCCCCGCCCCGGGCGAACTGAAGCACAAGGAGGAGCTGAAACCGCTGGGAGCTTGCAAAGGGAGCGCGGCGCTTTCCCCGCCCCCGCTCTCCTCTTCCCCAGCTGATGCGCTCCCTTCCCTGGAGCCGGGCGGCTGCTGGCTGCCCCTGCTTCTCTCCGCCTCCCCCAGAGCTTTCCCCGGTGGCCCGAGCTGCTGCTCCGCTCCTCCCAGAGCCTTTCTGGACAGGCCTTTGCCTCGCTGATATTCCCATCACCCGGACAAAGGACACAGGACAGGACTGGGCTCTCCATGGCTCTAGCAGAGGCTGGACCTGGCTAATGTCCCCACACACACACACACACTCCCAGCTCAGCAGCAGTCAGCCACCTCTTCTCCCCCCCACCCCTTGCCTTTTTTCCTTTTTTTCCTTTGCGGTTTAAGGCTGAACGTTACTGTGGGTTTTCCTTGCTCAACTCTCCTTCTTGGCACAGGGTCAATTTCAGCCTTGTTTCCCAGCCTGGCCTCCTCTCCCATGCTGACAGCAGAAAGAGGTGTGGGGCAGCCGTCCCTGCAGCCACTCGCTGCTGAACTTTTCAACTCCACTAATTTCAACATTGGTTAGATCTCTGTAACCATCGTATGTTTGCTGCAGCTTGATTGCTCAGACTTTCCGTGAGTGGCATTGACAGATCAATGTATAGTAATAAAGTATCTCACTTCCTGTTCCTTGGGGGAGTTGGATTGTTTTTCCTGGACCAATTTAATTTTCAATAAGCCTTTTTCCTATTTTTTTTCTTCAGAGTAAGCGACACATGTTCTTTAACAAGTGAAATATCACTGAGTTTTAACCGTTTTGATTTACCAGATGTTCGTATCAGCCTGCATGTATCTCCCAAGATCAGTTTGACTAATTGCACTGTTTTATTTCAGCTCAAAGAGAAACTAAAGATTTTCCTTGGACTTTCTGCTCTGAAATTTGCAGCAACAGAGTCAACTAAACATGCTGATGTGTGATTATATTCTGCGATTATTTCCCCAATATGCAAACATGTGTAAAAGCCAAAAAAAAAGGGGGGAGGGGGCTGCCAACATTTTTTTTGCTTGGGGCGGCAAAAACTCCAGAGCCGGCCCTGTGTGTGTGTGTGTCTGTGTGTGTATGTTTAGGAGAGAGAGAGAGAAGAAAGAGAGTAACTTTGTGAGTGTGTGACAGAGATTTTGTGTTTGTTTCTGTGTCCGTGAAACACAGAAGTAGTTATGTGTCTAAATGACATTTCAATGTCCAGGCTGAAATAAGGATGTGCCTTTATATTTGGTAGTAAAACAGTGGTGGAAAACTCCTGCACCATTTCTCATTAATTCCTGCAGCTGTCAAAGTGAAACGCAGTGGCCACCAGATGGCAGCGCGTAACCACCAACTTGTTTGTTTGCTTTCAGAACAGGGTTTGTCACATTTTTTTTACATTTTCTTTTCAAATTAACCCAGCAAGGCCTGAGGCAGTTCTGTTACTTCGCTCTCGGTTTTAGGTGATGGGGAACCATCTACTTTCAATGCGGTTTGTAGTTCCTGTGACTTGAACATGCAGGCTGAGAGTCTGAAACTAGCCTAAGAGAAAAAGATGCCCGATCCCCATTAAATTAATGCAGATTGATCATCCACATTTCCAAAGCAGCCTAAGGGAATTAGATGCCCAAATCCTATTGAATTTCAATGCAACTTGATCATCTAAATCCTCTAGGTCCTTTGAGAATGCCAGCCTCAGTATAAATCTGGGAGCTCTCTTTCCAGGAGTAACTGAGCTCTTCTGACCATACCCTGATGTTTGCCCCTGTGCAGAGCCCTAAGTGCCAGTTAAAGGCAGAATTTTGAGGGTTAGGTGTCCCTTGGGTTAAGTGTCAACCCAGGATGGAATTTCAACTGGGGTTTTCAAAGGAGCCTAGGGGAGTTAGATGCCCAGCAACCATTGGTGTTGAATAGACTCGGGGTCCTTAATTCCACAAGGACCCCATCCCAGATTTCGCCAGCCCCCAGTGAGATATTAATAGATTGATTGATGGATAGATCCTAAAGTGAGAAGAGACCTTTGTGATCATCTAGTCTGATCTCCTGCTTTAACACAGGCCAGAGAAGGATACTCAGGGATATCTGCACCCAGCCCATAGCTTGTGGCTGACCTAGAGGAAAGACACCCAGTCTTGATTTAAAGACTTCAAATGATGGAGAATCCACCATCTCCCTGGGTCAGTTGTATCAGTGTTTAATTACCCTCACTGTTAAAAATGTGCACTTTGTTTCTAGTCTAAATTTGTCTCACTCCGGCTTCCAGCCATGGGATCTTATTCTGCCTTTGTCTCGTTCCATCTCCTCTTTGCGGCGAATTTCTGAGTACCATTGTGGTGCCGCCTTTTCCCAGAAAGAAGGAAGAGGTTTTCATCTCCAGGAAGCCAGCTGTGGCAGGTCTCACCCCACTTCGTAGCCCTCTACCCCCACCCCCATCCCTTGCCTGCATGTGCTTGCTTCCTAACTTCACCTGCAGGAGTCAGTTTCTTACAGTAGCGGAGAGGTGTCAGGTTTTTGTTCAGGGCTCCCTAGGAATTTCAACACCGTGTCTCTACTGAAAGCGCAGAAGTACATGGCCGCATCCCCCAACTCCAGAGCTGTGATCCTCAAACTGACGGAGCTTTTGAACTTCTCCAAATTGACAGAGAATCTCTCCCCGGCCTCATTCCTCTTTGTTCCACCAGAATGTTGCCAAAAAAGGAAATTAAGGCTTTCCCCGGGGGGCCGTTTGTACCAATAAAAAATATAACTGCTAGCCGCAGTTTCATAGGTGCAGTCCAGGGAAACGGACTCGCGCTCCACCCCTGACACTGCCGGCTGGGTCTGAGTTACAGCATCTTCCATGCTGGAGCCTGGCACAAGGAGAGGGGGAAAGAGAGGTTAGTGGGAGGATCCTGTCACTGAGGGGAGTTCTTGGTTCTGGGATTTTTAAAGGCGCTGAAGGGATTTCATGGAATGACGCTAATGTCAGGCTGACCTCAAGAGGTCGTGTAGAGGGAGCAACCCCTCCCCTCCCCCCCCCGCCTCCCGGGCTGAGGTCATGAGACCATCCCTGACCAGTGTTTGTCTAACCTGATCTTCAAACTCTCCAACAATGGGGATTCCACAACCTCCCTACTTAATGTGTCCAGAGCTCAACTCTCCTTATAGTTAGAAAGTTTTCCCTAACATCTAATCTCACTCTCCGTTCCTGCAAACTAAGCCACTTACTTCTTCTCCCGCCCTCTGTGGCCATAGAGAACAGATCACCTTCCTCTTTATTTAGACTCCCAGATTCCATTGAAATTCAGTTCCAGTGGGATTTGAGCACCTAAATCCCTGCCTGAGAGCATCCCTTCTTGCAGAGGAGGAGGAGGAAGGTCTGTTTAATCTCTCGGCGCCAGTAATGAAGGGGGTGGGGGGAGGCACGTGGAGAATCTTTCAGAAATGGGATTTGGAATCTTACTCACTGAAAAGCAAAATCAGCACAATGGCCGAGTCCCGGACCGTGGCCATCACCTCAGCGTCTCGGCTCTTCTGCAGGGCGCTGCCGCTTTTCTCTCCAGCCAGCCTGGGAGAGAGTCACGCAGGCGGCAGCTCTTGTCCTCCCCCTGCAGCCCTGGGCCGAGGGAGGAGAGAGAGCCGCTGTCTGAATGGTGAAGATTAGAAATCAGGCAGTGATGTCACAGCTGGAGGTGTGAGTGACTCCTGCGGCCAAGTATGAACCTCCCCTCCCCTCCCCTCAATACCTGCCCTGCGGCTGAGCCCACAGGTGCTGGAACTAAGGGTGCTTGGGAGGGGGGGGCTGCCGCACCCCTGGCTTGACGTGGTTTCCATCATATCCAGGTTTACAGTTGGGTTCAATGGTTCCCAGCACCCCGCTGTGCACATTGTTCCAGCGCCCCTGGCTGAGCCCCCCACAGGCCTCACCACGTATGAGGGGCTGGCAGGAGAACTGGACCGTGGGAAACCAGTGGCTGGAATAAACCGGTGCGCCCTGTCTATAGAGAGCAATGCTGCCTGTGCTTCAGCGCCCTCTGGAGGACAACAGCCCGAACCGCAGCGAGACCCAGGGCCAGGAGAAAACTTACCCATCATCTCTTTCCCAAGTGAGCTGCTCGTTCCAAAAGCTGGGAACGTTTTTCCCTTTGCTGCCGGTGGATTTTTCCATTGCTGCAAACGCTGGATGGTGCCATGTGGTCCAGAGAAGGGACTTTTCCCTGTACAAATCCATTTCCTAAAGAAAAATCCCCTCCAGGATTAAGCTGTTGTTTTTAATTTTTGTGGCCATAGGTTTTAAGGAGTGTTAAGCAGCAAACAACAATACTAGGTGTCAAGTATCAGGGGGTAGCCGTGTTAGTCTGTATCTACAAAAACAACAAGGAGTCTGGTGGCACCTTAAAGACTAACAGATTTATTTGGGCATAAGCTTTCGTGAGTAAAAACCTCACTTTTTGCATCCGAAGAAGTGAGGTTTTTACTCACGAAAGCTTATGCCCAAATAAAACAATACTAGGGACTCTCGGCCCTACAGCTGGTTACGTCAGTGAATGTAAACCCACAGTGATGCCAATAAAGTCACTGCATTTGATAAGCAGTGTGGTCTGGTGGATAACCGGCTGGAATGGGGTTCAGGACTGCTAGGTTCTATCCCCGGCTGTGGGACCTTGGTAACCTGCTGCCCCCTCCCCTGACTCTCTTTTCACTTTCTGCCTCTCTCTCTTTCACATATGTCTTGTGAGCTCTTGGGATCTGGCCCATTGACTCCAGTGGAATGATGCTAATTTACACCAGCTGAGGATCTGGCCAATTGACTCCAGCTGAGCTATGATGCATTCACACCAGCTGGGGACCGCTGTGCCTGTATCTCCCCCACCAAGCTGCTTTGCAGAGGATGGGGTTTTTTTACGCTGAGCCCAGCTTGGGTCGCTGTGCCTCCACCCCACAGAAGTAGGGGTCTGAGTCTCCGAGCTGGGCCGAGAGCTGTGTCACGGACTCACAGATCATGCCCACTCTTGGCCCCGTGCGGTCTGTGGGGGGTGCCCCTTTTAGTGAGACAGCCCTTCTCGGAGGTCCACTCTCTCTCGGGGTCAGGCCCCTCCACCTCCTGGATCCGCACCTCTCTGAGCGTTACCACGTCTGTCTTTGCCGTGGGCCCCCTCAGGGAGTCCACTCGCTCTGGACCCACAGGACCTCCACCCCCGAAGGGGTTGATGCCACCCTGTTCTCTAGACCGGAGTGACTCTCAGCCAGCATAAAACAGGAGGGTTTATTGAGAGTTGAACACAGCACAGGAAACTCTCTGACCCTCAGGCCTGGCCTCCCTCAGCCCAGCACATCCCAGTCTCTCTGCCTCCAGGTGGGCTCTGCCTGCTTCCCCTCTCCAGCCCAGAGCCCCCTCACTTCTTGCTGCTGGGCATCCGAGATCCCCTGCCCCAGGCCCCGCCTCTATCCATTGTCTTCCTTCCAGGTAAACAGGATCGTAAACCAGCGCCTCCTCTCCTGCTTCTCCCTCTGGCTGGAACCGGCTGGTTCGGTCACTGAACCGGCTGGTTCGGTCACTGGGTCCTCACTATACAGCCCATTGTCCTCCCACTGGCCAGAACCGGCTGCGTCTCCTCAGCTGGGCCTCTGGGTCACCAGGTCGCCAGGTCACCGGTCGCTGGGGTATCCATCCTCCCGGCCATCGGCTGGGTCCCCACGTCCTCTCTGGGCCTCTGCAAAACACACTACCTCTCCCTTCACCTCGTTAAACCAGTAACACCCAGGTAAACTGAGTCCCTCCCCCTCCGCATGCAAACCATTGAAACTCCACAGAAAACAAGAAAACCCTACACTTTGTCACAAGCTGCTTTTCAAATTCTCCAGGTGCTCGCCCATGAACTGCCCATCAGTGACTTTCTCCCTAGTATTGACAGTCACTGGGGGCCCAGCCCTCTCCGGTGGAGCTGCTGGTACCACTGGTAGGTTTGGTAAGCACCGGTGTAAGTTCAGGTTACGGTGGAGATGTCTCCTTCCTGAACAACCAATGACTCGGGTCTTGGAACCAACTGGGCCTCACAGCAGGAGACTGCAGGGAAATGAAATTACAGCATTACAGCGACGTATATCAGAATGTTACAGCACCTAACAAATGTCTGTCTATCCGCAGAAGCTGGGAATGGGCGACAGGGGATGGATCACTGGATGATTTCCTGTTCTGTTCATTCCCTCTGGGGCACCTGGCACTGGCCACTGTCGGAAGACAGGGCACTGACCTTTGGTCTGGCCCAGTATGGCTATTCTTATGTTATGTCTCTCTCCATGTCTATCTGTGTATCTATTTACCTTTCTTTCTGCTGTTGCCTCTCACTAATTTCTTAATGTTCCTATCTATCCATATCTATCTGTCCTTCCATGTGTATCATCTATTCATACATCAATCTGTTGTAAAACACACAATTTCCAGTAATAGCTAGCGTCAGTTTCATAAGCACAATCCAACGTCACAGACCCACTCTCCTCACCTGATACTCCCCGCTGGGTCTGCGTTACAGCATCTTCCATGCTGGAGCCTGTTACAAAGAGGGGGTGAAGGAGAGGTTAGTCGTAGAATGTTGCCACTGAATTTTTTATGGAGAACGTCCCTCATTGATTATCCTGATGATGACAATAATATTCTTCAGCGACATCTTGGATCAGGCACTGACACTTATTTTTCTTTGCACAGCACCTACCCCTAGTTGGAAATCATTGGATCTTGCTAATTAATAATATTTGGTAAATATATATTAATTGTTAATTATTATTAATTATTATTATCATACTATTATATACTATTATTATTTATTACTATGCCAACCCCACCATCAGGTTTACTCAGATGCCCAGTCATTTCCATTGAAACTTTTTAACCATAGGAAGAATGGCCCAAGGACTGGGCAGCAGTGTGATATTTCCCCGTTACATAAGATCATAAGAACGGGCATACTGGATCAGACCAAAGGTCCATTTAGCCCAGTATCCTGCCTTCCGACAGTGGCCGATGCCAGGTGCCCCAGAGGAAATGAACAGAACAGGTAATTATCAAATGATCCATCCCCTTCATCCAAAGTTTATCAAAGCTTCAGGCTGAGATTTTTTCAAAGGAGCCTAAGAGAACTAGGTACCCAAATCCTCACTTTGAAAACCCCTGCCCAGTTCACCAAGACTCCCCAACCCTCACTTCTATTCTGGCTCTGAGTTAAGAAGATTCCAATTGTAGAGTCTCTATTTACCAAGTAATACCAAAGCGGTCACAGCCCACAGTAGGTTTTCTTCCTTCATAATGAAAAGATTTTCCTCATGCCCCAGTGTCACACTTTCTCTCTTCTTCTGCACCACAAGTCTTGTTAGCTCTCAGGCTGCTGCATGGCCCTCGACATGACAACCGACGTGTCTGTGACAGCTCTGCTGCAGAAAAGCAAATAGTGTTTCCTGATTGATTGTAGATTGGCAGCAGAGCCAAACTTCCTGGCGGAGGTAACCACTGATTGAGTGACAGCACCAACCCACTGGCAGATTGCAATCAGAACTGGCTAAAACGGGGCCTCCCGCCTGAGCTTCTCAATCTGCTCCCTGCAGAACAGCGCCCCCTAGTGTCCCATTGGGCTCAGCACTAGCTCTCAGGGGAGAGAGTCCCATAAAGAGCCCCCACCCTGCTGCCTGCAGCACAGCGCCCCCTAGCAGCCTGCTGGGGCACTGAGGCCAGCCCGGAGTCACCCTCACCATCCCATGAATTATCAGGTGTCCCATCCAAATCCGATTCAAAGACTTCAAGGGATGAAAAATCCCTCACACCCCTAGGCAGGTTGTTCCTATGGTTAACTACCTTCGCATCCGAAGAAGTGGGCTGTAGTCCACGAAAGCTTATGCTCTAATAAATTTTTTAGTCTCTAAGGTGCCACAAGTACTCCTGTTCTTTTTGCAGATACAGACTAACACGGCTGCTACTCTGAAAACTGTTAAAAATGTTTGCCTTATTTCTACTTGCTGGCTTTGGTCACATAGCATATATGCAAACGAATTACACATTCAGAGCTCCGGTTGGTGACATTTATTGTCTTTTGATATTATAAAGTAGCACCTGGAAATCCAATTGAGATCAGAGCCTTATTTTGCTGGGCACTGCACGGATATATAGAGACAGTCTCTACTCTATGAAACTTACAATCTAACTAGAAAAGACAGACAGAAAAAATATTATTAGCCACCTTCTTTATATAGATGGGGAACTGAAATCCAGGGAGATTAGGGTTGGATTTTTTCAAAGGTGCCTATGGGAGATAAGGCCCTAATTCCTACAAAATGCTCTGACAATCTTGGCTCTGGCCTCCTAAGTGACCTTCCACAAGTCGCTTCTTTGTACAGCGCCTAGCACCACCAGACCCAATTTAGCAATAATAAGAAAGTTTCAGCAGGGATTGGGCAGCGTCATGGGCTGGCCGGCCCTTTGCAGCAAGCTAGCTTCGTTTACCAGCTCACTGATGATAAGACAACATAAGGGCTCATTAGTGATCCCTGCTGGGTGTGATGGGGGTTAATTAGAAAGGCTGCCCACCGACCCCCAGTTGTGGTGGCGAATCAGGCAGAGTATCATTTAAATAGGGCGGGGCGCTCGTTAAAGGAAAGACGGTCCTGGAGAGAGGTGTGAGGAATGGCTCTCTGTGGGAAGAGTATGTGGTTGTCACATTGAGTCACCCACAGACAGTAGGGTAAATTCCTGTGGGGAAGGGGGAGGTCCCTGAGATAGGGCATACAACAGGAGATAGAGACCCACGCTGCTCCTGAGAAGGGTCTCTGAGATAGGGCCTGAAAGAAGCGAGGAGTTCCTCGGAGCTTAACTGCTGGAGTCCCTGGCGAAGAGAAGCAGCTGGACATTATGCTGGGCAAGAAGAGAGAGAAGAGGAAGCAGGGGCCAAGAGGCAGAGGACTTCAGAGGACCCAGGCAGGGGTAGAAAAGCTATTTGGACACTTGCTTTGGACTTTAAGTTGCCCCGTTTGTTAGCCCGGAAAGGGGGTGAGCTGTTGAATCACTTGGCTGGCGCCTGGAGGCCGGAGAAAACCCAGTGGGGAGTGGACACGGCAGCCAAGGAAATAGCCAGAACTCCCCTGCCACGCCAGACCCCGGACACGAGCGGTGAGGCCGCGGGCATAGAAGCATCTACCGCTCCTTGGGGCGCCTGGGGAAATGCTGCCTTCATAGCCAAGGTCAAACCACCTCTGGCAGAGCTGGGAACCGAAACCACCTTTCCTCGGTCCTCTCCCATCGCCCTAACCAGGGAGCCAGCGCCCCCCCCCCCCGCAGGGCTATAAACTCCTGTCCCCGTCTCCCCATTGGGCTCTGTCCCACCCCGCCCTGCGCGCCCCCAGCGCCCCGCAGCCCCTCCCGGGTCACCCCCAGAGTTATTGGACAGGCTGCGCTGCGCCCTGTGTCACTGTGTCTCCACGGCGCAGAGGTAGCGGGCGGTGTCCCCCAGCCGGCAGCCGCGGATGTGCAGGGAGCTCCGCTTCTGTCCCGGATCGTGATCCGCAGTGAAATTCGGTTCTTGTGTCTCGCTCCCCTTACCGAACAGCATCAGCAGGAAAAGGGGCCGCTCCCCGGGAGCCTGCCGGTACCACTGTAAACTGGTGATGACTTCGGAGTAAGTGCAGGTCACGGTGCTATTCTGCCCCTCGGAGACACCCCGCCATTCCGGGCTCTGCTCCACAGAGAGCTGCCCGCTGGCCACTGGGAACAACAGAGACAAGGGGGAACCGAGTCAGACACTGCCCCGAGCCACCTGCCCCCGGGAACCGCGGAGTGGGGTGGGAAGAAAGCGGAGCAGAGAGAGCGTATCAAATCCATCGGACTCCCTTCTTCCCCACTACACACACAGGCGAATCCAGCCCCAGCTCCCGGCTAGTAACCAGCGGGTCTGTCTCCCCAGCCCTTACCCCACACGTGCATTAGCTGGATCACCCAGCACAGCCCCCGCGGCCTCCCCATCCCTGCGCTCCCTGACAGCCCAGGGCGCAGGACGCTGCTGGGTTCTCCCCTGGGGCTGGCCCGTGTGTTGGGGTCTCCTCTGCTGGAGGGATCGGGCACATTCTCCCCCCCCCCCCGTGTGCCCAGCCAATCAGGGACCAGCTCATTCTCTCCCGTCTCAACCGTGTGCTACTGCCTAGAACTCCTTCCCGTAGTGCCCTTCACCCTGTGAAAGCTGCCCCCGTGTGGCCAAGTGTATAAGCGAGTGCAGAATTATTTAGTTCTTTTCAAAGGGGAATCAGGAGCCCAGCTCCCATTGACCCCGGTGTCCAAATCTCCTAGGCAGCCTCCATGAAGAAATGACTCCTCTCAACTATCAAACTAAAGATGTAGGGAGAGATTTCTCCAAAGTACCTAGGGGATTCAGGAGGACAAGTCCCATTAATAATACTGCCCAATTTATTCTTATTCATAGAGGTTAAGTCTACAAGAGTCATTTAGTCTGGCCTCCTATATAGCTATATCACAGGCTATTAAATTTCATCCAGTTACCCATGTATTGAGCCCAAAATTTCTGTTTGCCTTAAGTATCTTCAAAGGATCACAGAATCATAGAAATGGGGACTAGAATGGACCTCAAGAATTCACCTAGTTCTTCCCTCTGTGCTGAGGCAGGATGGAGTAAACCTCGACCATCCCTGACAAGGGTTCATGCAACTTGTCCTTATAAACCTCCAAAGATGGGGATTCCACAATCTCCCTGGAAAACCTATTCCAGAGTTTAACTGCCCTTTATAGTTGGAAAGGATTTCCTAATTGTGACGAAGTGAAACTGTTTTTCCCCTATGCATTTCTTAAGTCTCTAGGTGGTGGGATAAGGGGGTGTAATTGTTACAAAGCAAAGGGACGGTGTGCATAGGTGGCCGTCACTCTGTCTCCTGGCAACTAATGGCCGGGGCCCTTCCCCCCTGCACAGTGATAGCTAAAGGCATTGGAGAACAAAGAAATCAGGTGACCTCCCGGGGCCCGGGGAATGAGACAAATCCCAGAGGAGGAGGGGCTGAAGGCGGTTTCAGTTTGGGACTGGCTGGGGACGTGGAGTAAGTGCAGATGTGGGTGTCTGGCTCACTCCCCCCCAAAAATGGACCCGGCTGAGGGGTCCTGTTCTCTGTATCTGCAAGCTCTGTTTTAGACCGTGTTCCTGTCCTCTAATAAACAGACGTTGTACTGGCTGGCTGAGAGTCACATCTGACTGCAAAGTGGGGGTGCAGGACCCTATGGCTCCCCCAGGACCCCACCTGGGCAGAACATAAGAGCATAAGAACATAAGAAAAGCCATACCGGGTCAGACCAAAGGTCCATCTAGCCCAGTATCCTGTCTACCGACAGTGGCCAATGCCAGGTGCCCCAGAGGGAGTGAACCTAACAGGCAATGATCAAGTGATCTCTCTCCTGCCATCCATCTCCATCCTCAGACAGAGGCTAGGGACACCATTCCTTACCCGTCCTGGCTAATAGCCATTAATGGACTTAACCACCATGAATTTATCCAGTTCTCTTTTAAACGCTGTCATAGTCCTAGCCTTCACAACCTTCTCAGGTAAGGAGTTCCACAAGTTGACTGTGCGCTGCGTGAAGAAGAACTTCCTTTTATTTGTTTTAAACCTGCTGCCTATTAATTTCATTTGATGACCCCTCGTTCTTATTCATAGATTCATAGATTCTAGGACTGGAAGGGACCTCGAGAGGTCATCGAGTCCAGTCCCCTGCCCGCATGGCAGGACCAAATACTGTCTAGACCATCCCTGATAGACATTTATCTAACCTACTCTTAAATATCTCCAGAGATGGAGATTCCACAACCTCCCTAGGCAATTTATTCCAGTGTTTAACCACCCTGACAGTTAGGAACTTTTTCCTAATGTCCAACCTAGACCTCCCTTGCTGCAGTTTAAACCCATTGCTTCTGGTTCTATCCTTAGAGGCTAAGGTGAACAAGTTTTCTCCCTCCTCCTTATGACACCCTTTTAAATACCTGAAAACTGCTATCATGTCCCCTCTCAGTTTTCTCTTTTCCAAACTAAACAAACCCAATTCTTTCAGCCTTCCTTCATAGGTCATGTTCTCAAGACCTTTAATCATTCTTGTTGCTCTTCTCTGGACCCGCTCCAATTTCTCCACATCTTTTTTAAAATGCGGTGCCCAGAACTGGACACAATACTCCAGCTGAGGCCTAACCAGAGCAGAGTAGAGTGGAAGAATGACTTCTCGTGTCTTGCTCACAACACACCTGTTAATATATCCCAGAATCATGTTTGCTTTTTTTGCAACAGCATCACACTGTTGACTCATATTTAGCTTGTGGTCCACTATAACCCCTAGATCCCTTTCTGCCGTACTCCTTCCTAGACAGTCTCTTCCCATTCTGTATGTGTGAAACTGATTTTTCCTTTCTAAGTGGAGCACTTTGCATTTGTCTTTGTTAAACTTCATCCTGTTTACCTCAGCCCATTTCTCCAATTTGTCCAGATCATTTTGAATAATGACCCTGTCCTCCAAAGCAGTTGCAATCCCTCCCAGTTTGGTATCATCTGCAAACTTAATAAGTGTACTTTCTATGCCAATATCTAAGTTGTTGATGAAGATATTGGACAGCGCCAGTCCCAAAACAGACCCCTGCGGTACCCCACTCGTTATGCCTTTCCAGCAGGATTGGGAACCATTAATAACAACTCTCTGAGTACGGTTTTCCAGCCAGTTATGCACCCACCTTATAGTAGCCCCATCTAATTTGTATTTGCCTAGTTTATCGATAAGAATATCATGCGAGACTGTATCAAATGCCTTACTAAAGTCTAGGTATACCACATCCACAGCTTCACCCTTATCCACAAGGCTCGTTATCCTATCAAAGAAAGCTATCAGATTGGTTTGACATGATTTGTTCTTCACAAATCCATGCTGGCTCTTCCCTATCACCTTACCACCTTCCAAGTGTTTGCAGATGATTTCCTTAATTACTTGCTCCATTATCTTCCCTGGCACAGAAGTTAAACTAACTGGTCTGTAGTTTCCTGGATTGTTTTTATTTCCCTTTTTTTAGATGGGCACTATATTTGCCCTTTTCCAGTCTTCTGGAATCTCTCCCGTCTCCCATGATTCTCCAAAGATAATAGCTAGAGGCTCAGATACCTCCTCTATTAGCTCCTTGAGTATTCTAGGATGCATTTCATCAGGCCCTGGTGACTTGCAGGCATCTAACTTTTCTAAGTGATTTTTAACTTGTTCTTTTTTTATTTTATCTGCTAAACCTACCCTCTTCCCATTAGCATTCACTATGTTAGGCATTCCTTCAGACTTCTCGGTGAAGACCGAAACAAAGAAGTCATTAAGCATCTCTGCCATTTCCAAGTTTCCTGTTACTGTTTCTCCCTCTTCACTAAGCAGTGGGCCTACCCTGTCTTTGGTCTTCCTTTTGCTTCTAATGTATTGATAAAAAGTCTTCTTGTTTCCCTTTATTCCCGTAGCTAGTTTGAGCTCATTTTGTGCCTTTGCCTTTCTAATCTTGCCCCTGCATTCCTGTGTTTGCCTATATTCATCCTTTGTAATCTGTCCCAGTTTCCATTTTTTATGAGACTCCTTTTTATTTTTTAGATCATGCATGGTTAAGCCAAGGTGATCTTTTGCCACATTTTCTATCTTTCCTAACCAGCGGAATAGCTTGCTTTTGGGCTCTTAATAGTGTCCCTTTGAAAAACTGCCAACTCTCCTCAGTTGTTTTTCCCCTCAGTCTTGATTCCCATGGGACCTTACCTATCAGCTCTCCGAGCTTACCAAAATCTGCCTTCCTGAAATCCATTGTCTCTATTTTGCTGTTCTGCCTTCTACCCTTCCTTAGAATTGCAAACTCTATGATTTCATGATCACTTTCACCCAGGCTGCCTTCTACTTTCAAATTCTCAACGAGTTCCTCCCTATTTGTTAAAATCAAATCTAGAACAGCTTCCCCCCAGTAGCTTTTTCAACCTTCTGAAATAAAAAGTTGTCTCCAATGCAGTCCAAGAATTTGTTGGATAGTCTGTGCCCCGCTGTGTTATTTTCCCAACATATATCCGGATAGTTGAAGTCCCCCATCACCACCAAATCTTGGGCTTTGGATGATTTTGTTAGTTGCTTAAAAAAAGCCTCATCCACCTCTTCCACCTGGTTAGGTGGCCTGTAGTAGACTCCTAGCATGACATCTCCCTTGTTTTTTACCCCTTTTAGCCTAACCCAGAGACTCTCAACACTTCCGTCTCCTATGTCCATCTCTACCTCAGTCCAAGTGTGTACATTTTTAATATATAAGGCAACACCTCCTCCCTTTTCCCCCTGTCTATCCTTCCTGATCAAGCTGTACCCATCCACACCAACATTCCAATCATGTGTATTATCCCACCAAGTTTCAGTGATGCCAACAATGTCATAGTTGTATTTATTTATTAGCACTTCCAGTTCTTCCTGCTTATTCCCCATACTTCTCGCATTTGTATATAGGCATCTAAGATACTGGTTTGATCTTTCCTCCCACTTTTGTCCTGACCCTCCTTTCTCTCTGCCAATATAGCCCACACTCCCTCTCATTTCCGACCCATCTCCCCGGTCTCCATTTTCCCCACTTACCTGTGGGCTTTGCTCACCTGTCCCCGTCGAACCTAGTTTAAAGCCCTCCTCACTAGGTTAGCCAGTCTGTGTCCGAATAGGGTCTTTCCTCTCCTCGAAAGGTGAACGCCATCTCTGCCTAGCAGTCCTTCCTCGAATAGCATCCCGTGGTCTAGGAAGCCAAAGCCCTCCTGGCGACACCATCTTCGCAGCCAGGCATTCACCTCCATGATGCATCTGTCTCTGCCCGGGCCCCTACCTTTGACAGGAAGAATTGACGAGAATACCACCCACACTCCAAACTCCTTCACCCGTACTCCCAGAGCCCTGTAGTCACTCTTGATCCGCTCAGTGTCACACCGCGCAGTATCATTTGTGCCCACATGGATGAGTAGCATGGGGTAGTAGTCAGAGGGCTGGATAATCCTTGACAATGCCTCTGTAACGTCTCGGATACGGGCCCCCGGCAGGCAGCATACCTCCCGAGATGAAATGTCAGGGCGACAGATGGGCGCCTCCGTCCCCCTCAGCAGAGAGTCTCCGACCACCACTACCCTACGTTTCCTATTCGCAGTGGTGGCAGCAGACCTCCCAGCCTTAGGGGTACGAGGCTTCTCCTCCTTTACTGTAGGGAGTGATTCCTTCTTTCCTGTATCAAGAAGAGCATAACGGTTACCTATTACCATGGCAGGAGGGTTCAGAGCAGGGGTGGAGCACTGCCTGCTGCCAGTGTCCACCCTGAGCCATCTCCTCCTCCACCAGTGGTGTATCAGCAGTCCTGTGTACTGGGACAGCTACCTCAGCTGTCTCCACATGGACACTGTCGAGGAATTGCTCGTGCATTCGGATGCTCCTCAACCTAGCCACCTCCTCCTGTAGCTCTCCCACCTGCTGCCTGAGAGATTCCACCAGCAGGCACCTCTCACATTGGATGGTCCCCCCAGCCTGGATATCAGTAAGTGGAAATTGCAAGTTACAGTCTCTGCAAAACCACACCAGGATCTGGGTAGAAGCATCCATGCTCAGGTGCTCTGTCTGGCTACAGGCACAGGTGGAGGAGACAGTAGCAGTGCTGGCACAGGTGTTGCGGGTCTTCCTAACCATCGTAAGCCTCCCTCTGTCAAACTCCTGTCTGCTGAAAGGGTTGTTTAAGCAAGAAGTTTTGAATGTAGTTGGTTTATAGGTATTAAGGGGAATAAAGAGAAAAGAGATAGAACCGGCAAGGGACCCTCGCCCCCTTCCTGCTCCCTTCCAAACTCCCTTGCGAAACTCCCTGTTAGCAGCCCCTGTTCGCAAAATTAAGTTCTTGTATTATGGGAATAAGTAAATAACTTTTCCTTACCCACTTTCTCCACATCACTCATGATTTTATATACCTCTATCATATCCCCCCTTAGTCTCCTCTTTTCCAAGCTGAAGAGTCCTAGCCTCTTTAATCTCTCCTCATATGGGACCCGTTCCAAACCCCTAATCATTTTAGTTGCCCTTTTCTGAACCTTTTCTAGTGCCAGTATATCTTTTTTGAGATGAGGAGACCACATTGGTACGCAGTATTTGAGATGAGGGCGTACCATCGATTTATATAAGGGCAATAATATATTCTCAGTCTTATTCTCTATCCCCTTTTTAATGATTCCCAACATCCTGTTTGCTTTTTTGACCACCTCTGCACACTGCGCGGACATTTTCAGAGAACTATCCACGATGACTCCAAGATCTTTTTCCTGACTTGTTGTAGCTAAATTAGCCCCCATCATATTGTATGTATAGTTGGGGTTATTTTTTCCAATGTGCATTACTTTACATTTATCCACATTAAATTTCATTTGCCATTTTGTTACCCAATCACTTAGTTTTGTGAAATCTTTTTGAAGTTCTTCACAGTCTGCTTTGGACTTAACTATCTTTAGCAGTTTAGTATCATCTGCAAACTTTGCCACCTCACTGTTTACCCCTTTCTCCAGATCATTTATGAATAAGTTGAATAGGATCGGTCCGAGGACTGACCCTTGGGGAACACCACTAGTTACCCCTCTCCATTCTGAGAATTTACCATTTATTCCTATCCTTTGTTCCCCCTCTTTTAACCAGTTCTCAATCCATGAAAGGACCTTCCCTTTTATCCCATGGCAGCTTAATTTACATAAGAGCCTTTGGTGAGGGACCTTGTCAAAGGCTTTCTGGAAATCTAATTACACTATGTCCACTGGATCCCCCTTGTCCACATGTTTGTTGAACCCTTCAAAGAATTCTAATAGATTAGTAAGACATGATTTCCCTTTACAGAAACCATGTTGACTATTGCTCAACAGTTTATGTTTTTCTATGTGTCGGACAATTTTATTCTTAACTATTGTTTTGACTAATTTGCCTGGTACAGACGTTAAACTTACCGGTCTGTAATTGCCAGGATCACCTCTAGAGCCCTTTTTAAATATTGGCGTTACATTAGCTAACTTCCAGTCATTGGGTACAGAAGCCGATTTAAAGGAAAGGTTACAAACCTTAGTTAACAGTTCCGCAACTTCACATTTGAGTTCTTTCAGAACTCTTGGGTGAATGCCATCTGGTCCCGGTGACTTGTTAATGTTAAGTTTATCAATTAATTCCAAAACCTCCTCTCAGGACACTTCAATCCGTGACAGTTCCTCAGATTTGTCACCTACAAAAGCCAGCTCAGGTTTGGGAATCTCCCTAACATCCTCAGCCGTAAAGACGGAAGCAAAGAATCCATTTAGTTTCTCTGCAATGACTTTATCATCTTTAAGCGCTCCTTTTGTATCTCAATCATCAAGGGGCCCCACTGGTTGTTTAGCAGGCTTCCTGTGTACTTAAAAAAAACTAAGGGAGTTGGGTGCTCAGCTCTTTTATGCCTCTTTGAAATGTGCATCCCTGCTGGGCCTGAATGGCCCCCGGGACTACAGACAGAGGCAGCCACATTGCCTATATTATATTGGTGCCACAAACTGCTGAAGAGGATGAGTCTTTTCCCTCCCCTGAAATGTAACCCCAGTGAAAGTATGGTAATGAAATGGGCGACAGGGGATGGATCACTCGGTGATTACAAGTTCTGTTCATTCCCTCTGGGGCACCTGGCACTGGTCACTGTCCGGAAACAGGACACTGGGCTAGATGGACCTTTGGTCTGACCCAGTCTGGCCGTTCTTATGTTCTTCAGTAGATTTCACGTGTCTAGATGAATAATCCGCAAGTATAAGTGTCGCAGGCTATTTATACACAAGCAAGTGATGTTTCCTGCTGTGTCAGGAATGACAGTGATTTCTTCAAAACGATCTTATATTTGAGTGTTTGGTTACTAGAATGTCAAGTATCAGAGGGGGAGCCGTGTTAGTTTGGATCTGTAAAAAGCGACAAAGAGTCCTGTGGCACCTTATAGACTAACAGGCGTATTGGAGCATAAGCTTTCGTGGGTGAATACCCACTTGGTCAGACTCATGTAGACATGTAGCTAGATTTCCTGCTGCACGTCTGTCTATGCATCCATTTAGCCACCTGCCCGCTGCTTTGTCCATCCCTCTCTCTTGCTGCACTCTCTGTCTATGCTGACACTCATCTCCGTGGTATGTGAGCGCTGAGAATAAAATCATTTCCCACACAGGCGCGAGGGCTCTACAAGTCTTTGCACGCACGCACATACCCACCTCCCTGACAGGCGGCAGTGGGTTTTGTCCTCAAAGCACACTAGTACAAGGACACAGCTGAGGGCCCAGGCTGGCTGCTGGGGAAGCTGAGCGAGCTGCACCTGTGGGTGGTTTCCAAGGCCCTGGGGAAGGAATCTCCCTGTTCCCAGCCACCTGGGATCCTTAATATCGTGAGCTGCAAGGAACCGCCTGGGGCCTGCTGGTAGCAAGGGATGCTCCGCTCTCCCCCACGGGTAACTCTCCCTCGCTAGACACAGCAGATTTGTCTTGAGTGACGGCGTATGGGCCGCGGGCCCCTGTGGGGAAAACAGGGCGAGGGAGGCCAACGGAGGTCACGCCCAGGGAGGGGCGGGCGTTTGGCTGGAAGTCCCCTTACAGTGGAGAGCTAAAGATGAGCCATCAGGAAGCAGATGGACTTTTACAAACCGCAGGCGTCTCTGTTGTGCTCAGTGGAGCTGACCACGAAGAGATGGGACTGGCGTAAACGCAGTTCTTTGCTTTTAAATACCAAGGGACGCCAAGCTCTTAAATCCTGCATGAGCGTGAGAGGGAAGGTGTGTTAGTGTGTGTGAAAGAGAACAACAAAGCACAGAGAACTAAAGGGTGTGATACCTCGCAGCAGTGCAATGACCAGAAGGAAGTTCATGGGTGCTGTGGGGTCTGTCAGGCCCTGCAATGAAAGGCAGGACTGGGTCCATTTGCGTAGAGATCTAAGTCTGACACAGGAAATTATCTGGGTGTGGGATGCATTCTGCGGGCATGAATGCTGTTTATCTAGGAGTGTGCCGTGTTGCTGTACTGTGTTGGTGGGTGCCACGCTATTGGAGGGACGAGGTGGGTGAGGTCATATCTTTTAATGGACCAACTTCTGTTGGTGAGAGAGACACGCTTCCCAGCGGAGGAAGAACTCCGTGTAGCTGGAAAACTTGTCTCCCCAACAGAAGCTGGTCCAATCGAGAATATCATCATCTAGAGTGTGTATGGATCCCTTTGCCTCTGAGATTAAGTGTGTGTGCGTGTATGTGTGTGTCATGGTGTGTATGCATAGCTATCTATATTTCTGAGTGTGTATGAAAGGGGGATATATGTCAGAGTGTGTGTGTGTGTGTGTGTGTGTGTGTGTGTGTGTGTGTGTGTGTGTGTGATTTCAGTGTGTAGGTTTCTGGCTGTGTGTTAGAATCTGTCTATTTGTGTGTGTGAGTCTAGGTGAGGGTGAGAGAGAGAGTGGTTGTATGTGAGAATTCGTATGTGTGTGTGTGTGTGTGTGTGTGTGAGAGAGAGAGAGAGAGATTACGTGTGCGAGTGTGTCCCGTGTGTGGCTGTATGTGAGAATGTGTGTGTGCATATTACCAGTCTGAAAGTGTCTGACCTGAACAACAGGGAAAATCACATGGGAATGACTGAGTTACCGGGTTGTCTCCCCAGAGAATGCTTCCCCATCTACTAGTGTTGTGGGACAAGGAAGCTATTTTTGATACAAAACCACCCGATCCAGGCAATTGGGGAAGGCGAAAAGGTTTATAATTTTCCAGGTGTTTCTTCAAGGTTCTTCCTTAAAGTACTGATCCCTCTTCTCTTCTCTCCCCTTTATTCTGTTCACATCGCTTCCGTTCCGGTCCATTCCAATGTGTTCTCTTCTGTTCCATTCTATTCTTATTGCCTCTCGCCTACTCTGTTCTACTTTCCTTTCTTCTCTTCTGTGCTCATATCCTCGGTTCTATTCTAACTTCTGCTTGTCTCCTCTCTTGGGTCCTTGTGCCCTGCCCCCTCCCCCCGGGTTTTGTGACGGGCTGCCTGGGCTCACCTAGCACAGTGCTCCAGCGCGCACAGATACACAGCCGAGTCTTCCAGGCGGCTGCTGTTCAGATACAAGAAGCTGCTTTTGGTTTTGGTGTCCAGGCTCACGGTGAAATTCTCTCGGGTGTCTCTGCCGCTAGAGGACAGGGAGGCCACGAACCGCGGCTGGCCCCTGCCCCGGGGCTGGCGGTACCAATGCACGCTGTACTCGGTGCCCGTGTAGGAGCAGTTGAGCTGGGTGGGTTCTCCTTCATGGGCAGCGGCCTGGGACCGGTCCTGGGTCACCGTGTATTGGCCCAACGCACCTGGGGGGGGAGTTTGGTTTTAGTCCAGTTTTCTTGCTCAGCAGTGACAGGAAAATACATGCACCTCTGTGCAGACAAAGGAGAAAACAAGCAAACGAAAATCCTCCCTTTCCTCTTGCTGCCTGTCCGTCCCTCCACACTTCCCACTGCGCTGCCTGCCTGTCCATCTCCCCATCCTTCCCTCTTCGCTGTCTGTCTATCTGTCCATTCTTCCCTCTTCGCTGTCTGTCTGTCCGTCCACTCTTCCCTCTGCGCTGTCTGTCCATCTGTCCATCCTTCCCTCTGCACTGTCCGTTTGTCCATCCATCTACCCTTCCCTCTGCGCTGTCTGCCTGTCCAGCCATCTACCCTTCCCTCTGCGCTGTCTCTCCACCTGTCTGTCTCTCACTCTGCACCATCTGTCCATCCTCCCGTCTGCCTCCCCCATCCCCGTGGTATCGGAGCGCTTCTTTCAGAAAAGCCATTCCCCAACAGCCTGGAAATCCCAACCCGGGGCGCCCTGCTCAGAGCGGAGACTCGAATACCTGGAGCCAGCACCAGCAGCAAAGCGGCCAGGCTCATTGTCAGGGACTCAGCTGCAGAGTGAAGTGGCTGCAGCGGAACCTGGGTGAGGTGACGCTGTGACACCGCTCAGCCTCCGGGGGTGGCCTTCAGGCTGGAAGGAACTCGGTACATTTACCCTGTTCAAGTGGGTGGGGGAGGGAAAGGGTTTTCCTTCTGAGTGCACTGGGCCTGATCCTCCACTGGTGCAGATTAATTGGGTTCATCAGAGTCTTTGGACCGGTTCCCCACCCGGAGCAAACTGCCCATAGTTCCACTGGAGACCACGGGCAGAGCCACAGCTGATGTAAATCAGTGGAGCCGCATTTAAATCCGGGGCAGCTGGTCCGGTCTCTACCAGTTAAGTCTCTGTCCCTATAATTCATGGGTTTCCCTCTCTGCGGTGCTCTCCGGAGTTAAGCAATATTTATGTAGCGGGCGCACACCGACGTCAAGGAAGCAAAAAGATGGTTATAAGCCACTGGCCGAAGAGGGTAACAAGGCGAAGCGCCAGCCTGTCTCACTATCAGGCACAGAAAATTGTATCAGGAATTTTTATTAAAAAGATGAGAGGAAGCGAATGAAAACAGGATTTCAATGCAACGCGGATTGAGGCAGCTGAAGGGGGTTGGAGTGGAAGAGCCGCTAGGGGGCAGCAGGGGGTAAGAGATATGGGGACGCGGCCTGGTTTTACCCTCAGGTGTATCCCGCCCGAGAATGGCTTGGCCGATCCGTTGGCCCTGGTGTCCCATCTCCAGAACAGGCTGGTGCCGCACTGTGATTATTCCAGCAATCGCCAACGGGCTTCCCTAGGCAGTGTGACAGGTGCTTTAAAAACCAACAGCCACAAAGACTCGCTGCCCCTAAGGGATTACCTGCGCAGAAGGGAAAGGCAGACAAGGGGATGGGAGGGAAACATGCACAGAGAGTAGAAAGGACTTGCTCAAGTTCATATAGCAGTTCAGTGGCAGACCCTTAGACTGTAGGTTCTTTAGGGAAGAGACTGGGCTGGCGGGCTGTACTTCTACACCCCCTAGGGCAGGGGTAGGGTTTAGGGTTATGGTGAGGGTGAACTGTCAGATTGTAGCATTCACATTTTGTTTACAGTCTTGGGTAAGGGTTAAGTATGGGGTTAGGTTTACGGTTCAATGGGAATTGAGTGTCTAGTTTCCTTAGGCCTCTTTGAAATCCCATCCCAGTTCCCTAGGAGAAACATCCAAATGCTGAGAATAAAACACGTCTCCATAGTATCTTCTGTCTATACCGACCAAGTTTCAAACTCCCAGCTATTGCCGCTGCCTCAGACAAATATAAAATTCGCTTCTGTAAGAGCAGCCACAACTGTGGAAAATTCATTAGAAACCGACCAAGAAGAAGAGGGGGGTGTTTGGGGGAACTCACCGCAGATCCAGGAAACACTGTGGGTTCAGATCAGCCTGCAGCTGAGATATTGGTGTTCTTAAGGGGAGAGGGATGGGCTTGTGGACAAGGGTCTGTTCTGGGATTCAGAGACCAGCTCTGCCACAGACTGTGTGTGACGATGTGTAATCCTCTATGCCTCAGTTTCCCTAGTTGTAAAATAGGGAGGGTTTCTAACTCATGTAGGGACTGTTGAGATTTCTTGAAGCACCCAGGTGTCAGCGGGATGGGGCATGAATATGTTTGCCGGCAATAATGTCTGGGATTATCACAACAAATATAATGGAATGAGGCACCCAACTCCATTAACCTCATTTGAAATGCCCAGCCAGAACTCCTGAAAGAATTATTTTAAATCTTCTTCGTCTTTCCTCTGCTGCCTTTGCCGACAGCCTGAGTGAAACCGAAGATACAGAGCGTTGAAGAAGAACAGGAGTACTTGTGGCACCTTAGAGACTAACAAATTTATTTGAGCATAAACTTTCGTGAGCTACAGCCCACTTCTTCGGATGCATAGAATGTAACGTACAGCAAGAAGATATTTATACATACAGAGAACGTGAAAAGGTGGAAGTAGCCAGACCAACTGTAATAGGCCAATCAAGTGAGATGAGCTATCATCAGCAGGAAGGGGGGGGGGGGACGTTTGAAGTGAGAATCAAGATGGCCCATAGATTATCACTTCAAAAGTTTTTTTTTTTCTCCTGCTGATGATAGTTCATCTCAGCAAGTACTCCTGTTCTTTTTGCAGATACAGACTAACACTGCTTCTACTCTGAAACAGAGCGTGGAAGGGTTTCCAATGACAATCTGTGTTTATATTTTCAACCAGCAGATGGAGGTGCTTTGCCATGATTTTACCACGTACCACATGATTTTAGAATTCATGGTTCTCACGTACATTCTTGGGTAAAGAATTAAATAGTTTACAAACAAATCGACCCACAATGCAAATGTCTCTACAAGGGGAGTATTGATGTGACCCCTGGACAGTTGGTTACTCACTGCAGCTGGACCCCATCACTCACAAATGGGTATTTTTAACTATTTCCCCATATTTTAACTTGAATATTTTACCCCCATTTCACCAAACAGACAGTAGACTGTTAAAGTAAAGAGAATTTTAACCGTCTATTGTCCGTTTGTCAATGAAATTTTCAATTCACATTTTATCTCAATTTGTATTTCAAATAGTAGTTCGGTTTGTCTCTATTTTTACCCAACATTTTAACGCTTATTTTACTACCGATGATTTCCCCCACCCCACTACACCGATACAGATCATCTCCTAAGCTAGGCAAAGACCTGTCAATAGTTTCCTAATTAAACATCACGCCCATTATGTTATCCAAGGGTGATGTTTAAATTAGCTCTTTAAATAAACATGTAACTGTTAAGGGGAGTTGTATCGCTAAGCCGCGTCAGTACTCAGTCTGTTTCACGCCTCTGCTGCCCGTTTTAATGTCTGCAACAACCACTGCAGCAAGGCTGGGGGGCGGGGGCGGGGGTTTGCAGAGCTCTGCTAAGAGATTCTCTCAGAGTGCGCGCTGCAGGGCGCAGTAATACACGGCTGTGTCCGCCAGCTCCGGGGCTGTGATGTTCACAAGTGTGGAGCTCTCGCCGGCCTTAGGAGGAAAACCTCTCCTGGGCGAAATCTGCCGTATCGCACTAAGCTCTGTCCGCTCCGGAGAATGTACTGAGAGGCTCGGTTAGGAAACCGGCCTTAGCAAAAGAGAGAGACGCCAGCAGTGTCACTGGCATTGTAGGAACAGCTGAGTGTCCCAGTCTCCCCTACTGACCCAGACACTTCGAGTACCTTGGACCGGACCGACCGAGTCGCCCAGTGCAGCACCTGCAACAAGACCATCAGGTTCAGGGGGACACACTTTCAATTGCACTTGACCCATGGAAACGGTTCCAGGTGCACGACAGTTTGAGGAGTGAATTCAAAGAAATTTAGGGGACATGTGCACCTAACTACAGAGGAATTAAGGGTAGGGTTAGGGGGTGACAACAGATAAAAGGTTTAAGGTAAAGGCTAATGTTAGGATAATCTAATCTATGGTGCACGGTTTAAGATTATAGTTTCTGATTTAATGCGCGATGAGTGTCTAATTCCCGTAGAATCCTCTGAAAATTTGAAAACGGTTACCTAGGAGATTCACTATCCCCAAAACCGAAAATAACCCGCGTCTCCATGGTGTCTCCTACAGCCACCAAACTTCTACTCTCATATTGCTGCTGCGACAAAATAAATATAAATTTTACGTCCCCTGAAGGCAGCTCCGACTGGGGAAGGTTAATCAGAAGCCAGCCGAGTGGAGGAGGGAGGAGTTGGTGGGCTACTAACAGACACAGGAAAGAAGCTGTGTTCAGGTTAGTCTGCAACTGAAATCGTGAGGCGGTTCAGGGAAGAAGGCGGGTTTGTGAGTCAGTTTCTGTTCTAGGATTAAAGAGATCTAGGTTCGGTTCCCAGCTCCGATCTGGTTCCCTGTTTCCGCTTGGACGAGGCAGTTAATTGTTCTATGCCTCAGTTTTCCTGTATGTAAAATAGAGATTGTAATATTCCCCCACCTCCCAGGGGGACTATGAAGATTAATATTATGCGATTTTCAGTAATTACTGGGTCATATAGATCGATTTTTTTTTGCAATTCAATGAAATTTGACCTGGTCCACGGAAGAAGGAGAGCTGGACATCTAACTCTCTTAGACTCCTTTCAGTTTTCAGACAACATTCTTGAAATAATTATTATATTTTATTCGGCCTTTTCTTCTACAGCCATTTCCCCCACCTCGCTAGAAATTAAAACGAAGGGAACACAAAGGGATTTCAATAGACAATAAGTATTCATACTTTTCAACAGAGCATGCAGCTGCTTACACAATATACCTGGAAGACATTATTTTGACCATGGGCATTATTGAAAAGAAATGCGAGGGAATAAGGGTTTTCTAACAAATGACATCGAAACAGAACCTTGTCTGAAGCTTGAACGGTGATTTAGTTCTAGAGCATTAGGAGCCAATAATGTATTTCCCTTACACGCATTTACAAAGAGATATTTTATTACAATTATTTTACCGACCAGTTTTAATCTTCATTTCGCAACGAATTAACATATTTACATTATTTATTATATTACAAAGAACCCCAATAAATGGTGAGAAAATACTTTAAATAAGTGTCTTGACTAGACCCCTGCCATTTATATTCGCCAGTGGTGGCATTTTGATGCAGTCTTTCTCAGCCAGGGGTAGGGGTACACCTGTGGGTTCGGAGAGGTCTTCCTGGTGGTACATCAACTCATCTAGATATTGATTTACAATAGGCTACTAGCGAAGTCAGTACAAACTAAAATTTCATACAGACAATGACTTGTTTATACTGATCTATATTCTAGACGCTGACATGTAAGTGCGATATTTATATTCCAATTGATTGATTTTTATAATTGTAAAAATAAAAAGATTTTTTTTAGAAATAGTGGGCTTGTATTTGTATGTCTGATTTTCTAATAAAGTAGTTTTTAAGTGAGGTGTAACTTGGGGTAGGCAAGACAAATCAGACTCCTGAAAGGGGTAAGAATAGTCTGGAAAGGCTGAGAGCCATAAGAACATAGGAATGGCCATACTGGGTCAGACCAAAGATCCATCTAGCCCAGTGTCCTGTCTACCGACAGTGGCCAAACACTGCCAGGTGCCCCAGAGGGAGTGAACAGAACAGGGAATCATCAAGTGATCCATCCCCTGTCGCCCATTCCCAGCTTCTGGCAAACAGAGGCTAGGGACACTATGCCTGCTCATCCTGGCTAATAGCCACTGATATACCTATCCTCCGTTAATTTATCTAGTTCTTTTTTGAACCCTGTTATAGTTTTGGCCTTCACAACATCCTCTGGCAAGGAGTTCCACAGGTTGACTATGTATTGCGTGAAGAAATACTTCTTTTTATTTTTTCTAAACCTCCTGCCTATTAATTTCATTCCGTGACCCCTGAGTCTTGTGTTAAGAGAAGAATAAATAATACTTCTCTATTTCGTTTATTCACACAGTCGTGATTTTACAGATCTCTATCATATCCCCCTGAGGCGTCTCTTTTCCAAGCTGAAAAGCCCCAGTTTTAGTTCTCTCTCCTCATATGGAAGCCACTGTTTTAATGCAGCTGTTTGAATAAAACATTGGCGCTTTGGAGAGATTAGGAAGGAGTAATCTGACAGCACCACATCCGAGCCAGAATATGTGTTTTTAACAGTCCAACAAAACTCCAGAGCGGCTCCGCTTCCAATCTCAATGGGCACAACATTCTCGGCAGCTGGGAAGGGAGGGTTTTTGTACGGATCTCCTATGTGGCTCAGTCACTGTGCCAGACGCAGGGCGCAGAGATACACCGCGGTGTCTGCCAGCTCCAGGGCTGCGATGCTCAGAACTGTGGAGCTGTCATCAGCCTGGGACGAAAACCTCTTCTGGGCGAAATTTGCAGTGTGGCTTTGGCCGCTGTAGGACTTCGCTCCTCTCCAGAGAATGTACTGCGGGGCTTGGTTCGGATACTGACGGTACCAGTAGAGATAGGCATAGCTATCGCTGGTGGTGTAAGAACAGCTGAGTGTCACAGAACCTCCAACTGATCCAGACACTTCGGGTTCGTTGGATTTGACCGAGTCGCCCAGCGCAGAGCCTGAAAAAAGACCAACACATTCAAGAACAACATTTCACCTGAGCTAACCCGTGGAAAAGATTCCACCTGCATTGCAGTTTCAGGGAATTTCAAAGGCGTCTAAGGGATTTAGGCGCCTAACTCCATAGCAATTAATGCTATGAGCAGGAGAAGGGTTGGGGGTTACCGTTAGGATTAAGGCGAGGGTATGAACAAGGGTTTAGCGTTATGGTGAGGGTGAACTGTCAGGTTGTAGCATTCGCGTTTTGGTTACAGCCTAGGGTACGGGTTACAGTTCAGGGTTCGGTATAGGGTTAGGTGGTTGATGGTTATTGAGTGTCTCATTTCCTTGGGTTTCTTTGAAATCCCAGCCCAGTTACCTAGGAGACTGAAGATCCAAATTCGGAGAAGAAAACACGTCTCCATAGTATCTTCTCTAGCGACCCAGCTTCAAACGCCCATCTCCTGCCGCTGCCTTAGAGGAATATAAACGACCCGTCTGTCCGGGCAGCTACAACCCTGGAAGATTCATTAGAAACCAGCGCAGAGGAAGAGGGAGGCGTCTGGGGAACTCGTCGGAGAATCAGGAAACGCAGTGGGTTCAGGTCACCCAGCAGCTGACATATCAGTGTGCTTGCGGGGGAGGGGTTTGTGGGCAACGGTCTGCTCTGAGACTCAGTGTGACGATGGATATTCCTCTATGCCTCAGTTTCCCTACTAGTAAAAAGAGGGGGGGGGCTCCCATCTCCTCTAGGGACTGCTGAGATTTCTTGACGTACTCGTACCATTAGGATTGGGCATGAATATGTTTATCAGAAATCAATGTCTGAGGCTCTCATAAAAAATGTAATGGGATGAGCCGCCCAACTCCGTTAACCTCCTTTAAAATGCCCAGCCAGAACTCCTGAAATAATTATTTTAACTTATTTTCGTCTTTCCTCTGCTGTCTTTGCCGTCAGCCTCAGTTTAAGCGGAGCCCTATAGAGCACGGAAAGGTTTCAAAAGACACCCGGTCTTTATATTTTCCTCCAGCAGATGGCGATGCTTTGTCATGTTAAGAGTTCGTGGTTCTCAGCATATAGTCTCGGGAACAGTGTCTTGCAATTAAATAGTTTCCAAGCAAATCTACCCCAAAATGCAACTGTCTATACAATAGGAGCATTGATTTGACTTTGGGAGAGTAACTTCAACTTTACCACACCACTCAAAAATGGGGGGGGGGGGAGCTCAGTGGTTTGAGTTTGCTAAACCCCGGATTGTGAGTTCAACCCTTGAGGGGGCCACTTAGGAGTCTGGGTCAAAATTGGTCCTGCTAGTAAAGGCAAGGTGCTGGACACAATGACCTTTCAAGGTCCCTTCCAGCTCTATGAGATAGATATATCTCCATATATTTATTTATATTTAGGTATTTCCAACAATTTCCCCCTCATTTTAACTCGCCTATTTTACCCCCATTTCTCCATAAATGAGTAATTTAACAGTATATGGTCCGTTTTTAAAGGAAATTTTTCATTCATTTTTCATTTTATCTTATTCGCAATTTGTATTTTCAACAAAAGGTCACTTCATCTACATTTGTACTCACCTTTAACCCTTGTTTTACTACAAATGATTCCCGCACACACACTACACCGATATAGATCATCCCAGGAAAAGAGGTGTTAATAGTTTCCCAATTAAAGATCAGGCCCATTATCTTATCCAAGGGCGAAGTTTAAATTAGCTCTTTAAATAAACATTTTACTTTTAAGGGGAGTTGTATATTTAAGCAGCGCAAACACCCCCTTTCAAGGCGCTGCTGCCGGTTTTAATGTCTGTCCCACCCCCTGCAGCAGGGGCTGGGAGGGTTTTTGCACAGCTCTGCTTTGTGGCTCTGTCACTGTGCTCTCTGCAGGGCGCAGTAATACACCGCGGTGTCTTCCAGGTCCAGGGATGTGATGTTCAGAACTGTGGAGCTGTCATCAGCCTGGGAAGAAAACCTCTCCTGGGCGAAATCTGCCGTATCACTGAACGTGATTCCTTTTGCTCCTCTCCGGAGGATGTACTGCGGGGCTCGGTTCGGATACTGACGGTACCAGTATAGAGAGACACCACCAGTGTAGCTGGTTTCATAAGAACAGCCGAGGGTCACGGTGTCTCCTTCTGATCCGGACACCTCGGGTTCATTGGACCGGACCGAGTCACTCAGCACCGCACCTGCAACAAGACACTCATATTCAAGGACAGCCAGATGTATTGGCAGATCTAGGCTGGGAATTTTTAAATTACCCAAGGGGTTTATCCGCCTAATTTCAAACAAATTAAAGTTAGCGCATTAATTAAGGTTAAGGATAGCACGGGCGTTCGGATCTGGGTCAAGGTTCGGGTTCTGGGTAGGATGGGAGCCGAATTCAATGACACTTTTTCCAAAAACCCAGAGCCCAGTTACCTAGTTGGCTAAAGACAAAAAGGCTGAAAATGAAACGCGTCTCCATGGTGCTCAGACAGCGGCAGCCGGACAAGCTGAGGGGTCGCTGCGAGAAGAATTTAAAGGCAACTTGTCGGAGGGACTGGGAGAGGTTAATGCGAGAGCAGCCTAGCAGAAGAGGGAGGGGTTCGGGAAATGCGTAACAGACACAGGAAACTGGCTGGGTTCAGATTAGTCGGCAGTTGAAGTGCAGGTGAGAATTCGTCGTGGGACAAATTCTTTCCACTGCACTTTCTGGAAGGTCGGTTTCTGACTTTCTGTCGTTTTTTCTGATTCATTTTCCTTTTTATTGTCCTTCTTGTTGCTACTTTTGGTGAGAAGTGAATTAAAGACATTGCGGGAAGATTTAAAAGCTCTGTGTTGTGTGTGCTGGTTTTGTGGGTGTGGGTGTGTTTCTATCTGTCTCTATTGTTTGTGTTTGCACGTGTGTGTGTCTGCATGCTTCTCTGTGTTGTGCCTTTGTGTATCTACCCCATTGGCCCCATGCTGGTTTACTCCAGCTAGGGGAATCCAGCCCCAATGAAAGTATAGATGATTGATACCTGCGGTGGACCTGGCCCAGTTGACTCCATCTGCCCCACAGTGACTCACCTCAACTGAGGAGCAGACCCACTGTGGGTAAACTGACGTTAATCTGGGGTAACGCAATGGTGAATGAGGCTTCAAAGGTGTCAGGTCGTGTGGTTTATACCAGCCTCACTATCTGTGGCCTGGGGATGCTACTCTGCAGTTGTGGTTCTCATGGCGAGAAAGCCCAGCGGGTGGGTTTTTATACAGGGCTCCCTATTAAACGCCTCACAGTGTCTTCCCACAGAGCACAGAAATACAGCGCCGAGTCCGTCGGCTCCAGCTCTTTAATGGTTAAACTGAAGAATTTTGAGGATTTCCTGAATTCTGCAGAAAACCGTCTCCCGGCTCCATTATGTTCAGCGTTACTCTGAGATATTCGGAAGAGGAAATCCATTGCCCCTGATCGGTGCTGTCTGTACCAAAATAAATAATAATTCTGGTATCCAGTGGAGAAAGTACACTCCAGGGTGACAGTCTGACCCCCCAACTTTGCCAGCTGCCCTTGTGTTTGCGTGACACTGCCTTGTCCCTGGCTGAGACCTGCAGGGAAGGAAAGAGATGCAGGAAAAGTTCACTCTAGGCATGTAAAACTATTGCACATCTACAGCCGTTCTCGTGTGAGGAGAAGAGAGGCCGTTTAGGGCACAGGCCTCCCAGAAATGGAAAGATTGTTTTTACGCATCTTGTGCAAAGAGAATGACGCAGGCACAGAAGGCGGGAGGGGTTTGCCCCGCGCTCTAGGTAAGGCAGCAGTGAAGTTGGGAATGGAACCTCGGAGTCCTGAGTCCTAACCGTCCATGCTCTACCCACTACTGCATGATCCCCAGTCAGCGCTGGGCATTGGACCCAGGAGTCCTGATTCTCAGTCTAACTGCTCTCAGCCACTAGACTCTCCTCCTCTCCCAGAAGTGGGACTAGAAATCCGGTGGCCAGACCCCCTCCTTGAACCCGCCAGACCCCTGCTCCCCTCCGTGAGCTGTGAGCAGAACCCAGGAACCCTGTCTTCAAATTCCACCCCCTGTTCAAATCCAATAGGTAACAGAAGGTCTAACATTCGTTTCCCCTTTTAGCGGACACTTACTCAAAGATAGAAACGCTGTTGCTGTCCAAAGCAGGATTTCTGGAGCATTCATGGTTCAATAGATTGTTTCCAGATCTTCAGGGGCTCAAGTCACCACAATGACGGGTGAATACGGGAACCTGGATAGAATAGAATCTTATGGTGAAGTTTCTCTCACAGAATCAAACCAGAGAAATTAAATCTGTGGCAAGACCTGTTCGTCCTCTCCTGTAGATCCCAGTTGAAGGCTGTTTCCCTCACCAGGTAACACAGCTAATACCCTCCGGTAGCGTTTATCCTACCCGCGGTGGCTCTGGCTTGTTCCTGTCACGTGACACATTTCTGGCCTCCAAATCTCTTTAGCAGCTCAGTAGGAGCAACTTAGTTCTGTCTCATCTTCGGAGACGGGAGCTCAGCATGAATCACAAGGTCGAGCGGGGTTTGTACTTTTTTCAAAGGCTAAAACACACACACACACACGGAACTGCACATGGATTCCATTGCCACAGATCTGGTCAGGACCCTCCCTGCTCACAGTCCAGAGAAAAACTGCGCGTGGTTCTTTCTCCAGCGTGAAGCAAAGTTAAGCCCATTGACTGACGACCTGGGGATCTGTCCCATTGACTCCAATGACCCTAGGGTGATTTACACCACCTGGGCTCTGGCCCATTGACTCCAATGGGGCAACCCTGATTTACACCAGCTGAGACTTTGCCCCGTTTACACTACTGGAGCGAGGTCTGATTCCTGCCTCCTGGGGTCTGGCCCCAAAAGCAGACGGAGCTATTCATGGGAATTGCGATGTGACAGTTATTGACATCTGAGCTCATGAGGTTCTGGGTATTGTGGGAAAGTTGTGGGGACGGTTCCTGGAAAAGGGGAACATTTCCACACAGTTAGTGCCCGTGTGGTTTCCGTCACACCTGCACCGTTTGATTCAAACCCCTGCTTGTGACTTGTTGTGTCTCTACACTGATTTCTAACTGCTTGTGACTTAAAAGCCCCCCGCCGCCCCCCCGCCAGCGCGGCAGGGGAGGGCGCCGAGCCCAGCCGCGGCTCCGCTCTCCCCGGCGCCCAGAGCGCATGGGGAAGGGCGGAGATCCCGCCTTGGCTCTCTGCTCTCCCCGACCAGCCGGAGTGCCGTGGGGAGGGCGGCGAGCCCAGTCGCGGTCCCGCTCTGGGCCGGAGCGCCCTGCCCCACCGCCCCCCTCCAGGCGCCGCTCCAAGCACAGGCTTGGTGGGCTGGTGCCTGGAGCCTGGAGCCGGCCCTGCTGCTCACAGCCCGGAGAAAAGCTGTGCGCGGGGTCCTTTCTCCAGAGTGAAGCAAAGTTAAGCCCATTGACTGACGACCTGGGGTCTGGCTCATTGACTCCAATGACCCCAGGGTGATTTACACCACCTGGGCTCTGGCCCATTGACTCCAATGGGGCAACCCTGATTTACACCAGCTGAGACTTTGCCCCGTTTACACTACTGGAGCGAGGTCTGATTCCTGCCTCCTGGGGTCTGGCCCCAAAAGCAGACGGAGCTATTCATGGGAATATGACAGGTATGACAGGTACTGACACCGGGTTCATAAGGTTCTGTGTATTTGGGGGAGGTGGGGGGACGGTTCCTGGAAAAGGGGAACATTTCTACACAGTTAGTGCCCGTGCGGTTTCCGTCACACCTGCACCGTTTGATTCAAACCCCTGCTTGTGACTTGTTGTGTCTCTACACTGATTTCTATCTGCGCCAGTTTTGTCTCCGAGTCAAGAGGAAACTGATCACTGGATTTTGTAAAGGCCCCTCTATTAACCCACCCGATGTGGTAACCTAAGGCCCTCTCAGCGATAGCACAGAAATACATCGCCGAATCGCTCAGTTCTAACTCCGCAATTCTCAGACCCACGTATTTCTCGGCTCGCCTGAAGTCCAGTGAGAACCGGCTCCCAGCCCGGTTGTGCTCGCTTCCGGCAGACCTTCGGAAGAGGTACTTCACTTCCCCGCTGCTGTCCTGTTTGTACCAGTATATGTCATAGACTGCATCTTCAGTCGAGAAAGTACAGCCCAGTGTGACAGAGTCACTTTGTACCCCGGTCAGCTGTCCTTGTCTCTGGGTGACACTGTTCTTCTCGGTACTTAATCCTGCAAAAATAGTAGATGCAAATTCACTATAAAAATTAGCACAGCTGTGTCTGCTGTCCACTGAGAATCTCAAAGGGTTTTCCAACAGATGTACTCTATCTGTCCCCATAGACCCCGCCCCTCCCCACACACATTCTCTAGCTAGCTAACTAGTTGTCCCCACACACTCCCTCTATCTACCTATCCTCATATACCTTCTCTATTTATTTGTCTTTCCCGCTCTGCAAGACAGGTCTATTTGTTTATATTTGTATTTTTTCTCATTCATTTTTAGAAAGGCTCCAGCTGAGATCTTCAAAGCCGCCTAAGAGAAACAGATCCGATGTCTGAAAATGGATGGGCATTGGCTGCCCAAATCCGATCTTGCATCTGAAGAAGTGAGGTTCTTACCCACGAAAGCTTATGCTCCCAGTACTTCTGTTAGTCTTAAAGGTGCCACAGGACCCTCTGTTGCTTTTTACAGATTCAGACTAACAGGGCTACCCCTCTGATACTTGACACCAAATCCGATAGGCAGCTCTGTTAATCCCAGCCCGAATACAGAATGACGTGATATCTTTATAAAAGGAGAATCGTTTTCTTCCCTAAATACCACGCGATATTCAATGTCACAGTTTAGGGATTTTCTTTTTCTCCCGGAACATGTTAACCGCGGGAGCTGCCTGGCCCTTACAAACACATTCCGATTTTCATACTTTTACACGTTCATAATGAACATCACAAAAATTGACCTCACCTGACAACAACAGTAGAATACAGAGCTGTACTAGGAGACACAGCATGCTCGCTGCAGCTTCAAATTAACCTCGTGCTCACTCGGTGTCTGCAGCGAGCAAGAGAAGATTTCTTCCGCTTCTGTTAATTTGTTGGTTGTTTCCTTTATCTATTTTAATGATTGCGCATGATATAAAAATGAGCCCTGCTTTTTCTGTAAGCCCCTCTCCAGTTTCCTTCCCGCCTTGTGACGTTAAAGCTATTGTACTGTATATATCAACAAAATACAAAGTCAAGGGTGGTTAATATGCAGGTCTGGAGCGCCCCCTAGTAGATATTCACAGCAACCAATAAAAACTATCAGAGACCACCCAGGAGGGGAAAATTCAGGTGTGATGTTTCTCCAGAGTAGAATGTTTGGAAACCTGTGATGATTCATTATGATTATTTTCCGAGATGTGAGACTGTGAGGAAAGCGATACCTTAGCACATGTTAAAAAACTTCTTCTCACTATGCCCAGTCATTATTCAAATTCCCCCTGGCGTACAAAGTTCAGACTTGCAGGAAAACTGTTTATTGTTGTTGTTGGCTGGCGATTGGGGCTGGGATATTCAAAAGGGCCCAAGGGAGTTAAATTTCATTGGAATTTTCAGAGGAAACTGGGTGCTTAACTCTCTTGAGAATCTTAACCATTAAAGGATTCAGTGTTAGGAGAAAGCAACAGAGAGTCCTGTGGCACCTTTAGGACTCACAGATGTATTGGAGCATAAGCTTTCGTGGGTGAATGCCCACTTCATCGGATGCATGTAATGGAAATTTTCATAAGCAGGTATAAATATGCTGGCAAGAATCAGTCTGGGGATAACGAGGTTAGTTCAATCAGGGAGGGTGAAGTGCTCTGCTAGCAGTTGAGGTGTGAACACCAAGGGAGGAGAAACTGTTTCTGTAGTTGGATAGCCAGTCACAGTCTTTGATTAATCCTGATCTGATGGTGTCAAATTTGCAAATGAACTGGAGCTCAGCAGTTTCTCTTTGGAGTCTGGTCCTGAAGTTTTTTTGCTGTAAGATGGCTACCTTTACATCTGCTATAGTGTGGCCAGGGAGGTTGAAGTGTTCTCCTACAGGTCTTTGTATATTGCCATTCCTGATATCTGACTTGTGTCCATTTATCCTCTTGCGTAGTGACTGTCCAGCTTGGCCAATGTACATAGCAGAGGGGCATTGCTGGCATATGATGGCATATATAACATTGGTGGACGTGCAGGTGAGTGAGCCGGTGATGTTGTAGCTGATCTGGTTAGGTCCTGTGATGGTGTTGCTGGTGTAGATATGTGGGCAGAGTTGGCATCGAGGTTTGTTGCATGGGTTGGTTCCTGAGTTAGAGTTGTTATGGTGCGGTGCGTGGTTGCTGGTGAGAATATGCTTAAGGTTGGCAGGTTGTCTGTGGGCGAGGACTGGCCTGCCTCCCAGGGTCTGTGAAAGTGAGGGATCATTGTCCAGGATGGGTTGTTGATCACTGATGATGTGTTGGAGACGTTTAAGCTGAGGACTGTAAGTGATGGCCAGTGGTGTTCTGTTGGTTTCTTTCTTGGGCTTGTCTTGTAGCAGGAGGCTTCTGGGCACACGTCTGGCTCTGTTGATTTGTTTCCTTATTTCCTTGTGTAGGTATCATAGTTTTGAGAAAGCTTGGTGAAGATCTTGTAGGTGTTGGTCTCTGTCTGAGGGGTTGGAGCAGATATGGTTGTACCTCAATGCTTGGCTGTAGACGATTGATCATGTGGTGTGTCCACGATGGAAGCTGGAGGCATGAAGGTAGGCATAGCGGTCGGTGGGTTTTCGGTATAGGGTGGTGTTAAGGTGACCATCACTTATTTGTACTGTGGTGTCTAGGAAGTGGACCTCCTGTGTAGAGTGGACCAGGCTGAGGTTGATGGTGGGGTGGAAGCTGTTGAAATCATGGTGGAATTCTTCCAGAGTCTCCTTCCCATAGGTCCAGATGATGAAGATGTTGTCAATGTAGCGTAGGTAGAGGAGGGGCGTGAGTGGACGAGAGCTGAGGAAACGTTGTTCCAGGTCAGCCATAAAAATGTTGGCATATTGTGTTAAGAGAAATACTGATATGAAGAGTAGGTATTTTTTAACCTACATCCAGGTATTGCTACTCTAGCACTAGCTGCTACTGCCCTCCCCCTCCCACCTTTCAGGTGTGCCGCGGATGGGTGTGTGGGGGGATAAGTAGCTTCTCTGTTTGTAAGGAAGGTTTGAGAGCAAAGCTGGATATGTGGTTAGGCCAGGAGCCTAGGATTTGGGAATCTAGTCCCTCCTCTACGAAACACGATCTCTGTGACCTTGGACGGGTAACTTGTTAATTCTCTGCGCTTGAAGACCTCATCCCTAAAATGGAGATAGTGACCCTGTCCTATATCACAGAAGTGTTGTGAAAATTAAATAAATTCAAGGCTGTGAGGAGCTCAGGTAATGGGGCCCATAAAAGTAACTTAGATAGAAGTTATGGGCTTATAGTAAATTTTTCAAAAGTACCTAAGTGAGGTAGGACACTAAGTCTCATTTTCAAAAGGCTCTATAGATTTATGGGATGAGGTTCTATGGATCTATGCCATGCAGGAGTCAAACAGATAATAATACAGCTTCCTCCTGGTTTTTAAAATCTGTGACTCTATTATGTCAGTCCCTATTCATTTTTAAGGGGAATCTGGTGTTCAAACCCCGAAATCAGATTAAAACGCTGGGACCAGGTATTTCCTAGCACACAGTTGGGGAAATTGATGGTCATGGTGATGGCACCTAGAGGTTAAAACTGAGATCTGGGTTGGGGCCATCAGGCAGGGAGCTGCACAGACACCCAGTGAGAGACAACTCCTGCGTCAAAGTCTTTTCAAACACAACACCCAAGACAGATGAGGAGGAATGCCCGTGAGGGATCTGGGAGGGGTTTTGTGCAGCTGTCTCCGGGGACTCTCTCCCTGTGTCTCATTCAAGGCACAATAATACACAGCTCTGTCTGCCAGCTCCAGGCCTGTGATGATCAGAACTGTAGCAGTGGCGTTAGCATCAGAAGTGAATCTCTTCCGGGCAAAGTCTGCGTGGTCACTGATTGTGCTTCCCTTCGCTCCTCTCCGGAGAACGTACTGCGGGGCTTGGCGGGTTCTGGCGGTACCTGTGGAGAGAGACACCGCTATAGCTGGTGCTGTAGGAGCAGCTGAGTGTCGCAGCGTCTCCTTCTATGACAAACACGTCGGGTTCAATGGATTGGATTGAATTGCCCGACACAGCATTTAGTCAGCGCGCTGTTCCCTTGTTAATGGGTAACTGGAAAAGAAAGGGAGGGAGGGAGGAAGGCAGCAGATAGCCAGACCGTGTCTGCAGCAGTTGATCAACTCCCTTGCCAGGGCTGCTGTAGCTCCAGTGCCTGTTTGTCCCGCCCTGCTCCTGCCTTGGACCTGGCCCCGCTCCTCCTCTGAACTCCGCCTTGCCTCAAGTTGCAGGTAACCCTAACCTGGCCCTCAGCTCCCATTCCTGATTTCGGCTTTGCCTCTTGGCTCTGTCTTCTGGAGGCTCGCTCCTGCTCTAACCACTGGATGTGACTGCCCACATCCTGGTCAGAGATAGAGATTGGCTTTCATAGAGTGACAGTAGCTTTCATATTTGAGATGAGGTTCTGCACCAGCGAAGTTCTCTCGGGCATCTGGAAACTGACTCCGTGTTTTAAACAGGTGTTTCCAGACTCAGAAAATAGGGTAACCCATTTCTCAAGGGAGCTTTCTGTAAAGACAACACATCTCGTAATAAAACATAGCAAACCTCTGCAGGTAACTACTCTGGGAGATACCAGTGAGGTAAGAAGGAGTCATGCTCGGTTAGCGGAGATGATACAGAGATGAAGACTGGAAGAGAGCTAATGGAACGCCGATATTTAAGAAGGGCTCTAGCGGGGATTCGGGCAATTACAGAGCGGCAAGTCTAACGTCAGGACCGGGCAAATTAGTTGAAACAATAGTAAAGAATAAAATTGTCTGACACATAGAAGAAAATAAATAGTTGGGCAAAAGTCAACATGGTTTCTGTAAAGGGAAATCGTGTCTTACTAATATATTAGAGTTCTCTGAAGGGATCAACAAACACGTGGACAAGGGGGACAATGTAATGTGAGGGAAGGGAGGGTTTTTGCACAGCTCTGGGGTGAGGCTCTGTCACTGTGCCCTCTGCAAGGCGCAGTAATACACCGCTGTGTCTGCCAGCTCCAGGGATGTGATGCTCAGAGCTGTGGAGCTGTCATCAGCCTGGGGAGTAAATCTCTTTCTGGCAAATTCTGCAAAATCCCGGACAGAGCTGTAGGCCTTGGCACCTGTTCGGAGAACATACTGCGGGCCTTGGCCAGGAAACTGTCGGTACCAGTAGAGATAGACATCAGAATAGCTGGTATTGTAAGAACAGCTGAGTGTCACATTGTCCCCTTCTCCTTCAGACACTTCGGGTTTGTTGGACTGGATCGATTCACCCAGCACAGCACCTGGAACAAGAAATATACCAGTTATATACAGTCAGAGTGCCCAACCTAAACAGAGAGAGAGAGAGAGAGAGAGAGAGAGAGAGAGAGAGAGAGAGAGAGAGAGAGAGAGAGTATGGAAGGAAAGAAAGCTGAGGGACCGAGATAAAAAGACAGACACAGAGAAAAGGAGAGAGTCCTGCAGAGGAAAAGGCAGGCTGGGGGCTGGGGGCGGATAGTTAAAAGCAATGGTTCCTGTTTTAGGGAGAGACTATTTAGCAATGGGACTGGCTGCATGAACAACACCAAAAATCACAATTACCTGGGCAAAGAGTAACTATAAAAAAGCTCAGTATCAAACTCGTGCCCATGGTTTGAGATTCACAAAGCGGCGGTGAAAACACAACAGCGAAGCAACAGGATTGTTGGCTGAATGTGTTAAACTGACCCAGATTCCTCCCTGAAACGTCGAGGGGGGCGGATCCGACCCCAATGCCCAAACCCAGAGGAAATGAGGGGAGGGGTGTTTGCTTCCGATTTTTCTGTGAAACCCTCTGCTACCTGGCTCTTCTACCCACTCCAGTTTTCAAAACGTTTTGTCTGTAGCTGTGACTATGCCATGGATACAATGTTTAGACATGAAATGGACTTCTTTGCCTCATCGGGAAATCAGAGAGACTTCTTCCATAAGAAGCTGGTTAAACAGAAAGCCTGACGGACACAAAGAGAGACCTGAGTGGATGGATGCTGATTTGAGTGGAGTTGAAACGTTTCACAGCAGCTGAGAACCGGCCCGACAGAGTTAGACCAGAGTTGCGGTGATGGGACAGAGATCAAAACCTCGCCCGGTGTTTTGTACAGCATGTTGCCAGCTGCAGGAAATCCTGTTACGATTTCTGGGGTGATTTATCTTATTGACAACAAATATTTTTATTTAAAGGTTGTAAATTCATGTATTTATTAACTCACATAAATATAACGGAGATAGTAACGCATCGGGCTTGGCTTGCACAGCATGGTGGGTATAACACTACACAGGGGTAGAAACGGAAAGATCCTCCCAGACATGGGACGAGCAAAAGGAACTGAACTCGGCAGAGAAGTGTCATAAAAAGGGTCAGGTAGAAAAACAGTCTCTGAGACCCTCGGTGTGTGGGAGCACCTCGATCACTTCTTGTAACGCCGGAGATGCAGCGCTGCCCCACTGTGGGTCTCAGAGCACAGTGATACACCGCTTTGTCTTGGAGCGACACAGCCTCAATCTTCAAGAGAACCGTCTTATTAGCGTCGAACAGAACTGTTGAGAATTTTCCAGCGGTGAACGTGTTCTTCTCAGCAGGAGATTTATAGGCTGTCAGTATATGCTGGGGTGGTTGGTTCGGATACTGGCGGTACCAGAAGAGATTCGGGCTGGTGAAAGCTGTGGTGAAATTACACTGTAATAATGCATCGTGTCCCTCTGAGACTGTCACCTCCAGAGGAGACTGAAACACAGAATCACCTTGAACAAAACCTGTAAAGGCAATAAAGAGTCATTAAAGAACTTTCCTTTTCCTTTCTACCATGTCTGTACTATCAAAACATCTTATATAGAAACTGGTTTCCATTGTTAAATCAAGTATTGTGTTTTAAGAGGGCAAGGATTTCCTAGAGATAATTTGGATGAATTCTGTTGTGCTAGTTCAAATAGTCTGTTTTTCTTACATATTTTGTGTGCCCATAAGGAAGCTGGGTGCTTCACTCTCTTTAGGTCTTTTGAAATCCTGTAACAGGAATTCTGTAGGTCTTACGTTTTATAAAACCTTAAATATATATAAACTCTGTCAAGCTAAACATTTCTCACCTGCGTAATCAAGCAGAAAATAGAGCTGTAGAGCCAAGCAGTAAAGCATTTTGCAGCATAAGGTTATCTTCGCTCTTTTTCTGGGAGTCTTTGTTTAATTATAAAGTTCTTCCACCTTGTTTTTATTAAATGTTAATTCCGGTTTTCAAACTTAGATCTGCGCTTTCTGTGACCTCCTCCTCTCACCCCCGCCCGTCTAATGATGCTGAAGTCACAAGGAAACTTCTCAGTTTCTAACTCAGCTATTGTTATAGAAATATCTAATATAATGTGAAATGTCACCATGTGTGAGACAGGGGCGCCCACTAGTGGATGTAAGAAACCATGCAATAATACCAAAACCCAGCAAGAAAGCCATTTCAGAAACCTTTTTGAGACCACAAAGTCTTATTTTTAAATGGAATTTATCATGTTGCTCTAGTTCAACCACAAAGGATGGGCTTCAAGTAGGAGTCGTTGGGTGACCTTCTCTCACCTGTGTTATACAGGAGAGCAGACTCCAAGGTCACAATGGTCCCTCCTGCATTTCAAATCTCTGTGTTTATCGATGTGCATGTAATTGCTTTAGGCATCTGCTTTAAACAGATGATTCCTACCAGACAGTCCTGATTACGCGCTTTGGACAAAGTGTTGGTTTATCGCTTCTTCACAAACAATCATCTCACTGTTCCTCTCCACACAGAACGCGCCTGCTGTGAGCTCAGGGTTATGACTGATTATTGACAACACAGCCCCTGTCCTTGACCCGGATCCCATTGTGCTAAGCATTCTGCGTTATTTAAGTGTATTCTAGGAGGGCTGGGCTTAGAGCAGGGCCTCATTGTGACAGGCGCTGTACATTGCATGGATTCCAGGTGCCCCTAGGAGACCTAGTCTTACAGCAGGACTCCGTTGTGATAGGCACTGTGCAAATACAGACTTATAAAAGGATTATCCCTGTCCTAAAGACTTCTCACCTGTCTGGATAAATTGTTGTTGCTGTGTTCGTTGGCAGGTAATTGTAATCATCCTGACATAAGTACACCTTGTGCAGTTAATTGTCAGTGACCTTCATGCAGGGAGCATTATAATTCACTCCCTGCGACTTCACCGCCATCTTAGGGGATTTCCTTATTATTGGGGCAGAAGGGATTCCCCAGTGTTTGTGGTGGGTGCTGATAAATAAGCTATTGTTATAACTCACTATCGCACTTAGACACGCCAATGAAAAGCCGAGGGGAATTAGGCACCTAACCTGGTAAAAACATTTTGAAAATCCCACCAAAGAGCACATTTTGGTGGTATTTGGATGTCTAGCGATGTAGATAGCAACTGTCTGCTTCTTAACGTGCTTCAAAACCTTTTATAAATCTGCCCTAGGTGCTTTTAAAAATCCCCTTGGGACAGTGGGTCTCAACCAGGCATGCGCAGAGACCTTCCTGGGGGTACATCAACTCATCTAGATATTTGCCTAGTTTTACAACAGGCTAAATCAAAAGCACTAGCCAAGTCAGTAGAAACTAAAACTTCACACAGACAAAACGAGAAAGTGAAAAAAAAAATCAGTAATAGTGTGGTTGTGACACCTTTGTATTTGCATGTCTGATTTTGTAAGCAAGTAGTTATTAAGTAAAGTTAAACTTGATGAATCAGACTGCTGAAAGGGGTACAGTCGTCTAGAAAGGGTGACAGCCATTGCCCTAGGGTGCACATCTTAAAGACATGTAGGCATCTAGTGGGATTTTCAGAAGCAAATAGGTGTCTCATTCTCATTGATTTCAATGGGTGTTAGGTGCCTAGATACTTTTGAAAATCCCAGAAGCCACTTAAATACCTTTTTAAAAGCCACCTAGCCTGCTGGCTTTTGTGGGTCCCATTCGGAGGTGTCTGTCTCTCCCAACTCATTGTATAGAGACCCTGAGCACCCAACTTGAGTTTTGTGAATCCCAGACATTTTTGTAGGCACCTAAAAGCATGTTCAGCTTCACCGCACCCAAGTTCCTTTGTGAGCTCGGCAGACAGACCTTCTAGAAACCTCACTCAGTACCTCCGTTTCCCCTTATATGACAAAATGGGGGTAGTAACACTTCCCAGTATCACAGTGGTGTTTGTGGGATAAATGCAGCAATGTTTGTGCAGTGCTGAGATTACATTGGGATACGGACCCGGCACAGAGATCCCAGAAGCAGGGAGAGGTGGTCAGTACAGTTTAGGATAATGCAAAGGTAATAAAAAATGATTTTAATATTAATCTGAATTTATAATCTCAGTCATAAACTTTAACTCAGAATCCTAATGCTTCTCCCTAACCATAATCTAAAGCCTAATCATAAACCTCACCCTATACATAACCTCAGCCCTAGACTTCTAACCTAACCTTAAACAGTAATCCTAAAACTAACCCCCAACTTTAACTTTATTCTAACCCTAATTATAAATTGAACCCTGAACCTAATCTTAAACAACCCCAGTCCTAACCAGAACACTAAACACTAACCTCTACCCCTACTCCAACTCTGAGTTATCTACACCAACCACAACTGTATATACAAAGCCCTAATTTAATGCTAACACTAATTCCTAACCCTAATCCTAAACCTTAATTTTAAATACTAACCCTTAATCGGTCTAATCTAATCTCCACCCCTCTAGCTCCTGACAGTGCCCCAACCCAAAGCGTTAATCCTAATCCTAATCAACCTCAATAATACAAATAAATTTAACCCTACATTCTAAGCACTTGGATATAGTCATAGTGAACATTTAATCCCTTACTCCTAATTGTAACCCAAATGCTACCCAGGGCTAGGATAAAAACAAGGCGGGTGGGATGCAGAATAAAACAGAGATATTAAGGAATAGAGATTACACTCTGAGTTCTTGACACCCGAAGTCTTGGCTATTTCAGTCCTTTGTGTTTCTCAGTCAGTGGGGTTTTTGTGCAGCTCCCCAGGTGGCTTTGCTCGCTGTGTCTCTCATGGCGCAGTAATAGACAGCAGAGTCGCTCACTTCGCTGGAGTTTTTCTCCAGGTGGAAGGATTTGGAGTCTTTCTCGAGCTTAGCAGAGAACCCTCGCCTGCGTCTCTTCTCCTCCTCGTCCGAGGCTTCATATTGTGTCAGCAACAGGCGCGGGGCCTCATGGGGATACTGCTCGTACCAGAAGAACATAGGAGTAGACCCAGAGTAATCATAGGTGCAGTGGAGAAGTACATGTTTTCCTTCCTGGATGGGAACGGTGCCTTTTGGTTGCGTTACTGAGTCTGCACGGCTCCTTTCTGCAAAAGAAAATAGAATTGTAAATTGAGCAGGGCTGAAAGTTTCATAGTATCGTAAGGCATTTGGGTCCCAAACTCAATTGTAGATCGGGTCCTCGCTTCCTTAAAATCCTTCCAAAATCTCAGCCAAACATAACATGAAACATTTTGTCACGTGTTCCTCATTTCCAAAGATCTCCTTCGATTTATACTACAGTTACCTACCTCCCCAGTCCTTAAAAACTGTGTCCAGATTCCTTTTATTCTTACACTATTTACATCAGAAATAAAGAACCGTTTACACATGAAGAATCCCATCTCCTTTTCATTTTGTCACTTGAATATTTTTATATGTCCTTCATGTTGCGTCTCTCTCCGCTCTCTCTCCGTTTCATATTTAGGCATTGAGAGGTTGGAAGGAAAGAAAAATAGACTAGAATGTATTGGCCACTGCAAAAGATATAATTTATAAATGCAAAACAATAAAATAGTTCAAGTTCCCAAAACAAACTATACTCACTTGAACAAACAATTATCAAAACCACGAAGGAGCTAGCGAGCGGCATGGCCGTTTTAATCATTTGTCGTTTAATAATCTTGCAAAATCTCCTCTTTTCCACATCCACGGCTGTGTCCTTTTTCACAGAATAGCAAAGACAGAAGTTTGCTTTGGATGTGATGCCTTTGAAAATGATTATATCTCTGCTTTTGCAAAAGCTTAGCAGCTGTGCTAGCGGTATGCTAGTCCCTTTTCTGTCTGCAATACCCCTCGAACTTTTTTTGACAATGTCTGAGGAGAAGAGTTACAGGAGGAGACTGCAGAGGCCAGGAAAGGAAATACACAGACAAATGGTCTCACAGGTGTAACAGCGACCCCCAGCGTTCTAATCTGTTAACCAGCGGGGAATATTTCTCAGGACAGCTGGAATACTTTCCCCCTCTCTGGACTCCACATTGGAAGTAGTAGAGAGGGGTTTTTATAGGGTCACTTAGATTTAACCACAATAAAAACTGAGGGGTCAATTAAAATATTATCTGAATGAGTAAAGGAAGTAAACTTCCTGCTCCAGGGTGTAAAATAATGTCCCGTGAGTGGGGTGGGGTGTAGAAAGAAATTTTCCCTAAGGGCAGGTTCCCTCATATCCATCCAGCGAAGGGTCCCTTGTACCTTCCTCTGAAGCATCTTGTACTGGCAACTTCTGGAGACAGAATACTGGACTAAGGCTAGGTCTACACTACCCGCCTGAATCGGCGGGTAGAAATCGACCTCTCGGGGATCGATTTATCGCATCCCGTTGGGACGCGACAATCGATCCCCAAATCGGCGCTCTTACTTCACCAGCGGAGGTGGGAGTAAGCGCCGCCGACAGAAAGCCGCAGAAGTCGATTTTTCCGCCGTCCTCACAGCGGGGTAAGTCAGCTGCGATACGTCTAATTCAGCTACGCTATTCACGTAGCTGAATTTGCGTATCTTAAATCGACTCCCCCCTGTAGTGTAGATGTACCCTTAGTGGAGCCTAATCCACTATGATCCTGAGTTTCCCGGTTTCCTTTTAAATTGCGAGCAACCTTAGTGCTCAACCCTAACCCTAACCTTAAACCCTCACTCAAAATCCTAACGCTAAACCTATCCCCCAGCCCCGCTATGAACTCCGAACCTTTATCCCAAGACCTTGCCCTAATTCCCCCAGAGCCATAACCTAATGCTGAAATCCTAATCCTAAACATAACACCAATCTTAACCTTAAACCTAAAATAATAATTGCCACAACTCTCACCTTAACCCTAGCCTCAGCTGTAACACTACCATTGCGTAACCCTAATACCAACTCCTAACCCTAATCCAAAACTCTAACCCTAATTTCCTCTAACCCTATCCCTATCCCTAATCAAAAATTTAACTCTGACCCTAATGCTTAATGGAACCCCAATCCTAATTCTATTCCTACCTCTAGCCCTAATCCTAAATTATATCCTGCCACAACAATTTATCTAACCATAACCTCCCCCCCAAATGGGTAACTACAAATATAATCCTACGCCAACCTACTGCTAGCACTAACTGCTTAGCACTAATCCTAAACCCAAATTTAAAACACTAACCCATACAATAGGCCTAACCCCAACTTCCACCCTCTAGCTTCTAACCATGCTCCAATCCTAAAGCTTTAACCCAAATCTTCACCAACCTGAAAATACCCATAACCCTAATCCCTAGTCCTTAATAGTAAGAATACATTTAACCCTAAATTCTAACTTGTTGCCATACACGTAATACCCCAATCCCTTAACCGTAACCTTTGACCCTACCCTTCACCTGGACTAGAGTAAAGAATGAGGAATAGAACATGGCAGAGTTATTCAAAGTTTTTAAAAACAGGGATCTGCATTCTCTGTGTCTGGTTATGAACACTGTTACACTTTGTGTTCCTGAGATGCCCAAAGACTCAGATATTTCAGTCCTTTGTGTTTCTTAGGCCTTGCCTACACTGGCAAGTTGGAGTGCATTAAATCAGCTCCTGGCACTGTAACTCCTGAGGTGTCCACACTAGGAAGGTACTTAGTGCGCCCAAACTCGAGAGTTGGAGCGCTCTAGGTAAACCACTTCAACGAGAGGCCTAGAGCTTTCTGCGCCCAGGCTACAGCACCGTGGTGCCAGTGTAGATGGCCTGGTCTATTACTGCACTGTGATTGGCCTACAGGATGTCTCCCACAATGCCTGTTCTAGCCTCTATGGTCATCGGTTTGAACTCGACTGCCCTGCCCTCGGGTGACCAATCGTCAAACCCGCCCTTTAAATTCTTGGGAATTTTGAAATTCCCCTTCCTGTTTGCTTGGTGAAGCATGGAGTGCTCTAAGTTCATCTTTCCAGGTGACCATGCCTGTTCCATGCACCAGGCGATCCCCTGTTTGGAGCAATGGTGAGCTGCTGGACCTCATCGGCGTTTGGGGAGAGGAAGCTGTGCAGACCCTGCTGCGCTCCAGCTGTAGGAATTATGATACCTACAGGGAGAGATCAAGGTCCATGACCAAAAGGAGCCATGACCAGGACACATTGCAGTGCAGGGTCAAAGTGAAGGAGCTTCAGAACGCCTACCACAAGGCGCGGGAGGCAAACTGCGACTCTGATTCTGGGCCCTTGAGCTGCCGGTTCTACAAAGAGCTGGATGCAATACTTGGGGGAGACCCCACCTCCACTGCAAAGAGCCCCAGGGACGCTTCAGGGGCTGTGTCAGCCAAGAGGCCTCCGATCCAGGAGCAGGAAATTGAAGGTGAGGGTGCTGACGGGGAGGGCAACCCAGAGGACAACCTGGTGTCCACAGATGCATGCAGCCAGGAGCTCTTTTGTACCCTGGAGGAGGCTAGCCAGTTGCAGCAGTCGGTGCTTGGGGAACCTCAAACAGCAGAGGAGGTGCCTGGTAAGCACCTTTGTTTTTGGGAAGCCAAGTGTTGGGGGCCGGCTGTTGGGGGCAAGTTGTTGGGGCCAGGAGGGTTGCAGAAAGCAGGCTTGGCTCTGTGCAGTGCTTGTACAGACACAAGCCTAGAGGTGGAACAGGGTGTTCATGGACTCTCTCCCATCACGGTAATCAGCCTCAGAGATTTCCGTGCAAGTCTCATGGAGATACTGGGCAATGCACTTCCACAAGTAGTCTGGAAGAAGTGCTTTGCTCCTTGTCCCATTAAGGGCAACATTCCCGTGCCACTGTGCCGTCGGTGGGGAGGGACCATTGCTGCACACAGGCAAGCTGCATAAGGGCCAGGGACGAAGCCTCAGTCTTGCAGAAGAGCCTCCCTTGCTTCCCAGCTCTCCCTCAGCAGCGAGATATCTTCCAGGATGAACACAGCCTGTGGAAAACGAGTGGACAGTGTTGAGTATAGGGCTTCCCTTCAGTGTTGGCTCTCCCAAGGCACACGGTCCCTGGGTACAGTAAGGCCCTGGAACAATGAGGTTCCCTGCCCCTGAGGCTACTCACCATTTTGGGGGTCTTGTGGCTCATGTGCTCTCGCCTTGCGACAGCCAGTTAATGATAGGTAATGGAATAGTGCTTGTGTTTTAAAACAGTTGTGTCAGTGCTCTGTCTATTGCTAACAATGGTGCTCTGTAAAATGTTGAATTTTGGCTTCATAGATCTGATCTTGGGGTCCCAGCCTGCCTTGTTCTCGCTGGCTGAACAGCTGCGCAGACTCAGGAAGTGGCCTCAAAAAACTAAAGAGGACATTTTGCATGAAGTTATGCAGCACGCCACCGCTGAACATAAAAAAAACCCCTGCAGGACTGTCAGGACAGCGAGAGGAGGGAACAGAAGGAGAGCGAGGAGCACCGGAAAGAAGCCACGGAGCGGCTCCTAAACGTTGTGGATCGCCAAGCGGAAGGGATCCAGATGCTCCTAGCACTGAATACGGAGCAGCTGTGTGTCTGCCCTCCCCTGCAGCTGGTGTCCCAAACCTCTTTCCCTTGTGCCCCCATGTCACTTCCAACACAGTTTGGCTACCATTGTAGTAGTAGGATTTTATGTTTGAATTAATATAATTTAGAGTGAATGATAAAGAATAATAATGTAGCACGTATTAAATGTATTGGTGTATGATTTGATCATATCCTGCCAGCCACCCTTTTTGAATAGCAGAAAGGAATGGCCTAATGTGCCATTGGTAGATATACATCAGCCAGAATCTGTGTCTGGACTGATTTCAAAGCAGTGACAGACCTTTGAGGGCCGCCAATTTGTTGTAGGTTTAGTATTTTAAAATAAGTAATAGAATGCCATGATTGTTTTACTTTTGCATTGCAATTTGACGTTCCTGTTCAAAATGTTTGGTGTAAATTATTTCTGTTTTGTGTGCGAATGAGGAATGTATGTGTTAAGAGATAAGTGTGAAGGCCATCGCTGAACCCAATGTATGAGGGAGGAACCAGAGACAGACACAAGAGCAACAAGATGCTGCAACACGCCCCTATTGAAATGTCAGAGGAGGGCAGATTGATGACTCGAAAGATGAGACAGGAGCCTATCCATGGGGAGGAGATAGCTGTGATGAAGAATGAAAAGGACAATTTAAGAAAACATGCACTCGTCAAACAACAATTGATTACAGCATGACGGTGCAAAACTCATTGGCCCCAATGAAGGAAGATCACTATATAAACAGGGGGCCTTGCCATGAAACTTTGGGTTTGTCCTGCCAAGACTTCCCCGGAGCATCGTGTCGTGACCGACAGAACCCGGCTCCTCCCCACCGGTGATCAACCTAGCTGGCCACTAGGTTGATCCAGATTGGTAATTATAACATCAACTGGTGGGACAGTGTGCACGGTGTGTGTATGTGTGACTGAAAAGCATATGCTAACTGCTGTATTCTCAATAAATGCGGCACGTTGCCTTCTCCCCTATAAAAGATCTCATGTGCTTTGTATAAGCATAACACCATCCTGTCCCCAGTCGGCACCTGCTGAGTTCCACACCTGCCCCTTCACCATCCAGCCCTGCAGACCCCCACTAGTACGCACTGCACTCAACCCCCGTTCCCATGCCGTTTAGCCCTGAAGTGCAGCACGCGTTGCATGGTGCTCCAGACAGCAAGGCTGCATATGATAGCTGGACATACACAAATCTATAAATGTTCTGGAGCCCCCACACCTCCTTTCCCCCCTCCCACTCAGTGCAAATGTGTCAAACCGTGTGTCGCTCTCCAACTGTTGTGGGTTTTTTTAATAAATGAATTTTTGTTTTGTTTTGAAGCATTCTTCATTCCATTAATTGAAAGCACGCAGAGCCCAGGAAAGCAACAGGCACTGCTAGTCAGTGCATTATATGGAGCAATCACCGTTGCATACTAGCATTACAACCACTCCACTCCCGTGCCTGGCACCAAACATTACTGGCTTTCAGCATCGAACTGCTGCCTCAGGGTTTCCCTAATCCTTATGGCCCCACACTGCGCCCTTCTAATAGCCTTGGTCTCTGGCTGTTCAAACTCAGCCTCCGGGTGCTAAGCATCAGCAGTCCAGGCCTGAGTGAAGCTTTCACCCTTCCCTTCACAAATATTATGGAGGGTACAGCACGCGGCTATAAGCATAGGGATGTTGTCATCGGCCAGGTCCAGCTTCCCATACAGACATTGGCAACCGGCCTTTATACAGCCAAAAGCACGCTCAACCATCATTCTGCACCTGTTCAACCTGTTGTTGAACTGGTCCTTGCTGCTGTCAAGGCTCCCGGTGTCTGGTTTCATGAGCCACGGCATCAACGGGTAGACGGGGTCTACCAGGATCACAATGGGCATTTTGATTCCCGCTTTGGTCATCTTCTCATCCGGGAAGATAGTCCCAGCTTGCAGCTTCCTGAAAAGGCCTGAAAGATGTGTGCGTCATGCATCTTTCCAGACCAGCCTGCGTTAATGTCCGTGAAACGCCCATGGTGATCCACATGTGCCTGGAGAACCATTGAGAAATACCCCTTCCAATTTATGTACTCGGTGGCTAGGTGGTCTGGTGCCAGAATTGGAATATGTGTTCCATCTATCGCCCCTCCGCAGTTAGGGAAACCCATTTGTGCAAAGCCAGCCACAATGTCACGCATGTTGCCCAGAGCCACAGTTTTTCTGTGCATAATGCGATTAATGGCCCTGCACACTTCCGTCAACATGAGTCCAACGATCGACTTGCCCACTCCATACTGGTTAGCGACCGATTGGTAGCTGTCTGGAGTAGCCAACTTCCACAGTGTGATCAACACGTGCTTCTTCACCGGCAGGACGGTTCTCATTCTCGTGTCCTTGCACTGCAGGGTGTGGGTGAGGTCATCACTCAATCCCATGAATTTCCTCATGTGAAAATTGTGCAGCCACTGCCCGTCATCCCAGACTTGCATGACAATATGATCCCACCACTCAGTGCTTGTTTCCCGAGCCTCACAGCAGCATTCCACGGTGGTCAGCACCTCCATGAATGTCACAAGCAATCTTGTGTTTTATCTACTAGGCATGTCTCATTGCCACTTGCTAGTTTAAGGAGTAACTGGACTGCCATTTGTCATGTATAAGTGAGACCCATCAGCATATTCTTCAACAGTTCGGGACCCATTCCCAGAGACCGAAGAGGCAGGCACAGCACATAGTACAAAAACCATTGAAAGATGGCACCAAATGTGGATGGAAGCAAAGGGTCTGCTGGGCTGCGAAGCGATGCATGGCGGGGCATTGGGACAGGACCCCGGGTGCCCCACGACCCCTCTCCCTCTTCCCACAAGCCACAGCAGCAGAAGAGGAAGAGGTGCTTCGTGGGATAGCTGCCCAGAGTGCACTGCTCTGAATGCCGCTGCACTTGCCGCAAGTGTGGCCACTCCATTGCGCTGGCAGCTGACAGTGTGAACACACAACAGTGCTTTCCCTGCAGCGCTCCCTGGGGGGCGCTGTTACTCCCTGCACTGTACATCTGCAAGTGTAGACATAACCTCAGTCCTGGGATTTTTGTACAGCTGCCCCGGGGGCTTTGCTCGCTGTGTCTCTCATGGCGCAGTAATAGACAGCAGAGTCGCTCACTTGGCTGGAGTTTTTCTCCAGGTGGAAGGATTTGGAGTCTTTCTGGTGATTTGCAGAGAACCCTCGCCTGCGTCTCTTCTCCTCTTCTCCCGATGCTTCATATTGTGTCAGCAGCAGGCGAGGGGTGTCATGGGGATACTGCTCGTACCAGAAGAGATACTGAACGCCAGAGGAATTATAAGTGCAGGGGAGAAGCACAGATTTTCCTTCCTGGATGGTAACGGTGCGTTGGGGTTGCATTGTTGGGTTTGCATAGGTGCTTTCTGCAAAAGAAAACAAATTTTGCTAATTGGTTATGGCTGGAATTTTCATAGGTTAAGACAGGTGGGGTCCCAAATTTCCCTGTAGAAGGGCTCCTCACTGCCTTAAAATCTTTTCAAAATCTCAGACACACAGGACATTATCATAATAAAATATCCTTCTAGTGTATCCCATTTGCAAAGATCTCCCTCAATTTACTTCCACAATTACCTACCTTTCCCTCAAAAACCATTGTGCCCAGCTTCCTTCGATTGTTGAAAATTATTTACATTAGAAATAAAGAACCATTTACACAAAAGGAAGGAATCCCATCTCTCTTTTTCGTTCTACTTGATGAATAATTTTAAGTCCACACCTTATCCATCCCCCATTTAGGATCTTTCCCAGAGATCAGAGTTTCCAATTTGGCCATTGGCAGGTAGAGAAGTGTAAGTAATACACTAGAATAGATTAAATGAAATAAGGATAGAATAGAACTACCAATTATGAAATGGAAATAAAATAGTTAATGCCCCAGAATTAAACCGTACTCACTTAAAACAAAAGGCAGTACAATCAGCAAAAAGAAAATAAGAGGTATTTTCATTGTCATGATTGGTGTTTTAATAATCCTCATCCCCGATCATATACACAGAAAGGAAGCCGTGTCTTTTTCCTTCCCCAGATAAAAACAAGGGCAAAGTGAGACTATTGTAATTGGGGTGATGTATTTAACACCTATATTGCATCCCTGGAGCGTCTCATTCTGCAAGCCTTGTGCAAGTGTGTCTTTCTTCTTGTGAGCACTTTTCCTTGAATTCCTTCTCACGGTCTCTGAGCTGCAGAAGGAGGTGGGGACTGTAGAAAGCAGAGTTCAGAAACGAATAGGGGCTGAGATTCTGTGTGTATCATTGATAGAGGGGATGTATTTTGCGGGTGCAACAGTGCCACCTAGTGAGCAAATGAGTGAATGGGTGGGGGATGTCTTGCCCACTGACTCCCGTGGCGCTGCATGACCTGAGAATGAATGACCTGAGAGTTTGAAGTTTTAACCCTTGATATTAAGGTATTTCAAAGACGGGGAGAGCCATTTATAAGGGTTTTCATTAGAGCTGGAATAATTAGATTTTTATGGATAAATGTTGATTTCACCGGGCACATACAAACCAAATAAAATATTTCCATCGATGATGATTGAAATGTGCAGAGAGGCAAAGTAAGAAAAGACGCTGCTTGAGAACTTATTAGAGTTGGATTTGAGGATGTTTATTTTGAAAAATTCCGCATGTCATGGTCACACTTTGTGTTTAATGGTTATAAAGATTTAGCTTTCTGAATCTTCTAGCCAACAGTCATTACATAATTGACCCCCAATTGTCTGACTCCCACATAATTTCCTGCAACTGTGAAAATTTAAATCAATAAAAATGTTTAAAATCCAGAATTTTGCACAACTGTGAAAATTTAATCTGACACAGAATGAAAAATGCTTAAAATAAACTGATATGACTCTCTCTATATATATAGATAGTTTCATAATATCAGTGTTTTATTTTAAGATTTTTTTTCATTCTGTGTCAAGTTTCATTTAAATTAAATATAAAAATCGAATTATGCCAACCCTATTTATTTTAGCTCATGGAAATGCCTTCACATAGCCATCAGTTACCCTGTTGAATTTAATTGCTACAAGATATAATTGATGTGAGGACTTAAGCAGCATTTTAAAAGGATTATTGTATTCTAATTTATTCTTGTCCTCGTTCCTCTGTTGTGTTCTAATTTGTTTATCCCCATCTCGATGACGGTGATGGTGATGCTTAGCTGATATATAGTGTTTTCATCTTTAGATCTCAAAGTGCTTTACAAAGGTGGTCTGCAATTTTATTCCTATTTTACAGAGAGGGAAAGTGAGGCATCAGAAGGCGGTGATGTGACTTGTGCAAGGTTACCCAGCAGGCAGGTGGAAGAGCCAGGAATTCAACCTCTGGTCTCCTGAGTTCCAGATCAATGCCCTGTCCAGGCTCTACAGAGTTACGAACACCTCAGAGGTTCTACTATATTGCATCTCATTATCTAAGGATGATGAGAATATTCATAATTACATTAGCAAGGCTTCTAGATGTCTGGGCTGGCTATAAATTTGCCTGCTTTGGGATATAGACCAAGCTTCTAGCCAATGGGAGAAAGGAAGAAATTTTCCATAGAGCCAGATTATCCCACTTCCGAGGGTTTTGTGCCTTCCCCTGTGTCATTGTTTGGACACTTGCAGAAAGAGGAGACTGTTTTGAATCTGGCCTGATCCAACCAGGGAACACCTGTAGTTCTAAGAGAAGTTGTTGGCAAACACTGAATAGGTTTTTGTGCTGCCAGTGGGTGTGTGCAAAACCCTCAAAGATTGTTTCGTTGAGTTCTGCCAGAGGCACCCAGAACGTCCACAGACAACTGTCTCACTTTTAAGTGTCTTATGTCTCTCTGTGTTTCTGAGTCACTGCGTGGGTTTCCTGAGGAATCTGGTATTATTGGGGAGTAATTAATGCCCACTCTCAACACCCCTAGCCTCTGAAATTTTGCCCCCTGGGGAAAGGGAAAATGTTTGGTTTTACCTCTTTTGGGAGGCATGGGTGTGATGGGGTGTGACACCCCCTTGGATGTCATCTGGGGTGCCGGGACACCCCTGAATCAGACTGTTCTGCCAGCCTGGGACCCCTGAAACGCGGTCCTGCTAAACCAGGCACTAAAGCCTCCTCCAACAAAGTTGACAGGGGGGCCACACCCAGCTGCACAGAGAGGCAGAGAGCTGCTCTGAGAAGGTTCATCTTAAGGGGCTTTCCACAGTACCCAAATGCCCACCTCCCTTTGGAGTACAAGCCCAAAAGTATATGAAATACATCTCTTCCCTCAATGTGGAAGAGAGTATGCACAGTTTCCCCCCACACCGCACCACCCCAGTTAGAAAACACATAAACTGGGTTATATTATAAACCAGAAATAAGATTATTAAATATGAAAAGGTGTATTTTAGGTGATCAAAGATGTACCAAAAAAAAAAAGTAGGTTACTAAGAAAATAATGCAAAGCAGGCAATCTAAGCTAGTTACAAACTGGTTACAAATAATAATTTCTCCCCCTAGTTATTGTTTCAGGTAGAGTCCATCACAGGACAGGTAACTCTTAGGGCAGTGGTTCTCAAACTTGGGCCGCCGCTTGTTCAGGGAAAGCCCCTGGTGGGCCCGGCCGGTTTATCTACCTGCTGTTTCCGCAGGTTTGGCTGATCGTGGCTCCCACTGGCCACGGTTTGCTGCTCCAGGCCAATGGGGGCGGCGGGAAGTGGCGGCCAGGACATCCCTCAGCCTGTGCCTCTTTCTGCAGCTTCCAGATTGCAATAACCACCGGCTTCTCCACTGGCAGGGCAGCTCTCAATCTCGTGTCCTTGCGCTGCAGGGTGCGGAGGAGCTCAGCACACAGTCCCATGAATGTGGCTTTCCTCATGCAAAAGTTCTGCAGCCACTGCTCATCATCCCAGACGTGCATCAGGATGTGATCCCACCACTTGGTGCTTGTTTCCCGAGCTGAAAGTGGCGTTTCACGATGGTGAGTGTGACGGTTTGGATCACAGAAAACCCCTTGGGAACTGCCAGCTGATGTGCTGAGACTACCTCTGAGCCGTTTTCCCTGCCAGATTGGGATTTCAGAACACTGCCTGGTTTGAGCCAGACATGCTTGCTGGCTACAAACACAGACCCAGGTCTGAACCACATCACACAAACTGCAAGCTTAACTGAAAGTAGCTTAAGAAGTGTTCCTATCTCTTACACTCAGATGCCCAACTCCCAGTGGGGTCCAAATCCCAAATAAATCTGTTTTACCCTCTGTAAAGCTTATACAGGGTAAACTCAAAAATTGTTCGGCCTCTATAACACTGATAGAGAGATATGCACAGCTGTTTCGCCCTCCTTCCCCAGGTATTAATACATACTCTGGGTTAATTAGTAGGTAAAAAGTGATTTTATTAAATACAAAAAGTAGGATTTAAGTGGTTCCAAATGGTGACAGACAGAACAAAGTGATTTACGAAGCAAAATAAAATAGAACACGCAAGTCTATGCCTAATACTGTATGAAAACTGAATACAGATAAAACCTCACCCTCAGCGATGTTCCAGTAAGCTTCCTTTTACAGACTAGTCTCCTTCTAGTCTGGGTCCAGCAATCACTCACACCCCCTGTGGTTACTGTCCTTTGTTCCAGTTTCTTTCTGGTATCTTTGGGGGTGGAGAGGCTATCTCTTGAGGCAGCTGAAGACAAAATGGAGGGGTCGCCCAGGGGTTTAAATAGACTTTCTCTTGTGGGTGGACACCCCTCCCTCCCCCTGTGTAGAATCCCAGCTACAAGATGGAGTTTTGGAGTCACATGGGCAAGTCACATGTCTAGGCATGACTCAGAAATTACAGGTAGCAGCCATGGTTCACAGGGTACAAAATATATTGGAAGGACATCACAGGTCGTGCTGGTGAGGCAGTGGTACTATATATGAAAGAAAGCACAGAATCAAATGAAGTAATAATTGTAAATGAACCAAACTGTACCATAGACTCTCTATGGATAGTAATTCCATGCTTGAATAATAAGAATATATCAGTAGGGATATATTACAGACCACCTGACCAGGATGGTTGTATTGACTGTGAAATGCTCAGGAGATTAGAGAGTCTATTAAAATAAAAAACCTCAGTAATAATGGGGAGGGGTTCAACTATCTCCATAATGACTAGGTACATATCACCTCAGGAGGGGATGCAGAGATAAAGTTTCTTGACACCTTAAATCAGTGGTTCTCAAACGAGGGGCGCCGCTTGTTAACGGTAAGCACCCTGGTGGGCCTGGCCGGTTTGTTTACCTGCCACATCCACAGGTTCGGCTGATCGCAGCTCCCACTGGCCGTGGTTCACCGCTCCAAGCCAATGGGGGCTGCAGGAACCACAGCAAGCACGTCCCTCGGCAGACGCCGCTTCCCACAGCCCCCGTTGGTCTGGAGCAGCAAACCACGGCCAGTGGGAGCCGCTATCGGCTGAACCTGCGGATGCGGCAGGTAAACAAACTACTCACTCCGGAGTGCCTTTCACCTTCCTGTGAAGTAGCTGGTAGTAACTACAGTCAGAGAGCAAATACTGTGCTAGACGGATGTCTGGTCTGCGCCACACCTGTAATTCCAATATTTCTATCTTTCCTGACTTCAATTTCTGGATCACCGCATTTCTGAAACCAGCAAAACCTTCACACAACAGACACAAGGGCAGTTATGGGAGGTAGAAAATGTTGAAAAATTAATGGAGATTTATATTCTGTTTCCTCCAGGAATGTGGAACATTTCAGTTTTTGAGAGACCCCCAATGTCCTAGTTTAAGGGCTCGGATCTCAGCTGATAGGAACCAGGGCAGCTCAGCTGACTCCTGGGCAATTCCTCGCCGGTTTTAAGCATTTTGAGGAACTGGATCATTTGCTTCCACTGAGCTCCAGCCAGTCCCAGCAGTCTGGGGTCTGGCCCGTTCACCCCATTGGAGCGCTGCACAGTCACACCCGCGGGGTGGGAGTCACTGACTCCACTGGCGCTGTGCAAAGTCTGTTCCTCTGGGGCTCTGACCCACACCTCCTTAGTGCCGCCTCCTCTTCCCCCAGCGGGTTTCTGTGCAGCGACCCTGCTGGGTGCAATCACTGTGTCGCTCATGGCGCAGTAATAGACGGCGGAGTCGCGCAGTTCACTGGAGCTTTTCTTCAGGTGGAAGGTCTTCCCCTGATTGTCGGGTGTGGCGGAGAACCCCCGCCGGCTCCTTCTCGCCTCCTCATCGGACGCTTCATATTGTGTCAGCAAGAGGCGAGGGGCTTCATTTGGGTGCTGCTCGTACCACCAGAGCGTAGGAGTACGATAGGAAGTGTCATAGGTGCATTTTAGCAGCACTGGTTCCCCTTGGGATACAGTCACTCGGTCATCAGGTTGTGTCACTGACTCTCCATTAGCACCTTCTGGTGAAAAATAGAAGTTTACATAGACACACAGACGGTTCTTGGCTTTAACCTGCAATGTTTATTTATCTCCCAAGCTTCCAGAGATTGGAGGGAGAGGACGGTTTATAAACAAATGGTTACAAAAAACAAAGTAGGGCTAACTCCGCATCGCCTGGAACTGGATGCAACTTAACCCTAACCCCACCATTTACACCAGATGACCATCTAGTCCCATACAGAGCTGAAATGGTGCAGACACGCTACTCACCCAGAATCGGAAGTAGTGTAAGAACAGACACCCAGGGGAGGAACATATTTCAGGGATGAAGTGGGATGGAAACTTCTCCCCACAGCCCAAGAAAGAAGCTTCTTCCTCGCCTTCCCCAGCTGTGCGGAGGAGCTGGGCGGGAGAGGTTTTACTCAGGGAGGTGATGCCTTAAATACACAGGCAGCTCTTTGCTCACTGGCGCTGGTCTCCGCTGCTGAGTGACTGGTGCTAACCACGCAGGCCGTCCGGTACTGCCCCCGCACTCGGCTCTCTGGCTGCTGCACAGAGCTGGAGGGGAAGGGGGAGGAGCAATTGCGGGTCGGGGGTATCCGAGACCACGTTACACAGCGGGGCTCTGAACTGCCAGTCTGTGACAGCTCTGCCCGAGAGGCGAGTCAGTGGTAAAACAGCGGCCCCTTGTGGAGGAAGTTTCGATAAGCAGCTCACATCCGCATCTGCTCCAACCCCTCAGACAGAGACCAACACCTACAAGATCTTCACCAAGCATTCTGAATACTACGATACTCACACAAGGAAATAAAGAAACAAATCAACGGAGCCAGACGTGTACCCAGAAGCCTCCTGCTACAAGACAGGCCCAAAAAAGAAACCAACAGACCTCCACGGGCCATCACCTACAGTCCTCAGCTTAAACCTCTCCAACGTATCATCAGTGATCTTCAACCCATCCTGGACAATGATCCCTCACTTTCACAGACCTTGGGAGGCAGGCCAGTCCTCGCCCACAGACAACCTACCAACCTTAAGCATATTCTCACCAGCAACCACGCACCGCACCATAACAATTCTAACTCAGGAACCAACCCATGCAACAAACCTCGATGCCAACTCTGCCCACATATCTACACCAGCAACACCATCACAAGACCTAACCAGATCAGCTACAACATCACCGGCTCATTCACCTGCACGTCCACCAATGTTATATAGGCCATCATATGCCAGCAATGCCCCTCTGCTATGTACATTGGCCAAACTGGACAGTCACTACGCAAGAGGATAAGTGGACACAAGTCAGATATCAGGAATGGCAATATACAAAAACCTGTAGGAGAACACTTCAACCTCCCTGGCCACACAATAGCAGATGTAAAGGTAGCCATCTTACAGCAAAAAAAAACTTCAGGACCAGACTCCAAAGAGAAACTGCTGAGCTTCAGTTCATTTGCAAATTTGACACCATCAGATCAGGATTAAACAAAGACTGTGAGGGGCTATCCAACTACAGAAGCAGTTTCTCCTCCCTTGGTGTTCACACCTCAACTGCTAGCAGAGCACCTCACCCTCCCTGATTGAACTAACCTCGTTATCTCCATACTCTATTTCTGGATGTTTCATTTCCAAAACCAGCAAAACCGACACACAATAGGCACCAGGGAAGTTAGCGGAGTGAGGAATTGTGGAAAAATTAATTTTCGGGATTTGTATTTTGTGTGTTCTGTTGGGAATATGTAACTAATATTTGAGTGTCGCTGGAGACCCCAATGTCCTAGTTTAAGGGCTCGGATCTCAGCTGATAGGAACCAGGGCAGCTCAGCTGACTCCTGGGCAATTCCTCGCTGGTTTTAAGCATTTTGAGGAACTGGATCATTTGCTTCCACTGAGCTCCAGCCAGTCCCAGCAGTCTGGGGTCTGGCCCGTTCATCCCATTGGAGCGCTGCACAGTCACACCCGCGGGGTGGGAGTCACTGACTCCACTGGCGCTGTGCAGAGTCTGTTCCTCTGGGGCTCTGACCCACACCTCCTTAGTGCCGCCTCCTCTTCCCCCAGCGGGTTTCTGTGCAGCGACCTTGCTGGGTGCAATCACTGTGTCGCTCATGGCGCAGTAATAGACGGCGGAGTCGCGCAGTTCACTGGAGCTTTTCTTCAGGTGGAAGGTCTTCCCCTGTTTGTCGGGTGTGGCGGAGAACCCCCGCCGGCTCCTTCTCTCCTCATCACTGAATGCTTCATAGTCTCCCAGCAAGAGGCGAGGGGCTTCATTTGGGTACTGCTCGTACCACCAGAGCCTTGGAGACTGGGAAGTGTCATAGGTGCATTTCAGCAGCACCGGTTCCCCTTGGGATACTGTCACTCGGGCATCAGGTTGGGTCACTGGCTCTCCATTGGCTCTTTCTGGGGAAAAAAACGTCACATGGATTCAGACAGCTCTGAGCTCCAACCAGGGATGTTTATCTACCTTCCAAACTTCCAAAAACGGAGGGGAGGGGTTAAATTTTATAAACTGGTGGTTTAATAACAAAAAATTGGAGCTAACTCCGCATCTCCTGGGACTTGCTGTTACTCCACTGCCTTCCACTGAGTTGTGACAATTCACAGCAGCTAAGAGTCTGGCACAATAGACCTGAAATCTTACTCACCGAGAGTGGAAAATATTGCAACGACTGAGACCCAGGTGAGGAACATCTTCAGGGGTTCAGGTGAGCTAGAACCTTGTTCCCGAGCTGCAGAGACAAGCTTCTCCCTTTTGCCTTCCCCAGCCGTGAGGAGGACTGGGGAAGGATGTCTTTAAAATATAGATCCACCAACTTTCTTTGCAGTGCAGCTCTCCCGTGCTGAGTGCCTACGGTGCTAACCACACAGCAGCCTGCTACTGCCCGTGAACTAGGCTCTCTGGCTTCCGCGGGGTGTCGAAGAGCAAGGGGGGGGGGAGAATTGCGGGGGAATCCGAGACCACGTGAAGCAGCAGGCTGTGAAATGACAGCTCTGCACTTGGGTGCAGGGCCCTCTTGCGGTACATCTGTTGGGGAACTTCCTCAGCCGCTAACCCGGTTTCTTTTACAACACTCCAGCCATACTAGCCCGCTGTAAAACCTGCCTGGTGTGATGCTGACCTGGGTTAGGCAGCTCTTGTGCTGAGGCCACAGCCGGTCGTGTTACCCAATGTCCTTTCAGTGTATCCTTTATATTCCTCCCTCCGTTTCTCTGCACCCACATGTTGTCTCCTCTTCCACTTGCATTGTAAGTGGATTCAGTGACAGCGAAGACACTGCCTGTTTTTGTTCTGTATTTGGACAGCGCCTAGCACAACAGGGGCTCCTACTAGTTATCATAGCCACAGGTGACCCCGGGTCCCTTCCAGAATTGCTACATTTATGGGCTACATCCTCAGCTAGTGTGGATTGTTGCAGATCCCTTGACTCTAACATGCGCATTTAAACCAGCTCTTCCCATCTTCTAATTTTATTTAAAATTGGGGCGGGGGGATGGGTTCTGACGTTAAACCTCAATTTACAAACCAGAGAAAACTCTGCATTAACGCAGACAGGGGGAGAAATTATCAAAAATAGGCACCGCAAGGATTCGTATTTAATGCACCATATCCCCAAATGGTCTAAAGATCCATAGCTTCATGGAGATAAATGGATCCACACGGATTTCCACCAGCTGAGGTTCCATACTGTTACATGTAATAGAGGTCAATGAAATCATGAATGGTGTGAAGAAAGTAAATAAGGAAATGTCATTTACTCCTTGTCTTATCGCAAGAACGAGGGGTCACCTAATGAATTTAATAGGCAGCAGGTTAGAAAACAAACAAAAGGAGGTATTTATTCACACAATGCGCAGTCAACCTGTGCAACTGATTGCCAGGGGATGTTGTGAAAGCCAAAGGTATAACTAAGTTGAAAAAAGAACTAGCTAAATTCATGGAGGAGAGGTCAACCAATGGCTATTAACCAGAATGGTCAGGGATGCAACCCTGTGCTTCCTAAATCTCGGGCTGCTACAGGCTGGGGCTGGATGATGGGGGATGGAGCACTCAATACATTGCCTTGTTCTGGTCATTCCCTCTGAACCAGCTGGCACAGGCCACTGTAGGAAGACAGGGCTCGGGGCTGGATGGATCATTGGTCTGACCCAGCATGACCATGCTTATGTACATAGATTGGTAGAATCACAGTTTTTAATCCCGGAAGGGATGGGTAGATTATCTAGTCTGAGCTCCTGTGTACCGTTTGCCTTATTTCTCCTTTGAATTTGTCTGGTCTTATCTTCCAGCCATTGGATCTTTTCATTCCTCTCTCCACCACATTGCAGCTCTTTCCTCTGCTTTCCCTGCAGGTGCAGTACTTACATACCACAAGGAACTCAAGTTATGAAAATATAAAAACAATTTGCATAGACAGATGTCTTGGACTTTCTGTGCTTCAGTGTTCATTTTTGTTCATTTTTGTTCATCTCCCCTCTGGTTACAATCACTGTGTCTCTAAAGGCGCAGTAATAGACCGCAGAGTGGTTCACTTCGCTGGAGCTTTTCTTCAAATCGAAGGATTTCTTATCTTGGACATGATCAGCAAAGAAGCCCTGCTTGTCCCCTTCATCTCGGCCACCCCCTGATGTTTTATCTCTCAGCCATAACTTCGGTGCTTTGTGGGGGTGTTGAATATACCGGAGGAGATAATGGACTAGGATACTCTCATATGTACACTCAATAACCAAGGGTGCTCCTTCTTTGACAATAACTGTGCCTTCAGTTGTGACCGAGTCTCCGAACGTCACTTCTGGGGGCGGGGGGAGAACAGATATTTATTCTAAACACTATCACTTTAGGGTGAAAATATTTAAAGTTACCTAAGTGATTTAGATGCCTATACCCCGTTATTTGGGGAAAACCCAAATTGCATCCAGCCCCTTTTAAACATTTAACCCTTCGGAGCCTAGGCTTTTTAAGAGTGGTTGGGTTTTGCAAAATGACAATAGAAAGTATTTCCAGCTGGACAAATGAAAATGCTACTCACTTGAAATCGCAACCAGCAAAATAATTGACCCTGAGGTGAAGAACATGGTGGGAAGTCAATGGTTCATGATCCGAGCTCTTCTTATCACCCCGAAAAAAAAACAATTATGAGGAAGGGATCCGCCTTTTTATTTCCCACAGCTACCAGACAACTGTCTGTTTCAGAGTAAAGCCCTAAAATCACGGTTTGGTTCTCTACAGTTTCCGTTCAGCTGTCTGTGTGGGTTCTAACAGCCTCCTGAGTGGGTTACATCTGACACTTCCCTTGAGCTGCAGAGACAGGGCTCGAACAGAAAGAGGAGGGGTTGGACTGCAAGAGGCTCAGCGTTCATAAGACTCCAGAGGACAGAAGAAAGGGCGGGTCATGCAGAGATAAAATATTACTGTAAAGATGAAACAGATCCTCCTTGTGGTCAAAGGCATCCACTGAATAGCGGTGTAATGATGGAAAATATGGGTATATTGATGGGATGGAGGGAGGTATTGATGGGAATGGGGTATATTGATCATAAATAGGAGATATCTGTGGGCATTGAGTCTATCGCTAGGAAAATAGGGTATTTTGTGAGGAGTAAATGCATTGATGAGAAACGGGGCTACACTGATTGGATACAGCGTATATTGATGGGAAATAGGAGTATATTTGTGGGGAAACACGAGGATGCTGATGGTAATACGATCTATTGTTGAGAAATACGGTAAATTGATGGGCAATGGGTTATATTGATGGGAAATAGTGTTGTGGTGATGGGGAAATTTTGATCTAGTGATATGAAATAGGGTTTATTGATGGGAAATGCGGGTAGATTTGCGGGTATGGACAATACAATATGTGGTAATCCTGTTGCATAGCCACCTTTAATATCTTCACACCCCTTCACTGGTTTAACTAAATCACTTAACACTTGTGGTATAAAACTAATGAAACTTCCTTGTGTTGATACGGCCTGAGTGTACTGTACCCGTCAGGATAAGGGCGGACTTCCACCTGCAGGGCTGAGGATTTGACACCTTGACTCAGCAATGGATTGACTGTGGGGGGAGGAGTTTGTGTATCTATATGTAGATTTTGTAAGTGTCCTTATTCTGTTCCTTAAATGCCTGAGTCATTTCACCTCTCTCCTCGGGGGGACCCTCTGCCCCTTTCTGGGCGCTCCCCGCTGCTCATCCCCGGAGTGGGATATTAATCGCACGGTTGTGTCCGCCAGCCTCGCCCTGCGCAGGGACAGGCGGCTGGATTCCCTGTCTCCAGAGGTGTGCAAGGCTCCCTCTGGGTCGGGGCTATGAACAGTTTCCATGTATCCACGCCCTATGTACTGGGGCCCTCGGTTCGGGAACTGCCGGTACCAGAAAATCCATTCGTCTGTAACTGACGGGTGAGCGCAAGTCAGGTTCAGGTCTCCTCCCTCCCTCAGACGTTTCTGCAGTGACTGGCTGCTTGATATCAGTTCTGCCCATGGCACCTGGGAAAGGAGACCGGGCCGAGAATACATTTCATGGGGGCCTTAGGGTGAACACCCCAGTCCCTTCTCCTCATCCTTTATGTAGATCTCATTAACCTCACAAAGATCCCTACTAAACAGTTTAACAGAGAGAAGAATAATTTCAGAGCGCTCAATCCATAGCCAATGGTCCAGCTTCCAGGTTCATGATGTGGCATGGGAACATTGGAGTTTCTATCACAGAATCATGGGACTGGAAGGGAACTCGAGAGGTCATCCAGCCTAGTCCCCTGAACTCAATGGCAGGACTAAGTGTTATCTCTAGACCATCCGTGACAGTTGTTAGTCCAACCTGCTGTGGAAGCAGAGAAAGAACTGACAAGAAGGGGATTGCAATGCATGACAGTTCGTTAGCAAGAGTTAGGCTAACTGTAACCCTAATAACGCGAGATTTGTAGAAGCGAGGAATGTGTGAGGCAAGTGGGAAAGAACTGTGTGAGAAGTTGTTGCGACCTTGTGTAGATAATATGGAATGTAGACTCAGAGTCTACATTAGTGAGCAAAACAAGATATCAGAATGACCTATGTATAAACAAAATGCAACTGTTGCTCATTATTGTCTGTAACAAAAGGTATAAATGCTTGCTGTAATTGTTTACCTGTTGAGAGACCTGTTTAGCTCTCTCCCTCTATGCAATTGATAGAGAGAAAATAAAGTATCTGACTTGCTGTACCCAAACAAACAGTGAGAACTCTGTTATTCTCCGACAATTTGGGGGCTCGTCCGGGATGGCAATGCCCACAGAGGCACCGGCAGCTGCTACGGATCGTTCCCCTTCGAACCCCATGGCGCCACAATAGAGGTAGGAGACCTTTTGAAATCTCTATTGGGGTGTCGGAGGAGGACTGTCCGTGGGGCCGTCTGTCCCTGTTGGGCTCACACCATCCGAACTTATTGACTGTGCAGCAAGGTCAGATGCTGAGCGGCTTAGGGGAATTGTTGCCGCCCCCTGAATGCATATGCGAGGTGCATAGGTATGCACTGGTGTTGAGGGGTTGTTACCGCCTCGAGTGATGCATCGAGGTACTTGGGAATAGTACCTGGAGGTACTTGGGAATAGTACCTGGAATAAGGCCTTGGTGTGTGTGTGTGTGTGTGTGTACACCAGTGTGAATTGAGTGTTACCGGAAGACGCCCAGAGTACTCTGCGAAGTCTTTTGGCTCGTGACCAGAACTACTCTAATGCAAGCCCGGTAACTAGAGGATCTTTTAGGAGATCCGACCCACGGTGGGCTAACTCGGCCTGGCATCGTCCGGCGAGGAGGCTACCTGGGTCTAGGAGTGTGTGAACCCATCTTCCCTCCCCTTTTCCTCTCTGTGTGAGCCACTGACAGTCTGATCATCTCACTGGATGCAACAGAGTAAGCGGCGCCGTCTCTCTGAGACTAGCCGACGCTCTTTGCTGAAGGGAGGTGTAGGAGGGTCGTGGCCATCCTCGTTAGTCTCTCCTGTGTGAATACCCTGTAGGGAGAGATCCTTAGTTTATGTGCTGCTAGCTTGGACAGGGCATCCTCCTCCCTGTGTGTGTGATTCGAAAATGGGTGGGGGACAGTCTAAGGATTCCCTCTCACCCCCTAAGGGTACCCCAGCTTATTTCATGTACGTACATTATGGTACTAAAACCTGCAGGTATTTAGAGAATTGGAATCATTACACGCATGAAAATTCATCTAAACAATGCCCACTAGAAGGTACCTTCAATCTAGATAAGATCATACATCTCAGAGGAGCTTTTAATCACAAAAGGCACCTTTAAGACTAACAGAAATATTGGGAGCATAAGCTTTCATGGGTAAGAACCTCACTTGTTCAGACGGTCCTTCAGAGGGTCCTGTGGCACCTTTAAGACTAACACCGCTACCCCTCTGATACTTGACTCCCCTCAAGAGAGACATTTTCTGGGGAAGAGACTCTCAAGGCCTTTAGTACCAACTCAGTGAGAATTGACAGAGGCGGCCTGAGAGGCCCTGCATTTCCTCTCGCTGTGTCTCTCACGGCGCAGTAATACAACCCCGAGTCCTCCACCGCCACCTCGGTGATATGCAGCGGAGCGGACCGGCCGGAGGTGTCAATGGACAGTTCAAACCACTCCGATGTCTCCGCGGAGTTGTAGCCAGAGATCACAGCTCGAGGGGCAGCTCGGGGGCTGTGTTAGTACCAAATAATTTTAACGTAGCCAGCTATACTGTGGTTACAGGGGAGGTCAGCCCTGCCCCCCGCCAGGAAAGACAGCGCAGCAGGCTGAGAAACCTTCGCGTCCACCGCTCCATCTGGGAGGAAAAAATAATAATAACAGAGCATGAAAAATCCCCTAGATACAGACAGGGAAACTAGCACCAGCAGCAGCATCGTGAAGTGTCATCGAGAAGGACACCCGGACACAGGTGAAAATTAAGGGGGGTGAGGGGAGAATAATGCCCAGAAATGCCACGTGGGAATCTGACTCACTCGAAACAAGGATCAGCACAAGCGTGGAGACCAGGGTTTTAAAGCATCCTCTCCATGAAGAGTTGGTGTCTCTGCGCGTCTGCACGGAGCGGCTCCGTTTTCTCCCCACTCAGGCACCCCCGCCCCCAGCAACGTTAAAAGAAATTAATTAAGCTCTTCTCGCAGAGGGAAGCCAAGCTCTGTCTTCTGAGGGCTGAAGGAATCCGGGAACTCTGCTTCTGCTCCAAATTAAATTGTGACTTTTGGTGTCAAGCACCAAATCTCTCTGTGCTTGGTAGCTGCTTTTCCGCTGCGCTGCTAAAAAGTCAGGCAGAGCCCGGGAAGAGGGGTTGGGTGCGGCGTGGGGAGGAGATGGAGAGAGACCCAGATGTCTAGAAACTCCAGAAAGTGTCTCATTTCTGGAGCGTTCCTGTCGGTGCGGCAGCGCCCTCTGTCGGGCTCTTGTGTGAGCTGCACAGGGATACGGGGGAGCAGAAGTTTTGGCTTCCATAGAAGAGTCCCGGTTTCTAAAGCAGAGGTGGGCAAACTACAGCCCGCAGCTCGTCCTGACCGGCCTTGAGCTCCCGGCAGGGGAGACTAGCGCCCGGCCCCTCCCCCCCAGTCACGCCGCCGCGGTGGGGCTGCAAGTTCCTTCCAGGGCCGGCTCCAGGCACCAGCCCACCAAGCATTTGCTAGGGCGGGGCAGGGGGGCGCTCCGGCCCAAGAGCGGGGCCGCGACTGGGCTCGCCGCCCTCCCCGCGGCGCTCCGGCCACCGGGGGCTCTCTGCCCTCCCCACAGCGCTCTGGCCGCCGGGGGCTGGCCACCGGAGAGAGCGGAGCCGCGGCGGGCTCGCCGCCCTCCCCCCGGCGCTCCGGCCGGTCAGGGATTGCTGGCCGCAGCCCAGCTCGGTGCCCTCCCCTGCCGTGCTGGGGCGGGGAGGGGGAGGGTGGCTTTTTTGCCTAGGGGGGCAAAAAAGCCAGAGCCGGCCCTGGTTCCTTCAGAGCAGCGCCGCGGCGGTCTGGCTCCGGCTGGGAGGCGCGGCTGCCAGACATGCTGATCCCAGTGGCATGGTAAGGGGGAGGGAAGGAGGCCAGGAGGTTGGTTAAGGGGCGGAGGGCCCCGGGGGACAGTCAGGGGACAGGGAGCAAGGGTAGGGTGACCAGATGTCCTGATTTTATAGGGACAGTCCTGATATTTGGGGCTTTTTCTTATATAGGTGCCAATTACCCCCCACCCCCGTCCCGATTTTTCACACTTGCTATCTGGTCACCCTAAGCAAGGGGCAGTTGGATGGGCAGAGGTTCTGGGGGACGGTCAGGGTACGTGGGACGGGGGTTGGATAAACGTGGTAGTCTGGGGGCCCTGTCAGGGGGTGGGGGTGTGGATAGGGGTCAGAGCAGTCAGGGGACTAGGAGCAGGGGGGTTGGATAGGGGGTGGATGGGGTCCCGTGGGCGGTTGGGGGTGGGGGTCCCGAGAGGGGGCTGTTAGGGGACAAGGAGGGGGGATTGCATGGGTGAGGGGTTCTGAGGGGGCCAATCAGGGGACAGGAAGTGGGAGGAGTCAGAGGCCAGGCTGTTTGCGGAGGCACAGCCATCCCTACCGCATCCTCCATACAATTTTGCAACCCCGATGTGGCCCTCGGGGCAAAAAGTTTGCCCATCCCTGTTCTAAAGGGAAGGAGAGTGGGGCGGGGGGGGGGGCGGCTAGTTTAGTTTTGTTTGTTATTGCTATTGAAACGCGGGTTATCTTACAGCTTTGAAGCCAGAGATATTTTGCATTTCGCTCCATTAAAGGAAGATGGTTTCCCACTGGTTATGTTTAGTAATGAACTTTCCTTGAGAAAGTATCCCGTAGAAAGAAAAGGAAAGAAAATGAATTTATGTCTCGGATTTCCTGTAATCTAGTCACCACAATGAAGACATGTGCAATGACTCCGGATTTACTCTGATCTTCACACAGCTGTCCCATGATCTGAAGACCTGGGTTCCAGTCCCTTGGTCCTCACGATATGGGTCCAGCCCCCAGTGACTCCATTAGAGCTGTTTTCATTTATAACGGCTCAGGATCTGTTCCCTTGGCTACCATGGATTTACACTGCTTTTCACCCCCCGGGGAACTGCCCCGGCATCTCCTCCGCCAAGCTGCCTGTCAGAGGATGAGGGTTTTTGCCCTGAGCCCAGCTCTGCCTGTGTCACTGTGCATCCACCGCACAGAGGTAGCTGCCTGAGTCCCCCAGCTGGGAGTCGGTGATGTGCAGGGAGCTGCGTTTCCCACTTTCCAGGCGTTCGCCTATGAATCGCCCCAGAGTGACATTCTCATTAGAGCTCGCGGTCAGCAGGTGAATCGGCCCTTTCCCAGGCAGCTGCTGGTACCAGTAGAAGGTTTGGAAAGCGCTGGTGAAAGAGCAGGACATGGTGGAGACCTTCCCTTCCCCTGTAACCAGCCACTCGGGGCTCTGAACCACTTGGGCTTCGCAGAGGGAGACTGGAGGGAAACAATAATAGCAAGTAAAATAAAGATTATGAGAGTGTTACATTGTCTGTCTATGGATCTATCTATCCAGCCTTCCCTCTGCAGCCTCGGTCCATCACTCTATTGTTCTATCCCCGGTATCTATTTCTACATGTCTATATATCGATACAGATAGGTATAGATCCTTCCATCAACATCTCTATATTTCTCTCTGTTCTTTTCCCGAATCTTACAAAGCAGGACAAGAAATGCTAACAAATAACTCCAAAGCAATATTACTGTCCAAATACATCAGATGCTGAAATATGGCCCATTGGCAGACCCCTCACTCCTGACGTGTGCAGTAGTTGTTTAGATAGATAGATAGATAGATAGATAGATAGATAGATAGATAGATAGATAGATAGATAGATAGATAGATAGATAGATAGATAGATAGATAGATAGAAATCTACTGGCAGGGAATGAAGAAGAGCTAAGATATCTTGCCCTTCACCGACTTCCAAGATTCTGCATCTTTTTTGACCTGTAGAAGGAGAAAATATTTGTTTCACTCACAGAGAAAAACGAAGGTGAGGAGAAGGCTCCACAGAGCAGCTCCACTCTCTGAGGCCATGGTGAGCTCCGTTTTTTCTCTCCCTAGCAGAGGAATATACCGAGGCAGAGTCAATCTGTGGAAGGTCTGCAGGAGACCAGTGGAAACGAGAATTCTCCCTCCCCTCAGGTTACCCCCTTCTCAAGGGGAAGGATTCTCTGCCTACAGACCCTGCTGTTTCATTGTCTGCCCCGGGGAGGAACAGCAGCTCTATGAACTGTGCTGGGCTGGGTCCAGCCCAGATCTCAGGCTGTGGGAATTAGCCAGAGTTTGCAGGGGAGGGTGTGAGCACTCTAGCGCCATCTGCTGCCCTGGCAGAGAAAGGCGCGGGGGTGGGGGGGTGGGAGAAATTCTTTGATACAGGGGAATTCCAGCTTTTACCATGAGAATGATACGGAACCATGCACAGCTTCAAGTTTACTCCAATGGATCTTCGCCGATTTACACCAGCTGGGGACATAGCTCCATTAACTCCAATAGACCACTGCCAATTTAGGAAAGCTGAGATCTAACCCCTTGAAAACAGAAAATTGGTAAGTAAGAGCCTCTGGGAAGCAAGTCTATGCGGAAAAATAAAGCAGGAGAGTTTGCAGTTTTTTTAGAGAGATATTAATAGGGGCCCAGGAGGAAACTATCCCAACCTATAGGAAAGTTAGGAATTGTGGTAAGAGGCCACCTTGGTTTAACCAGGAAGTCTTCAATGACCTGAAACTCAAAAAAATAAAAAATCAGACAAAGAGTAGAAACTAGATTAAATTACAAAGGATGAATATTAAAAAACCAAGAGCATGTAGGGACTAAATTAGAAAGGCCAAGGCGCAAAATGAGATTAAACTAGTTAGGATCATAAAGGATATCAAGGCAGTATTTGACAAATACATAAGAGAGAGGACGACCAAGGACAGGATATACCCTTTACTCAGTAAGGATGTAAAGACTATCACAGAAAATGCAGCAATGGCTGAATTGTTCAATGCCTTTTTTGTTTCAGTTTCCAACAAAAAAAAATTAAGTGATCAGGCAGCTAACATAGTGAACATCCGTGTAAATGGGGTAGGATCCGAGGCTAAAATAGGAAAAGAACAAATTAAGAATTACTTAGACAAGTTAAGTGTCTTCAAGACAGCAGAGCCTAATAAAATACAACCTAGAATACTTAAGGAACTGGCTAAAGCCATTAGCAATTTATCTTTGATAATTTATGGAGGACAGGACAGATACCAGAGGACTGGAGAAGGGCAAATGTAGTACCTAGCTTTAAAAAGGGCAATATGGAAAACTTGGGGAATTATAATGCAGTAGGCTTAATTTCAGTATCTGGAAAGATAATGGAACAAATAATCAATCAATCTATTTGTAATCTCCTAGATGAAAATAAGGTAATAAATAACAGTCAACATGGATTTGTCAAGAAAAAATCATGGCAAACCAAGGAAGTATCCTTCTTTAACAGAATAACAAGTCTTGTGGATAGGGGAAAAGCAGTAGATGGGCTATGTCTCAACTTTAGTAAGACTTCTGATACTGTCTCACATAACTTTCTCATAAACAAACTAGAGAAATATCACCTAGACCAGGGGTTCTCAAGCTTGGTCCATGGCTTCTTCAGGGTAATCCCCTGGCAGGCCTTGAGACAGGTATGGCCAATCACAGCTCCCAGTGGCCGTGGTTCACCTTTCCCAGCCAATGGGACCTGTGGGAAGCGGCACGGTCCAGGCCACCACTTCCCGCAGCTCCCATTGGCCAGGAGCAGTGAACCATGGCCACTGGCAGCTGCGAGTGGCCGTACCTGTGGATGCTCAGGTAAACAAAGTGTCTCAAGGCCCACCATGGGATTACCCTGAACAATCCACAGACAAGTTTGAGAACCAATGACCTAGACAAATCTACTGTAAGGCAGGTGCACAACTGGCTGGAAAACTGTACTCAGGGAATAGTTATCAAATATGGTTCACAGTCATGTTATTAGGGCATATGACTAAGGCATCTGTCCTGGGTCTCATTCTATTCAGTATCTTCATAAATGGTTTGGAAAATGGCACAGAGAGTACCTTTATAAAGTTTGCAAAGGATACCAAGCTGTGAGGGATAGCTATCACTTTGGAGGACAGAATTAGAGTTCAGATCTTGACAAACTGGAGAAGTGTTCTGAATTAAATAGGATGAAATTCAATAAAGGTAAATATCAAGTACTCCATTTGGAATCAATTGCACAAATACAAAATGTGAAATGAGTGCCTAGGAAGGGATGGGGGGGGAGGGATAGCTCAGTGGTTTGAGCATTGGCCTGCTAAACCCAGGGTTGTGAGTTCAATCCTTGAGGGGGCCACTTGGGGATCTGGGGCAAAATCAGTACTTGGTCCTGCTAGTGAAGGCAGGGGGCTGGACTCAATGACCTTTCAAGGTCCCTTCCAGTTCTAGGAGATGGGATATCTCCATTAATTTTTCCCTGGCTGGGATGATTTAGCTGGGAATTGGTCCTGCTTTGAGCAGGGGGTTGGACTAGATGACCTCTTGAGGTCCCTTCCAACTCTGATATTCTATGATTCTATGAAGGAGTACTGCAGAAAAGAATCTGGGAATTATAGTGGATCACAAAATAAATATTTATCAGCAATGTAAAACAGTTGCAGAAAAAGAAAACATCATTCTGGAATATATTAGCTGGAGTGCTGTAAGCAAGAGAAATCATTCTTCCACTCTACTCAGCCCTGATAAGGCCTCCACTGGAGTATTGTGACCAATTCTGAGCACCACACTTCAGGAAAAATGTGGATAAAGTCCAGGGGGCAGCAACAAAAATTATTAAAGATCTAGAGAACATGATCTCTGAGGAGAGATAGAAATAATAGTGTGTTTCATCTGGAGAAGAGAAAGAGGGGAGCCATGATAACAGTCTTCAAGTACGTAAAAGGTGGTTTTAAAGAAGAAGATGATAAATTGTTCTTCTTAACCACTGAGGACAGGGCCAGAAATAATGACTTTAAATTGCAGCAAGGGAGATTTAGATTGATATTAGGAAAAGCCTCCTGTCAGGTTGTCAACCACTGGAATAAATTAGAGAGCAAAGTTGTGGAATCTCCATCATTGGTGGTTTCTAAGACCAGGTTAGACAAACACCTGTCAGGAATGATCTAGATCAGAGGTTCTCAAACTTGGTCTGTGGCTTGTTCAGGGTAAGCCTCTGGTGGGCCGTGAGATGCTTTGTTTACCTGAGCATCTGCAGGTACAGCCGCTCGCAGCTCCCAGTGGATGCGGTTCGCTGAGAGCTGTTTTTCAAATCCTCCATTCACTCACCCATGAACCACCCATCAGTGACTGTCTCCCTAGCATTCACAGTCACCAGGCAGCCAGCCCGCACCAGGGGAGCTGCTGGCACCACCGGAAGGTTTAGTAAGCACCGGTGTAAGTCCAGGTCACAGTGGAGACATCTCCTTCCCACACAACCCATGACTTGGATCCCTAAACCAACAGGGACTCACAGCAGGAGACTGCAGGGAAATGAAATGACAGCATTAGAACGACGTATATCAGAGTGTTACAGCACCTGTTTAACCTAATGTCTGTCTGTCTGCCAGAGGCTGGGAGTGGGCGACAGGGTATGGATCACTTGATGATTACCTGTTCTGTTCATTCTCTCTGGGGCACTTGGCATTGGCCGCTGTTGGAAAACAGGAACTGGGCTAGATGAACCTTTGGTCTGACCTAGTATGGCCATTCTTATGTCTCTCTCCCAGTCTATCTATATATCTTTCTTTCTTCTGTTGCCTCTCTCTAATTTCTCAATTCTCCTATCTATCCACGTCCATCTGTCCTTCCCTCTGCATCATCTATCCATATATCAATCTGTTGTAAAATGCACAGTTTCCATCTCTCTCCCTCCCTCTCTCTCTCTCGATGCTCTTCTGAAGTCTTGAAAAAAGGAGGTAAGAAATGCCAACGAATGTTCCAAATCACTACAAATACTGAAATAGAACAGCAACACATCCAGTTGGCAGCCCCCTCTCTCTTTATGTGTGCAATAACTCTTAATCATCCTAAACCCCAAATCAAATGTTGCTTCAGCCATTTCTGATTCGACATCCCAGAAGCAAAGCAGCTCGGTTGGAAGAGACCAGAGTATTCTGAACAGAGACTTACAGTAGAAGTAAAGAAAGACCCCAGGGCATTTTCAAAGCATCATGGCTCCGAATTGAGTGGTGTTAATTTATTGACACCTGAGACATTCAAGGCACTGAGATACACTGGCTCCCTGTCTCATCTCTGCCTGAGTTTTTATGCCTCAGGCTCATCACATGACACATAACCCAGGTTGAGGTTCCATATCTGCCTCTGCTTGCCAGGCACCAAGCTGAACTGTCTTCTTGCCGCTCTGCAACCCTGGCCATAGGGACTCCTCCAGTGGCCTCATCCAAGAGAGTGGGAGTAAATTTGATGTGTGTAAATTTGACTGTATGAGTGAATTTTGTGTGGGTCAGTGGTGTGTGGCTGTGTCCAGAATATACTGGATTATATGTCTAATTTACAAGTCAAATGTCCAGGATTGCATGAGGATTTGGAATAATAGAGACTTGGTGGGATAACTCACATGACTGGAGTACTGTCATGGATGGATATAAACTGTTCAGGAAGGACAGGCAGGGCAGAAAAGGTGGGAGAGTTGCGTTGTATGTAAGAGAGGAGTATGACTGCTCAGAGCTCCGGTATGATACTGCAGAAAAACCTGAGAGTCTCTGGATAAAGTTGAGAAGTGGGAGCAACAAGGGTGATGTCGTGGTTGGAGTCTGCTATAGACCACCAGACCAGGGGGATGAGGTGGACGAGGCTTTCTTCTGGCAACTAGCAGAAGTTGCTAGATCACAGGCCCTAGTTCTCATGGGAGACTTTAATCACCCTGATATCTGCTGGGAGAGCAATACAGCGGTGCACAGGCAATCCAGGAAATTTTTGGAAAGCGTAGGGGACAATTTCCTGGTGCAAGTGCTGGAGGAACCAACTAGGGGCAAAGCTTTTCTTGACCTGCTGCTCACAAACAGGGAAGAACTAGTAGGGGAAGCAAAAGTGGATGGGAACCTGGGAGGCAGTGACCATGAGATGGTCGAGTTCAGGATCCTGACACAAGGAAGAAAGGAGAGCAGCAGAATATGGACCCTGGACTTCAGAAAAGCAGACTTTGACTCCCTCAGGGAACAGATGGGCAGGATCCCCTGGGAGAATAACATGAAGGGCAAAGGGGTCCAGGAGAGCTGGCTGTATTTTAAAGAATCCTTATTGAGGTTGCAGGAACAAACCATCCCGATGTGTAGAAAGAATAGTAAATATGGCAGGCGACCAGCTTGGCTAAACAGTGAAATCCTTGCTGATCTTAAACGCAAAAAAGAGGCTTATAAGAAGTGGAAGATTGGACAAATGACCAGGGAGGAGTATAAAAATATTGCTCAGGCGTGCAGGAGTGAAATCAGGAAGGCCAAATCACACTTGGAGTTGCAGTTAGCAAGAGATGTTAAGAGTAACAAGAAGGGTTTCTTCAGGTATGTTAGCAACAAGAAGAAAATCAAGGAAAGTGTGGGCCCCTTACTGAATGAGGGAGGCAACCTAGTGACCGAGGATGTGGAAAAAGCTAATGTACTCAATGATTTTTTTGCCTCTGTCTTCACGCACAAGGTCAGCTCCCAGATTGCTGCACTGGGCAGTACAGCATGGGGAGAAGGTGACCAGCCCTCTGTGGAGAAAGAAGTGGTTCGGGACTATTTAGAAAAACTGGACGTGTACAAGTCCATGGGGCCGGATGCGCTGCATCCGAGGGTGCTAAAGGAGTTGGCGGGTGAGATTGCAGAGCCATTAGCCATTATTTTTGAAAACTCATGGCGATCGGGGGAGGTCCCAGATGACTGGAAAAAGGCTAATGTAGTGCCCATCTTTAAAAAAGGGAAGAAGGAGGATCCGGGGAACTACAGGCCAGTCAGCCTCACCTCAGTCCCTGGAAAAATTATGGAGCAGGTCCTCAAGGAATCAATTATGAAACATTTAGAGGAAAGGAAAGTGATCAGGAACAGTCAGCATGGATTCACGAAGGGGAAGTCGTGCCTGACTAACCTAATTGCCTTCTATGATGAGATAACTGGCTCTGTGGATGAGGGGAAAGCAGTGGATGTGTTATTTCTTGACTTTAGCAAAGCTTTTGATACTGTCTCCCACAGTATTCTTGCCACCAAGTTAAAGAAGTATGGGCTGGATGAATGGACTGTAAGGTGGATAGAAAGCTGGCTAGATCGTCGGGCTCAACGGGTAGTGATCAATGGCTCCATGTCTAGTTGGCAGCCGGTTTCAAGTGGAGTGCCCCAAGGGTCGGTCCTGGGGCCGGTTTTGTTTAATATCTTTATTAATGATCTGGAGGATGGTGTGGACTGCACTCTCAGCAAGTTTGCAGATGACACTAAACTAGGAGGCGTGGTAGATACACTAGAGGGTAGGGATGGGATACAGAGGAACCTAGACAAATTAGAGGATTGGGCAGAAAAAAACCTGATGAGGTTCAACAAGGACAAGTGCAGAGTCCTGCACTTAGGACGGAAGAATCCCATGCACTGCTACAGACTAGGGACCGAATGGCTAGGTAGCAGTTCTGCTGAAAAGGACCTAGGGGTCACAGTGGATGAGAAGCTGGATATGAGTCAACAGTGTGCTCTTGTTGCCAAGAAGGCTAACGGCATTTTGGGCTGTATAAGTAGGGGCATTGCCAGCAGATCGAGGAACGTGATCGTTCCCCTTTATTCGACATTGGTGAGGCCTCATCTGGAATACTGTGTCCAGTTTTGGGCCCCACACTACAAGAAGGATGTGGAAAAATTGGAAAGAGTCCAGCGGAGGGCAACAAAAATGATTAGGGGTCTGGAGCACATGACTTATGAAGAGAGGCTGAGAGAACTGGGATTGTTTAGTCTCCAGAAGAGAAGAATGAGGGGGGATTTGATAGCAGCCTTCAACTACCTGAAGGGGGGTTCCAAAGAGGATGGAGCTCGGCTGTTCTCAGTGGTGGCAGATGACAGAACAAGGAGCAATGGTCTCAAGTTGCGGTGGGGGAGGTCCAGGTTGGATATCAGGAAAAACTATTTCACTAGGAGGGTGGTGAAACACTGGAATGCGTTACCTAGGGAGGTGGTGGAGTCTCCTTCCTTGGAGGTTTTTAAGGCCCGGCTTGACAAAGCCCTGGCTGGGATGATTTAGCTGGGAATTGGTCCTGCTTTGAGCAGGGGGTTGGACTAGATGACCTCTTGAGGTCCCTCCCAACTCTGATATTCTATGATTCTATGATTCTATGTGGGGAAGAGCGGGGGCTGTGGGGGCAGCTTGAGTGATGGGTGGAATTTGGAGAGGGCACGGGCCTTGGATGGGCTCGGGCTGTCGGCCTGGCTTAAATTGGGCTGAATTCTGGCTCACAATCTGAAGGTTACCTGCGCCTTCCCCTCCTCAAATTTGACCCTTGATAATAGAAACACTCTTTGCTCTAAATTCAGAGGGACGTGGGTACAGGAACCAGCCTGTTCACATCTCACTCGTTGTGCCCATCGGACTCGTCCCTTCTCAACAGCAGGTTCCCCCGGCTCTCTTCGGCAGAGATCCCAAAGGGGACTAAGGGAGTTGGGTGCTCAGCTCTTTTATGCCTCTGAAATGTGCATCCCTGCTGGGCCTGACTGGCCCCCGGGACTACAGCCAGAGGCAGCCACATTGCCTATATTATATTGGTGCACAAACTGCGGAAGAGGATGGGCCTTTTCCCTCCCCTGAAATGTAACCCCAGAGAAAGTATGGTCATGAAATGGGCGACAGGGGATGGATCACTCGGGGATTACAAGTTCTGTTCATTCCCTCTGGGGCACCTGGCACTGGCCACTGTCCGGAGACAGGACACTGGGCTAGATGGACCTTTGGTCTGACCCAGTCTGGGCGTCCTTATGTTCTTCAGTAGATTTCACGTGTCTAGATGAATAATCCGCAAGTATTAGTGTCGCAGGCTACTTATACCCAAGGAAGTGATGTTTTCTGCTGTGTCAGGAATGACAGTGAGTTCCTCAAAACGATCTTATATTTGAGTGTTTGGTTACTAGAATGTCAAGTATCAGAGGGGGAGCCGTGTTAGTTTGGATCTGTAAAAAGCGACAACGAGTCCTGTGGCACCTTATAGACTAACAGGAGTACTGGAGCATAAGCTTTCGTGGGTGAATACCCACTTGGTCAGACTCATGTAGACATGTAGCTAGATTTCCTGCTGCACGTCTGTCTATGCATCCATTTAGCCACCTGCCCGCTGCTTTGTCCATCCCTCCCTCTTGCTGCACTCTCTGTCTATGCTGACACTCATCTCCGTGGTATGTGAGCGCTGAGAATAAAATTATTTCCCACACAGGCGCGAGGGCTCTACAAGTCTTTGCGCGCACGCACATACCCACCTCCCTGACAGGCGGCAGTGGGTTTTGTCCTCAAAGCACACTAGTACAAGTACACAGCTGAGGGCCCAGGCTGGCTGCTGGGGAAGTTGCACCGGTGGGTGGTTTCCAAGGCCCTGGGGAAGGAATCTCCCTGTTCCCAGCCACCTGTGATCCTTAATCTCATGAGCTGCAGGGAACCGCCTGGGACCTGCTGGTAGCAAGGGATGCTCCGCTCTCCCCACGGGTAACTGTCCCTCGCTGGACACAGCAGATTTGTCTTGAGTGACGGCGTATGGGCCGCGGGCCCCTGTGGGGAGAACAGGGCGAGGGAGGCCAACGGAGGTCACGCCCAGGGAGGGGCGGGCGTTTGGCTGGAAGTCCCCTTACAGTGGAGAGCTAAAGATGAGCCAGCAGGAAGCAGATGGACTTTTACAAACCGCAGGCGTCTCTGTTGTGCTCAGTAGAGCTGACCACGAAGAGATGGGACTGGCGTAAACGCAGTTCTTTGCTTCTAAATACCAAGGGACGCCAAGCTCTTAAATCCTGCATGAGTGTGAGAGGGAAGGTGTGTTAGTGTGTGTGAAAGAGAACAACAAAGCACAGAGAACTAAAGGGTGTGATACCTCGCAGCAGTGCAATGAGCAGAAGGAAGTTCATGGGTGCTGTGGGGTCTGTCAGACCCTGCAATGAAAGGCAGGACTGGGTCCCTTTGCGTAGAGATCTAAGTCTGACACAGGAAATTCTCTGGGTGTGGGATGCATTCTGCGGGCCAGGCTGTTTATCTAGGAGTGTGCCGTGTTGTTGTAGCTGTGTTGGTGCCACGCTATTGGAGGGACGAGGTGGGTGAGGTCATATCTTTTAATGGACCACCTTCTGTTGGTGAGAGAGACACGCTTCCCAGCGGAGGAAGAGCTCCGTGTAGCTGGAAAACTTGTCTCCCCCAACAGAACCTGGTCCAATCACGATAATTATCATCTAGAGTCACATGCGTCTGACGAAGTGGGTATTCACCCACGAAAGCTTATGCTTCAATACGTCTGTTAGTCTTAAACGTGCCACAGGACTCTTTGTTGCTTTTTACAGATCCAGACTAACTCGGCTACCCCTCTGATACTTATCATCTAGAGTGTGAATGGAGCTGTTTACCTCTGAGATTAAGTGTGTGTGCGTGTGTGTCATGGTGTGTATGCATAGCTATCTCTATTTCTGAGTATGTATGAAGAGGGGATATATGTCAGAGTGTGCCTGTATGTGTGTGTGTGATTTCAGTGTGTAGGTTTCTGGCTGTGTGTTAGAAACTGTCTATTTGTGTGTGCGAGTCTAGGTGAGGGTGAGAGAGAGAGTGGTTGTATGTGAGAATTCTTGTGTGTGTGTGTGTGTATGAGAGATTACGTGTGCGAGTGTGTCCTGTGTGTGGCTGTATGTGAGAATGTCTGTGTGCATATTACCAGTCTGAAAGTGTCTGACTGGAACAACAGGGAAAATCACATGGGAATGACTGAGTTACCGGATTGTCTCCCCAGAGAATGCTTCCCCATCTGCTAGTGTTGTGGGACAAGGAAGCTATTTTTGATACAAAACCACCCGATCCAGGCAATTGGGGAAGGCGAAAAGGTTTATAATTTTCCAGCTGTTTCTTCAAGGTTCTTCCTTAAATTACTGATCCCTCTTCTCTTCTCTCCCCTTTATTCTGTTCACATCGCTTCCGTTCCGGTCCATTCCAATGTGTTCTCTTCTGTTCCATTCTATTCTTATTGCCCCTCGCCCACTCTGTTCTACTTTCCTTTCTTCTCTTCTGTGCTCATATCCTCGGTTCTATTCTAACTTCTGCTTGTCTCCTCTCTTGGGTCCTTGTGCCCTGCCCCCTCCCCTCCCCCGGGTTTTGTGACGGGCTGCCTGGGCTCACCTAGCACTGTGCTGCAGCGCGCACAGATACACAGCCGAGTCTTCCAGGCGGCTGCTGTTCAGGTACAAGAAGCTGCTTTTGGTTTTGGTGTCCAGGCTCACGGTGAAATTCTCTCGGGTGTCTCTGCCGCTAGAGGACAGGAGCGCCAGGAACCGCGGCTGGCCCCTGCCCCGGGGCTGGCGGTACCAATGCACGCTGGACGCGGTGCCCGTGTAGGAGCAGTTGAGCTGGGTGGGTTCTCCTTCATGGGCAGCGGCCTGGGGCTGGTCCTGGGTCACCGTGTATTGGCCCAACGCACCTGCGGGGAGGAGGTTGGTTTTAGTCCAGTTTTCTTGGCCAGCAGTGACAGGAAAATACATGCACCTCTGTGCAGACGAAGGAGAAACCAAGCAAACGAAAATCCTCCCTTTCCTCTTGCTGTCTGTCTGTCCGTCCACTCTTCCCTTTGCGCTGTCTGTCCATCTGTCCATCCTTCCCTCTGCACTGTCCGTCTGTCCAGCCATCTACCCTTCCCTCTGCGCTGTCTGCCTGTCCATCCATCTACCCTTCCCTCTGCGCTGTATGCCTGTCCAGCCATCTACCCTTCCCTCTGCATCTGTCTGTCTCTCACTCTGCACCATCTGCCCGTCCTCCCCTCTGCACTGTCCGTCTGTCTACCCACGGGCGCCCATCCCCGTGGTATCGGAGCGCTTCTTTCAGAAAAGCCATTCCCCAACAGCCTGGAAATCCCAACCCGGGGCGCCCTGCTCAGAGCGGAGACTCGAATACCTGGAGCCAGCACCAGCAGCAAAGCGGCCAGGCTCATTGTCAGGGACTCAGCTGCAGAGTGAAGTGGCTGCAGCGGAACCTGGATGAGGTGACGCTGTGACACCGCTCAGCCTCCAGGGGTGGCCTTCAGGCTGGAAGGAACTCGGTACATTTACCCTGTTCAAGTGGGTGGGGGAGGGAAAGGGTTTTCCTTCTGAGTGCAATGGGCCTGTTCCTCCACTGGTGCAGATTAATTGGGTTCCATCAGAGTCATTGGGCCGGTTCCCCACCCGGAGCAAACTGGCCATAGTTCCACTGGAGACCACGGGCAGAGCCACAGCTGATGTAAATTAGTGGAGCCGCATTTAAATCCGGGGCAGCTGGTCCGGTCTCTACCAGTTAAGGCTCTGTCCCTATAATTCATGGGTTTCCCTCTCTGCGGTGCTCTCCGGAGTTAAGCAATATTTAGGTAGCGGGCGCACACCGACGTCAAGGAAGCAAGGAGATGGTTATAAGCCACTGTCCGAAGAGGGTAACAAGGCGAAGCGCCAGCCTGTCTCACTATCAGGCACAGAAAATTGTATCAGGAATTTTTATTAAAAAGATGAGGGGAAGCGAATGAAAACAGGATTTCAATGCAACGCGGATTGAGGCAGCTGAAGGGGGTTGGAGTGGAAGAGCCGCTAGGGGGCAGCAGGGGGTAAGGGATATGGGGACGGGGCCTGGTTTTACCCTCAGGTGTATCCCGCCCGAGAATGGCTCGGCCGATCCGTTGGCCCTGGTGTCCCATCTCCAGAACAGGCTGGTGCCGCACTGTGATTATTCCAGCAATCGCCTACGGGCTTCCCTAGGCAGCGTGACAGGTGCTTTAAAAACCAACAGCCACAAAGGCTCCCTGCCCCTAAGGGATTACCTGCGCAGCAGGGAAAGGCAGACAAGGGGATGGGAGGGAAACATGCACAAAGAGTAGAAAGGACTTGCCCAAGTTCATATAGCAGTTCAGTGGCAGATACGGGTAGTCACCCTTAGACTGTAGGTTCTTTAGGGAAGAGACTGGACTGGCGGGCTTTACTTCTACACCCTCTAGGGCAGGGGTAGGGTTTAGGGTTATCGTGAGGGTGAACTGTCAGATTGTACCATTCACATTTTAGTTACAGTCTTGGGTAAGGATTAATCATGAGGTTAGGTTTACGGTTCAATGGGAAATGAGTGTCTAGTTTCCTTAGGCCTCTTTGAAATCCCATCCCAGTTCCCTAGGAGAAACATCCAAATGCTGAGAATAAAACACGTCTCCATAGTATCTTCTGTCTATACCGACCAAGTTTCAAACTCCCAGCTATTGCCGCTGCCTCAGACAAATATAAAATTCGCTTCTCTAAGGGCAGCTACAACTGTGGAAAATTCATTAGAAACCGACCAAGAAGAAGAGGGGGATGTTTGGGGCAACTCACCGCATATCCAGGAAACACAGTGGGTTCAGGTCAGCCTCCAGCTGAGATATTGGTGTTCTTAAGGGGAGAGGGATCGGCTTGTGGACAAGGGTCTGTTGTGGGATTCAGAGACCAGCTCTACCACAGACTGTGTGTGACGATGTGTAATCCTCTATGCCTCAGTTTCCTTAGCTGTAAAATAGGGAGGGTTTTTTCTAACTCATGTAGGGACTGTTGAGATTTCTTGACGCACCCAGGTGTCAGCGGGATGGGGCATGAATATGTTTGCCGGCAATAATGTCTGGGATTATCACAACGAATATAATGGAATGAGGCACCCAACTCCATTAACCTCATTTGAAATGCCCAGCCAGAACTCCTGAAAGAATTATTTTAAATCTTTTTCGTCTTTCCTCTGCTGCCTTTGCCGACAGCCTGAGTGAAACCGAAGATACTGAGCGTTGAAGAAGAACAGGAGTACTTGTGGCACCTTAGAGACTAACAAATTTATTTGAGCATAAACTTTCGTGGGCTACAGCTCACTTCTTCGGATGCATAGAATGTAACGTACAGCAAGAAGATATTTATACATACAGAGAACGTGAAAAGGTGGAAGTAGCCAGACCAATTGTAAGAGGCCAATCAAGTGAGATGAGCTATCATCAGCAGGAAGGGGACGGACGGACGGACGTTTGAAGTGAGAATCAAGATGGCCCATAGATTATCACTTCAAAAGTTTTTTTTCTCTCCTGCTGATGATAGTTCATCTCAACAAGTACTCCTGTTCTTTTTGCGGATACAGACTAACACGGTTTGTACTCTGAAACAGAGTGTGGAAGGGTTTCCAATGACAACCTGTGTTTATATTTTCAACCAGCAGATGGCGGTGCTTTGCCATGATTTTACCACGTACAACATGATTTTAGAATTCATGGTTCTCACGTACATTCTTGGTTAAAGAATGAAATAGTTTCCAAACAAATCGACCCACAATGCAAATGTCTCTACAAGGGGAGTATTGATGTGACCCCTGGACAGTTGGTTACTCACTGCAGCTGGACCCCGCCACTCACAAATGGGTATTTCTAACTATTTCCCCATATTTTAACTTGAATATTTTACCCCCATTTCACCAAATGGACAGTAGACTGTTAAAGTAAAGAGAATTTTAACCGTCTATTGTCCGTTTGTCAATGAAATTTTCAATTCACATTTTATCTCAGTTTGTATTTCAAACAGTAGTTCGGTTTGTCTCTATTTTTACCCAACATTTTAACGCTTATTTTACTACCGATGATTTCCCCCACCCCACTACACCGATACAGATCATCTCCTAAGCTAGGCAAAGACCTGTCAATAGTTTCCTAATTAAACATCACGCCCATTATGTTATCCAAGGGTGATGTTTAAATTAGCTCTTTAAATAAACATGTAACTGTTAAGGGGAGTTGTATCGTTAAGCCGCGTCAGTACTCAGTCTGTTTCACGCCTCTGCTGCCCGTTTTAATGTCTGCAACAACCACTGTAGCAAGGCTGGGGGGCGGGGGCGGGGGTTTGCAGAGCTCTGCTAAGAGATTCTCTCAGTGTGCGCGCTGCAGGGCGCAGTAATACACCGCTGTGTCCGCCAGCTCCGGGGCTGTGATGTTCACAAGTGTGGAGCTCTCGTCGGCCTTAGGAGGAAAACCTCTCCTGGGCGAAATCTGCCGTATCGCTCTAAGCTCTGTCCGCTCCGGAGAATGTACTGAGGGGCTCGGTTAGGAAACCGGCCTTAGCAAAAGAGAGAGACGCCAGCAGTGTCAAGAAGTGGGCTGTAGTCCACGAAAGCTTATGCTCTAATAAATTTGTTAGTCTCTAAGGTGCCACAAGTACTCCTGTTCTTCTTTTTACTGGCATTGTAGGAACAGCTGAATGTCACAGTCTCCCCTACTGACCCAGACACTTCGAGTACCTTGGACCGGACCGACTCAGTCGCCCACAGCAGCACCTACAACAAGACCATCAGGTTCAGGGGGACACACTTTCAATTGCTCTTCACCCATGGAAACGGTTCCAAGTGCACGACAGTTTGAGGAGTGAATTCAAAGAAATTTAGGGGAATTATGAACCTAACTACAGAGAAATTAAGGGTAGGGTTAGGGGGTGACAATGAGGAAAAGGTTTAAGGTAAAGGCTAATGTTAGGGTAATCTAATCTATGGTGCACGGTTTAAGATTATAGTTTCTGATTTAATGCGCGATGTGTGTCTAATTCCCGTAGAATCCTCTGAAAATTTGAAAATGGTTACCTAGGAGATTCACTATCCCCAAAACCGAAAATAACACGCGTCTCCATGGTGTCTCCTACAGCCACCAAACTTCTACTCTCATATTGCTGCTGCGACAAAATAAATATAAATTTTACGTCCCCTGAAGGCAGCTCCGACTGGGGAAGGTTAATCAGAAGCCAGCCGAGTGGAAGAGGGAGGAGTTGGCGGGCTACTAACAGACACAGGAAAGAAGCTGTGTTCAGGTTAGTCTGCAACTGAAATCGTGAGGCGGTTCAGGGAAGAAGGCGGTTTTGGGAGTCAGTTTCTGGTCTAGGATTAAAGACATCTAGGTTCGGTTCCCAGCTCCGACCTGGCTCCCTGTTTGCGCTTGGACGAGGCACTTAATCGTTCTATGCCTCAGTTTCCCTGTATGTAAAATAGAGATTGTAATATTCCCCCACCTCCCAGGGGGACTATGAAGATTAATATTATGCGATTTTCAGTAATTACTGGGTCATATAGATAGATTTTTTTTGCAATTCAATGAAATTTGACCTGGTCCACGGAAGAAGGAGAGCTGGACATCTAACTCTCTTAGACTCCTTTCAGTTTTCAGACAAAATTCATGAAATAATTATTATATTTTATTTGGTCTTTTCTTCTACAGCCATTTCCCCCACCTCGCTAGAAATTAAAATGAAGGGAACACAAAGGGATTTCAATAGACAATAAGTGTTCATACTTTTCAACAGAGCATGCAGCTGCTTACACAATACTGGAAGGCATTATTTTAACCATAGGCATTATTGAAAAGTAATGCGAGGGAATAAGGGTTTTCTAACAAATGACTTCAAAACAGAACCTGGTCTGAAGCTTGAACGGTGATTTAGTTCTAGAGCATTAGGAGCCAATAATGTATTTCCCTTACACGCATTTACAAAGAGCTATTTTATTACAATTATTTTACCGACCAGTTTTAATCTTCATTTCGCAAAGAATTAACATATTTACATTATTTATTATATTCCAAAGAACCCCAATAAATGGTGAGAAAATACTTTAAATAAGTGTCTTGACTAGACCCCTGCCATTTATATTCGCCAGTGGTGGCATTTTGATGCAGTCTTTCTCAGCCAGGGGTAGGGGTACACCTGTGGGTTCGGAGAGGTCTTCCTGGTGGTACAACAACTCATCTAGATATTGATCTACAATAGGCTACTAGCGAAGTCAGTACAAACTAAAATTTCATACAGACAATGACTTGTTTATACTGATCTATATTCTAGACGCTGACATGTAAGTGCGATATTTATATTCCAATTGGTTGATTTTTATAATTGTAAAAATAAAAAGATTTTTTTTAGAAATAGTAAGCTTGTATTTGTATGTCTGATTTTCTAATAAAGTAGTTTTTAAGTGAGGTGTATCTTGGGGTATGCAAGACAAATCAGACTCCTGAAAGGGGTAAGAATAGGCTGGAAAGGTTGAGAGTCATAAGAACATAGGAATGGCCATACTGGATCAGGCCAAAGATCCGTCTAGCCCAGTGTCCTGTCTACCGACAGTGGCCAAACAATGCCAGGTGCCCCAGAGGGAATGAACAGAACAGGGAATCATCAAGTGATCCATCCCCTGTCGCCCATTCCCAGCTTCTGGCAAACAGAGGCTAGGGACACTATCCCTGCTCATCCTGGCTAATAGCCACTGATAGACCTATCCTCCGTTAATTTATCTAGTTCTTTTTTGAACCCTGTTATAGTTTTGGCCTTCACAACATCCTCTGGCAAGGAGTTCCACAGGTTGACTATGCATTGCGTGAAGAAATACTTCTTTTTATTTTTTCTAAACCTCCTGCCTATTAATTTCATTCCGTGACCCCTGAGTCTTGTGTTAAGAGAAGAATAAATAACACTTCTCTATTTCCTTTATTCACACAGTCGTGATTTTACAGATCTCTATCATATCCCCGGCAGTCGTCTCTTTTCCAAGCTGAAAAGTGCCAGTTTTATTTCTCTCTCCTCATATGGAAGCCACTGTTTTAATGCAGCTGTTTGAATAAAAAAATGGCGCTTTGGAGAGATTAGGAAGGAGTAATCTGACAGCACCACATCCGAGCCAGAATATGTGTTTTTAACAGTCCAACAAAACTCCCCAGGGGCTCCGCTTCCAACCTCAATGGGCACAACATTCTCGGCAGCTGGGAAGGGAGGGTTTTTGTACGGATCTCCTATGTGGCTCAGTCACTGTGCCAGACGCAGGGCGCAGTAATACACCGCGCTGTCCGCCAGCTCCAGGGCTGTGATGCTCAGAACTGTGGAGCTGTCATCAGCCTGGGACGAAAACCTCTTCTGGGCGAAATTTGCAGTGTCACTCAGGTGGCTGTAGGACTTCGCTCCTCTCCAGAGAATGTACTGCGGGGCTTGGTTCGGATAGTGACGGTACCAGTAGAGATAGACATAGCTATCGCTGGTGGTGTAAGAACAGCTGAGTGTCACAGAACCTCCAACTGATCCAGACACTTCGGGTTCGTTGGATTTGACCGAGTCGCCCAGCGCAGAGCCTGAAAAAAGACCAACACATTCAAGAACAACATTTCACCTGAGCTAACCCGTGGAAAAGATTCCACCTGCATTGCAGTTTCAGGGAATTTCAAAGGCGTTTAAGGGATTAAGGCGCCTAACTCCATAGGAATTAATGCTATGAGCAGGAGAAGGGTTGCGGGTTACCGTTAGGATTAAGGCGAGGGTATGAACAAGGGATTAGGGTTATGGTGAGGGTGAACTGTCAGGTTGTAGCATTCGCGTTTTGGTTACAGCCTAGGGTACGGGTTACAGTTCAGGGTCCGGTATAGGGTTAGGTGGTTGATGGTTATTGAGTGTCTCATTTCCTTGGGTTTCTTTGAAATCCCAGCCCAGTTACCTAGGAGACTGAAGATCCAAATTCGGAGAAGAAAACACGTCTCCATAGTATCTTCTCTAGCGACCCAGCTTCAAACGCCCATCTCCTGCCGCTGCCTTAGAGGAATATAAACGACCCGTCTGTCCGGGCAGCTACAACCCTGGAAGATTCATTAGAAACCAGCGCAGAGGAAGAGGGAGGCGTCTGGGGAACTCGTCGCAGAGCCAGGAAACGCAGTGGGTTCAGGTCACCCAGCAGCTGACATATCAGTGTGCTTGCGGGGGAGGGGTTTGTGGGCAAGGGTCTGCTCTGAGACTCAGTGTGACGATGGATATTCCTCTATGCCTCAGTTTCCCTACTAGTAAAAAAAAGAGGGGGGGCTCCCATCTCCTCTAGGGACTGCTGAGATTTCTTGACGTACTCGTACCATTGGGATTGGGCATGAATATGTTTATCAGAAATCAATGTCTGAGGCTCTCATAAAAAATGTAATGGGATGAGGCGCCCAACTCCGTTAACCTCCTTTAAAATGCCCAGCCAGAACTCCTGAAATAATTATTTTAACTTATTTTCGTCTTTCCTCTGCTGTCTTTGCCGTCAGCCTCAGTTTAAGCGGAGCCCTATAGAGCACGGAAAGGTTTCAAAAGACACCCGGTGTTTATATTTTCCTCCAGCAGATGGCGACGCTTTGTCATGTTAAGAGTTCGTGGTTCTCAGCATATAGTCTCGGGAACAGTGTCTTGCAATTAAATAGTTTCCAAGCAAATATACCCCCAAATGCAACTGTCTATACAATAGGAGCATTGATTTGACTTTGGGAGAGTAACTTCAACTTTACCACACCACTCAAAAATGGGAAGGGGGGGGGTAGCTCAGTGGTTTGAGCTTGCTAAACCCCGGGTTGTGAGTTCAACCCTTGAGGGGGCCACTTAGGAGTCTGGGTCAAAATTGGTCCTGCTAGTGAAGGCAGGAGCCTGGACTCAATGACCTTTCAAGGTCCCTTCCAGTTCTATGAGATAGATATATCTCCATATATTTATTTATATTTAGGTATTTCCAACAATTTCCCCCTCATTTTAACTCGCCTATTTTACCCCCATTTCTCCATAAATGAGTAATTTAACAGTATATGGTCCGTTTTTAAAGGAAATTTTTCATTCGCATTTTATCTCAATTTGTATTTTCAACAAAAAGGTCACTTCATCTACATTTGTACTCACCTTTAACCCTTGTTTTACTACAAATGATTCCCGCACACACACTACACCGATATAGATCATCCCAGGAAAAGAGGTGTTAACAGTTTCCGAATTAAAGATCAGGCCCATTATCTTATCCAAGGGCGATGTTTAAATTAGCTCTTTAAATAAACATTTTACTTTTAAGGGGAGTTGTATATATAAGCAGCGCAAATACTCTCTTTCAAGGCTCTGCTGCCGGTTTTAATGTCTGTCCCACCCCCTGCAGCAGGGGCTGGGAGGGTTTTTGCACAGCTCTGCTTTGTGGCTCTGTCACTGTGCTCTCTGCAGGGCGCAGTAATACACCGCGGTGTCTTCCAGGTCCAGGGATGTGATGTTCAGAACTGTGGAGCTGTCATCAGCCTGGGAAGAAAACCTCTCCTGGGCGAAATCTGCGGTATCACTGAACGTGATTCCTTTTGCTCCTCTCAGGAGGATGTACTGCGGAGCTCGGTTCAGATACTGACGGTACCAGTAGAGATAGACACCACCAGTGTAGCTGGTTTCATAAGAACAGCTGAGCGTCACGGAGCCTCCTTCTGACCCGGACACCTCGGGTTCATTGGACCGGACCGAGTCACTTAGCACCGCACCTGCAACAAGACACTCACGTTCAAGGACAGCCAGATGTATTGGCAGATCTAGGCTGGGAATTTTTAAATTACCCAAGGGGTTTATCCGCCTAATTTCAAACAAGTTAAGGTTAGCGCATTAATTAAGGTTAAGGATAGCACGGGTGTTCGGATCTGGGTCAAGGTTCGGGTTCTGGGTAGGATGGGAGTCGGGAGCCGAATTCAATGACACTTTTTCCAAAAACCCAGAGCCCGGTTACCTAGTTGACTAAAGACCCAAAGGCTGAAAATGAAACGCGTCTCCATGGTGCTCAGACAGCGGCAGCCGGACAAGCTGAGAGGTCGCTGCGAGAAGAATTTAAAGGCAACTTGTCGGAGGGACTGGGAGAGGTTAGTGCGAGAGCAGCCTAGCAGAAGAGGGAGGGGTTCGGGAAATGCGTAACAGACACAGGAAACGGGCTGGGTTCAGATTAGTCGGCAGCTGAAGTGCAGGTGAGAACTCGTGGGACAAATTCGTTCCACTGCACTTTCTGGAAGGTCGGTTTCTGACTTTCTGTCGTTTTTTCTGATTCATTTTCCTTTTTATTGTCCTTCTTGTTGCTACTTTTGGTGAGAAGTGAATTAAAGACATTGCGGGAAGATTTAAAAGCTCTGTGTTGTGTGTGCTGGTTTTGTGGGTGTGGGTGTGTTTCTATCTGTCTCTATTGTTTGTGTTTGCACGTGCTCATATGTCTGCATGCTTCTCTGTGTTGTGCCTTTGTGTATCTACCCCATTGGCCCCATGCTGGTTTACTCCAGCTAGGGGAATCCAGCCCCAATGAAAGTATAGATGATTGATACCTGCGGTGGACCTGGCCCAGTTGACTCCATCTGCCCCACAGTGACTCACCTCAACTGAGGAGCAGACCCACTGTGGGTAAACTCACATTAATCTGGAGTAACGCAATGGTGACTGAGGCTTCAAAGGTGTCAGGTCGTGTGGTTTATACCAGCCTCACTATCTGTGGCCTGGGGATGCTACTCTGCAGTTGTGTTTCTCATGGCGAGAAAGCCCAGCGGGTGGGTTTTTGTACAGGGCTCCCTATTAAACGCCTCACAGTGTCTTCCCACAGAGCACAGAAATACAGTGCCGAGTCCGTCGGCTCCAGCTCTTTAATGGTTAAACTGACGAATTTTGAGGATTTCCTGAATTCTGCAGAAAACCGTCTCCCGGCTCCATTCTTTTGAGCGTTACTCTGAGATATTCGGAAGAGGAAATCCATTGCCCCTGATCGGTGCTGTCTGTACCAAAATAAGTAATAATTCTGGTATCCAGTGGAGAAAGTACACTCCAGGGTGACAGTCTGACCCCCCAACTTTGCCAGCTGCCCTTGTGTTTGGGTGACACTGCCTTGTCCCTGGCTGAGACCTGCAGGAAAGGAAAGAGATGCAAGAAAAGGTCACTCTAGGCATGTAAAACTATTGCACATCTACAGCCGTTCTCGTGTGAGGAGAAGAGAGGCCGTTTAGGGCACAGGCCTCCCAGAAATGGAAAGATTGTTTTTACGCATCTTGTACAAAGAGAATGACGCAGGCACAGAAGGCGGGATGCTTTGCCCCGCGCTCTAGGTAAGGCAGCAGTGAAGTTGGGAATGGAACCTCGAAGTCCTGAGTCCTAACCGTCCATGCTCTACCCACTACTGCATGATCCCCAGTCAGCGCTGGGCATTGGACCCAGGAGTCCTGATTCTCAGTCTAACTGCTCTCAGCCACTAGACTCTCCTCCTCTCCCGGAAGTGGGACTAGAAATCCGGAGGCCAGACCCCCTCCTTGAACCCGCCAGACCCCTGCTCCCCTCCGTGAGCTGTGAGCAGAACCCAGGAACCCTGTCTTCTAATTCCACCCCCTGCTCAAACCCAATAGGTAACAGAAGGTCTAACATTCGTTTCCCCTTTTAGCGGACACTTACTCAAAGATAGAAATGCTGTTGCTGTCCAAAGCAGGATTTCTGGAGCATTCATGGTTCAATAGATTGTTTCCAGATCTTCAGGGGCTCAAGTCACCACAATGATGGGTGAATACGGGAACCTGGATAGAATAGAATCTTATGGTGAAGTTTCTCTCACAGAATCAAACCAGAGAAATTAAATCTGTGGCAAGACCTGTTCGTCCTCTCCTACAGACCCCAGTTGAAGGCTGTTTCCCTCACCAGGTAACACAGCTAATACCCTCCGGTAGCGTTTACCCCAGTCGCTGTGGCTTTGGCTTGTTCCTGTCACGTGACACATTTCTGGCCTCCAGGTCTCTTTAGCAGCTCAGTAGGAGCAACTTAGTTCTGTCTCATCTTCGGAGACGGGAGCTCAGCAAGAATCACAAGGTCGAGCGGGTTTTGCTTTTTTCAGCGCCTAAAACAAACACACACACGGAACTGCACAGGGATTCTGTCGCCACAGATCTGATCAGGACCCTCCCTGCTCACAGTCCAGAGAAAAACTGCGCGTGGTTCTTTCTCCAGAGTGAAGCAAAGTTAAGCCCATTGACTGACGACCTGGGGATCTGTCCCATTGACTCCAATGACCCCAGGGTGATTTACATCACCTGGGCTCTGGCCCATTGAATTCAATGGGGTAACCCTGATTTCCACCAGCTGAGACTTTGCCCCGTTTACGCTACTGCAGCGAGGTCTGATTCCTGCCTCCTGGGGTCTGGCCCCAAAAGCAGACGGAGCTATTCATGGGAATTGCGGTGTGACAGGTCCTGACATCTGGCTCATGAGGTTCTGGGTACTGTGGGGAGGTGGGGGACGGTTCCTGGAAAAGGGGAACATTTCCACACAGTTAGTGCCCGTGCGGTTTCCGTGACACCTGCACCGTTTGATTCAAACCCCTGCTTGTGACTTGTTGTGTCTCTACACTGATTTCTATCTGCGCCAGTTTTGTCTCCGGGTCAAGAGGAAACTGATCACTGGATTTTGTAAAGGCCCCTCTATTAACCCACCCGATGTGGTAACTTAAGGCCCTCTCAGCGATAGCACAGAAATACATCGCCGAATCGCTCCGTTCTAACTCCGCAATTCTCAGACCCACGTATTTCTCGGCTCGCCTGAAGTCCAGTGAGAACCGGCTCCCAGCCCCGTTGTGCTCGCTTCCGGCAGACCTTCGGAAGAGGTACTTCACCTGCCCGCTGCTGTCCTGTTTGTACCAGTATATGTCATAACCTGCATCTTCAGTCGAGAAAGTCCAGCCCAGTGTGACAGAGTCACTTTGTACCCCGGTCAGCTGTCCTTGTCTCTGGGTGACACTGTTCTTCCCGGTACTTAATCCTGCAAAAACAGTAGATGCGAATTCACTATAAGAATTAGCACAGCTGTGTCTGCTGTCCACTGAGAATCTCAAAGGGTTTTCCAACAGATGTACTCTATCTGTTCCCATAGACCCCCCTCCCCACACACATTCTCTAGCTAGCTAACTAGTTGTCCCCACACACTCCCGCTATCTACCTATCCTCATACCCTGTCTATTTATTTGTCTTTCCCCGCTCTGCAAGACAGGTCTATTTGTTTATATTTGTATTTTTTCTCATTCATTTTTAGAAAGGCTCCAGCTGAGATCTTCAAAGCCGCCTAAGAGAAGCAGATCCGATGTCTGAAAATGGATGGGCATTGGCTGCCCAAATCCGATAGGCAGCTCTGTTAATCCCAGCCCGAATACAGAATGACGTCATTTCTTTATAAAAGGAGAATCATTTTCTTCCCTAAATACCACGCGATATTCAATGTCACCGTTTAGGGATTTTCTTTTTCTCCCGGAACATGTTAACCGCGGGAGCTGCCTGGCCCTTACAAACACATTCCGATTTTCATACTTTTACACGTTCATAATGAACATCACAAAAATTGACCTCACCTGACAGCAACAGTAGAATACAGAGCTGTACTAGGAGACACAGCATGCTCGCTGCAGCTTCAAATTAACCTCGTGCTCACTCGGTGTCTGCAGCGAGAAAGAGAATATTTCTTCCGCTTCTGTTAATTTGTTGGTTGTTTCCTTTATCTATTTTAATGATTGCGCATGATATAAAAATGAGCCCTGCTTTTTCTGTAAGCCCCTCTCCAATTTCCTTCCCGCCTTGTGACGTTAAAGCTGTTGTACTGTATATATCAACAAAATACAAAGTCAAGGGTGGTTAATATGCAGGTCTGGAGCGCCCCCTAGTAGATATTCACAGCAACCAATAAAAACTATCAGAGACCACCCAGGAGGGGAAAATTCAGGTGTGATGTTTCTCCAGAGTAGAATGTTTGGAAACCTGTGATGATTTATTATGATTATTTTCCGAGATGAGAGACTGTGAGGAAAGCGATACCTTAGCATATGTTAAAAAACTTCTTCTCACTATGCCCAGTCATTATTCAAATTCTCCCTGGTGTACAAAGTTCAGACTTGCAGGAAAACTCTGTTTATTGTTGTTGTTGGCTGGCGATTGGGGCTGGGATATTCAAACTGAGGTAGCAAAAAAACCCCAACAAAGTAGGTTACTAAGAAAATAATGCAAAGCAGGCAATCTAAGCTAGTTACAAACTGGTTACAAATAATAATTTCTCCTCCTAGTTATTGTTTCAGGTAGAGTCCATCACAGGACAGGTAACTCTTAGGGCAGTGGTTCTCAAACTTGGGCCGCCGCTTGTTCAGGGAAAGCCCCTGGTGGGCCCGGCCAATTTATCTACCTGCCGTTTCCGCAGGTTTGGCCGATCGTGGTTCCCACTGGCCACGGTTTACTGCTCCAGGCCAATGGGGGCGGCGGGAAGTGGCGGCCAGGACATCCCTCAGCCTGTGCCTCTTTCTGCAGCTTCCAGATTGGTTTTAGTCCAGTTTTCTTGGCCAGCAGTGACAGGAAAATACATGCACCTCTGTGCAGACAAAGGAGAAAACAAGCAAACGAAAATCCTCCCTTTCCTCTTGCTGTCTGTCTGTCCGTCCACTCTTCCCTTTGCGCTGTCTGTCCATCTGTCCATCCTTCCCTCTGCACTGTCCGTCTGTCCAGCCATCTACCCTTCCCTCTGCGCTGTCTGCCTGTCCATCCATCTACCCTTCCCTCTGCGCTGTCTGCCTGTCCATCCATCTACCCTTCCCTCTGCGCTGTCTGCCTGTCCATCCATCTACCCTTCCCTCTGCGCTGTCTGCCTGTCCAGCCATCTACCCTTCCCTCTGCATCTGTCTGTCTCTCACTCTGCACCATCTTCCCGTCCTCCCCTCCTAGAATTAAAATGAGTTAAATTTCATTGGAATTTTCAGAGGAAACTGGGTGCTTAAACTCTCTTGAGAATCCTAACCATTAAAGGATTCAGTGTTAGGAGAAAGCAACAGAGGGTCCTGTGGCACCTTTAAGACTCACAGAAGTATTGGAGCATAAGCTTTCGTGGGTGAATGCCCACGTCTTCGGATGCATGTAATGGAAATTTTCATAGACAGGTATAAATATGCTGGCAAGAATCAGTCTGGGGATAACGAGGTTAGTTCAATCAGGGAGGGTGAGGTGCTCTGCTAGCAGTTGAGGTGTGAACAGCAAGGGAGGAGAAACTGCTTCTGTAGTTGGCTAGCCACTCACAGTCTTTGATTAATCCTGATCTGATGGTGTCAAATTTGCTGAAGCTCAGCAGTTTCTCTTTGGAGTCTGCTCCTGAAGTTTTTTTGCTGCAGGATGGCTACCTTTACATCTGCTATAGTGTGGCCAGGGGGGCTGAAGTGTTCTCCTACAGGTTTTTGTATATTGCCATTCCTGATACCTGACTTGTGTCCATTTATCCTCTTGCGTAGTGACTGTCCAGTTTGGCCAATGTACATAGCAGAGGGGCATTGCTGGCACATGATGGCATATATAACATTGGTGGATGTGCAGGTGAATGAGCCAGTGATGTTGTAGCTGATCTGGTTAGGTCCTGTGATGGTGTTGCTGGTGTAGATATGTGGGCAGAGTTGGCATCGAGGTTTGTTGCATGGGTTGGTTCCTGAGTTAGAGTTGTTATGGTGCGGTGCGTGGTTGCTGGTGAGAATACGCTTAAGGTTGGTAGGTTGTCTGTGGGCGAGGACTGGCCTGCCTCCCAGGGTCTGTGAAAGTGAGGGATCATTGTCCAGGATGGGTTGTAGATCACGGATGATGTGTTGGAGAGGTTTAAGCTGAGGACTGTAGGTGATGGCCAGTGGAGTTCTGTTGGTTTCTTTCTTGGGCTTGTCTTGTAGCAGGAGGCTTCTGGGCACACGTCTGGCTCTGTTGATTTGTTTCCTTATTTCCTTGTGTGGGTATTGTAGTTTTGAGAATGCTTGGTGAAGATCTTGTAGGTGTTGGTCTCTGTCTGAGGGGTTGGAGCAGATATGGTTGTACCTCAGTGCTTGGCTGTAAACGATGGGTCGTGTGGTGTGTCCGGGATGGAAGCTGGAGGCATGAAGGTAGGCATAGCGGTCGGTGGGTTTTCGGTATAGGGTGGTGTTAACGTGACCATCACTTATTTGTACTGTGGTGTCTAGGAAGTGGACCTCCAGTGTAGATTGGACCAGGCGGAGGTTGATGGTGGGGTGGAAGCTGTTGAAATCGTGGTGGAATTCTTCCAGAGTCTCCTTCCCATGGGTCCAGATGATGAAGATGTCGTCAATGTAGCGTAGGTAGAGGAGGGGCGTGAGTGGACGAGAGCTGAGGAAGCGTTGTTCCAGGTCAGCCATAAAAATGTTGGCATATTGTGTTAGGAGAAATACTGATATGAGGAGTAGGTATTTTTTAACCTACATCCAGGTATTGCTATTCTAGCAGCAGCTGCTACTGCCCTCCCCTCTCCCACCTTTCAGGTGTGCCGCGGATGGGGTGGGGGGATAAGTAGCTTCTCTGTTTGTAAGGAAGGTTTGAGAGCAAAGCTGGATCTGTGGTTAGGCCAGGAGCCTAGGATTTGGGAATCTAGTCCCTCCTCTACCAAACATGATCTCTGTGACCTTGGATGGGTAACTTGTTAATTCTCTGCGCTTGAAGACCTCATCCCTAAAATGGAGATAGTGACCCTGTCCTATATCACGGAAGTGTTGTGAAAATTAAATAAATTCAAGGCTGTGAGGAGCTCAGGTAATGGGGCCCATAAAAGTAACTTAGATAGAAGTTATAGGCTTATAGTAATTTTTTCAAAAGTACCTAAGTGAGGTAGGACACTAAGTCCCATTTACAAAAGGCTCTGTGGATTTATGGGATGAGGTTCTATGGATCTATGCCATGCAGGAGTCAAACGGATAATAATGCAGCTTCCTCCTGGTTTTTAAAATCTGTGACTCTATTATGTCAGTCCCTATTCATTTTTAAGGGGAATCTGGTGTTCAAACCCCGAAATCAGATTAAAACGCTGGGACCAGGTATTTCCTAGCACACAGTTGGGGAAATTGATGTTCATGGTGATGGCACCTAGAGGTTAAAACTGAGATCTGGGTTGGCCCCATCAGGCAGGGAGCTGCACAGACACCCAGTGAGAGACAACTCCTGCGTCAAAGTCTTTTCAAACACAACACCCAAGACAGAAGAGGAGGAATGCCTGTGAGGGATCTGGGAGGGGTTTTGTGCAGCTGTCTCCGGGGACTATCTCCCTGTGTCTCATTCAAGGCACAATAATACACAGCTCTGTCTGCCAGCTCCAGGCCTGCGATGATCAGAACTGTAGCAGTGGCGTTAGCGTCAGAAGTGAATCTCTTCCGGGCAAAGTCTGCGTGGTCACTGATTGTGCTTCCCTTCGCTCCTCTCCGGAGAACGTACTGCGGGGCTTGGCTGGGGTTCTGGCGGTACCTGTGGAGAGAGACACCGCTATAGCTGGTGCTGTAGGAGCAGCTGAGGGTGACAGCGTCTCCTTCTATGACAGACACGTCGGGTTCAACGGATTGGATTGAATTGCCCGACACAGCATTTAGTCAGCGCGCTGTTCCCTTGTTAATGGGTAACTGGAAAAGAAAGAAAGGGAGGGAGGGAGGCAGCAGATAGCCAGACCGTGTCTGCAGCAGTTGATCAACTCCCTTGCCAGGGCTGCTGTAGCTCCAGTGCCTGTTTGTCCCGCCCTGCTCCTGCCTTGGATCTGGCCCCGCTCCTCCTCTGAACTCCGCCTTGCCTCAAGTTGCAGGTAACCCCAACCTGGCCCTCAGCTCCCATTCCTGATTTCGGCTTTGCCTCTTGGCTCTGTCTTCTGGAGGCTCGCTCCTGCTCTAACCACTGGGTGTGACTGCCCACATCCTGGTCAGAGATAGAGATTGGCTTTGATTGAGTGACAGTAGCTTTCATTTGAGATGAGGTTCTGCACCAGCGAAGTTCTCTCGGCCTTCTGGAAACTGACTCCGTGTTTTAAACAGGTGTTTCCAGATTCAGAAAATATGGTAACCCATTTCTCAAGGGAGCTTTTTGTAAAGACAACACATCTCGTAATAAAACATTGCAAACCTCTGCAGGTAACTACTCTGGGAGATACCAGTGAGGTAAGAAGGAGTCATGCTCGGTTAGCGGAGATGATACAGAGATGGAGACTGGACGAGAGCTAATGGAACGCCGATATTTAAGAAGGGCTCTAGCGGGGATTCGGGCAATTACAGACCGGTAAGTCTAATGTCAGTACCGGGCAAATTAGTTGAAACAATAGTAAAGAATAAAATTGTCTGACACATAGAAGAACATAAATAGTTGGGCAAAAGTCAACATGGTTTCTGTAAAGGGAAATCTTGTCTTACTAATATATTAGAGTTCCCTGAAGGGATCAACAAACATGTGGACAAGGGGGACAATGTAATGTGAGGGAAGGGAGGGTTTTTGCACAGCTCTGGGGTGAGGCTCTGTCACTGTGCCCTCTGCAAGGCGCAGAGATACACCGCTGTGTCTGCCAGCTCCAGGGATGTGATGCTCAGAGCTGTGGAGCTGTCATCAGCCTGGGGAGTAAATCTCTTCCTGGCAAATTCTGCAAAATCCCGGACAGAGCTGTAGGCCTTGGCACCTGTTCGGAGAACGTACTGTGGGCCTTGGCCAGGAAACTGTCGGTACCAGTAGAGATAGACATCAGAATAGCTGGTATTGTAAGAACAGCTGAGTGTCACATTATCCCCTTCTCCTTCAGACACTTCGGGTTTGTTGGACTGGATCGATTCACCCAACACAGCACCTGGAACAAGAAATATACCAGTTATATACAGTCAGAGTGCCCAACCTAAACACACACACACAGAGAGAGAGAGAGAGAGAGAGAGAGAGAGAGAGAGAGAGAGAGAGAGAGAGAGAGAGAGAGAGAGAGAGAGAGAGAGTATGGAAGGAAAGAAAGCTGAGGGACCGAGATAAAAAGACAGACACAGAGAAAAGGAGAGAGTCCTGCAGAGGAAAAGGCAGGCTGGGGGCTGGGGGCGGATAGTTAAAAGCAATGGTTCCTGTTTTAGGGAGAGACTATTTAGCAATGGGACTGGCTGCATGAACAACACCAAAAATCACAATTACCTGGGCAAAGAGTAACTATAAAAAAGCTCAGTATCAAACTCGTGCCCATGGTTTGAGATTCACAAAGCGGCGGTGAAAACACAACAGCGAAGCAACAGGATTGTTGGCTGAATGTGTTAAACTGACCCAGATTCCTCCCTGAAACGTCGAGGGGGGCGGATCCGACCCCAATGCCCAAACCCAGAGGAAATGAGGGGAGGGGTGTTTGCTTCCGATTTCTCTGTGAAACCCTCTGCTACCTGGCTCTTCTACCCACTCCAGTTTTCAAAACGTTTTGTCTGTAGCTGTGACTATGCCATGGATACAATGTTTAGACATGAAATGGACTTCTTTGCCTCATTCTGAAATCAGAGAGACTTCTTGCATAAGAAGCTGGTTAAACAGAAAGCCTGACGGACACAAAGAGAGACCTGGGTGGATGGATGCTGATTTGAGTGGAGTTGAAACGTTTCACAGCAGCTGAGAACCGGCCCGACAGAGTTAGACTAGAGTTACGGTGATGGGACAGAGATCAGAACCTCGCCCGGTGTCTTCTACAGCATGTTGCCAGCTGCAGGAAATCCTGTTACGATTTGTGGGGTGATTTATCTTATTGACAACAAATATTTTTATTTAAAGGTTGTAAATTCATGTATTTATTAACTCACATAAATATAACGGAGATAGTAACGCATCGGGCTTGGCTTGCACAGCATGGTGGGTATAACACTACACAGGGGTAGAAACGGAAAGATCCTCCCAGACATGGGACGAGCAGAAGGAACTGAACTCGGCAGAGAAGTGTCATAAAAAGGGTCAGGTAGAAAAACAGTCTCTGAGACCCTCGGTGTGTGGGAGCACCTCGATCACTTCTTGTAACGCCGGAGATGCAGCTCTGCCCCATTGTGGGTCTCAGAGCACAGTGATACACGGCTCTGTCTTGGAGGGACAGAGCCCCGATCTTCAAGAGAACCGTCTTATTAGCGTCGAACAGAACTGTTGAGAATTTTCCAGAGGTGAACGTGTTCTTCTCAGCAGGAGATGTATAGGCTGTCAGTATATGCTGGGGTGGTTGGTTCGGATACTGGCGGTACCAGAAGAGATTCGGGCTGGTGAAATCTGTGGTGAAATTACACTGTAATAATACATCGTGTCCCTCTGAGACTGTCACCTCCAGAGGAGACTGAACACTGAATCACCTTGAACAAAACCTGTAAAGGCAATAAAGAGTCATTAAAGAACTTTCCTTTTCCTTTCTACCATGTCTGTACTATCAAAACATCTTATATAGAAACTGGTTTCCATTGTTAAATCAAGTATTGTGTTTTAAGAGGGCAAGGATTTCCTAGAGATAATTTGGATTAATTTTGTTGTGCTAGTTCAAATAGTCTGTTTTTCTAACATATTTTGTGTGCCCATAAGGAAGCTGGGTGCTTCACTCTCTTTAGGTCTTTTGAAATCCTGTAACAGGAATTCTGTAGGTCTTACGTTTTATAAAACCTTAAATATATATAAACTCTGTCAAGCTAAACATTTCTCACCTGCGTAATCAAGCAGAAAATAGAGCTGTAGAGCCAAGCAGTAAAGCATTTTGCAGCCTAATGTTATCTTCGCTCTTTTTCTGGGAGTCTTTGTTTAATTATAAAGTTCTTCCACTTTGTTTTTATTAAATGTTAATTCCGGCTTTCAAACTTAGATCTGCGCTTTCTGTGACCTCCTCCTCTCACCCCCGCCCGTCTAATGATGCTGAAGTCACAAGGAAACTTCTCAGTTTCTAACTCAGCTATTGTTATAGAAATATCTAATATAATGTGAAATGTCACCATGTGTGAGTCAGGGGCGCCCACTAGTGGATGTAAGAAACCATGCAATAAAATACCAAAACCCAGCAAGAAAGCCATTTCAGAAACCTTTTTGAGACCACAAAGTCTTATTTTTAAATGGAATTTATCATGTTGCTCTAGTTCAACCACAAAGGATGGGCTTCAAGTAGGAGTCGTTGGGTGACCTTCTCTCACCTGTGTTATACAGGAGAGCAGACTCCAAGGTCACAATGGTCCCTCCTGCATTTCAAATCTCTGTGTTTATCGATGTGGATGTAATTGCTTTAGGCATCTGCTTTAAACAGATGATTCCTACCAGACAGTCCTGATTACGTGCTTTGGACAAAGTGTTGGTTTATCGCTTCTTCACAAACAATCATCTCACTGTTCCTCTCCACACAGAACGCGCCTGCTGTGAGCTCAGGGTTATGACTGATTATTGACAACACAGCCCCTGTCCTTGACCCGGATCCCATTGTGCTAAGCATTCTGCGTTATTTAAGTGTATTCTAGGAGGGCTGGGCTTAGAGCAGGGCCTCATTGTGACAGGCGCTGTACATTGCATGGATTCCAGGTGGCCCTAGGAGACCTAGTCTTACAGCAGGACTCCGTTGTGATAGGCACTGTGCAAATACAGACTTATAAAAGGATCATCCCTGTCCTAAAGGCTTCTCACCTGTCTGGATAAATTGTTGTTGCTGTGTTCGTTGGCAGGTAATTGTAATCATCCTGACATAAGTACACCTTGTGCAGTTAATTGTCAGCGACCTTCATGCAGGGAGCATTATAATTCACTCCCTGAGAGTTCACCGCCATTTTAGGGGATTTCCTGATTATTGGGGCAGAAGGGATTCCCCAGTGTTTGTGGTGGGGGCTGATAAATAAGCTATTGTTATAACTCACTATCGCACTTAGACACGCCAATGAAAAGCCGAGGGGAATCAGGCCCCTAACCTGGTAAAAACATTTTGAAAATCCCACCAAAGAGCACATTTTGGTGGTATTTGGATGTCTAGCGATGTAGATAGCAACTGTCTGCTTCTTAACGTGCTTAAAAACCTTTTATAAATCTGCCCTAGGTGCTTTTAAAAATCCCCTTGGGACAGTGGGTCTCAACCAGGCATGCGCAGAGACCTTCCTGGGGGTACATCAACTCATCTAGATAGTTGCCTAGTTTTACAACAGGCTAAATCAAAAGCACTAGCCAAGTCAGTAGAAACTAAAACTTCACACAGACAAAACGAGAAAGTGAAAAAAAAAATCAGTAATAGTGTGGCTGTGACACCTTTGTATTTGCATGTCTGATTTTGTAAGCAAGTAGTTATTAAGTGAAGTTAAACTTGATGAATCAGACTGCTGAAAGGGGTACAGTCGTCTGGAAAGGGTGACAGCCATTGCCCTAGGGTGCACATCTTAAAGACATGTAGGCATCTAGTGGGATTTTCAAAAGCAAATAGGTGTCTCAATCTCATTGATTTCAATGGGTGTTAGGTGCCTAGATACTTTTGAAAATCACACAAGCCACTTAAATACCTTTTTAAAAGCCACCTAGCCTGCTGGATTTTGTGGGTCCCATTCGGAGGTGTCTGTCTCTCCCAACTCATTGTATAGAGACCCTGAGCACCCAACTTGAGTTTTGTGAATCCCAGAGATTTTTGTAGGCACCTAAAAGCATGTTCAGCTTCACCGCACCCAAGTTCCTTTGTGAGCTCGGCAGACATACCTTCTAGAAACCTCACTCAGTACCTCAGTTTCCCCTTATATGACAAAATGGGGGTAGTAACACTTCCCAGCATCACAGTGGTGTTTGTGGGATAAATGCAGCAATGTTTGTGCAGTGCTGAGATTACATTGGGATACGGGCCAGGCACAGAGATCCCAGAAGCAGGGAGAGGTGGTCAGTACAGTTTAGGACAGTGCAAAGGTAATAAAAAACTGATTTTAATATTAATCTGAATTTATAATCTCAGTCATAAACTTTAACTCAGAATCCTAATGCTTCTCCCTAACCATAATCTAAAGCCCCAACTTTAACTTTATTCTAACCCTAATTATAAATTGAACCCTGAACCTAATCTTAAACAACCCCAGTCCTAACCAGAACACTAAACACTAACTTCTACCCCTACTCCAACACTGAGTTATCTACACCAACCACAACTCTATATACAAAGCCCTAATTTAATGCTAACACTAATTCCTAACCCTAATCCTAAACCCTAATTTTAAATACTAACCCTTAATCGGTCTAACTCTAATCTCCACCCCTCTAGCTCCTGACAGTGCCCCAACCCAAAGCGTTAATCCTAATCCTAATCAACCTCAATAATACAAATAAATTTAACCCTACATTCTAAGCACTTGGGTATAGTCATAGTAACATTTAATCCCTTACTCCTAATTGTAACCCAAATGCTACCCAGGGCTAGGATAAAGACAAGGCGGGTGGGATGCAGAATAAAACAGAGATATTAAGGAATAGAGATTACACTCTGAGTTCTTGACACCCGAAGTCTTGGCTATTTCAGTCCTTTGTGTTTCTCAGCCAGTGGGGTTTTTGTGCAGCTCCCCAGGTGGCTTTGCTCGCTGTGTCTCTCATGGCGCAGTAATAGACAGCAGAGTCGCTCACTTCGCTGGAGTTTTTCTCCAGGTGGAAGGATTTGGAGTCTTTCTCGAGCTTAGCAGAGAACCCTCGCCTGCGTCTCTTCTCCTCCTCGTCCGAGGCTTCATATTGTGTCAGCAACAGGCGCGGGGCCTCATGGGGATACTGCTCGTACCAGAAGAACATAGGAGTAGACCCAGAGTAATCATAGGTGCAGTGGAGAAGTACATGTTTTCCTTCCTGGACGGGAACGGTGCCTTTTGGTTGCGTTACTGAGTCTGCATGGGTCCTTTCTGCAAAAGAAAATAGAATTGTAAATTGAGCAGGGCTGGAAGTTTCATAGTATCGTAAGGCATTTGGGTCCCAAACTCAATTGTGGATCGGGTCCTCGCTTCCTTAAAATCCTTCCAAAATCTCAGCCAAACATAACATGAAACGTTTTGTCACGTGTTCCTCATTTCCAAAGATCTCCTTCGATTTATACTACAGTTACCTACCTCCCCAGTCCTTAAAAATTGTGTCCAGATTCCTTTTATTCTTACACTACTTACATCAGAAATAAAGAACCGTTTACACATGAAGAATCCCATCTCCTTTTCATTTTGTCACTTGAATATTTTTATATGTCCTTCATGTTGCGTCTCTCTCCGCTCTCTCTCCGTTTCATATTTAGGCATTGAGAGGTTAGAAGGAAAGAAAAATAGACTAGAATGTATTGGCCACTGCAAAAGATATGACTTATAAATGCAAAACAATAAAATAGTTCAAGTTCCCAAAACAAACTATACTCACTTGAACAAACAATTATCAAAACCACGAAGGAGCTAGCGAGCGGCATGGCCGTTTTAATAATTTGTCGTTTAATAATCTTGCAAAATCTGCCCTTTTCCACATCCACGGCTGTATCCTTTTTCACAGAAAAGCAAAGACAAAAGTTTGCTTTGGATGTGATGCCTTTGAAAGTGATTATATCTCTGCTTTTGTAAAAGCTTAGCAGCTGTGCTAGCGGTATTCTGGTTCCTTTTCTGGCTGCAATACCCCTCGAACTTTTTTTGACAATGTCTGAGGAGAAGAGTTACAGGAGGAGACTGCAGAGGCCAGGAAAGGAAATACACAGACAAATGTACTCACAGGTGTAACAGCGACCCCTTGCGTTCTAATCTGTTAACCAGTGGGGAATATTTCTCAGGACAGCTGGAATACTTTCCCCTTCTCTGGACTCCACATTGGAAGTAGTAGAGAGGGGTTTTTATAGGGTCACTTAGATTTAACCACAATAAAAACTGAGGGGTCAATTAAAATATTATTTGAATGAGTAAAGGAAGTAAACTTCCTGCTCCAGAGTGTAAAATAATGTCCCATGAGTGGGGTGGGGTGTAGAATTTTTTTTTCCCTAAGGGCAGGTTCCCTCATATCCATCCAGCGAAGGGTCCCTTGTACCTTCCTCTGAAGCATCTTGTACTGGCAACTTCTGGCGACAGAATACTGGACTAAGTGGAGCCTAATCCACTATGATCCTGAGTTTCCCGGTTTCCTTTTAAATTGCAAGCAACCTTAGTGCTCAACCCTAACCCTAACCTTAAACCCTCACTCAAAATCCTAATGCTAAACCTATCCCCCAGCCCCGCTATGAACTCTGAACCTTTATCCCAAGACCTTGCCCTAATTCCCCCAGAGCCATAACCTAATGCTGAAATCCTAATCCTAAACATAACACCAACCTTAACCGGAAACCTAAAATAATAATTGCCACAACTCTCACCTTAACCCTAGCCTCAGCTGTAACACTACCATTGCCTAACCCTAATACCAACTTCTAACCCTAATCCAAAACTCTAACCCTAATTTCCTCTAACCCTATCCCTATCCCTAATCAAAAATTTAACTCTGACCCTAATGCTTAATGGAACCCCAATCCTAATTCTATTCCTACCTCTAGCCCTAATCCTAAATTATATCCTGCCACAACAATTTATCTAACCATAACCTCCCCCGCAATGGGTAACTACAAATATAATCCTACGCCAACCTACTGCTAGCACTAACTGCTTAGCACTAATCCTAAATCCAAATTTAAAACACTAACCCATAAAATAGGCTTAACCCCAACTTCCACCCTCTAGCTTCTAACCATGCTCCAATCCTAAAGCTTTAACCCGAAACTTCACCAACCTGAAAATACCCATAACCCTAATCCCTAGTCCTTAATGGTAAGAATATATTTAACCCTAAATTCTAACTTGTTGCCATACACGTAATACCCCAATCCCTTAACCGTAACCTTTGACCCTACCCTTCACCTGGACTAGAGTAAAGAATGAGGAATAGAACATGGCAGAGTTATTCAAAGTTTTTAAAAACAGGGATCTGCATTCTCTGTGTCCGGTTATGAACATTGTTACACTTTGAGTTCCTGAGATGCCCAAAGACTCAGATATTTCAGTCCTTAGGCCTTGCCTACACTGGCAAGTTGGAATGCATTAAATCAGCTCCTGGCACTGTAACTCCTGAGGTGTCCACACTAGGAAGGTACTTAGTGCGCCCAAACTCGAGAGTTGGAGTGCTCTAGGTAAACCACTTCAATGAGAGACCTAGAGCTTTCTGCGCCCAGGCTACAGCACCGTGATGCCAGTGTAGATGGCCTGGTCTATTACTGCACTGTGATTGGCCTCCAGGACGTCTCCCACAATGCCTCTTCTAGCCTCTATGGTCATCGGTTTGAACTCGACTGCCCTGCCCGCAGGTGACCAACCGTCAAACCCGCCCTTTAAGTTCTTGGGAATTTTGAAATTCCCCTTCCTGTTTGCTTGGTGAAGCATGGAGTGCTCTAAGTTCATCTTTCCAGGTGACCATGCCTGTTCCATGCACCAGGCGATCCCCTGTTTGGAGCAATGGTGAGCTGCTGGACCTCATCGGCGTTTGGGGAGAGGAAGCTGTGCAGTCCCTGCTGCGCTCCAGCTGTAGGAATTATGATACCTACAGGGAGAGATCAAGGTCCATGACCAAAAGGGGCCATGACCGGGACACATTGCAGTGCAGGGTCAAAGTGAAGGAGCTTCAGAACGCCTACCACAAGGCGTGGGAGGCAAACTGCGACTCTGATTCTGTGCCCTTGAGCTGCCGGTTCTACAAAGAGCTGGATGCAATACTTGGGGGAGACCCCACATCCACTGCAAAGAGTCCCAGGGACGCTTCAGGGGCTGTGTCAGCCAAGAGGCCTCCGATCCAGGAGGAGGAAATTGAAGGTGAGGGTGCTGAGGGGGAGGGCAACCCAGAGGACAACCTGGTGTCCACAGATGCATGCAGCCAGGAGCTCTTTTGTACCCTGGAGGAGGCTAGCCAGTTGCAGCAGTCGGTGCTTGGGGAACCTCAAACAGCAGAGGAGGCGCCTGGTAAGCACCTTTGATTTTGGGAAGCGAGGTGTTGGGGGCCGGCTGTTGGGGGCAAGTTGTTGGGGCCAGTTGGGTTGCAGAAAGCAGGCTTGCCTCTGTGCAGTGCTTGTACAGACACATGCCTAGAGGTGGAACAGGGTGTTCATGGACTCTCTCCCTTCATGGTAATCGGCCTCAGAGATTTCCGTGCAAGTCTCATGGAGATACTGGGCAATGCACTTCCACAAGTAATCTGGAAGAAGTGCTTTGCTCCTTGTCCCATTAAGGGCAACATTCCCGTGTAACTGTGCCGTCGGTGGGGAGGGACCATTGCTGCACACAGGCAAGCTGCATAAGGGCCAGGGCCGAAGCCTCAGTCTTGCAGAAGAGCCTCCCTTGCTTCCCAGCTCTCCCTCAGCAGCGAGATATCTTCCAGGATGAACACAGCCTGTGGAAAATGAGTGGACAGTGTTGAATATAGGGCCTCCCTTCAGTGTTGGCTCTCCCAAGGCACACGGTCCCTGGGTACAGTAAGGCCCTGGAACAATGAGTTTCCCTGCCCCTGAGGCTACTCACCATTTTGGGGGTCTTGTGGCTTATGTGCTTTCTCCTTGGGACAGCCAGTTAATGATAGGTAATGGAATAGTGCTTGTGTTTTAAAACAGTTGTGTCAGTGCTCTGTCTATTGCTAACAATGGTGCTCTGTAAAATGTTGAATTTTTGCTTCATAGATCTGATCTTGGGGTCCCAGCCTGCCTTGTTGTCGCTGGCTGAACAGCTGCGCAGACTCAGGAAGTGGCCTCAAAAAACTAAAGAGTACATTTTGCATGAAGTTATGCAGCACGCCACCGCTGAACATAAAAAAAAAAGCCCTGCAGGACTGTCAGGACAGCGAGAGGAGGGAACAGAAGGAGAGCGTGGAGCACCGGAAAGAAGCCACGGAGCGGTTCCTAAACGTTGTGGATCGCCAAGCGGAAGGGATCCAGATGCTCCTAGCACTGAATACGGAGCATCTGTGTGTCTGCCCTCCCCTGCAGCTGGTGTCCCAAACCTCTTTCCCTTGTGCCCCCATGTCACTTCCAACACAGTTTGGCTACCATTGTAGTAGTAGGATTTTATGTTTGAATTAATATAATTTAGAGTGAAGGATAAAGAATAATAATGTAGCATGTATTAAATGTATTGGTGCATGATTTGATCATATCCCGCCAGCCACCCTTTTTGAATAGCAGAAAGGAATGGCCTAATGTGCCATTGGTAGATATACATTAGCCAGAATCTGTGTCTGGACTGATTTCAAAGCAGTGACAGACCTTTGAGGGTCGCCAATTTGTTGTAGGTTTAGTATTTTAAAATAAGTAATAGAATGCCATGATTGTTTTTCTTTTGCATTGCAATTTGATGTTCCTGTTCAAAATGTTCGGTGTAAATTATTTCTGTTTTGTGTGCGAATGAGGAATGTATGTGTTAAGAGATAAGTGTGAAGGCCATCGCTGAACCCAATGTATGAGGGAGGAACCAGAGACAGACGCAAGAGCACCAAGATGCTGCAACATGCCCCTATTGAAATGTCAGAGGAGGGCAGATTGATGACTCAAAAGATGAGACAGGAGCCTATCCATGGGGAGGAGATAGCTGTGATAAAGAATGAGAAGGACAATTTAAGAAAACATGCACTCGTCAAACAACAATTGATTACAGCATGACGGTGCAAAACTCATTGGCCCCAATGAAGGAAGATCACTATATAAACAGGGGGCCTTGCCATGAAACTTTGGGTTTGTCCTGCCAAGACTTCCCCGGAGCATCATGTCGTGACTGACAGAACCCAGCTCCTCCCCACCGGTGATCAACCTAGCTGGCCACTAGGTGGATCTGGACTGGTAACTATAACATCAACTGGTGGGACAGTGTGCACGGTGTGTGTATGTGTAAATGAAAAGCATATGCTAACTGCTGTATTCTCAATAAATGTGGACGTTGCCTTCTCCCCTATAAAAGATCTCATGTGCTTTGTATAAGCATAACACCATCCTGTCCCCAGTTGGCACCTGCTGAATTCCACACCTGCCCCTTCACCATCCAGCCCTGCAGACCCCACTAGTACGCACTGCACTCAACCCCCGTTCCCATGCAGTTTAGCCCTGAAGTGCAGCACGCGTTGCATGGTGCTCCAGACAGCAAGGCTGCATATGATAGCTGGACATACACAAATCTGTAAATGTTCTGGAGCCCCCACAACTCCTTTCCCCCCTCCCACTCACTGCAAATGTGTCAAACCGTGTGTCACTCTCCAACTGTTGTGGGTTTTTTAATAAATGAATTTTTGTTTTGTTTTGAAGCATTCTTTATTCCATTAATTGAAAGCACGCAGAGCCCAGGAAAGCAACAGGCACTGCTAGTCAGTGCATTATATGGAGCAATCACCGTTGCATACTAGCATTACAACCACTCCACTCCCGTGCCTGGCACCAAACATTACTGGCTTTCAGCATCGAACTGCTGCCTCAGGGTTTCCCTAATCCTTATGGCCCCACACTGCACCCTTCTAATAGCCTTGGTCTCTGGCTGTTCAAACTCAGCCTCCGGGTGCTAAGCATCAGCAGTCCAGGCCTGAGTGAAGCTTTCACCCTTCCCTTCACAAATATTATGGAGGGTACAGCACGCGGCTATAAGCATAGGGATGTTGTCATCGGCCAGGTCCAGCTTCCCATACAGACATTGCCAGTCAGCCTTTATACGGCCAAAAGCACGCTCAACCGTCATTCTGCACCTGTTCAACCTGTAGTTGAACTGGTCCTTGCTGCTGTCAAGGCTCCCGGTGTCTGGTTTCATGAGCCATGGCATCAACGGGTAGACGGGGTCTCCCAGGATCACAATGGGCATTTTGATTCCCGCTATGGTGATCTCCTCATCCTGGAAGATAGTCCCAGCTTGCAGCTTCCTGAAAAGGCCTGAAAGATGTGTGTGTCATGCATCTTTCCAGACTAGCCTGCGTTAATGTCCGTGAAACGCCCACGGTGATCCACATGTGCCTGGAGAACCATTGAGAAATACCCCTTCCAATTTATGTACTCGGTGGCTAGGTGGTCTGGTGCCAGAATTGGAATATGTGTGCCATCTATCGCCCCTCGGCAGTTAGGGAAACCCATTTGTGCAAAGCCAGCCACAATGTCACGCATGTTGCCCAGAGCCACAGTTTTTCTGAGCATAATGCGATTAATGGCCCTGCACACTTCCGTCAACATGAGTCCAACGATCGACTTGCCCTCTCCATACTGGTTAGCGACCGATTGGTAGCTGTCTGGAGTAGCCAACTTCCACAGTGTGATCAACACGTGCTTCTTCAGGCAGGACAGTTCTCATTCTCGTGTCCTTGCACTGTAGGGTGTGGGTGAGGTCATCACTCAATCCCATGAATTTCCTCATGTGAAAATTGTGCAGCCACTGCCCGTCATCCCAGACTTGCATGACAATATGATCCCACCACTCAGTGCTTGTTTCCCGAGCCTCACAGCAGCATTCCACGGTGGTCAGCACCTCCACGAATGTCACAAGCAATCTTGTGTTTTATCTACTAGGCATGTCTCATTGCCACTTGCTAGTTTAAGGAGTAACTGGACTGCCATTTGTCATGTATAAGTGAGACCCATCAGCATATTCTTCAACAGTTCGGGACCCATTCCCAGAGACCGAAGAGGCAGGCACAGCACATAGTACAAAAACCATTGAAAGATGGCACCAAATGTGGATGGAAGCAAAGGGTCTGCTGGGCTGCGAAGCGATGCATGGCGGGGCATTGGGACAGGACCCAGGGTGCCCCACGACCCCTCTCCCTCTTCTCACAAGCCTCAGCAGCAGAAGAGGAAGAGGTGCTTTGTGGGATAGCTGCCCAGAGTGCACTGCTCTGAATGCCGCTGCACTTGCCGCAAGTGTGGCCACTCCATTGCGCTGGCAGCTGACAGTGTAAACACACAACAGCGCTTTCCCTGCAGCGCTCCCTGGGGGGCGCTGTTACTCCCTGCACTGTACATCTGCAAGTGTAGACATAACCTCAGTCCTGGGATTTTTGTACAGCTGCCCCGGGGGCTTTGCTCGCTGTGTCTCTCATGGCGCAGTAATAGACAGCAGAGTCGCTCACTTGGCTGGAGTTTTTCTCCAGGTGGAAGGATTTGGAGTCTTTCTGGTGATTTGCAGAGAACCCTCGCCTGCGTCTCTTCTCCTCTTCTCCCGATGCTTCATATTGTGTCAGCAGCAGGCGAGGGGTGTCATGGGGATACTGCTCGTACCAGAAGAGATACTGAACGCCAGAGGAATTATAAGTGCAGGGGAGAAGCACAGATTTTCCTTCCTGGATGGTAACGGTGCGTTGGGGTTGCATTGTTGGGTTTGCATAGGTGCTTTCTGCAAAAGAAAACAAATTTTGCTAATTGGTTATGGCTGGAATTTTCATAGGTTAAGACAGGTGGGGTCCCAAATTTCCCTGTAGAAGGGCTCCTCACTGCCTTAAAATCTTTTCAAAATCTCAGACACACAGGACATTATCATAATTAAATATCCTTTCTAGTGTATCTCATTTGCAAAGATCTCCCTCAATTTACTTCCACAATTACCTACCTTTCCCTCAAAAACCATGGTGCCCAGCTTCCTTCGATTGTTGAAAATTATTTACATTAGAAATAAAGAACCATTTACACAAAAGGAAGGAATCCCATCTCTCTTTTTCGTTCTACTTGATGAATAATTTTAAGTCCACACCTTATCCATCCCCCATTTAGGATCTTTCCCAGAGATCAGAGTTTCCAATTTGGCCATTGGCAGGTAGAGAAGTGTAAGTAATACACTAGAATAGATTAAATGAAATAAGGATAGAATAGAACTACCAGTTATGAAATGGATATAAAATAGTTAATGCCCCAGAATTAAACCATACTCACTTAAAACAAAAGGCAGTACAATCAGCAAAAAGAAAATAAGAGGTATTTTCATTGTCATGATTGGTGTTTTAATAATCCTCATCCCCGATCATATACACAGAAAGGAAGCCGTGTCTTTTTCCTTCCCCAGATAAAAACAAGGGCAAAGTGAGACTATTGTAATTGGGGTGATGTATTGAACACCTATATTGCATCCCTGGAGCGTCTCATTCTGCAAGCCTTGTGCAAGTGTGTCTTTCTTCTTGTGAGCACTTTTCCTTGAATTCCTTCTCACGGTCTCTGAGCTGCAGAAGGAGGTGGGGACTGTAGAAAGCAGAGTTCAGAAACGAATAGGGGCCGAGATTCTGTGTGTATCATTGATAGAGGGGATGTATTTTGCGGGTGCAACAGTGCCACCTAGTGAGCAAATGAGTGAATGGGTAGGGGATGTCTTGCCCACTGACTCCCGTGGCGCTGCATGACCTGAGAATGAATGACCTGAGAGTTTGAAGTTTGAACCCTTGATATTAAGGTATTTCAAAGACGGGGAGAGCCATTTATAAAGGTTTTCATTAGAGATGGAATAATTAGATTTTTATGGGTAAATGTTGATTTCACCGGGCACATACAAACCAACTAAAATATTTCCATCGATGATGATTGAAATGTGCAGAGAGGCAAAGTAAGAAAAGACGCTGCTTGAGAACTTATTAGAGTTGGATTTGAGGATGTTTATTTTGAAAAATTCCGCATGTCATGGTTACACTTTGTGTTTAATGGTTATAAAGATTTAGCTTTCTGAATCTTCTAGCCAACAGTCATTACATAATTGACCCCCAATTGTCTGACTCCCACATAATTTCCTGCAACTGTGAACATTTAAATAAATAAAAATGTTTTAAATCCAGAATTTTGCACAACTGTGAAAATTTAATCTGACACAGAATGAAAAATGCTTAAAATAAACTGATATGACTCTCTCTATATATATATAGATAGATAGTTTCATAATATCAATGTTTTATTTTAAGATTTTTTTTCATTCTGTGTCAAGTTTAATTTAAATTAAATATAAAAATCGAATTATGCCAACCCTACTTATTTTAGCTCATGGAAATGCCTTCACATGGCCATCAGTTACCCTGTTGAATTTCATTGCTATAAGATATAATTGATGTGAAGAATTAAGCAGCATTTTAAAAGGATTATTGTATTCTAATTTATTCTTGTCCTCTTTCCTCTGTCGTGTTCTAATTTGTTTATCCCCATCTCGATGACAGTGATGGTGATGCTTAGCTGTTATATAGTGTTTTCATCTTTAGATCTCAAAGTGCTTCACAAAGGTGGTTTGCAATTTTATCCCTATTTTACAGAGAGGGAAAGTGAGGCATCAGAAGGCGGTGATGTGACTTGTGCAAGGTTACCCAGCAGGCAGGTGGAAGAGCCAGGAATTCAACCTCTGGTCTCCTGAGTTCCAGATCAATGCCCTGTCCAGGCTCTACAGAGTTACGAACACCTCAGAGATTCTACTATATTGCATCTCATTATCTAAGGATGATGAGAATATTCATAATTACATTAGCAAGGCTTCTAGATGTCTGGGCTGGCTATAAATTTGCCTGCTTTGGGGTATAGACCAAGCCTCTAGCCAATGGGAGAAAGGAAGAAATTTTCCATAGAGCCAGATTATCCCACTTCCGAGGGTTTTGTGCCTTCCCTAGTGTCATTGTTTGGACACTTGCAGCAAGAGGAGACTGTTTTGAATCTGGCCTGATCCAGCCAGGGAACACCTGTAGTTCTAAGAGAAGTTGTTGGCAAACACTGAATTGGTTTTTGTGCTGCCAGTGGGTGTGTGCAAAACCCTCAAAGATTGTTTCGTTGAGTTGTGCCAGAGGCACCCAGAACGTCCACAGACAACTGTCTCACTTTTAAGTGTCTTATGTCTCTCTGTGTTTCTGAGTCACTGGGTGGGTTTCCTGAGGAATCTGGTAATATTGGGGAGTAATTAATGCCCACTCTCAACACCCCTAGCCTCTGAAATTTTGTCTCCTAGGGAAAGGGAAAATGTTTGGTTTTACCTCTTTTGGGAGGCATGGGTGTGATGGGTGGGACCCCCTTGGATGTTATCTAGGGTGCTGGGACACCCCTGAATCAGACTGTTCTGCCAGCCTGGGACCCCTGAAACCTGGTCCTGCTAAACCAGGCACTAAAGCCTCCTCCAACAAAGTTGACAGGGGGGCCACACCCAGCTGCACAGAGAGGCAGAGAGCTGCTCTGAGAAGGTTCATCTTAAGGGGCTTTCCACAGTACCCAGATGCCCACCTCCCTTTGGAGTACAAGCCCAAAAGTATATGAAATTCGCCTCTTCCCTCAATGTGGAAGAGAGTTTGCACAGTTTCCCCTCACACCGCGCCACCCCAGTTAGAAAACACATAAATTGGGTTATAGTATAAACCAGAAATAAGATTATTAAATATGAAAAGGTGTATTTTAGGTGATCAAAGAGGTAGCAAAAAAAACCCCAACAAAGTAGGTTACTAAGAAAATAATGCAAAGCAGGCAATGTAAGCTAGTTACAAACTGGTTACAAATAATAATTTCTCCCCCTAGTTATTGTTTCAGGTAGAGTCCATCACAGGACAGGTAACTCTTAGGGCAGTGGTTCTCAAACTTGGGCCGCCGCTTGTTCAGGGAAAGCCCCTGGTGGGCCCGGCCGGTTTATCTACCTGCTGTTTCCGCAGGTTTGGCCGATCGTGGCTCCCACTGGCCACGGTTTGCTGCTCCAGGCCAATGGGGGCGGCGGGAAGTGGCGGCCAGGACATCCCTCAGCCTGTGCCTCTTTCTGCAGCTTCCAGATTGCAATAGCCACCGGCTTCTCCACTGGCAGGGCAGCTCTCAATCTCGTGTCCTTGCTCTGCAGGGTGAGGACGAGCTCAGCACACAGTCCCATGAATGTGGCTTTCCTCATGCAAAAGTTCTGCAGCCACTGCTCATCATCCCAGACGTGCATCAGGATGTGATCCCACCACTTGGTGCTTGTTTCCCGAGCTGAAAGCGGCGTTTCACGATGGTGAGTGTGACGGTTCGGATCACAGAAAACCCCTTGGGAACTGCCAGCTGATGTGCTGAGACTACCTCTGAGCCGTTTTCCCTGCCAGAATGAGATTTCAGAACACTGCCTGGTTTGAGCCAGACATGCTTGCCAGCTACAAACACAGACCCAGGTCTGAACCACATCACACAAACTGCAAGCTTAACTGAAAGTAGCTTAAGAAGTGTTCCTATCTCTTACACTCAGATGCCCAACTCTCAGTGGAGTCCAAATCCCAAACAAATCTGTTTTACCCTTTGTAAAGCTTATACAGGGTAAACTCATAAATTGTTTGCCCTCTATAACACTGATAGAGAGATATGCACAGCTGTTTTCCCCCTCCTTCCCCAGGTATTAATACATACTCTGGGTTAATTAGTAGGTAAAAAGTGATTTTATTAAATACAAAAAGTAGGATTTAAGTGGTTCCAAATGGTGACAGACAGAACAAAGTGATTTACCAAGCAAAATAAAATAGAACACGCAAGTCTATGCCTAATACTGTATGAAAACTGAATACAGATAAAACCTCACCCTCAGCGATGTTCCAGTAAGCTTCCTTTTACAGACTAGTCTCCTTCTAGTCTGGGTCCAGCAATCACTCACACCCCCTGTGGTTACTGTCCTTTGTTCCAGTTTCTTTCAGGTATGTTTGGGGGTGGAGAGGCTATCTCTTGAGGCAGCTGAAGACAAAATGGAGGGGTCGCCCAGGGGTTTAAATAGACTTTCTCTTGTGGGTGGACCCCCTCCCTCCCCCTGTGTAGAATCCCAGCTACAAGATGGAGTTTTGGAGTCACATGGGCAAGTCACATGTCTAGGCATGACTCAGAAATTACAGGTAGCAGCCATGGTTCACAGGGTACAAAATATATTGGAAGGACATCACAGGTCCTGCTGGTGAGGCAGTGGTACTATATATGAAAGAAAGCACAGAATCAAATGAAGTAAAAATTTTAAATGAACCAAACTGTACCATAGACTCTCTATGGATAGTAATTCCATGCTTGAATAATAAGAATATATCAGTAGGGATATATTACAGACCACCTGACCAGGATGGTTGTATTGACTGTGAAATGCTCAGGAGATTAGAGAGTCTATTAAAATAAAAAAAACCTCAGTAATAATGGGGGGGGGGGTTCAACTATCTCCATAATGACTGGGTACATATCACCTCAGGAGGGGATGCAGAGATAAACTTTCTTGACACCTTAAATCAGTGGTTCTCAAACGAGGGGGCCGCTTGTTCAGGGTAAGCACCCTGGTGGGCCGGGCCGGTTTGTTTACCTGCCGCATCCGCAGGTTCAGCTGACAGCGGCTCCCACTGGCCGTGCGTGGTTCACCGCTCCAAGCCAATGGGGGCTGCAGGAACTGCAGCAAGCACGTCCCTCGGCAGGCGCTGCTTCCCACAGCCCTCATTGGTCTGGAGCAGCAAACCGCAGCCAGTGGGAGCCGCGACCGGCGGCAGGTAAACAAACTACCCACTCCGAAGTGCCTTTCACCTTCCTGTGAAGTAGATGGTAGTAACTACAGTCAGAGTGCAAATACTGTGCTAGACGGATGTCTGGTCTGCGCCACACCTGTAATTCCAATATTTCTATCTTTCCTGACTTCAATTTCTGGATCACCGCATTTCTGAAACTAGCAAAACCTTCACACAACAGACACAAGGGCAGTAATGGGAGGTAGAAATTGTTGATAAATTAATGGAGATTTATATTCTGTTTCCTCCAGGAATGTGGAACATTTCAGTTTTTGAGAGACCCCCAATGTCCTAGTTTAAGGGCTCGGATCTCAGCTGATAGGAACCAGGGCAGCTCAGCTGACTCCTGGGCAATTCCTCGCTGGTTTTAAGCATTTTGAGGAACTGGATCATTTGCTTCCACTGAGCTCCAGCCAGTCCCAGCAGTCTGGGGTCTGGCCCGTTCACCCCATTGGAGCGCTGCACAGTCACACCCGCGGGGTGGGAGTCACTGACTCCACTGGCGCTGTGCAAAGTCTGTTCCTCTGGGGCTCTGACCCACACCTCCTTAGTGCCGTCTCCTCTTCCCCCAGCGGGTTTCTGTGCAGCGACCCTGCTGGGTGCAATCACTGTGTCGCTCATGGCGCAGTAATAGACGGCGGAGTCGCGCAGTTCGCTGGAGCTTTTCTTCAGGTGGAAGGTCTTCCCCTGATTGTCGGGTGTGGCGGAGAACCCCCGCCGGCTCCTTCTCGCCTCCTCATCGGATGCTTCATATTGTGTCAGCAAGAGGCGAGGGGCTTCATTTGGGTGCTGCTCGTACCACCAGAGCGTAGGAGTACCGTAGGAAGTGTCATAGGTGCATTTCAGCAGCACTGGTTCCCCTTGGGATACAGTCACTCGGTCATCAGGTTGTGTCACTGACTCTCCATTAGCCCCTTCTGGGAAAAAAATAGAAGTTTACATAGACACACAGACGGTTCTTGGCTTTAACCTGCAATGTTTATCTACCTCCCAAGCTTCCAGAGATTGGAGGGAGGGGACGGTTTATAAACAAATGGTTACAAAAATAAAGTAGGGCTAACTCCGCATCGCCTGGAACTGGATGCAACTTAACCCTAACCCCACCATTTACACCAGATGCCATCTGGCCCCATACAGAGCTGAAATGGTGCAGACACGCTACTCACCCAGAATCGGAAGTAGTGCAAAAACGGACACCCAGGGGAGGAACATATTTCAGGGATGAAGTGGGATGGAAACTTCTCCCCACAGCCCAAGAAAGAAGCTTCTTCCTCGCCTTCCCCAGCTGTGCGGAGGAGCTGGGAGGGAGAGGTTTTACTCAGGGAGGTGATGGCTTAAATACACAGGCAGCTCTTTGCTCACTGGCGCTGGTCTCCGCTGCTGAGTGACTGGTGCTAACCACGCAGGCCGTCCGCTACTGCCCCCGCACTCGGCTCTCTGGCTGCTGCACAGAGCTGGAGGGGAAGAGGGGGAGGAGAAATTGCGGGGACGGGGGGATCCGAGACCAAGTTACACAGCGGGGCTCTGAACTGCCAGTCTGTGACAGCTCTGCCAGAGAGGCGAGTCAGTGGTAAAACAGCGGCCCCTTGTGGAGGAAGTTTCGATAAGCAGCTCACAGCCGCATCTGCTCCAACCCCTCAGACAGAGACCAACACCTACAAGATCTTCACCAAGCAGTCTCAAAACTATGATACCCACACAAGGAAATAAAGAAACAAATCAACGGAGCCAGACGTGTACCCAGAAACCTCCTGCTACAAGACAGTCCCAAAAAAGAAACCAACAGAACTCCACTGGCCATCACCTACAGTCCTCAGCTTAAACCTCTCCAACGTATCATCAGTGATCTTCAATCCATCCTGGACAATGATCCCTCACTTTCACAGACCTTGGGAGGCAGGCCAGTCCTCGCCCACAGACAACCTACCAACCTTAAGCATATTCTTACCAGCAACCACGCACCGCACCATAACAATTCTAACTCAGGAACCAACCCATGCAACAAACCTCGATGCCAACTCTGCCCACATATCTACACCAGCAACACCATCACAGGACCTAACCAGATCAGCTACAACATCACCGGCTCATTCACCTGCATGTCCACCAATGTTATATATGCCATCATATGCCAGCAATGCCCCTCTGCTATGTACATTGGCCAAATTGGACAGTCACTACGCAAGAGGATAAATGGACACAAGTCAGATATCAGGAATGGCAATATACAAAAACCTGTAGGAGAACACTTCAACCTCCCTGGCCACACAATAGCAGATGTAAAGGTAGCCATCTTACAGCAAAAAAAACTTCAGGACCAGACTCCAAAGAGAACCTGCTGAGCTTCAGTTCATTTGCAAATTTGACACCATCAGTTCAGGATTAAACAAAGACTGTGAATGGCTATCCAACTACAGAAGCAGTTTCTCCTCCCTTGGTGTTCACACCTCAACTGCTAGCAGAGCATCTCACCCTCCCTGATTGAACTAACCTCGTTATCTCCATACTGATTTATACCTGCCTCTGGAAATTTCCATTACTTGCATCCGAAGAAGTGAGGTTCTTACTTACGAAAGCTTATGCTCCCAATACTTCTGTTAGTCTTAAAGGTGCCACAGGACCCTCTGTTGCTTTTTACAGCTCACAGTGTTTTTCTTGTCTTTACTCCAGTCGGACTATCCCGTGTTTAATAACTGCACAATGTGCCCGATGCTCTAGGAAAGGATTCAGGGTCAATCCCCCAGCTGCAGTAAATCAGTGTAAATCCGCTGGAATCACTCGAGCTCCACCAATCCGCTGTGTCTCTAGCTCAGAATGTTCACAATAATTGGGAAAGAAAGATTCTAGTCGGAAAGTGCAGGAAGGATTCAGTCACACAGGGCAGAGACGTGGCTGCACCATCCTTGTCTTTCCGAGGCCAGTTTTTGCACGTTTTTTATGTTGCTAAATCCCATCAACTTTCCCTCTCTATCATCTAGCCCCGTTTAGAACTCCCCAAAGGCATGTGTCCAAGGGCAGACGCTTTGGCTTCATTCTGCTTACATGTCCCGGCTATTTCCATCTCCTTTTCTGGATAAATTTGGGAATAAGGAGTTGTTCAGCTACTTGATAATTCTCACCCTTTGTTATAAATCCATACTTTTTAATAACGAATGGTTTCCTGGGTTGTTCCTTTTGAAAGCCTTTAGATGGCTGTTTGTAACTGTGTGGATTTCCAATTTTCATATTAATAGGTTAAGGTGTAAATCACATTTGAGTTGAAGGTTGCTAGTTTGATCTATAAGTGGGAGATTTTCGAGGATCAAATCTTATTAAAGTTGGTAAATGTTTCATGGGAATTCATTATCAAGTTAGACAATGACCCTTTGGAACTCATTGCCAGCAGATACACAAGTGAGTCCAAAAGTTTACCACGATAAATAAACCTTGGGACATTATTATAGATTTAAAAAACCCTTTCAGGGTTTCGTTAAAATAGACTTTACAATTTGGAAGGTTAAGGAGATCCTTCTACTTCAAGACATAAATCCATGACTTATTGTCAATGGTTAGGATGAAAGCATCTGCAAGGGAAGTTCTCATAACTACCCACTTCCACCTTCCTCTGAAGCAGCTGGTAGTAGCGGCAGTCAGAGCAAATACTGCGCTAGATGACTGTCTGCAGTAAACCAGACTGTAATTCCAATGTTCCCATTGTTCCTGACTTCGCTTCTATTTCTGGATGTTTCATTTCCGAAACCAGCAAAACCGACACACAACAGGCACCAGGGAAGTTAGCCGAGTGAGGAATTGTGGAAAAATTAATTTTCGGGATTTGTATTTTGTGTGTTCTGTTGGGAATATGTAACTAATATTTGAGTGTCGCTAGAGACCCCAATGTCCTAGTTTAAGGGCTCGGATCCTCAGCTGACAGGAACCAGGGCAGCTCAGCTGACTCCTGGGCAATTCCTCGCTGGTTTTAAGCATTTTGAGGAACTGGATCATTTGCTTCCACTGAGCTCCAGCCAGTCCCAGCAGTCTGGGGTCTGGCCCGTACACCCCATTGGAGCGCTGCACAGTCACACCCGCAGGGTGGGAGTCACTGACTCCACTGGCGCTGTGCAGAGTCTGTTCCTCTGGGGCTCTGACCCACACCTCCTCAGTACCGCCTCCTCTTCCCCCAGCGGGTTTCTGTGCAGCGACCCTGCTGGGTGCAATCACTGTGTCGCTCATGGCGCAGTAATAGACGGCGGAGTCGCGCAGTTCGCTGGAGCTTTTCTTCAGGTGGAAGGTCTTCCCCTGATTGTCGGGTGTGGCGGAGAACCCCCGCCGGCTCCTTCTCGCCTCCTCATCAGACGCTTCATATTGTGTCAGCAAGAGGCGAGGGGCTTCATTTGGGCGCTGCTCGTACCACCAGAGCGTAGGAGTACCATAGGAAGTGTCATAGTCATAGATGCATCTCAGCAGCACTGGTTCCCCTTGGGATACAGTCACTCGGTCATCAGGCTGTGTTACTGACTCTCCATTAGCCCCTTCTGGGAAAAAAATAGAACTTTACGTAGAGACACAGACGGCTCTTGGCTTTAACCCGCAATGTTTATCTACCACCCAAGCTTTCGGAGACTGGAGGGAGTGGAAGGTTTATAAACAAATGGTTACAAAAAGAAAGTAGGGCTAACTCCGCATCGCCTGGAACTGGATGCAGCTTAACCCTAACCCCACCATTTACACCAGATGCCATCTGGCCCCATACAGAGCTGAAATGGTGCAGACACGCTACTCACCCAGAATCGGAAGTAGTGTAAGAACAGACGCCCAGGGGAGGAACATATTTCAGGGATGAAGTGGGATGGAAACTTCTTCCCACAGCCCAAGAAAGAAGCTTCTTCCTCGCCTTCCCCAGCTGTGCGGAGGAGCTGGGAGGGAGAGGTTTTACTCAGGGAGGTGATGCCTTAAATACACAGGCAGCTCTTTGCTCACTGGCGCTGGTCTCCGCTGCTGAGTGACTGGTGCTAACCACGCAGGCCGTCCGCTACTGCCCCCGCACTCGGCTCTCTGGCTGCTGCACAGAGCTGGAGGGGAAGGGGGAGGAGAAATTGCGGGGACGGGGGGATCCGAGACCACGTTACACAGCGGGGCTCTGAACTGCCAGCCTGTGACAGCTCTGCCTGAGAGGCGGTAAAACAGCGGCCCCTTGTGGGGAAAGTGGGGGACATTTTCTCTAAACCGCTCAGAGTGTTTTTCTTAGTCGGACTATCCCATGTTCAATTATTGCAAAATCTGCCTGATGTCAAGAAAAAGGAATTCGGGTCAATCCCGCAGCTGGAGTAAATCAGTGCAGTTCCCCTGGGATCATTTGAGCTACACCAAACCCCTGTATAGCTAGCTACACTGTACTGAAGAATTGGGAAGAAAGGATTCTAGTCTGAAAGTGCAGGAAGGGGTCACAATCAAATGTCCCACAGGGCACAGACGCGGCCGCACTATTCCTGTCTTTTCTAGGCCAGTTTTTACACGTTTTGTGTGCTGCTAAATCCCGTACACTTTCTCTCTCTATCATCTAGCCCCGTTTAGACCTGCCAAAGGTATGTGTCCATTGGCAGATGTTTTGGCTTCATTCTTCATACGTGTCCCGGCTATTTCCATCTTATTCCCAAATTTATCCAGATAATAAGGAGTTGTTCAGTTATCTGGTAAATCTCACCATTTGTTGTAAATCCATACCTAATTGTCTCCTGGCCTATTGCCTTTGAAAGCATTTAAATGTCCGTTTGTAACTGTGTGGATTTCCAGCTTTCACATTGATAGGTTTAAGTGGAAGTAACATTTGAGTTGAAGGTTGGTAGGTTGGTCTGTAAGTGGCAGATGTTCGTTGAACAAATCTTATCTAAGCTGGTAAATGTTACATGGAAATTCATTATCGAGGTAACCAATGACCCTTTAGAACTCATTGCCACCAGATTTACGCCTAGTCTACAGTACTAGCTAGGTCAAAATAAGCTGCATTTTGTCAGTTTTATAATGAATGCGTCCACACCACCCAGCCAGTCCTGCCGACCTAAAGGGCTCTTAAAATCGACTGCTGGCGTCCACCTGGATGAGAGGCATAGCACTAAGTTTGACGTTTCATCAAATTTGAGGTAGCGTAGACACAGCACTGTGCAATTCTATAGTATTTGCCTGGGGGAGGTGTCCCAGAGTGCACCTATGTGATCACTCTGTGCTCCTATGTGATCACTCTGTGCTCCTATGTGATCACTCTGGACAGCACTTTCAACACGGCTGTACTAGCCAGGCACACAGGAAAACCCTTGGGAACTTTTGAATTTCATTTCCCGTTTGGTCAGCGTGGCGAGCTCTGCAGCACAGGTGACCATGCAGTCCCAGGGTCGCAATCGAGCTCCAGCATGGCGTGAACGGGAGATGCTGGATCTGATCGCTGTGTGGGGAGAAGACTCTGTGCCGGCAGAACTCCAAACCAGCAGAGGAAATGCTGACATCTATGCACAAATCTCACAGGACATGGTGGACAGAGGCTACATCAGGGATGCACAGCAGTGCCGCGTGAAAATTAAGGAGCTCAGGCAAGCCTACCAAAAGACAAAGGAGGCAAACAGTCGCTCTGGGTCAGAGCCCCAGACATGCCGCTTCTATAATCAGCTGCATTCCAATCTGGGGGGAACCCTACCAATACCCCCAACACTCTCCATGGACATTGGCAAGGTGGCAGCCTCGGGTAACACAGAGAAGGATTTTGTGGATGAGGAGGAGGAGGACGAGAATGCGCAGCAGGCAAGCGGAGAATCCATTCTCCCTGGCAGCCAGGACCTTTTCATCACCCTGGAGCCAATACCCTTCCAAGGCAGGTTCCCGGACCCTGAAGGTGGAAAAGGCACCTCTGGTGAGCGCACATTTGTAATGACACTACAAGGGTTAAATGCAATTGTGTTTAATGTTTGATATGCCCTGAACAATTGGGATGCATTTGCAGTCAGTCTAGCATGAAAAGTCTGTTTACGTGTCCGGGGATGGAGCGGGAATCCTCCAGGGACATCTCCATGAAGCTCTCCTAGAGGTACCCTGAAAGCTTTTGCAGAAGGCTTATGGGGAGGGCTGCCTCATTCCGTCCTCCACGGAAGGACACTTTACCACGCCAAGCCAACAGCAAGTAGCCTGGAATCATTGCAGCACAAAGCATGGCAGCGAATGGTCCTGGGTTTTGGGCGCATTCGTGCAGCATGCTCTCTTTATCTTGCTCTCTCAATCTCACCAGGGTGATATCGCTCATGGACACCTGGTTGAAGTAGGGAAAGTTCTGTAATAGAGCAGTGATCCACTCTGTAGCTGATCCCCGACACATTAGACCCCGGTCATGATGGGATGTTTGTGCATGGCTAGAAGGAATCATCCCGTAGAATAGCCATGCTGGGGGCGAAGAGTGTGTGTGTGGAATCCACACTGACAGTGCAGGTGGTGCACATCCACCCCAAAACTGCAGCCCCTCCTTTTAAACAGCAAACATAACCAGCCTTGGTTGCTATGGGAAAGGAGGACACTGCAGTTTGAAACCATTTCCAAATGTTATGAAGGTGGAAGAAGCCAACCCAACATACCCTTTGGCTTACCATGGCTGCCTGCAAACTGAATTCTGTTGCCAGCCGTGTGTGATGTGTCACCAGGTCTGCAGGAGCTCAATTTAAAAGGCAAAATGTGACGTTGTGCCTAAAACACATGTGCTGTCTGTGGTGAATCGCTTCATTCACTGTGAAAGAGTCTCCCTTTTGTTTTCAGAAATGTATCTTCTGTAAAATCTACTCTCCCATTTTATTCCCCCTGCAGCTGCAAATGTTTCTATGCTCCCTGCATCAACTCCAGCCCTGAGGTTATCGCACTCGCAATGACATGCATTCAGAGCTCATGCAGTCCTCCTGCACTGATAGGGCACAGCTGAATGCATGGAGGCATTTGTTGGCAGAGGACAAGAAAGCATACAGTGAGCGTGATCAGAACATGCAGAAGGAGATGCTGAGGCCAATGGGGGAGCAAACGGACATGATGATGTGTTTGGTGGAGCTGCAGAGCAGGTACAGACCGCCGCTGCAGCCATTGTGTAATGGCCTGCCCTCCTCTCCAAGTTCCATATCCTACTCACCCAGATGCCCAAGAATGCAGGGGGAGGTTCCAGGCACCCAGCCACTCCACTCCAGGGGATGGCCAAGAAACAGAAGGCTGTCATTCAAACTGCTTTGATTTGTAGTGTGTTTACAGTAAACAATTTGGCCTTGTCCTTCCCTACACCCCCTTCCCTCCACGCGTTATCAAACCCTTTGTACACCCGGGCTTCCTTTTACTAGTCAGGATTGCCAGTGATCTCAAGTATTTTTTAATAAATAAAGAATGAATGGATTCAGAACAATAGGGACTTTATTTCCTGTGCCAGCTGTGGTCAAAAGGGGGAGGGGTGAATTGGCTTACAGGGAAGTACATTCACGAAAGGGGGCGGCTTTGCATCAAGGACAAACACACACAACTGTCACACTGTAGCCTGATCAGTTATGAAACTTTTTCAAAGCCTCTCTGATGCACAGCGTGCCTTGGTGTGCTCTTCTAATTGTCCTGGCGTCTGCTCAAAAATGGTCACCAGGTGATCTGCCTCAACCTCCCCCCCCCCCCCATAAACGTCTCTCCTTTACTCTCACAGATAGTGTGGAGCACACAGCAAGCAGCAACAACAATAGGAATATTGCTTTCGCTGAGGTCTAACCTACTGTGTAAACTGCACCAGCGCCCCTTTAAACATCCAAGGGCACATTCTACCACCATTCTGCACTTGCTCAGCCTAGGGTTGAACTGCTCCTTACTTCTGTCCAGGCTGCCTGTGTACGGCTTCATGAGCCATGGGAGCAAGGTGTGGGCTGTGTCCCCAAGAATAACTATTGGCATATCAATGTCCCCAATGGTAATTTTCCAGTCTGGGAAGTAAGTCCCTTCTTGCAGCTTTCCAAACAACCCAGAGTTCCGAAAGATGCAAGCATCATGCACCTTCCCCGACCATCCCACACTGATGTTGGTGAAATGGCCTTTGTGATCCACCAGTGCTTGCAGCACCATTGAGAGGTACCCCTTGCGGTTTATGTACTCTTTGGCAAGGTGGTCTGGTGCCAAGATAGGTATGTGCGTTAAGTCTATCGCCTCACCACAGTTAGGGAACCCCATCACGGCAAAGCCAATCACTATGCCCTGCACATTTCCCAGAGTCACTACCCTTCTTAGAAGAATAGTATTGATTGCCCTGTCTACTTGGATCACAGCAGCCCCCACAGTAGATTTGCCCACTCTGAATTGATTCCTGACTGACGAGTAGCAGTCAGACGTTGCAAGTTTCCTCAGGGCTATTGCCACACGCTTCTCAACTGTCAGGGCAGGTCTCATCCTGGTATTCCTGCACTTCAGGGTGGGGGAAAGCAACTCACAAAGTTCCATGAAAGAAGCCTTATGCATGAGCACGTTTTGCAGCCATTGGGGCTCATCCCACACCTGCATCACTATGTGGTCCCACCAGCCTGTGCTTGTTTGCCAGGCCCAGAATCGGGGTTCCACTGTATCAACATGGCCCAATGATGCCATGATATGCCAATTGCCACATCATTTGCTTTCAGGAATGTCTGTATCCATGTCCTCCTCAAAATCTTCCTCGTGCTGGTGGCTCCTAGCTAGGCTCTGCACGTACTTCGGATAATGCGTGAGGTGTTTGCAATGCTCACCATATCAATGTACAGCTGAGCGGCCTCCATGCTTGCCATGCTATGGCGTCTGCATGGATAACCCAGGAAAAAGGGTGAAAAACGATAGTTTACCGTTGCTTTCAAGGAAAGAGGGAGGGAGGAGGGGAGACTAACGATATGTATCCAAAGCCACCCACAACAGCGTTTTTTCCCCATCAGGCACTGGGAGCTTAACCCAGAATTCTAGTGGGCAGCAGGGACTGTGGGATAGCTACCCACAGTGCACCACTCGTGAGTCAATGCTACCCACGGTATATAGGATGCACTACGTCTACCTAATGCACTTAGTGGGGACATGCACTTAGTGGGGACTGTATAAAATCGGTAGCTAAAGATCGGCTTCTATAAAATTGACCCAGTTTCATCGTGTAAACATGCCCATATAAGTGAGCGTGCCAGGATAAATAAACCTTGGGACGTTATTAGAGATTTTAAACATAAATTTTCAGAATTTACTTAAAAAGGACTTTAACATTTGGAAGGTGAAGGAAATCCTACTTCAAGACACAAATCTACATATAATTGCACAAAGCTATGGGAAAACCTCCTATAAGGGAAGTTACTTCATAACTACCCACTCCAGATTTTCTTTCACCTTCCTCTGAAGTAGATGGTAATAACTTCAGTCAGAGAGCAAATACTGTGCTAGGCGGCTGTCTGGTCTGCGCCACACCTGTAATTCCAATATTTCTATCTTTCCTGACTTCACTTCAATTTCTGGATCACCGCATTTCTGAAACCAGCAAAACCTTCACACAACAGACACAAGAGCAGTTATGGGAGGTAGAAAATGTTGAAAAATTAATGGAGATTTATATTCTGTTTCCTCCAGGAATGCGGAACATTTCAGTTTTTGAGAGACCCCCAATGTCCTAGTTTAAGGGCTCGGATCTCAGCTGATAGGAACCAGGGCAGCTCAGCTGACTCCTGGGCAATTCCTCGCTGGTTTTAAGCATTTTGAGGAACTGGATCATTTGCTTCCACTGAGCTCCAGGCAGTCCCAGCAGTCTGGGGTCTGGCCCGTTCACCCCATTGGAGCGCTGCACAGTCACACCCGCGGGGTGGGATTCACTGACTCCACTGGCGCTGTGCAGAGTCTGTTCCTCTGGGGCTCTGACCCACACCTCCTTAGTACCGCCTCCTCTTCCCCCAGCGGGTTTCTGTGCAGCGACCCTGCTGGGTGCAATCACTGTGTCGCGCATGGCGCAGTAATAGACGGCGGAGTCGCGCAGTTCGCTGGAGCTTTTCTTCAGGTGGAAGGTCTTCCCCTGTTTGTCGGGTGTGGCGGAGAACCCCCGCCGGCTCCTTCTCGCCTCCTCATCCGATGCTTCATATTGTGTCAGCAAGAGGCGAGGGGCTTCATTTGGGTGCTGCTCGTACCAGCAGAGCGTAGGAGTACCGTAGGAAGTGTCATAGTCATAGATGCATTTCAGCAGCACTGGTTCCCCTTGGGATACAGTCACTCGATCATCAGGTTGTGTCACTGACTCTCCATTAGCCCCTTCTGGGAAAAATAGAAAAGTTTACATAGACACACAGACGGCTCTTGGCTTTAACCCGCAATGTTTATCTACCTCCCAAGCTTTCGGAGACTAGAAGGAGGGGAAGATTTATAAACAAATGGTTACCAAAAACAAAAAAACAAAAGTAGGGCTAACTCCGCATCGCCTGGAACTGGATGCAGCTTAACCCTCACCATTTACACCAGATGCCATCTGGCCCCATACAGAGCTGAAATGGTGCAGACACGCTACTCACCCAGAATCGGAAGTAGTGTAAGAACAGACACCCAGGAGAGGAACATATTTCAGGGATGAAGTGGGATGGAAACTTCTCCCCACAGCCCAAGAAAGAAGCTTCTTCCTCGCCTTCCCCAGCTGTGCGGAGGAGCTGGGAGGGAGAGGTTTTACTCAGGGAGGTGATGCCTTAAATACACAGGCAGCTCTTTGCTCACTGGCGCTGGTCTCCGCTGCTGAGTGACTGGTGCTAACCACGCAGGCCGTCCGCTACTGCCCCCGCACTCGGCTCTCTGGCTGCTGCACAGAGCTGGAGGGGAAGGGGGAGGAGAAATTGCGGGTCGGGGGGATCCGAGACCACGTTACACAGCGGGGCTCTGAACTGCCAGCCTGTGACAGCTCTGCCCGAGAGGCGGTAAAACAGCGGCCCCTTGTGGGGAAAGTGGGAGACATTTTCCCTAAATCGATCAGCGTGTTTCTTATCTTTACTCCAGTCGGACTATCGCATGCTAGGGAAGGGAATTCGGGTCAATCCCGCAGCTGGAGTAAATCAGTGCAGTTCCCCTGGGATCAGTTGAGCTACACCAAACCCCTGTATAGCTAGCTACACTGTACTGAAGAATTGGGATAAAAAGATTCTAGTCTGAAAGTGCAGGAAGGATTCACAATCAAATGTCACACAGGGCACAGACGTGGCTGCACTATTCCTGTCTTTTCTAGGCCCGTTTTTACACGTTTTGTGTGCTGCTAAATCCCATACACTTTTTCTCTCTATCATCTAGCCCCGTTTAGACCTGCCAAAGGTATGTGTCCATTGGAAGATGTTTTGACTTCATTCTTCATACATGTCCCGGCTATTTCACTCTTATTCCCAAATGTATCCAGATAATAAGGAGTTGTTCAGCTATCTGGTAAATCTCAGCATTTGTTGTACATCTATTCCATTTAATACCTAATCGTCTCCTGCCCTATTGCCTTTGAAAGCATTTAAATGTCTGTTTGTAACTATGCTGGTGTCCAGCTTTCACATTGACAGGTTTAAGTGGAATAACATTTGAGTTGAAGGTTGATAGGTTGGTCTATGTGTGGTAGATTTTCCTTGAACAAATCTTATCTAAGCTGGTAAATGTTACATGAAAAATCATTATCATGTAAGCCGATGACCCTTTGGAACTCATTGCCACCAGATATACAAGTGAGGGCAGCAGCATGCCAGGCTAAATAAACGTTGGGACATTATTAGAGATTTCTAACAAAACGTTCTGAATTTACTTTAAAAGGGCTTTAAAATTTGGAAGGTGAAGGAAATCCTTCAAGACATAAATCTACATATAATTTCAAACGGCAAGGGGGGAACCTCCTATAAGGGAAGTTACCTCATAACTACCCACTCCAGAATGTCTTTCACCTTCCCCTGTAGCAGCTGGTAGTAACTACAGTCAGAGAGCAAATACTGTGCTAGACGGCTGTCTGGTCTACTCCACACCAGTAATTCCAACATTCCTATCTTTCCTGACTTCACTTCAATTTCTGGATCACTGCATTTCTGAAACCAGCAAAACCTTCACACAACAGACACAAGGGAAGTTATCCGAGGCAGAAACTGTTGAAAAATTCTGTTTCCTCTAGGAATGTGGAACATTTCAACTTTGTAGCGACCCCAATGTCCTATTGTAGTGGCTCAGATCTTCATGATATGAACCCGTGTAGCTCAGCTGACTCCCATGCAGTTCCTCGCCGATTGAAAATATTTGAGGAACTCAAGTACCAGGGGGTAGCCGTGTCAGTCTGTATCCGCAAAAACAAGAGGAATCCGGTGGCACCTTAAAGACTAACAGATTTATTTGGGCATAAGCTTTCATGGGTAAAAAACCTCACTTCTGAATGCATCTGAAGAACTGGGTTTTTTACCTACGAAAGCGTATGCCCAAATAAATCTGTTAGTCTTTAAGGTGCCACCGGACTCCTTGTTGTATTTGGGGAACCGGACCTTTTACTTCCATGACTTTCCAGGAGTTTGGGATCTGGCCCATTGACTCCAATGGAGCTGTGCATATTCCCACACCCTGGGGGTGGGATTCACTGACTCCAATGGCGCTGTGCAAAGTCTATTCCTCTGGGGCACTAACCCACACATCTTTAGTGCTGCCTCCTCTTCCCACAGCGAGTTTTTGTGCAACGACCCTGCTGGTTGCAAAGTGGCCATGTCTACACTTAAAAGGGAAATAAAAACAACCCAGAAAACTACAGACCAGTTAGTTTAACTTCTGTGCCAGGGAAGATAATGGAGCAAGTAATCAAGGAAATCATCTGCAAACACTTGGAAGATGGTAAGGTGATAGGGAACAGCCAGATGGATTTGTAAAGAACAAATCATGTCAAACCAATCTGATAGCTTTCTTTGATAGGATAACGAGTCTTGTGGATAAGGGAGAAGCTGTGGATGTGGTATACCTATACTTTAGTAAGGCATTTGATACGGTCTCTCATGATATTCTTATCGATAAACTAGGCAAATACAATTTAGATGGGGCTACTATAAGGTGGGTGCATAACTGGCTGGATAACTGTACTCAAAGAGTTGTTATTAATGGTTCCCAATCCTGCTGGAAAGGCATAATGAGTGGGGTTCCGCAGGGGTCTGTTTTGGGACCGGCTCTGTTCAATATCTTCATCAACGACTTAGATATTGGCATAGAAAGTACGCTTATTAAGTTTGCAGATGATACCAAACTGGGAGGGATTGCAACTGCTTTGGAGGACAGGGTCATAATTCAAAATGATCTTGACAAATTGGAGAAATGGTCTGAGTTAAACAGGATGAAGTTTAACAAAGACAAATGCAAAGTGCTCCACTTAGGAAGAAAAAATCAGTTTCACACATACAGAATGGGAAGAGACTGTCTAGGAAGGAGTACGGCAGAAAGGGATCTAGGGGTTATAGTGGACCACAAGCTAAATATGAGTCAACAGTGTGATGCTGTTGCAAAAAAAGCAAACGTGATTCTGGGATGTATTAACAGGTGTGCTGTGAGCAAGACACGATAAGTCTTCCACTCTACTCTGCTCTGGTTAGGCCTCAGATGGAGTATTGTGTCCAGTTCTGGGCACCGCATTTCAAGAAAGATGTGGAGAAATTGGAAAGGGTCCAGAGAAGAGCAACAAGAATGATTAAAGGTCTTGAGAACATGACCTATGAAGGAAAGCTAAAAGAATTGGGTTTGTTTAGTTTGGAAAAGAGAAGACTGAGAGGGGACATGATAGCAGTTTTCAGGTATCTAAAAGGGTGTCATAAGGAAGAGGGAGAAAACTTGTTCACCTTAGCCTCTAAGGATAGAACAAGAAGCAATGGGCTTAAACTGCAGCAAGGGAGGTCTAGGTTGGACATTAGGAAAAAGTTCCTAACTGTCAGGGTGGTTAAACACTGGAATAAATTGCCTAGGGAGGTTGTGGAATCTCCATCTCCGGAGATATTTAAGAGTAGGTTAGATAAATGTCTATCAGGGATGGTCTAGACAGTATTTGGTCCTGCCGTACGGGCAGGGGACTGGACTCGATGACCACTCGAGGTCCCTTCCAGTCCTAGAATCTATGAATCTACACTGGCAAATTAAAGTACTCTAACTCGCTGGCTCGGGTGTGAAAAAACACATCGTGAGTGCAGCAAGTTTGACTGATTTAAAGTGCTAGGCTGGAGGTGGAACTTTCTGTGTAGACTTAGGCTACCTCTACATTTGCAGATGTAGAGCACTGGGGGTTAAAGCAGCCCTCAGAGACAGCAGCCGGGAAAGCGCTGCTGTGTGTTCACACTGTCAGCTGCCCGCGCAATAGCGTGAAACACCCTTGCAGCACTTGCAGCGCCATTCAGACCAGTGCACTCTGGGCAGCTATCCCACAAAGCACCTCTTCCCCTTCTGCTGCTGAGGCTTGTGGGAAGGCCTTAAACTACAGAGTGACGAAGAGGAGTCCAATGATGATGTTGCCACGCATAATAGCTGCAACGCGAGATTGCTTGTGGCATTCACAGACGTGCTGACCACCGTCCTGGAATGCTGCTTTTGGGCTCAAGAAGCAAGCACTGAGTGGTGAGATTACATCATCATGCACATCAGGGATGGCGATCAGTGGCTGCAGAACTTTCAGATGAAGAAAGCCACTTAGATGGGACTGTGTGCTGAGCTCACCCCTACCCTGTGACACAAGGACGAGAATGAGAGCTGCCCTGCTGGTGGAGAAGTGTATGGCGATCACTCTGTGGAAGCTAGATACTCCAGCCAGCTACAGCTTAGTCGCTAACCAGTTTGTAGTGGGAAAGTCAACTGTTGGAATCATGTTGTGGGAAGTGTACAGGGCCATTAATCGCATCCTGCTCAGAAGAACCATGACTCTGGGTAACATTCATGACATTGTGTCTGGCTTTGCACAAATGGGTTTCCCTAACTGTGGAGGGGTGATACATGGCACACATATTCCAATTCTGGCACCAGATCACCTAGCCTCCAAGTACATTAATCAGAAGGTGCATTTCTCGATGGTTCTCCAGGTGCTTGTGGATCACCATGGATGTTTCACGGACATTAATGCAGGCTGGTCTGGATAGGTGCATGACACACGCATCTTTTGGAACACAGGCCTGTTCAGGAAGTTTCAAGCCAGGAATTTCTTCACAGACCAGAAGATCACCATAGGGAAAATCGAAATGCCCATTGTGATTCTTGGAGACCCCACCTACCCCTTAATGCCATGGCTCATGAAGTGAGATACGGGGAGCCTTGACAGCAGCAAAGAGCGGTTCAACAACAGGCTGTGTCAGTGCAGAATGACTGTCGAGCATGCCTTTGGCCGTTTAAAGGCCCACTGGCGATGTCTGTATGGGAAGCTGTACCTGGCCAATGACAACATCCCTATGGTTATAGCAGCGTGCTATACCCTGCATAATATTTGTGAAGGGACGCATAGGTGCTGACTGTGTGGGTGCTCCGGGGCTGGAGCACCCATGGGGAAAAATTAGCGGGTGATCTGCACCCATTGGCAGCCAAGCTCCCCTTCTCCCCCACCGCTCCTCCTCCTCCCTCTCCCCTGAGCGCGCCGAGTCCCTGATCCTCCCTCTCCCTCCCTCCCAGCACTTCCTCCCCCATCTAAATGCTGTTTGGTGTGGCTTAGGACTTTCCGGGAGGGAGGGGGAGGAGCAGGGACATGGCGCGCTCAGGGGAGGAGGTGGGGCAGGAGCGGGGACTTGGGGCAATGGGGGCGGGGCTTGGGTGGGAAAAGGCTGGGTGGGGCGGGGACTTTGGGGAAGGGGTGGAATGGGGGTGGGGCGAGGGTGGTGCAGGGGCGGGAAGAGGCGGGGTAGGAGCGGGGCCAGTAGCGGAGGGCGGGGGGTCGAGCACCCTCCGGGCAGAGGGGAAGTTGGCCCCTATGAATGGAAGGGAGAAAGTTTCACAGGCCTGGAGCACTGAGTCTCAGCAGCTGGAGGCTGAATTTGAGCAACCAGAGACCAGGGCATTAGAGGGGCCCAGCGTTGGGCCGTGAGGATTAGGGATGCCCTGATGCTGCAATTCGATGCTGAAAGCCAGTAATGTTTGGTGCCATGCCCAGGAGTGCAGTGGTTGTAATGCTAGTAGGCATCTATGAGAGATCCATATGATGTACTGACTAGCAGTGCTTGTTGCTTTCCTGGGCTATGCTTGCTTTCACTTAATGCAATAAAGAATGTTTCCAAAAGAAAATAATTCATTTATTTAAATGCCATGACAGATCTGTGCTGTGTGGGAGGAGGGAAGGACGGCAGTGAGCGGGGGATTGGAGCATTCACAGATTTGCATATGTCCAGGTACCATATTCAGCCTCGCTGTCTGGAGTGCCTTGCAATAGGTGCTGCACTTCACGCTGGCTAACCTGCACGGGCAATGGGGTTGAGTGTAGTGGGTAATGGTGGGAGTCTGCAGGGTGGGACCGTGAAGTGGCATGGAGGCACAAGGGAAAGAGTTTTGGCTGCAGGGGAGGGCAGGCAGGGTGGATTTGATTTAAATCTGTAAGACTCGATTTAATCATGGTTTTCTACATAAAAGTGCATTCTTCTTGGTTGTTATAACCGTAATACATATTCCTCACAACTCAGAGATAGATGTACGTTTCATTTTTAGAAAGAACACACTATATATTTTTAAACAGTGATTTATTTTGAAAACTTTTCAGATTAGTTTTACAGCTATAGCAGAAAATGAATGATTGTTTGGTTATTTCATTTACCAAAGGTAATTGAAGCAGATATTTATGAAGTCATTGGGAGGTGAACTATCTCCAATTCAACAGGTTAGTCATTAATATTTGGAGAATTTTCTTGCCAGGCTGTATTGGGAGGAGAACATCACCAGTCAGACATTTAAATGTTTTTATTTAACTAAAACAACAACATTATGTATTCTGGATTTTTTTCTTCAACAGCAAACATATAATATTTTAACAAAACAAACATATGAATTTTTGAATTTAGGTAAACATTCAGGTTTTTTAAAATCATGTTTTTTTTTAAATTGTTTTTAATTAAAATAGTTAAATAAAATATTTAAAACAAAAAACAAAAATTAAATTGACTATGTCAGCCAGGTCAACATGAGAAACTAAAAATATTGGCTTCTGCAGCTAACTCAGTCGTCTTCACCTTCATTTTCCTGTTTGTTCATAATCTGGAAAAGAAAAACAAGCTTTCCTGCCTTTTCAGGTCCCAAACGATAGTGAACTAGTCCAAAGGAAGAAAATACCTTTAGGTGAGCTGGCCTTACAGCAAACCCTGCCAAGTGCGCTGTAGGGTTTACGGAGGCCAAATGTCTTGGCTACATTGTGGGAAAAGGTCTGGTAAAACCCCAAGTGAACAAGTTAGAGGCCATACAAAATTGGTCCCGACCAAGTCACAAGAAACAAGTTTGGGCATTCCTAGGTGTGGTGGAGTATTACCGACGATTTATCCCCCACTTTGCCACAAGGGCAAGCCTCCTGACAGACCTAGTGAAGGCCCGTGGACCTGATCTGGTGAGATAGTCTGATGCAACAGAGGAAGCATTCACTGCCCTCTGCAGTAACCCCATACTGATAGCCCCAGATTTCACCATGGAATTTATCCTGCAGATGGATGCATCGGAAGTAGGGTTGGGGGCCGTTCTATCACAGATGGTCGGGGAGGAGGAACAGCCAATTCTCTACCTCAGTAGGAAACTCCTTCCGAGGGAACAAAAATGTGCAGTGGTTGAGAGGGAATGCCTCGCTGTAAAATGGGCCATGGAAACATTGCACTATTACCTGCTTGGGCACAGATTTGTCCTCGTGACTGACCATGCCCCTCTTCAATGGATGCAGCAGAACAAAGAGAAGAACGCAAGGGTGACCAGGTGGTTCTTATCCCTCCAACCTTTCCAGTTCCGTGTGCAACACAGAGCAGGGAGCCATCACGGCAATGCCGATGGTTTGTCACGTGTGCACTGTCTGGCGTCCCAAGCTGCCCAACCCCTTGGTGTTGAGCAGGGGAGAGGGATATGTGACAGACCCAGACTAGTGGGGTACAGGAGTCTGGTAGAAGGCAAATATACTGGCCACTGGATGAACAATTTTCTGTTCCCTGAGTGACGAGAGCAGGGGCTGCCCTAGAGCAATCAAGAACCTGCTAGAACCAATTAAGACAGGCAAGCTAATTAAGACAATTAAGAAAGTACTAGAATCAATTATGGGAGGCAGACTAATCAGGACACCTGTTTTAAAAAGGACCTCCCATCAGTTAGTGGAGGGCGTGCAAGGAGCAGGGAGGAGAAGGCGTGCTGCTGGAGGACTGAGGAGTACAAGCGTGATCAGGCTTCAGAAGAAAGATCCTGCAGTGAGGATAAAGAAGGTGCTGGGGGGAGGCCATGGGGAAGTAGCCCAGGGAGTTGTAGCTGTAGCTGTCACACAGCTGTTACAGGAGACGTAGACAGCTGCTTTCCACAGGGCCCAGGCTGGAACCCGGTGTAGAGGGCGGGCCCGAGTTCCCCCCATTCCCCCAACTCCTGATCGGATACAGGAGGAGTTGACCTGGTCTGTGAGCAACACCAGAAGAGAAGGTCTAACTTGGAAAGGGATCTGGCCTGTTCCCGACCCACTACGTGGGACAACAGAGACTGTGGAGATTGTTCTCCATTTCCCCCATGCTGGCTAGTGATGAGTGTACGGCAGGTTTGAGCCTCTAGCAGAAGTGGCCAAATGGAGGTCTGCCGTGAACGTCTGAGGTGAGCAAATCCTCCAAAAAGTGCAGGACCCACCAAGGTAGAGGAGGAACTTTGTCACACTTTCTTTAAAATGTCATCAGTGAACATATATTTCTTGAGTGGTTCACCCTTAGCTCTGAAGTTTATTATAGTTGGCATTATGAAGGGATGATTGCTGGATGCCCATGTCATAGCCAACTCCTCTTCTTCGGCAGTTAAGGTTTCACCCTGGTACCGAGTACTGAGAAAATTTTCAAGAAAATGAGCTAGAGATAGTGCTTGTCCCATTCGTTTTTTTAATGCTTGTAATTTAACGCTGTCATTGCATAGTTCTCTTTTTAAGATCTCACTCAGTTCCTTCCAAATTTCAACAGAATCAGCACTAAAACAGCTATTTCCCAGCATTTTGTTCAAGGCTACAGAAATAGGCTTCAGGATACTCAGCATATGTTCAACATTTCTCTTAATCTCAATGTTGAGAACTTTGGCTGTGACAGTGCCATCTATTTTTTCACGATTTTGTTCACAAACTGTCATCAGATTAGGTCAGTTCTTGATATAGTGCTCAAAACAGTCCACTACTGAGATCTATCGCACATCTTGTGGGAGAGTTAGCTTGGTTCCTCCCACTTTTTTCAGAGCAGCTGCTGCAAAGTGGTTGGTACAAAAGTATTTTGCAATTTCAACAACATTAGCCTTTATTTCTGGAACACTGAAGTCTTTGGCTAGAAGGTGCATCAAATGAGCACTGCAACCGTATGTTATTAGCTTTGGACTCTCTTCACTCTCTTCTAAATTTCTTCTCATCTTGGATACATTTGCAGCATTGTCTGTGACCAAGCTGCGTACTAGACATCTGAATTTTTTTTTCACAGTTTGTTATAGCTTTTACTGCTACTTCTTGTAAGTATTCTGCTGTGTGTGCATTTCCTGATGTATCAACTGTTTCTGTAAGGAAGACATTCCCTTCTTCTGTTGTCACACAAGCACATACAACAAGATCATTGTGGACATTGCTCCACCCATGAAGTCTCAGGTTAACAATTTTACCCTCTAGACTTTTTGCACACTGCTCAATTTCTCTTTCATGCATTTTATCCAGCAATTTGCCTGCAACATCTGCTCTGTTGGGTGGTCTTAATGACTGAACCATGTTAATGAAGTGTGCCTTCTCAATCATACGGAAAGGACAGTTTGTTGCATAAACAAACTGGACAACTTTTTAATCAGTTACTTCTTGTTGTAATCTGCTGGTTCTTGTCACAAACTTATCTATGGTTGTTTCTGGATGAAGGAGATTTTTTTTCTTTTTGCTACAGGTGATATACTGTGGCTGTGACATACATGATGTGACTGAAACACTATCTTTGGCAGATAACTCTGACACTATAAAAAATGCTGGTGATCTTGAAGGTGGATAGTCTTCAGAATCCTGTATGTTGAGGATGGATTCTCATAAACAAAATAAGTCAACACAGTTAATTAATTATTATAATCATACTCCTCATTTAGTATTACTCATTGCATTCACTGACACTCAGAACTACTTTAAAGGTGAAATTGTAGAAGGAAGATCTGCCTATTTCAGTTATTTATTTTTTTATCACAACTGCATCAAAAATGATAATACCATAGAGTAGCAACTATATTTTTTGCTCAAACATGAGAATTCAAGAATAATCCAGAAGGAAGACAGGCAGTCCTTAAGAAAGAAGTATGAAATAAAAAATTTCACCAACCTGAAGATCCTTCATGTTCAGACACGTTCCTCTTATCATCTTCAACACAGCTGAGTCCTGAGAAGGAGCAATTCTCATGATGTTGTTTCATTTGGGCAACCAGGCCTTGCATTTCTTTGTTGCACTGTTTGCATTTTGCACACATGCCTGTCTTACCCACAGGTAGAGGAACTTCATTAAAATATTCCCAAACTGGGTCTCTTTTACGGCCTACTGCCATTATAGGTTTTCCCTTCTAGTGAGAGAATGGTATGGTAGATCTCAAATCAATGAAGACTACACTCAGGCCAGGTCTACACTACCCCCCTAATTCGAACTAAGGTACGCAACTTCAGCTACGTGAATAACGTAGCTGAAGTTCGAAGTACCTTAGTTCGAACTTACCTTGGTCCACACTCGGCAGGCAGGCTCCCCCGTCGACTCCGCGGTACTCCTCTCGCCGAGCTGGAGTACCGCAGTCGACGGCGAGCACTTCCGGGTTCGACTTATCGCGTCCAGACTAGACGCGATAAGTCGAACCCAGAAGTTCGATCGCTCGCCGCCGAACTACCGGGTAAGTGTAGCCAAGGCCTCAGAAAGACCTCAAGACTTCTGGAATATGCTGCTCAAACAGTTTCACTTTTTTTTCTACTGCCTGTCCCTCCCTTCCCACATTTATCTCCAGACTTCTTCTCCTTGTCCAGATCTATTCCGCCCCCAACAATCTTCTATTCATTGAACTTTTTAAAACTTTGCACTTTAAGAGAGAGGTAAGGGATTGACTCTGTGTACACAAATTTGAAGAGGGACAATAGGGTTGAGGTCTGTTATTTCTCACCTCTCTATATTATTTATTTATTTATTTTAAAACATTTTTGCTGTTAACAAGTGTCATAACTATAAAGGGAAGGGTAACAGCCCTCCTGTGTACAATACTATAATCCCTCCTGGCCAGATACACCAAAATCCTTTTACCTGTAAACGGTTAAGAAGCTCAGGTAACCTGGCTGACACCTGACCCAAAGGACCAATAAGTGGACAAGATACTTTCAAATCTTGGTGGGGGGAAGGCTTTTGTTTGTGCTCTTTGTTTTGGGGGTTGTTCACTCTTGGGACTAAGAGGGACCGGACATCAATCCATGCTCTCCAAATCTTCTGAACAAGTCTCTCATATTTCAAACTTGTAAGTAACAGCCTGGCAAGGCGTGTTAGGTTTATCTTTGTTTTCTCAACTGTTCCTTTTGCTAGAGTGTTTACCTCTGTTTGCTGTAACTTTGAACCTAAGGCTAGAGGGGATTCCTCTGGGTTCTTTAAATCTGATTACCCTGTAAAGTTATTTTCCATCCTGATTTTACAGAGATGATTTTTACCTTTCTTTCTTTAATTAAAAGCCTTCTTTTTAAGAACCTGATTGATTTTTCCTTGTTTTAAGATCCAAGGGGATTGGATCTGGACTCACCAGGAGTTGGTGGGGGGGAAAGGGGAGGGGGAATGATTAATTTCTCCTTGTTTTAAGATCCAAGGGGTTTGTATTGGTGTTCACCAGGAAATTGGTGGAGGAGTCTCTCAAGGCTACCCAGGGAGGTTTGGGGGAGGAGACAGAGTTTCCCAAATGACTCGAACTATTTGGGTGGTGGCAGCAAAAGAAAAAGTAAAAATAAGCTTAGAGGTTTTCATGCAGGTCCCCACATCTGTACCCTAAAGTTCAAAGTGGGGAAGGAACCTTAACAACAAGCATGTTATCTCTGGAGACACAAATCCACAGTTTGAGAACTGCAAAACTAAGCATCTCTGATGGTATCTTCTAGACTGAGCACTGAGTCCCTTTGGGTAGATAGAAAGATTAACCTAAATAATCTATTGTGACTCTGGTGTTATCTGGACCAGTGATCTGCTAGGTCACTCCAATCCTTGAATCTGGGAGCCAGCCTTACCCTGCTCTGCTGTGAGAACCCCCACTCCTGGGCTGGTCACACGCAGCCTCTGGCATGTAAGCCGCTCCCTGCTACTTGCAAGTGAATGACACTAGCCAGTATCTCAGGTCCCAGACACAACCCTAGGAACCTCTGTCTTGTGGTGTCCAGTTGTGCCCACTGTATGCTGCAAGCTTATATAAATTCATCAGTTTAACAAAGAAATTGATATGTACCAGGTTTGTTATCCCAAGGGAAGCCTCTGACACACTTCAAAGCAAGCGCACTGCTTCAGGTAGAATAAACAAACAAATTTATTAACTATAAAGATAGATTTTAAGTGATTATAAGTCAAAGCATAACAAGTCAGAGTGGTTACCAAAATAAAATAAAATATAAGCACACAGTCTAAGCTCTCAACCCTATTAGACTGGGCAGCAACGAGATGAAGCAGTTTTTCTCACCCCACTGGATATTGCAGTCCTTAATATACAGGTTTGCTCCTTAAACCTGGGCCAATCTCCTGTGTTGGAGTCTTGTCTTCTTCTCAGTGTCTTGGTTGTTCACAACATAGATGGGGGCAGGAGAAGGGCCCAGTATGTTTCCACTCTGTCTGTTTTATACCCTCAGTCCATGTGCTTGGAAAACACAAGTCCAGGCATGTCTGGGAGGCATTGCTGAGTCGCAGGCCAGGTTGAGCAGCAATCCCCCTGGTGTGGCCTCATGCAGGTGAGTCATTGCATTGTAGCTCCCTTGCTGGACAATGGCTGTTGACGGGTTGTTTGATACCTCGCCCGGCGTTGGTTACTTTCCTTGCTGTTGCCTCTGGGGAGCTAATATCTGGCTCATTCCCCAATTTACATCATGTTTTAGTGACAACCATACAACACAATTCTCATAACTTCATATGCATTAAAGATATGCGTATATGGATAAAGTGGGAGTGAGGGACCGTCCGCCGAATTGCCGCAGAACAGCTGGACGTGCCGCCCCTCTCCGGAGTGGCCGCCCCAAGCACCTGCTTGGCAAGCTGGTGCCTGGAGCCGGCCCTGCAGGCGGGGATGCTAGTGGCAGGAGACGCTCCAGGGAGGAGGCACACAGGGGCAGCAGGCAGGGCCGGGGAGGAGACCCAGCCCCGAAGATTGGTGGAGCCAGGCCCACGGGACCTGAATTTGCTGGAGCCCAGGCACCAGGGGCCCATATAACTTGCCGCCCCTGTCTCTAGGACTCACTGTCTGTGGTTGTAACCCTTGCAGACAAGCCATTAGGGTTAGGTCTAAAGAGTTAACATTACTGAGAAAAGATTTTAGCTAACTGAATGGCTGGAACGTCCAGAGATATGGTGTTTACCACCCCCCCTTCCCCCATTCACCACAGGTGTATTTCAAAAGCACTGGTTCCCCTTGGGATACTGTCACTTGGTCGTCAGGTTGGGTCACTGGCTCTCCATTAGCCCCCCCCCCCCCCCGGAAAAAATATATTGCATGGATACAGACAGCTCTTGGCTTGAACCTGGGATGTTTATCTACATTCCAAACTTGCAAAGACTAGGGGAATGGGGGGAAAGGTTTATAAATTAGTGGTTTTTAAAAAAAGAAATTAGGGTTAACTCCGAATCTCGTGGGACTTGTTGTAACTCCACTGCCTTCCATGGCGTTGTGACAATTCACAACAGCCAAGGATCTGGCCCAATTGAGCTGAAATCTTACTCATGAAGAGTGAAAAATATTGCAGCCACTGAGGCCCAGGTGAGGAACATCTTCAGCTGATCAGAAGGACCAGAACCTTGTCCTCAACATGCAAGAGTGAAGCTCCTTCCTTGCCTTCCCCCCAACTGTGAGGAGGAGTGGGGAAAGATGTCTTTACAATATAGATCTACCCACTTTCTTTGCGGCGCAACTCTCCTCTGCTGAGAGACTGCGGTGCTAAGCACACAGCAGCCTGCTGTGTCGACACAGCCTTGTCGCTAAAAGTAGACATGTGTAAGCACTCTTCGTCGGCACTTTTGCCGACAAAATATTTCCACCCCCGACGAGCGGCATTTGCTTTGTCAGCAGGAGCGTGCTCCCGCCCACAAAGCGGCATTCACACTGCCGCTTGCCACAGCAAAACTTTTGTCTTTCCGGCAGGCTTTTTAAAGCACCTGTGAATGACAAAAGTTTTGATGATCAATTGGCAGTGTAGACAAAAGGGGGAGGAGAAATCACAGGGGAATCGGAGACCACAGGAAGCAACAGGCTGTGAAATGACAGCTCTGAATTTGGATGAGTGGCTATTAAAACAGGGACCTCTCGTCGTACATCTGCACAGGAACCAGCCACTAAAACGGTTTCTTTTATAACACTCCAACAATAATAGCCAGCTGTAAAACCTGGCTGACTGACGTGGTGAAGTGGTGCTAAGCCGGGTTAGGCAGCTGTTGTGCTGAGACCATAGCCTGTCATGTCACCCAATATCCTTTCGTTGTTTTCTTGTATTCCTCCTGTGTTTATCTGTACCCACATGTCTCCTCTTCCACTTGGATTGTAAGTGGATTCAGTGAAGACTGCCTTTTTTGTTCTGTATTTGGACAGTGCCTAACACAACAGGGGCTCCTACCTATTATCATCACCACAGCTGGACCATGGGTCCCCTCCAGAATTACCATCATTGTGGGCTAAATCCTCAGTTAATGTGGATTGTTGGAGATCTCTTGACTCTACCATGCACCCATGCACATTTAAACCAACTGGTCCCATTCCCTAATTTTATTTAAAATTTGTGTGTGTGGGGGGTGACATTATCTGATTATAATATGACCATAAAAACCAGTATTGCTACAACTATACCAAGTGTGATCACAGGTTTGGTCACAGAGACCCCCTTGAGACTGTCACTTGAAGTGCTGGGGTACCACTGAGAACAACTCTCCTGTCGGAATGGGCACCTCTGAACTCTGTCTTGCTGAGCTAGACATTCCCGGTCTGTTCCAGCACAGACTCAGAGATTGGGCAACACTCCTCAGACACTGAGAATCTCTCAGCCCTGGGGCTTCTCAGTTAACAGGGACTTTTCCAGCAACCAGTGTATGGCCTTTCTGGGAGCCTGAGCCCCAAATAAATCCATTTTACTCCATATAAAGTGTATGCAGGGTAAACTCATAAGTGTTCACCCTTATACTCCTGAAAGAGATATGCACCCCCTCCCCCAGGTAACAATTAATTAAGCTGGGTTTATTAATAAACAAAAGTTATTTTATTAAGCATAAAAATAGGATTTAAGTGGTTTTAAGTAATAACAGACAGAACAAAGTAAGTCACAAAGCAAAATAAAACAAAACACACAAGGCTAAGCTTAATAAACTAAGAAATCGGTTACAAATGATAACTTCTCATCCTAGATAAAAGCAACAGAGGGTCCTGTGGCACCTTAAAGACTAACAGAAGTATTGGGAGCATAAGATTTCGTGGGTAAGAACCTCACTACTTCAGATGCAGAAGTGAGGTTCTTACCCACGAAAGCTTATGCTCTCAATACTTCTGTTAGTCTTTAAGGTGCCACAGGACCCTCTGTTGCTTTTTACAGATTCAGACTAACACGGCTACCCCTCTGATACTGTCATCCTAGATATTACTTCAGGTAAAATCCTTCTCTGGTCAGTTGCCTTTTCTGACCTGGGTCCAGCCTGTTCTCTCCCACACCAGTGGTTTCAATCCTTTCGTTTCCAGGTGCTTTCAGGTATCTCTTTGGGATGGGATGAGTAAAAACCCTGCATTGTCTTTTTACTCCTGCAGCTGGTTCCTTTGTTGTTGTTTTGTTTATATCAAGGGGGTGTTTTTGGCTTTTAAGTTCAAGGAATGTTGAGTTCTAGCCCCTGCTCACACTCCCCCTCTAAACTCCCTCACAAAACTCCCCTGTTAGCCACTCCTGTTCATTACATTAACGAAGTCAAGTTATGAAAATATAACATGTTGGGTTTTTTTTTCAAAGACAGAATTCTTTGACTTTCTGTGCTTCAGTGGATTTTTGTTCAGCTCCGCTGCTGGTTGCAACCACTGTGTCTCTGAAGGTGCAGTAGTAGACCATGGAGTCGTTCTCTTCACTGGAGCTTTTCTTCAAATGGAAGGATTTGTTGTCTTGGACATGGTCAGCAAAGAACCCCAGCTTGTCCCCTTCATCTTGGCCACCCCCTGATGTTTTATTTCTCAGCCATAAATTTGGTACTTCATTGGGGTGTTGAATATACCAGAGGAGATAAGGGAATAGGATAGACTCATAGGTACATTCAATAATCAAAGGTGCTCCTTCTTTGACAAGAACGGTGCCTTCAGTTTGTGTGACCGAGTCTTCAAAGGTTCTGTGATGAACAAAGTGGGGGTGGGGGGAGAAGCTCCCTTTGATGGACACCTATATAGTTGGGGATTGGTCCTGCTTTGAGCAGGGGGTTGGGCTAGATGACCTCGTGAGGTCCCTTCCAACCCTGATATGCTATGCTATGAACCTAGCCAGCCAGTTAGCTGTAAAGTCCCTCTTGGTAGCTGTTCTCTGCTTGCTTTACCTGTAAAGGGTTAAAAAGTCCCCCAGGTAAAGAAAAAAAAGTGGGCACCTGACCAAAAGAGCCAATGGGAAGGTAGAACTTTTAAATTTGGGAAAGAAACTTTCCCTTTGTCTGTTGTTCTCCGGAGAAGGTGACACGGAGCAGCAATGCTGTGTAAGGCTTGAACCAGGTATGAAAATTCATCTTGCATACCTAGAAGAAATTATTTGGATAGGGAATGTTTAGTTAGACACAATCAGGTTTATTTCTTATTTTGGCTTGTGGATCTCCTCTGTGCTAACCCCTGATGCTTTTGGTTGGTGGTAACCTTTAAACTGAACCCCCAAGAAAGCTAGTTTGGGTGCTTAATTTTTGGAATTGCACTTTTAAAATCTAGCTTTTTAAAATCCTTGTGGGCCCCACTTCCTGCACTCGGAATGACAGAGTGGGGATTCAGCCTTGACAGGTCCCTTATGGGGGTGTCTAAACACCTTAGGGTGAGAATATTATTTGGGGGTAACCCTAACCTTAATTGCATCCAGACCCTTTAAACATTTAACCCTTCTGAGCCTAGTCTTTTTCAAGAGTGGTTGGGATTTGCAAAACAGCAATAGAAAGTATTTCAAGCTCGACAAATGAAAATGCTACTTACTTGAAATCGCAACCAGCAAAATAATTGACCCTGAGGTGAAGAACATGGTGGGAAGTCAATGGTTCTTGATCCGAACTGCTCTTATCACACACACCCCTCCGCCCCCAAAGAAAACCAATTGAGGAAAGGATCCGCCTTTTTATTTCCAACAGCTACCATAAAATTGTCTGTTTCAGAGTAAAGCCCTAAGGTTCTGTACTGTTTCCATTCATCTGTCTGTCTGGGTGCTTACAGCCTCCTGAGTGGGTGGTTCCCTCAGATCTGACATTCTCCTTGAGCTGAAGTGACAATATTTTAAACAGGGCTCGAACAGAAAGAGGAGGGGTTGGACTGCAAGAGGCTCAGAGCTCATAAGACACCAGAGAATAGAAGGAAGGCTGGGTCATGCAGAGATGAAATAGTGTTAAGATGAAACACAGCCTCCTTGTGGTCAAAGGCATCCACTGAGCAGGGATGTCATGATGGAAAATAGTGGTATATTGATGGGATGGGTTATATTAATCATAAATAGGAGTATATTTGTGGGAACTGGAGTCTATTGATAGGAAATAGGGTATTTTGTTGAGGGGAAATGCATTGATGAGAGATGGGGTACATTGATTGGATATAGAGTATATTGATGGAAAATAGGAGTATATTTGTGGTAAAGGTGAGGGTACTGATGGTAAATAGGATATATTGTTAAGAAAGAGGGTAAATTGCTGGGCATTAAGGGTACGTTGTTTGGATACTGGGTATATTGATGGAATATAGTGTTATGGTGATGGGGAAATTTTGATCTAGTGATATGAATAGGGTGTATTGATGGGTAATGGGGGTAGCTTTCTTGGGAATGGAGTAGACTATATATCTTAGTGTGATAATTGTGTTGCATAGCCACCTTTAGTATCTTCACACACCTTCATTGGTTTAACTAACTCTCTAAAAACTAAAACCTGTGGTTGAAACTAATGAAACCTCCTCGTGTTAATACAGTCTGAGTGTACTGTACCCATCAGGATAAGAGAACATAAGAACTGCCATACTGGGTCAGACCAAAGGTCCATCTAGCCCAGTGTCCTGTCTTCTGACAGTGGCCAGTGCCAGGTGGCCCAGAGGGAATGAATAGAACAGGTAATTATCAAATGATCCATCCCCTGTCCCCCATTCCCAGCTTCTGGCAAACAGAATAGCCATTGATGGGCCAATCTTCCATGAATTTATCTAGTTCTTTTTTGAACCCTGGTATAGTCTTGGCCTTCACAATAGCTTCTGGCAAAGAGTCCCACAGGTTGACTGTGTGTTGTGTGAAGAAATACTTCCTTTTGCTTGTTTTAAATCTGCTGCCTATTAATTTCATTGACCCCTTGTGTTATAAGAAGGAGTCAAAACACTTCCTTATTTACTTTCTCGTCCCCAGTCATGATTTTATAGACCTCAATCATATCCCCCATTAGTCATCTGTTTTCTGAGCTGAAAAGTCCCAGTCTTATTAATCTCTCCTCATATGGAAGCTGTTCCATACCCCTAATCATTTTTGTTGCTCTTTTCAGTACTTTTCCCAATTCCTATATATATATATATAGTTGAGATGGGGAGACCAGACCTGCATGCAGTATTCAAGATGTGGGTGTGAGCATACCATGAATTTATATAGAGGGACTGATAGTTTCTGTCTTACTATCTATCCCTTTCTTAATGATTCCCAACTTTCTGTTAGCTTTTTGACTGCTGCTGCACATTGAGTGGATGTTTTCAGAGATCTTTCTTGAGTGGTAACAGCTAATTTAGACCCAATAATTTTATATGAATAGTTTGGATTATGTTTTCCCAATGTGCATTACTTTGCATTTATCAACAGAGGGGACTTCAGTCTGCAGGGCTGAAGATTTGACACCTTGACTCTGCAATGGATTGACTGGGGTGGTGGAGTTTATGTATCTATATGTTGTTTTTTAAGTATCCTTCTGTTCTTTAAATGCTTGAGTCATTTTGCCTCTGCCCCTTTTTTGGCGCTCCCCGCTGGTCAGCCCTGGAGTGGGATATTAATTGCACAGGGGCTGCCCCTGGCTGTCACACTGTGTCGCTCAGAGCACAGAAATACACTGCTGCATCTCCAGCTTCACCCTGAGCATCTTTCTGTCCTCAGAGATGTGCAAATCTCCCTCTGGCTTGGGGCTAGGGCTTGTTTTGCTGTATCACTTAGCTATAAATTGAGGTCCCTGCCTAGGGAATTGCAGGTACCAGAAAATCCATTCATCTGTAACTGAGGGGTGAGTGCAAGTCAGGTTCAGGTCTCCTCCACCAGACGATTCTGCAGTGACACGCTGCTTGATATCAGTTCTGCCCAGGGCACCTAGGAAAGGAGACAAGGCAGAGAATGCATTTATTGGGCATGTAATGTATAAAGGGACTTAGGGCCAGCACCCCAAGGCCCTTTTCCTCATCCCTTATATAGCTCTCATTAACCAAGTTACAAAGCTGTCTACTAAACAGCTTAACAGAGAGATGAATAATTTCAGACAGTTTATTCCATAGTCAGTGGGTCCTGCTTCCAGGTTCACACTATGGCATGGGAACATGGGAGATTCTATCATAGAGTCACAGGACTGGAACACACCAGGCTGGAGAAGTTTTCTAGTCCAGTCCCCTGCATTCATGGCAGGACTAAGTATTATCTCCTAGACCCTCCCTGACAGGTGTTTGTCTAACCTGCTCTTCAAAATTTCCAGTGATGGATGTGACGGGTTCGGTCAGAGAGACCCCCTTGGGACTTCCACCTGATGTGCTGAGACTACCTCTGAACCCATTTTCCCTGCCAGCTTGGGACTTCAGAACCCTGCCTTGTTGAGCCAGGCACGCTAGCCTGCTGCAACCCAGACCCAGGATCTGAACCAGTCCCCCAAAGCTGCAGGCTTTAACTGAAAACCATTTAGCAGGTACTCCTGTCTCCAGCACCCAGATACCCAGTTCCCAATAGGATCCAAACCCCAAATAAATACGTTTTGCTCTGTATAAAACTTATACAAGGTAACCTCATAAATTGTCCACCCTCTATAACACTGATAGAGAGATATGCACAGCTGTTTGATCCCCCAGGTACTAATGGTTTACTCTGGGTTAATTAATAAACAACAGTGATTTTATTAAGTATAAAAAGTAGGATTTAAGTGGTTTCCAGTAATAACAGACAGAACAAAGTAAGTTACCAAGCAAAATCAAACAAAACACGCACGCCTAAGCCTAATACATTAAGAAACTGATTACAGATGAAATCTCACTCTTAGAGATGTTCCAATAAGCTTCTTTCACAGACTGGAATCCTTCCTAGTCTGGGCCCAATCTTTTTCAGACCAACATTGTAGTTTATAGCCTGGGTCCAGCAATCACCCACACCCCCATAGTTACTGTCCTTTGTTCCAGTTTCTTTCAGGCATCTCTTTGGGGTGGAGAGGCCATCTCTTGAGCCAGATGAAGACAAAATGGAGAGGCTTTCAGGGCCTTTTATATTCTCTCTCCTGTGGGTGGAAGCCCCCTTGTTCTTCTGTGCAAAGTCACAGCAACAAGATGGAGTTTGTAGCCACCTAAGCAAGTCACATGTCCATGAACCATTCAGCTTTTTGCAGGCCGAAGCCATTGTTTACATGTTAGTTTGAACATTCCCAGGAAAGCTCAGATGTGGATTGGTGTCTCCCAAAGTCTATTGCTAGTTAAGTACTCCCAATTACTTGAATAACCCCTCACACTATGTTGACCAAATCTGCCTTATGTGCTTCCTACAGCAAACACTTTAAATACAAGCATAGAGCCAACGCTCATAACTTCAGTTATAAAAATGATACCTGCATACAAATAGGATGAATGTATTCAGTAGATCATAACCTTTGCAAAGATATGTTACATGGCATATGTAGCATAAAACATATTCCAGTTATGTCATATTTACCCTCATAAGCATATTTCTATAAAGCATTATGGGGTGCAATGTCACAATGGAAATTCCATAATCTCCTTATCTCTCTATGTCAGAGGTGGGCAAACTATGGCCCATGGGACCGTTCTGCCTGGCCCCTGAGCTCCAGGCCCAGGAGACTCACCCCTGGACCCTCCCCTGCTGTTCCCCTTCCCCCCGCAGCCTCAGCTCACTGCGCCACCAGCGCAATTCTCTGGGTGGTGGGGCTGCGAGCTCCTGGGGTAGTGCAGCTGCAGAGCCCGGCCTGACCTGGTGCTCAGTGCTGCATGGTGCATGGCTGGCTCCAGCCATGCAGCACAGCTGCCTGTCCTGGTGCAGCCATGCTGCCAGTCACCGGTGCTCCAGGCAGCACGGTAAGGGGGCAGGGAATGGTGGAGGGGGGTTGGATAGAGGGCAGAGGAGTTCCGGAGGTGGTCAGGGACTGGGGGCATGGATAGGAATGGGGGCAGTCAGAGGGTGGGGAACGGGGGGTTGAATGGGGGCGGGGGTTCCGGGGTTGTCAGGAAGAAGGGGTGGTTGGATGGGGCAGGGGTCGGGGGTGCAGTCAGGAAGGAGAGGAGGAGTTGGATGGGGTGGCGGGAGGCAGTCAGGGGTGGAGGTTCTGGGGGGAGTTAGGGAGTGGGGGTGTGGATGTGGCAGAGGTCCGGGGGGGCAGTCAGGGGCAGGACCAGCTCCAGGGTTTTTGCCGCCCGAAGCAACAGAAAAAAAAAAAAGCCACAATTGCAATTGCGATCGGCGGCACTCCGGCAGCAGCTCCACCATGCCACTTTCTTCTTCAGATTGCTTCCCTCCGAGAGGGACCTGCTGCCGAATTGCCACCGAACAGCCCGACGTGCCACCCCTTTCCCTTGGCTGCACCAAGCACCTGCTTGCACGTGCCTGGAGCCAGCCCTGGTCAGGGGGGAGGGTTCCAGGGGCAGTCAGAGGACAGGGAGAAGGGGGGGTGGATGGGGCAGGGGTCCTGGGGGGGACAGTCAGGAACGAGAGGGGGGGTTGGATGGGGCGGCAGGGGGGCATCCTCAATATTTTCCTTTCCCATATTGAAATTAAAATTAAAATCAAGAAAGGTGATCTTGTGCTACAGTCCTGGGCTGAAACTCATGAGACCTAGGCAGCCAGTTCCTGGCTTTACCTGAAATCTCTCTGTGTGATCTTGGACTTAGTCTGGGAATCAAATTGGAATTTCTCCCCCCTGCAACACCTTAGAAAGGTCCGTGCTGGACCCCACAAGGCTTTGATAGCACAGAACAGACTGGCTGCAGTCTGTACAGGCAGGTGCTGTCAGACTTTAGGTGATAGAGATCGTAGAATATCAGGGTTGGAAGGAACCTCAAGAGGTCATCTAGTCCAACCCGCTGCTCAAAGTAAGACCAATCCCCAGACAGATTTTTACCCCAGTTCCCTAAATGGCCCCCTTAAGGATTGAATTTACAACCCGGGGTTGTAATGCTCAAACCACTGAGCTATCCCAACCAAGGATATGCAGAGGTCTTCCAAGGGGTACCAACTCACCTGGATATTGGCCTGGTTTTACAACAGGCTACATAAAAAGCACTAGCAAAGTCAGGACAAACTAAAATTTCATACAGACAACAATTTGTTTATACTGCTCGATATGCTATACATGGAAATTTAAGTACAATATTTATATTCTAATTGATTTAGTTTATAATTATGTGGTAACAATGACAAAGTCAGCCATTTGTCAGTAATAGTGTCCTGTGACACTTTTGTGTGTTTCATGTCTGATTTGTGTAAGCAAGTAGTTTTGAAGTGAGGTGAAACTTGGGGGTTCGCAAGACAGATCAGATTCCCGAAAGGGGTATAGTATGCTGGAAAGGTGGAGAGCCACTGCTTTAGGGGGCTGATCTTAAAGATATTTAGGCACCTAGTGGGACTGTTCAAAAGCAAATAGGTGTCTACATCTCACTGATTTCAGTGGGTGTCAGGCACCTAGGTACTTCTGTTTGTTTGGGGGATTTTTTGTTTGTTTGTTTCCTTGTTTGTTTTACAAAATCTCTCTGCTGCTTGTGTCTTTTCGGAGTTTAGTTTAAATTGTGTTTGAAGACATTCATGGTAAGTTTTGAATTCATAAAACTTCATCGTGCAGAAATGAGAGAGACTCAGGCCAGGAGGGGGGAAAGAGAGAGTATTTACTGAGGTGGATAGGAAATTAACCCTTTAGTCCCCGTGTGGCTCCTGCCAGTCCGCACACCAGCTCTCCGCTCCTGCGCAGTTTTTGCACAGCTCCCCAGCTGGCCCGTGTCACTGTGTCGCTCGCGGCGCAGTAATAGGTCGCGGAGTCGCTCAGTTCACTGGACGGTTTCCACAGGTGGAAGGATTTGTGCTTTTTATCGTGGGTGGCATCGAACCCTTTTCTGATCCCTTCATCCGAGTCGTCCCGTCCCACATCCCTCAGGAGGAGTGTGAGGGCCTGGCTGGGGAACTGCACGTACCAAAAGGGGTAAGGAGTAGTAGTCACAGGAAACTGATAGGTACAATTCAGATGCACCGGTTCCCCTTGGGAGATGGTAACGCTGCCTTCTGTTTGGGTCACTGAATCTGCTCCACAGCTGCCTTCTGTGGGAGGAACAGAGCAGAAGACACACACTCAGATAGAACAGAACTGGAGCGGAGACACTCTGAGAGAACATGCAGGTGACAGATTCCAACAATGCAGCAGAAACATGATAAACACGGATACAATAGAAATGCGGTAGATTCACTAAGGGTACGTCTTCACTACCCGCCGTATCGACAGGTAGCAATCGATTTATCCAGGATCGATATATCACGTCTCATTAAGACACGATATATTGATCCCCAAACCCGCTCACTGTCGACTCTGGAACTCCACCAGAGTGAACAGCGGTAGCGCAGTCGACGGGGGAGCCGCGGCCGTCGATCCCGCGCCATCTGGACCCCAGGTAATTTGATCCAAGATACTTCGACTTCAGCTACGCTATTCGCGTAGCTGAAGTTGGGTATCTTGGATCGATCCCCCCCCTCAGTGTAGACCAACCTTCTGACATAATAGAAACACAGAGTCTGCACTGGGGGACCATGCAAGCAAAAATAATATTTAGGCTCGGATATAATAGAGAATATTGACAGTCAGAGCCAATACAAACATGCTAGATACAATTGGATATAATATAAGTACTTCGTGATCTTAGGCTCTGAAACAAATTACATTTTGAAGGCAGGGTAAAGACATGGTTCCACAGAATGTACCAAAGTCGAGGGAGAGAGACTGTGACTCACTTAGAATAGCTACTGTGACTATAACAACGGAGAGCCACACTGGAGCCATCCTTGGTTGGGTTAATGATCCTTTGGCTAAACAGAGCTGATTTCTTAATCCCACAAGAACTGATTTGTCTTCTTGGCTAGTAGCTCCGTTGAGAAAAGGCAAGAATTCGGTTCTGTAAATGGTGCCTTAAAAACGTGTGTTGTATCTCTTGCCAGAAGCTGCCACTTGTCGGAACAGCATGAACCCAACTTCACAGGAGTGATTCTCTCTGCTCTGTAAATCCTTCTCAGTGGTACTGTCAGAAATGGTAACGTTTGCAAGGCAAAGGAGTCTAGGCTGTCAGAGAACACGGGAGAGAAGAACCGGCTGTTACTTGTATTATTTATCTTCTAGCACCACACCGCCCCCTGGTGGCAAAATGTGATCACAAGTGGGAAATGATTGCAGCAGATTTTCGTACACCTTTGCCAGTAAAACGGCGTTTCTCATGGCAATAGTGAGTATTTTTCTGATGCAAGACGTGAGGATGGTCTTCTAAAGACTTTCTGTCACTCTGTCTATGCGTCCTGGGCAGGTGAAGATCCCAACGGGGATAAGGAGTAGCAGAGGCAGAAAATTGATAGGTACAAGTCAGGTGGACAGGATCCCCTTGGGAGCTAATAAAGCTGCCTTCAATTTGGGTCACTGAGTCTGCTCCATAGGTGCCGTCTGTGGGAGGAACAGAGCAGAACAAACACACTCAGATAGAACAGAACCGGGACTGATACATCCCGAGATAACATGAATGTAACAGATACCAACAACGCAGAAAACATATTATCGATAAACACAGATATAGTAGAAACGTAGTAGATTCATGCACTGAGAGACCATGTAAGTATAAATGGATACAATCAGATAGAACAGCAACATAATATTTAGACTCGGATATAACAGGGAATATTGACACTCAGAGAAATCACACAAAATACATGCAGTCAGATATAATAGAAATAATATTTATGCTCAAGTATAATAGAGAGCACTGATACTATAAAGAGTATAAACATAACAGATACAATCGGATATAAGCACTTCGTGATTTTAGGGAATGAAACAAACTAAATTACAAAGACGGGATACAGACATGGTTCCATAGAATGTAACAAAGCTGAGGGAGGGAGGGAGCAAAGGAGGTTTAGGTTGGACATTAGGAAAAACTTCCCAACTGTCAGGGTGGTTAGGCACTGGAATAAATTGCCTAGAGAGGTTGTGGAATCTCCATCATTGGAGATTTTTAAGAGCAGGTTGGACAAACACCTGTCAGGGATGGTCTAGATAATGCTTAGTCCTGCCATGAGGGCAGGGGACTGGACTAGATGACCTCTCGAGGTCCCTTCCAGTTCTATGATTCTATGAAACAGAAAATGTTACTCGAATAGCTGTGACTATAAGAACATAAGAACAGCCATATTGGGTCAGACCAAAGGTCCATCCAGCCCAGTATCTTGTCTACCGACAGTGGCCAATGCCAGGTGCCCCAGAGGGAGTGAACCTAGCAGGTAATGATCAAGTGATCTCTCTCCTACCGTCCATCGCTAAGGACACCATTCCTTACCTGTCCTGGCTAATAGCCATTAATGGTGTGGAAGCAGAGAAAGAACTGACAAGAAGGGGATTGCAATGCATGACAGTTTGTTAACAAGAGTCAGGCTAACTGTAACCCTAATAATGTGAGATTTGTAGAAGCGAGGAATGTGTGAGGCGAGTGGGAAAGAACTGTGTGAGAAGTTGTTGCGACCTTGTGTAGATAATGTGTAGATAATATGGAATGTAGACTAAGAGCAGGGCCGGCTTTAGGCCGATTCAGCCGATTCGGCTGAATTGGGCCCCGCGCCAAGAGGGCCCCGCGCTGCAGCTGTCCACCCCGCCCCCAGCTCACTTCCCCCTCCTCCCCTCCCCTGAACGCTCCGCCCCCTCCCCTGCTTCCCGCGAATCAGTGATTCGCGGGAAGTCTGAAAAGAAGCACCGGTCTGCAGCACAAGGTAAGCTGGGGTGGTGGGGGCGGGAGAAGGGCTCCGGGGAGGCTCGGCCTGTTCCCGCAGGCCCCAGCAGCTCTGGCCCGGCTTGGCTCCAGCCCGGTCCCCGCGGCTCAGGTCCTCCCCCCCCCCGCGTGGCTTCCGCGGCGCGGCTCGGGTCCCCCCCCGGTGCGGCGTGGCTCGGGTCTCTCTGCCCCCCCGCGGCGCGGCGCGGCTCGGGTCTCCCCGCCCCCCCCGTGGCGCGGATCGGGTACCCCCGTCCTCCCCCATCGGCGTGGATCGGGTCCCCCCATTCCCCCTCCCGTGGCGCGGCGCGGGTCCCCCCATCCCCCCGCGGCGCGGCGCGGCTCAGGTCCCTCCGTCCCCCCGCGGCGCGGCTCGGGTCCCCCCGTCCCGTCCCCCCCACTCCCACGGCGCAGCTCGGGTCCCCCCATCCCGTCCCCGGGCCCCCACTCCCGCGGCGCGGCTCGGGTCCCCCCAGCCCGTCCCCCCCACTCCCGCGGCGCGGCTCGGGTCCCCCCGTCCCCCCGCGGCGCGGCGCGGCTCAGGTCCCTCCGTCCCCCCGTGGTGCGGCTCGGGTCCCCCCGTCCCGTCCCCCCCACTCCCACGGCGCGGCTCGGGTCCCCCCGGCCCGTCCCCCGGCCCCCACTCCCACGGCGCGGCTCGGGTCCCCCCGTCCCGTCCCCCCCCACTCCCGCGGCGCGGCTCGGGTCCCCCCGTCCACCCGCGGCGCGGCTCGGGTCCCCCCGTTCCTCCCACTCCCGTGGCGCGGCTCGGGTCCCCCCGTCCCATCCCCCCCCCGCGGCGCGGCGCGGCTCGGGTCCCCCCATCCCATCCCCCCCCCCCGCGGCGCAGCGCGGCTCGGGTCTCCCCGGCCCGTCCCCCCCCCGCGGCGCGGCTTGGGTCGGGTCCCCCCGTCCCCATCCCCCCCCCCGCGGCGCGGCGCGGCTCGGGTCCCCCCGTCCCCGTCCCCCCCCACGTGGCACGGCGCGGCTCGGGTCCCCCCATCCCATCCCCCCCCCGCGGCGCGGCGCGGCTCGGGTCCCCCCGTCCCGTCCCCCCCCCCCCCCGCGGCGCGGCTCGGGTCCTGGGGGCGGGGCTTGCTGCAAGCCCCGCCCCCAGGAATCAGGCCCCGCTCTTGCTAAAGCCGGCCCTGACTAAGAGTCTACATTAGTGAGCAAAACAAGATATCAGAATGACCTATGTATAAACAAAATGCAGCTGTTGCTCATTATTGTCTGTAACAAAAGGCATAAATGCTTGCTGTAATTGTTTACCTGTTGAGAGACCTGTTCAGCTCTCTCCCTCTATGCAATTGATAGAGAGAAAATAAAAGTATCTGACTTGCTGTACCCAAACAAAAAGTGAGAACTCTGTTATTCTGACAATGGACTTAACCTCCATGCATTTATCCAGTTCTCTTTTAAAACCTGTTATAGTCCTAGCCTTTACAACCTCCTCAGGCAAGGAGTTCCACAGGTTTGACTGTGCGCTGTGTGAAGAAGAACTTCCTTTTATTTGTTTTAAACCTGCTGCCCATTAATTTCATTTGGTGGCCCCTAGTTCTTATATTATGGGAACAAGTAAATAACTTTTCCTTATTCACTTTCTCCACATCACTCATGATTTTATATACCTCTATCATATCCCCCCTTAGTCTCCTTTTTTCCAAGCTGAAAAGTCCTAGCCTCTTTAATCTCTCCTCATATGGGACCCGTTCCAAACCCCTCATCATTTTAGTTGCCCTTCCCGCGAGAATTGATTTGTCTTCGTGTCTGAAGGGCGAAGTGGGCTAGACTGGCGCCCGGGGCGGGCAGAGAGCGGGGGACACAAGAACAGGCTGTTACTTGTATTATTTATCTAGCACCACAACGCCACCTCGTGGCAAAGTTTCTGACACCTTTGTCAATAGAGCGAGCGAGTATTTTTCTGATGTAAGCGGTGGGACGCTCTGGTAAAGACTCTCTCTGTCTATGTATCCAGGGCTGGGCAGGTGAAGATTCCCCAGCTATTCAGTACCAGTTTTCCTATAGAATGTGAATTTCCCCACACCGGGATCGTGGCGGAGTTTGTGTGTGTATTGGTTTAGTTCTAGTGACATTGAGCTGTCTGGTTGCACTTTCCTTCAAGAACGGGTCTGGGAGCAGCTTTCACCGGAGTTGTTCATCCGCGGGTAGATGTGTTCTGGGCTTTCCTGGTTTTACCTAAAACAGATGCTTTTCACTTAGGCCGGTGATGCATGACCTTCTTCATTCCCCAGATGGTAAAACTGCGAATTAGGGCAGAGATGTAAAAAAACAGAGCGCTAAAGTGTGTGTGAGGGAGAGAGAGATTTCTGTTAAAGATCTGCAGACTCCCCGCGCCCCGCAGTCGACTCCAATGCCCTCACAGCCCCTGCCCGGTTTTTGCTCAGCGACCCTGCTGCTCTGTGTCACTGTGTCTCTCACGGCGCAGTAATAGGTCCCCGAGTCGCTCACTTCGCTGAACGGTTTCCACAGGTGGAAGGATGTTGGGTTTTTTCCGGATTTTGCATCGAACCCTTTTCTGATCCCTTCATCCGAATCCTCCCTTCCCACATCCCTCAGGAAGAGCCTGGGGGGCTGGTTGGGGAACTGCACGTACCAGAAGGGATAAGGAAACCCAGAAATCTGATATGTACAGTTCAGACGCACAGGTTCCCCTTGGGAGATGATAACGCTGTCGTCAGTTTGGGTCACCGAGTCTGCTCCATAGATGCTCTCTGTGGGGGGAACAGAGCAGAGTAGAACAGACACACTCAGATAGGACAGAACCGAAGCTGAGACACTCAGAAATAACACGCAGGGTAACAGATACAAACAAGGCAGCAAAAACGCTAGAAAGACTATAAACATAATAGATACAATCAGATATAAGCACTTCCTGATCTTCGGCATTTAAAATAAATTATGAAGACACAATACAGACATGGTTCGATAGAATGTATCAAATTTGAGAACACTGAATGCTACTCACTTAGAATAGCTGTGACTACAACAGCGGAGAGCCAAGTGGGAGCCATCCTTGGGTTCATGATTCTTTGACTAAACAAAACGAATTTACTAATCCCGAAAGAATTTATTTGTCTTCTTGGCTAGTAGCTCCAGCTTAAGGAAGGCAAGAATTCTGTCCTATAAAAGGTGCCTTTAAAATGAATGTTGTATCTCTGAGCAGGAGCTGTCAGAATAGCATGAAGCCAACTTCGCACGAGTGATTCTCTCTGCTCTGTAAATCCTCATCACTGGTACTGTCAGAAAGAGGAGAATCGAAAAGGCAAAGGGGGCTAGACTGGCCTCAGGGACGGCCAGGGAGCATGGGAAAGAAGAACGGGCTGTTACTTGTATTATTTATCTTCTAGGAACACACCGCCCCCAAGCGGCAAAATGTGATCACAGTGGGAAATCGCTTAAACAGTTTTTCTTACACCTTTGCCAATAGAGACAGTATTTTTCTGATGCAAGAGATGGGATGTTCCGGAAAAGACTCACTGTTTATCAATGTATCCTGGGCAAGTGAAGATTCTTCAACTGCTCAGTACCAGTTTTCCTATAGAATATGAGCTTCTACACCATGATCATGGCAGAGTTCGTGTCTTTTTATTTCTTTAGTTTTAGTGATATTGAACTGTCTGGTCACACTTTCCTTCGAGAACAGGTCTGGGGGCAGCTTTCACCAGAGTTGCTCACGAGAGGGGGGATGTGTCCTGGTCTTTCCTGATTTTACCTTATTTAGTGATTCGTGAAATTCAGCATCATTTCTCAGATGGCAAAACTCCGGATTAGGGCAAAGAAGGAAAACGGAGAGAGCTAAACTGTGTGTGTGAGAGAGATTTTAGTTCCAAATTCATTGTTTGCAGACTCCCCCCTTTCGGCTCCTGAGTCACCTCCACACCCAGGTGCCCGCCTCTGCCTCCCCGCAGCTCCGCACATCCCCTCCCTGCGCGGTTTTTGCTCAGCTCCCGTGTTGGTCCGTGTCACTGTGTCTCTCGCGGCGCAGTAATAGGTCGCGGAGTCGCTCAGTTCACTGGCCGGTTTCCACAGGTGGAAGGATTTGTGCTGTTTACCGTGGGTGGCATCGAACCCTTTTCTGATCCCTTCATCCGAGGCCTCCCGTCCCAGGTCCCTCAGGAAGAGCCTGGGGGGCTGGCTGGGGAACTGCACGTACCAGAAGGGATAAGCAGGGACAGAAAATTGGTAGGTACAATTCAGACGCACCGGGTCCCCTTGGGAGATGATAACGCTGCCTTCAGTTTGGGTCACTGAGTCTGCTCCATAGCTGCCTTCTGTGGGGGGAACGGAGCAGAACAGACACACTCAGATAGAACAGAACCGGAGCTGAGACACTCCCAGACAGCGGTGCTGGAACAATTTTTATAGTGGGGGTGCTGAAGGCGGAAGCCATGTATTTGGGTTGTTAGGAGAACTTCCAGCCGCGGGATGCGGCAGCACCCCTAATTCCAGCACGTGTGCTCCCAGATAACATGCATGTAACCGAGAGAAACAGCGCAACATGACATGATCGATGTCGAAATAGAACTGTAGCAGATTCCCTTAGTTATACTAGAAACGTAAGGAATGCGCAGAGAGACCATATAAACGTAATAGATACACTAGGAACGTAATTTAATTCGGATACAATGGAAACAGAATATTGGCACTCAGAGACAATACAAGCTAGATACATTTAGACATAATATAAACAAGTTCGTGACCTTAGGCATTGAAACAACCTCAATGGGGAAGACAGGATAAATATACGGTTTCATAAAATGTGAGGAAGCTGAGAACTAGAATCTTACTCACTTAGAACAGACACGATTATCACAGCTGAGAGCCAAGGCAGAGTCATGTCCGGACTTAAGGATTCTTCGAGGAAACAGAGCTAGTTCCTAAACCAATAAGAATTTGTATATTCCTGTCTTGTTGCTTCAGTTCAGAGAAGGCGAGAATGTTGTACCCAAGAAGGTGCCTTTAGAAATGTACCCGGTACCTCTGTTCTGGAGCTGTGATTAAGCTAAATAACATTGATCTAACGTCACCTTCTGTGCTCTGTAAATGCTGCGGGATGGCGCTGTCACGAGATGGGAGCGGTTGAGGGGCAGAGTTTGGGGGAGGGGGAGAGGGTTGTTTGCTGGTAGGAGAATACTCCGGGCAAGAACAGAGCCGAATCATCTCATTGGTGTGTTTTTCTAGATCAGCTCTGCCCCCGCGTGGCAAAAGGCCTAAACTAGTGGTTTCAGAGTAACAGCCGTGTTAGTCTGTATCCGCAAAAAGAAGAACAGGAGTACTTGTGGCACCTTAGAGACTAACAAATTTATTAGAGCATAAGCTTTCATGGACTACAGCCCACTTCTATGCATCCGAAGAAGTGGGCTGTAGTCCACGAAAGCTTATGCTCTAATAAATTTGTTAGTCTCTAAGGTGCCACAAGTACTCCTGTTCTTCTTTAAACTAGTGGGAGACAAGGGGTGAGGTAAAACCCCTTGTGTACGTGCACCGACACAAGAAATGATACAAAGTTTGTTTGTTTTTTTCTCTTACTTAATTGGCCTCTCAGAGTTGGTAAGACAACTCCCACCTGTTCATGCTCTCTGTATGTGTGTATATATATCTCCTCAATATTTATTCCACTCTACATGCATCCGAAGAAGTGGGCTGTAGTCCAGGAAAGCTTATGCTCTAATAAATTTGTTAGTCTCTAAGGTGCCACAAGTACTCCTGTTCTTTTTGCGACTTCTGTTGGTGAGAGAGAGACAAGCTTACGAGACACACTATCTCCCATAGAAGTTGGGCCAGTACAAGCTATTACCTCATCCACCTCGTGTCTCTGATCTCCGGGGACTGACAGGGCTACAGCTACTCTGCATAAATTAGTGGGGGAAATATTTTAGCAGAATTGGATTTCCTGATAGTTTGCAGTCGGAATGTACAGGAAAAAAATAATGGCTATACCTGGTGCAGGGCAATGCCTGGTGTAACAAAGCCCTTGTCTGTCTATGATGTATCTGTGCAGGGTGTAACCTCACGCACCTTGTCTCTGTGTGTATGTGTGTGTCCTTTTCACTGCAGCACCACCCCCCTCAGATACTTACCTGCTTTTTCTACATAGTATAATTTTCCTGCCAGAACACGGGCGTACCCGACTTTTATCAGAGGAAATGGGAGTTTTGCGCTTTGGATTGTTTCATACTTTGCAGTGAAATTTGTTTAATCCAGTTCCCCATAATTGCACAGTTGGAAAAATCCTGGATTCGAGCAAACCAGTCGAACCAACCGTGGGTCGCAGCAGAGACCCCAGTAGATCCTGTAACCCATTTAGCCCCCGAGTAGTTACAGACACACATACCCCACAACCCCTGTGCGGTTTTTGCGCAGCTCCCCTGCCGGTCTGTGTCACTGTCGCTCACGGCGCAGTAATAGGTCGCGGAGTCGCTCAGTTCGCTGGATGCCTTCCCCAAGTGGAAGAATGCTGGTTTTCTCTCGGCTTTAGCGTTGAATCCTCTCCTGACCCCCTCGTCCGAGTCCTCCCTTCCCACGTCCTTCAGGAAGAGCTGCAGGGGCTGGTTGGGGTCCTGCACGTGCCAGGAGGGGGAAGGGTACCCAGAAAACTCATAGGTGCAGTTCAGAAGCACAGGGTCCCCTCGGAGACTAAAACGATCCCTTCCGTTTGGTTCACCGAGTCTCCCTCGATCCGTTCTGTGGGGATAACAAAGCAGAACAGATCCACTCAGAGGTAATACAATCCCAGCACATGGCCTCTCATATAACACACACATAATACAATCATATTATAATAACATATTAAACTCAGAGCAGATCCAGGCAGATATAACATGCCCATAACCGATACCCATATATGAGTTCATATACCATAAACTCTCAGAAAGCAACAGAGGGTCCTGTGGCACCTTTGAGACTAACAGAAGTATTGGGAGCATAAGCTTTCCTGGGTAAGAACCTCACTTCTTCAGATGCAAGTAATGGAAATCCTTATGCTCCCAATACTTCTGTTAGTCTTAAAGGTGCCACAGGACCCTCTGTTGCTTTATACAGATTCAGACTAACACGGCTACCCCTCTGATACATAAACGCTCAATTCATTCGCTCATGTACAATATGCACGCAAGAGACACTCCTATAAAATAGTCAGAGAGTCCTACATTATAGGACTAGAAGCAATCGCTGTGATCACCTGGCCTGAACTTCTCCGTAGCACAAGCCAGAGGGTTTCCCCACATTAATTCCTGTTAAAGCCTGGGCAGATCTTTTAGAAAAACATCCCATCTTGATTTTCAAATGGTCAGTGATGGAGAATCCACCAGGACCCTGGGTGAATTGCTTCAATAATCCTGCCTGTTTAAAAAAATGCACTTTATTTCTAGCTTCAAATCCCAGCCATTGGCTCATGTTCATACCTTTTGTCTGCTAGCGTTAATAGGTCCCCCCTCCCCCCACACACACATATTGTATTGAACAGACTGATCAAGTCTCCCCTTAACTTTCTCTTTGTTAAGCTTAAACAGTTCGATACTCCGGAGTCTGTCCCCATGAGGCAAGTTTCCCAATATACTCATCCTCTAGACACACACTGATGTAATCAACACACCAAGATCACAGGAATGGAAACAAATTCAGCTACTAAAAAAATGCCAGTGCGACCAGCTGGAAGAATAAATTTGTAGGAAGCTGAGAGACATTTGGATTTTACTTACTGAGAACAAACACCATTAGAACAGCCAAAACCCAAGACAAATGCTTTGTAGGGGATCCAATGGGTCTGGTGAAGAAGGAGTGTGAGGTTCTGTCATGAATATAGGGGGAAGAGAAGCAACCTCTATGTATGCAGTAGCATAAAATCCCTCTTTGGCAGTTGTACCGGATTACTTTATCTGTAAAGGGTTAAACAGTTCAAATAATCTCGTTGGCATCTGACCAGAAGGACCAATGAGGAAAGAAGATACTTTCAGATCTCTGGGGAAGGATTTTCTTTGATTGGTTGGTTGTTGGGTTTTTTGTTGTTGTTGTTGTTGTTTTTGTTTGTTTTTTACTTTTATTTTTTTGTTTTGTTTTGTTCTGTGTGTTGTTCCCTCTCCAGATGGAGGGAGAAGCCAAGCAAGTACAACATCTCCTGAAAATATACCTGAAATAATCCATCTAAAACCACAGAAACAGTGAGTAGGGCAAGGAAATGTGTTAGCTCTCTTGTTTTGGCTTGTGAATTTCCCTGTGCTACAGAGGTAGTTTCATTCCTTTTTTTGTAACTGTGAAGCTCAGCCCAGGGAGGAATCCTCTGTGTTTAAAATCTTTTTATTACCCTGTAAAGTTACCTTCCATCCTGATTTTGCAGGTGTGATTCTTTTACTTTTTTCTTTATAAATAAAGTTCTTCTTTTAAGAACCTGATTGATTTCAGTGTCCTCGAGATAAAGGGTCTGGTCTGTGCTCACATTGCTAAGGCAACTGGTTGGTATTTTATTCTCAAGCCTCCCCAGAAAAGGGGGTGAAGGGGCTTGGGGGGTATTTTGAGGGATAGGGATTCTGGCAGCAATATCAGTCTAAGGAATTAGTGCCTTAGAGAAGTTTTAATCTATGCTGGTAGAATTTAAACTTCGGGTCTTTCATGTGGGTCGCCACATCTGTACCCCAGAGTTCAGAATGGGGGGGCACCCTGACAGGTCCTAACACCTAAAAGGATTAATTTCTTAATTAATGAATATCTAGCAGCCCCAGACAAGAGAGGGGAAGAATTTTGCCCTTCCCCCCACATGGTTTGCCTTAGGGTATGTCTACTCTACAAAATTAGGTCAAATTTATAGAAGCCGGCTTTATAGAACTCGGTTGTATACAGCTGATTGTGTGTGTCCCCACATAAAATGCTCTAAGTGCATTAAGTCGGTGGACCGCGTCCACAGTACCGAGGTTAGTGTCGACTTCCGGAGCATTGCACTGTGGGTAGCTATCCCACAGTTCCCGCAGTCTCCTCCGCCCATTGGAATTCTGGGTTGAGATCCCAATGCCTGAATGATGCAAAACAGTGTCGCGGGGGGTTCTGGGTACATGTCATCAGGCCCCTCCCCCTCCATCAGAGCAACAGCAGACAATCGATTCAGGCCTTTTTACCTGGGTTATCTTTGCAGACAACATACCACGGCAAGCATGGAGCCCGCTCAGCTCAGCTCACCGTCACCATATGTCATCTGAGTGCTGGCAGACATGGTACTGCATTGCTACACAGCAGCAGCCCCTTGCCTTTTGGCAGTAGATGGTGTATTACGAGTGGTATCCATCATCATCATATTCCAGTTCGATCAGAGGCACCTGGGCAGACATGCTTTGTCTCCTGGAGACTCAATCCTGCCAGCAGTCCTATTGAACTGTCTTGATGATGATGGCTATCAGTCGTAGTACAATATTTTCTGCCAAGCACCCAGAAGATGCTGAGGGCTATCAGTCATGCTGCACCGTCGGCTGCCAGCTTAAGATGTAAAAAATAGATGGACCAGATTTGTTCTATATTCATTTGCTTCCCCCTCCCTCCGTGAAATCAACGGCCTGCTAAACCCAGGGTTTTGAGTTCAGTCTTTGTGGGGGGCCATTCTGTGTGACAGTTGTTTGTGTTTCTCCCTGATGCACAGCCAGCTTTCTTGATTTTATTTCCCTGTACCTGTACGCCATGTCGTCACTCGCCCCTCCCTCCTCCATCAGATACTAGTTTCGCGCCTTTTTTCAGACCAGACGCCATAGCACTGGGATCATGGAGATCACCGCGGCAATTATGAGCACTATGAACACCACGCGCATTGTCCTGGAGTATACGCAGAGCCAGGACATGCCAAAGCAAAACCAGGACCAGCTGATGAGGCGATTGCAGCGCGGCGACGAGAGTGATGAGGAAATTGACATGGACACAGCCCTCACACAAGGTACGGGCCCCAGCAATGTGCAAATCATGGTGTTATTGGGGCAGGTTCATGCCGTGGAACGCCGATTCTGGGCACGGGAAACAAGCACAGACTGGTGGGACCGCATCGTATTGCAGGTGTGGGACGATTCCCATACACGTTAACAGACTTTTCCAGTAGCTGTACTGGCCGCGATTGCAAGGGCAAATTAATCATTAATCATTAAAAACACTTGCTTATAAACCATGTGTAATATTTACAAAGGTACACTCATCAGAGGTCCCTTGTGTGCCCTCAGGATCTGGGAGCACTCCTTGGGTGAGTTCGGGGGTTACTGGTTCCAGGTCCAGGGTGATAAACATATCCTGGCTGTTGGGGAAACCAGTCTCTCTGCTTCCTTGCTGTGAGCTATCTTCATTGTCTTCATCCTCATCTTCCTCGTACCCCGAACCCGCTTCCCTGTTGCGTGATTCTCCATTGATGGAGTCAAAGCACACAGTTGGGATAGTGGTGGCTGCACCCCCTAGCATCGCATGCAGCTCCGCGTAGAAGCGGCATGTTTGCGGCTCTGCCCCGGACCTTCCGTTTGCCTCTCTGGCTTTGTGGTAGGCTTGCCGTAGCTCCTTAATTTTCACGTGGCACTGCTGTGCGTCCCTGTTATGGCCTCTGTCCTTCATTGCCTTGGAGACCTTTTCTAATATTTTGCCATTTCTTTTACTGCTACGGAGTTCAGCTAGCACTGATTCATCTCCCCATATGGCGAGCAGATCCCGTACCTCCCGTTCGGTCCATGCTGGAGCTCTTTTGCGATCCTGGGACTCCATCACGGTTACCTGTGCTGATGAGCTCTGCGTGGTCACCTGTGCTCTCCACGCTGGGCAAACAGGAAATGAAATTCAAACATTCGCGGGGCTTTTCCTGTCTATCTGGTCAGTGCATCTGAGTTGAGAGTGCTGTCCAGAGCGGTCACAATGAAGCACTGTGGGATAGCTCCCGGAGGCCAATAACGTCGAATTCCGTCCACACTACCCCAATTCTGACCCGCTAAGGCTGATTTTAGCGCTTATCTTCTCATCGGAGGTGGAGTAAAGAAACCGGTTTAAAGGGCCCTTTAAGTCGAAAAAAAGGACTTTGTCGTGTGAACGTGTCCAGGCTTAATTCGATTTAACGCTGCTAAATTCGACCTAAACGCGTAGTGTAGACCAGGCCTTAGAAAGCTGAACAGTCGAAGCTAGAACTGATAGCCTGCCTGGGCCATGGCTCTCCCTGCTCTGCACCTGGAAATGGGCGTGATAGAGAGAGGGGGATGTGGGCCTGGGGGCAGGGAGGCAGGACCATAGGCGCTGACTCCGTGGGTGCTCCAGGGCTGGAGCACACATGGGGAAAAATTGGTGGGTGCTCTGCACCCACTGTAGAACTGATGAATGAAATTGTTTTTAATTGTAGTAGGTATAATGTGTGTGTATTGGGATTAAGATATTAGTTATTGGTCATAAATCAAATTGTTATCATAATAAATGTGGCATCTTTGTCTTGACCCCTAAAACGATCCTGTATAAGTTTGTGGGACAACATTTTGGTAGAGAATGCGAAAGGGGGAGCAAGCATAGAATCCACAGTTATTATAAAACTGGTGTGCACGCCGCCAGCTTTAGCAAGCCTGGCACTATAGGAAAAAGAGCGTAAACTTTCAGTTAATTAACCAAACTCTGAAGGATATAGGAGTTTAGGTTTAAATTGTGTTCTAGAGGTACATACACCCTCAGCCGTAGCAAGACTGAGCTAAAGAGGAGAACTTAGTGTTTCTCACTCTGATCCGGGGAAGGATTTGTATAATTGGTGTATGACCCCTCGGTGGTAGCAGACTGAGTAATACAGAAGGAGGCTTAGCGTCTCTCCCTCTGGCCCAGAGTGGGTTAAAAATATGAGATACAAATCTTGTTCTGTTAAACCAAACTCTGAAGGATATAGGAGTTTGGGCAGTGTAGTGTGGTTTATGTTTGTTTGTTTTGTTTGGGGTTTTTTTGGTAAGTAATATTGTGGTAATTTCATAATTTTGAAGAAAATGTTTAAGGAATCGGACCAGGAAGGGTGGGGGCTAATTGGAAAGTCCACCCTCCTTGCTAAATTGGTAGTGGAACAAGGCTTGTGCCCATGGAAAGGAACTGTTTATTTGAAAAAGCAGGATCGGGCCCAGGCAAGCAACAGATAAAGAAACTTGAAAACAGGTTGGGTACAGAAAGTTAAAACAGCACTCTCAAATCTTACAGCAGCAGTAACATCAGGAGAAGAAACATTTAAGAACCCAGAAGGGGGCAGACCTTTGGGACCCCTCTGGAGATTGGGAAGGGGGATATTTGGGATATTTGGGTAAATTCCTCCTCCCAGGGCCAAAATGCCATTGAAACAGTTAACAACAGTGCCTGCTTCTGCCTCAGATCTCCAGGCCATGGCAAAATGGCTGGAGATTTTAAAACAAAAAAACATGCACATGTTCTGGGGAAAATGCACATCCTCTCCACAATTCAATTTCCACAGCACTAGCCACATCAATTTTTACACAAGGTGTAACTATTTCTTTTTTGAACACCGGGTAAAGGCCATTTACTTAACAGATAATCCAAAGGGCTATCCTTAGAGAGTTTTACCAGAGACCCACCCATCTGCCTGCTGACACTCTAACAGAGAATTACACAGAGAACAGAGGGAATTATGGCCTAATAGGATCTTATTACAGTAATTTCTACTGATAAATTTTTTTTCTAGATAAAGTGTTAACGCCCTTTTACTGAAAGAAAGGGAGGATTTACACTCACAAGAAATGCACCACTTAATTAGCATTTGTACAGCCCCAAGTACCAAACACACTGTGGCAGAGACTAAGCAGGTTCTGCCATGGTGGGAGCACTGTGCTAATTTGTTTCCAAGCTTCTATCTTTCAGACTCTGAACCAGAACATCAGGAGAGATGGTACCAGCTGAAGAGTTATAAAATACCATGGTTATAGTGTCATGACAAAGTCTGTGTTCAGTGTTCTGTGTTGCATGTTCTGTGTCTGTCTCTAGTGGTGTCCTGTGCTAGCATTGGGTCCAGAAAAAGAGGGGATACTACACTAGACAGGGCAAATGTCTTTTCCTCTCTCTACTTCTCCCATGTCCATCCAATTTATCAATCACCACTTGTGTCCAAAACACTTTGGTCCCCAGTGCATCAGGTTGATTTTTTGTTAGGTTCTCTAATAGTCATTTTGTTGTTAATTTTTGTTATTAATACATTTGTATTGTTAGTTACATTTGCTTGTATTGTTAATTCCACACTTTCCTCTATGCACTCTGGTTCTACTCCCCAAGCCCTAAAGGGTAGTTCTTGGGCCCCCATAACCCGTAAAACCTTGGCCCATAATTGTAGGGCCCCAATTTCAGGTCCCCAGAAACCTCTTGAGAACAACTGTTAAAAATAGGAAATTCTGCAACATTTTAACAACTAAATGTTAGTTTAAGTCCAAATCAGCTTAACCTTGCATGACAACTGTGGTACTCCTACAAAATCTTATTTGTTGTGTGTGCTTAAGAAGGTCCTGACCTCAGTGACTTTTATTGTTTGATGGCTATTGCAGCATCAAACTTGGGCCTCATCGTGTTTGTCAATGTACCCAATTATTGTAATGGTAATGGTTTTATTGTATTCCCAATTATTATAATTATAATTGTTTGGTTTGTTTGCAACAAATCACCTGTGCCCTACAATAACAACAACTGCTATAATAATCATAAATAAAGGGGCAAAGTGTTGTAGAAGCAGCCCACCTGGTCAGCAGTTCTAAATATAATTTTTCATCCCATCATTGTCCTATTAGTAATCCTAACTGTTATGTTGGTTCTGCCTTAAAACAATTACATAAAGTGTGACCCATTCAATACCCCTGGATTGAAGGGTCAAAAGGGGGACAATGTAGAACTGATGAATGAAATTGTTTTTAATTGTTCACATTATTAATGTAACTTCATAAGTAAAGTTTTATAAATAAAACAATATTCATTCAGAAAACCGGTTACCCCAATAACTGGCTAATTAACAGTTAAGATGCTTGTTAAAAGCCATAGCTGTTCAGTCAGCTGCCTTTGTAAATTTCGCTATCAATCCAATTCCTGCTTAAATCACTAAGGCTTGCACGGTTTCAGTATTGTAACTTCTGTTCACCATTTATTACACTTGCCTACAGTGTAACTTCTGTTCACTGTTTGCCATATTGTAATTCAAACCCCATTTTAAAAAGCTTACTCCATTTTGTAAGGGCTTGCTGCAACCTTCATTTTTGCAAACCCTGCTGTAATCTTATTAGTTTAGTTTAGATGTGTGAATGAGGTATGTATGGATGATGGAATCAACCTCCAGCCCCAGCCTGTCCTGATTAAACAGAGTTCAAACACCAACGGCTGAAGATGCAGACAAGAGCCCTAACAAAGTAAAAAGAATCCACCCTAAAAAGAAAAGGTACAATAGAAGGAAGATCAAAGCCAGGTCCCAGGCTGAAAGTCATGTCTGCAATTGACAGGTGATCAATCACCAAACCCAGAGGCAGCGTGACACAGCAAGACCTATAGACTCTGAATTCAAACTAAAGCCTACAAAAAGGATGGGTGAGATGGAAAACTTTGGAGGAGGGTAACATTCTGCTGCCAACATGGAAGGGCATCAGTGCGCCCAACAGAGACCCAGCTCGTCCTTGTGCCCGGCTTTCCTGGCCAGTTACCGCCACAAGCTACGAACCCAAGCTGCAAACTCAAGCCACAGACTCAAGCAGGACTAGTAACTATGCAGCAGCTGCAGAACATCTGATGGGTGTGTATGTGTGTGTGTGTGTGTTTTATAGGTATTAGGTATAATGTGTGTGTATTAGGATTAAGATATTAGTTATTGGTCATAAATCAAATTGTTATAATAATAAATGTGGCATCTTTGTCTTGACCCCTAAAACGATCCTGTATAAGTTTGTGGGACAACACCACCGGCAGCCAAGCTCCCCTCCCCGTCCCCCGCGTCCCACCTCACCTCACCTCAACCTCCTCCCCTGAGCGCGCCTGTCCCCGCTTCTCCTCCCAGCACTTGCCGATGCAAAACAGCTGTTTTGGGACATAACAAGCTCCAGGAGAGAAGGGGGAGGAGCGGGAATGTGGTGCACTCAGGGGAGAAAGCAGAGAAGAGGCAGGGCTGGGACGGGAATTTGGGGAAGGGGTCCAATAGGGGCAGCAGGGCCGGCTCCAGGCACCAGCTGAGCAAGCTGGTGCTTGGGGCGACAGATTGTTGGAGGCGGCATCTGCCCAATCTTAGGGAGGCACGGCCACTTTTTTTTTTTTTTTTTTTTTGCTTGGGGCGGCCAAAAAGCCAGAGCCGGCCCTGAGGGGCATGGAGGGGATGGAGTTGGGGTGTGGACTTTGGGGAAGGGGTTGGAATGGGGATGGGGCGGGGGTGGGAGAGGGCAATGCCCCAGAGGGAATGAACAGAGAGGTTATCATCAAGTGATCCATGCCCTGTCACCCAATCCCAGCTTCCAGCAGACAGAGGCTAGGGACATCATTCCTGCCCATCCTGGCTAATAACCATTGATGGACCTATCCTCCATGAAACTATCTACCTCCCTTTTGAACCCCGTCATAGTATTGGCCTTCACAACACCCTCTGGCAAGGAGTTCCAGAGGTTGACAGTGTGTTGCGTGAAAAAATACTTTCTTGTGTTTGTTTTAAACCTGCTACCGATTAATTTCATTTGGTGGCCCCTTGTTCTTGATTTATGAGAAGGAGTAAATAACACTTCCTTATTTACTTTTGCTATACCACTCATTATTTTATAGACCTCTATCATATCCCCCCTTAGTTGCCTCTTTTCCAAGCTGAAAAGTCCCAGTCTTATTGATCTCGCTTCATATGGAAGCTATTCTATACTCCTAATCATTTTTGTTGCCCTTTTCTGAACCTTTCCCAATTCCAATATATCTTTTCTGAGATGGAGCGACCACATCTGCATGCAGTATTAAAGATGTAGGTGTACCGTGGATTTATATGGAGGCAATATGATATTTTCTGTCTTATCTATCCCTTTCTTGACTATTCCCAACATTCTGTTCACTATTTTGACTGACGCTACACATTGAGCGGATGATTTCAGAGAACTATCCACAATGATTCCACAATCTCTTTCTTGAGTGTAACAGCTAAATTAGATCCCCTCCTTGACGGTAAATATTGGCTGATAATAGGGCTCTCAAGAGATTAAAAAAATTAATCAAGATTAATCGTGTGATAAATTGTGTTTTTAAACAATAGTAGGCAGCCATGTATTTAAATATTTTGCATGTTTTCTACATTTTAAAATATATTGTTTTCAATTACAAACAGAATACGTGTACAGTGCTCACTTTATATTTTTATTACAAATATTTGCACTAAAAAAACAAAAGTATGAGGTGTATTGACAAATACATAATTTTTACAGTGCAAATATTTGTAATAGAAATAATATAAAGTGAATATTGTACACTTTGCATTGTGTTGTAATTAAAATTAATATATTTGAAAATGTAGAAAAACATTCAAAAATGTTTAATAAATTTCAATTGATATTCCATTGTTTAACAGTGTGATTAAAACTGTGAGTAATTGCAATTTTAAAATGCAATTATTTTTTTTTTAGTTAATCATTAGAGTTAACTGCAATTAATTGACAGGCCTGCATATATATTATACCCCTTCCGCCACCCTGTGTCTGTCTTACCTGTTTAGACCAGCGGCTCTCAAACTTTTGTATTGATGACCCTCTTTCACACAGCAAGCATCTGAGTGCAACACCCCCTTATAAATTAAAAACACATTTTTATATTTATCACTATGATAAATGGTGGAGGCCAAGTGGGGATTTGGGGGTGCAGGCTGACAGCTTATGACCCCCAAATAATAATCTTACGACCTCCTGAGGGGTCAGACCCCCCCAGTAGGAGAACCCCTGATTTAGGCACTATTGCTCTACGGTTTCCTTGTATGTCTCCACCTGTTGCTTCTTGCCTTGCGCTTGGGTTTTTGTTGTTGTTGTTGTTCTGTCTTTGTACAGCGCCTAGCACAAGGGGATTCTAGTCAATAACTGGGGTCTGCTGGGTGCTAGCATAGCACAAATAAATAATAATTATTAATATCTAGTTAGCAACCTGTGTGCGGTTTGGTTTGGGGAGGAGTTACTAATTTTCATTTCCTAGGCAGATTACGCAGCTCCCTTCATTCGTTCCTGGTTTCCTGAGCTGATGGTGAATTTTGTTCTATGACTGGCCCATTGCATCCTGCAATCCTAAAATCCTGGGCGGGAGCAGAAAGAGACGATGCAGACTGGAGGACTGACTAGAGAGGGGGAGGAGGGCTTGTGTGCTGCTGGTTTGTGTGAGAAACAGACATTTCTGTTCCAGGTCCAGTGCTTGCAGAATTCCTCCCCTTCCACCCGAGTCATTCCCAGAAACCAGCGATTCCTGCCACAGCTCCTGGGAGGATTTTGCTGAGCTCCCCTGCTGCTCTGTGGTCTCTCGCGGCGCAGTAATAGGTCGCGGAGTCGCTCAGTTCGCTGGCCAGTTTCCACAGGTGGAAGGATTTGTCCTTTTTCTCGTAGGTGGCATCAAACCCTTTTCTGGTCCCTTCATCCGAGGCCTCCCATCCCACGTCCCTCAGGAAGAGCCTGGGGGGCTGGCTGGGGAACTGCACGTACCAGAAGAGAGAGGGAGAAGCAGCCTCATAGGTGCAGTTAACAAGCACAGATTCTCCTTGGGAGATCAGAACGCTGCCTTTCGTTTGGGTGACTAGTTCTCCATTGCTCTGTCCTGCGCAGGGAAAATAGCGTATTGTGTGCACTCAAATATAATAGCAACAAAATAGATACACAGACAAAATAAAAACATAATAATATAAACACTCAGAATAGAGGGTCCTGTGGCACCTTTAAGACTAACAGAAGTATTGGGAGCATAAGCTTTCGTGCGTAAGAACCGCACTTCTTCAGATGCAAGTAATGGAAATCTCCAGAGGCAAGTATAAATCAGTATGGAGATAACGAGGTTAGTTCAATCAGGGAGGGTGAGGTGCTCTGCTAGCAGTTGAGGTGTGAACACCAAGGGAGGAGAAACTGCTTCTGTAGTTGGATAGCCATTCACAGTTTTTGTTTAATCCTGATCTGATGGTGTCAAATTTGCAAATGAACTGGAGCTCAGCAGTTTCTCTTTGGAGTCTGGTCCTGAAGTTTTTTTGCTGTAAGATGGCTACCTCTACATCTGCTATTGTGTGGCCAGGGAGGTTGAAGTGTTCTCCTACAGGTTTTTGTATATTGCCATTCTTGATATCTGACGTGTGTCCATTTATCCTCTTGCGTAGTGACTGTCCAGTTTGACCAATGTACATAGCAGAGGGGCATTGCTGGCACATGATGGCATATATAACATTGGCGGACATGCAGGTGAATGAGCCGGTGATGTTGTAGCTGATCTGGTTAGGTCCTGTGATGGTGTTGCTGGTGTAGATATGTGGGCAGAGTTGGCATTGAGGTTTGTTGCATGGGTTGGTTCCTGAGTTAGAGTTGTTATGGTGCGGTGTGTGGTTGCTGGTGAGAATATGCTTAAGGTTGGCGGGTTGTCTGTGGACGAGGACTGGCCTGCCTCCCAAGGTCTGTGTAAGTGAGGGATCATTGTCCAGGATGGGTTGTAGATCACTGATGATGTGTTGGAGAGGTTTAAGCTGAGGACTGTAGGTGATGGCCAGTGGAGTTCTGTTGGTTTCTTTTTTGGGCCTGTCTTGGTAGCTAACAGACTAACATGGCTACCCCTCTGATACTTGACTCAGAATAGAGGCACAGTATATACAGAGAGACATAATATCAACTCGAGACACAAGTAAATGTACACATAACAGACACATATATAATGGAAACATGATAAATATAGAGAGATAAAATAGTTACATTGAGATAGAATAGAAACATAACAGAAATAATAACATTATGAATACATTCAGATATAATAGAAAGACAATAGATACAGATGTAATATAAACATATTAGATACATTCAGATATAATAGTAACACGTATATAAAGTAAGGTAACATAATTAGTACATAGAAACATATTAGATACAGGGAGACACAATAAATGCATAATACATGCACTCCAATAAAATAAATATAATTGATGGAGAGAGACATGATACAAACATACTTTACATACATTCAGATATAATAGAAATTGAATAGGTTAGAGAAGACATAGGAATATACCATTTAAAATCCGTTCAAATAGAAATACAGTAGATACAGACATAATGTATACATAATAGATGCACTCAGATATAATGGAAATACAATACATGCATAATACAGACATACTATATAAGCACAGATATAATGTATTATATTTCCATGTATAATACAGACATATAAGCACAGATATAATAAGCACCCACAAGTTTTTAGGCACTGTCAATGTCAAATTATGCGGACAGGCTTAGCAGCTGGAAGAATACAATGGGAACAGGCTGAGGGATGGAATCTCACTCACTTAGGACAGACAGGATCAGCACAGCTGTGACCCAAAATAAAGGCATCCTTGGGTCTTCCCAGAATATGGGCCCGAGAGAGGGTGTCACCAACAGCAACAACTAGTTACTCTTTGATCGTAGTTCTGCAGAGAAGAGAAGAGAAGAAGAAGAACTTTGCCTCTCAGACGGTGCTTTAGAAGACCCTATTGTGTCTCTTTGGTGCAGCGCCTCTCCTCCTGCACAGGAGTGAATGTCGCTACTCTCTAAAGTGCCTCAGAAACGGCAGCCAGAGATGGAAGCTGTTTGAAAGGCTACGGGGGCAGGGGCCGGACTGTGGTAGGAGAGAAGGGAACTCACCGGCCAGAAAAATACCCTGTTGTTTGTTTTAATGTCCGAGGCAACATCTCATCAGTGATTTGAACTCCACTGCCCTGCAGCCAACCCGCTCCTCCCCCTTGCAAGCCCCAGGAATTTAAAATCCCATTTCCTGCTTGCTGGCTCAGCATGAAGAGATGACCTGGCGTCTTCCCAGGTGAGCATGGCTGGCTATTGCACCACACACGTTCCCGCTTGGACCACCGCGGAGCTGTTGGATCTCATCCGTATATGAAGGAGTCTGTTCAGTCACAGATGTGAGTGACACGTAGGAATCGGAGCACATATGGGCAGATTTCTTGAGGCTTGTGTGAAAAGGGCTGTGATCAGACACACAGCAGTGCAGAGTGAAGATAAAGGAGCTGAGGCAGGTGTATCATAAGGTGAGGGAGGCAAACCATCACTCTGATGGGGCACCTGAGAGCTGCCTCTTCTATAAGGAGCTGAATGCTATCCTCGGTGATGACCCCACCTCCATCGCTGATAGCCCCACGGAGACAACAGAAAGTGGGGGTAACCCGGAGGCTGAAATTCTGGATGAATAAGTGGAGGTAGAAGAGGATGTGGAGCTCTGAGCGGGTCACCCGGTGCATTCTCCTTCCTGTCATGCCCCCGGGAGCCCAGCTCCTGACAGGCAGATTGAGCCGTCTTGGAGCCTCAGAAGAAGGTTGCAGAGAATAGCGGAGGAAACAGAGAGGGGTTTACGCGGGTTTTGGCCTCACTTGTCACTCACAGCTCGAGTTCCAGCGGTAGCATCATTGCACGTTGTTCAGTGCTCACCACTCCGCACAGTCACTCTCTCTTTGGCTTGTAGCTGCGGGAAAAGGGTGGAGCCTCTCTCTTGCCGATTCCCACAGGGGTCAGACAGAGAGAAAAGGGGCTGGGACGCAGCTAGTCCATGGTGAGGACGGGACCAATCCCGAGCTCGGGGATTGTGCTGCCTTTTGTTTTCAGTGAGTAAGATTTTGGTTCTTTCAATCTCTCCATTTCTCTGCCTGGCTCCATCTACCCCAATACACACAGGACTTTCCATCTCCTCTATTTCTCCATCCATCCATCCTTTTTAATAAAGTGTTCCATCACCGTGGTATCTTAGCTGCTAAATGGTTTGGTCAAACAATGTAAAATTTCCTTGTTTTTAACATAAATTAATACTAACCCCACCCCCACATCACATTCAGAGTTTGGCAGCTCCTTAAATATTGAGAAAGTGGGATTCTCTGGCAACATTATAGGACACCCCCCCCCCCTTCAAAATAGAACACGAAATTGCTTTGAAGGTCAAACTGGGAAAATAAATACAATCTGCCCATGATGTCTGCAGGCACTTTCATGTTTTCTTGATGAGGAGGGTCAATAGATAGATAGATAGACAGATAGATAGATTAGATAGATAGATTAGATAGATGACGGAGTGTATGGGGAAGGACAGAGAGACAGACAAATACTTTAAAGCACCATCCTCAATCACCTGTAAATGGCTCTGTTTACTTGCAAACCTTCCGGGGTACATGTGGGCCAGCCCTGGAAGAATGGAGGCTGGGGTCTCACAGTACATGTGACCATGTCACATAATACTGGAATCCATCTTAAATTTTGGTACTTTTCCATTTAGAAGGAGGGGTGGGGACCCAGGAGACAAAGGATCCCTGCCTTGTTCCAAAGCTATAAAAGTGGATGGAGCAGAACATGAGGGGTGCCAGTCGTGAGAAAACCCCTGCTTTTCACCTAAAATGCCTGCTGGAACTAACAAAGACTGTACCAGGGGAAAGAATTGGGCCCAGACTAGGAAGGAGTCTAGTCTGTGAAAGAAGCTTATTGAAACATCTCTGAGGGTGAGATTTTACCTGTAAACAGTTTCTTAATGTATTAGGCTTAGACTTTCATGGTTTTGCTTTATTTTGCTTGGTAACTTACTTTGTTCTGTCTATTATTACTTGAAATCACTTAAATCCTACTTTTTATACTTAATAAAATCACTTTTGTTTAATAATTAACCCAGAGTAAGTGATTAATACCTGGGGGAGCAAACAGCTGTGCATATCTCTCTATCAGTGTTACAGAGGGAGGACAATTAATGAGTTTACCCTGTATATGCTTTACACAGAGTAAAACGGATTTATTTGAGGTTTCAAACCCATTGGGAGCTGGGTGTCTGGGTGCTGAAGATAGGTGACCTGCTGAGCAGTTTTTGGCTACAGTCTGCAGCTTTGGGGGGTGTGGACCAGACCTGGGTCTGGGTTGCAGCAGGCTAGCGTGTCTGGATCAACAAGGCAGGGTTCTGGAGTCCCAAGCTGGCAGGGAAAACGGGCTCAGAGGTAAATTCAGCACATCAGGTGACAGTCCCAAGGTCATCTCTGTGACTGAACCCATGATTACTTCATCCACCTTGTCCACCTAATAACCTCCAACCAACACGACTGCAACGCTGTATGTATCTATCTGTCTATATCAAAATACTTCCCTTGCAGCTGTAATGGGAAGGGTTTGTTTATTTATTTGCATTGTTTTACCTTTTACTGTGCTTCATAAATCTCTCTGAAGGGGATATTCTTAGACTTTTTCCAAAGGATCTGATCTAACCAGTCGCTTAATTAAATAGGTGCACAGAGACCTTGGTACATTTTTTTTAATCTCTTGTCTTCCCTCACCACCCTTCTCCTCCCTCCCCCACATGGAACGACACCCAACATTCCTCTCCCCTCCCCTTCCCCCATGTACACACATAGCCCAGAAAAATGCGATATTTATTGTAGGGGGGCCACCCCTGGCTGTCACACTGTGTCACTCAGAGCTCCAGCCGCACCCTGCACTGGGCCAGGGTGCTGGATTTTCTGTCTCCAGACACATGCAAACTTGTTCTGGCTTGGAGCTAATATTGATTCCTGGGTATCCAGATGCTATATATTGAGGCCCTCCATTCAGGAACTGCCAGCATCAAAATATCTATTCATTGGTCTTGACTGAGGTGTGAGAGGAAGGGGGGTTCAATTCGGTTCCCTCCAAACCTTCTGCGTAGCCCGGCTGCTGGATGTCGGCTCGGCCCGGGGCCACTAGGAGAGGAAACCAGAAACAGAATTAATTTACAGGTTTCAGAGTAGCAGCCGTGTTAGTCTGTATCCGCAAAAAGAAGAACAGGAATACTTGTGGCACCTTAGAGACTAACAAATTTATTAGAGCATAAGCTTTCGTGGACTACAGCCCACTTCTTCGGATGCATCCGAAGAAGTGGGCTATAGTCCATGAAAGCTTATGCTCTAATAAATTTGTTAGTCTCTAAGGTGCCACAGGTACTCCTGTTCTTCTTTTTGAGAATTAATTTACTGGGCATGAAACTTATTGGGGACTCTGTGGGTTCATTCCCTGTGGCCAAAGCACCTCTGTTCTTCTTCTTGTGGCTGTTATGGGGTTTACAAGAGCTAGGGAGAGAGGATGACAGAACACAGAGGCGAAGGGTGGATGGTTAGGTCAGACTGAGTCAGAGAAAGTCGGGGTGTGTGTTGGGGCAGATGGAGGTAGACAGAAAAAGAGACACTAAGAGAGAGAGGTGGCGCAACGGGAATCTCACTCACTCAAAACAAGAAGCAACACAATCCCTGAGCCCGGGGGTGATTCCCATCCTCATAGGGGAAGATGAAGATGATGATGATTAGCGACCACTCCTTACCAAGTATGATCATCTCCCATGGGAATTATGGGTCCTCAGGTGGCTAATAAGGCCAGTCCTTGAACCACAAGTTCGTTATTTTCCAAAAAACCCTGGAAGATGCCTGTGCGGGACTTCTTTTAACGTGGGGAGACTGGTGCACAACAGTGTACAGCGGAATAGCTGCGGTCCGGCCGCTTTTCTCGCGGTCTGACCCCTGTGGGAACCCTTCTCCCGCAGCTACAAGCCCAAACCTGCAGTGATGCTACTGCTGGAACTGGAGCTGTGAGCGACACCTGCGTTAACCGCATAAAGCTCCCTCAGTCTCTCCGCTATTCTCTGCAGACTGCAACTGCCCTGCCTCTGAGGCTCCAAGACGGCTCGCGGCGTTGTCGGGGGCGCGCTCCGGGGGTGACAGCAGAACTGGATTGAATGAAAAGCCAAGAGGTGAAATAGACCCTTGCGGGCGGCAGGTTTATAGGGAGCATTTTTGCTTGTACCGCAGCGCCCTCTGGCGGGACAATCCGCGAACTGTAGTGAGATGCCGCTCAGAAATCTTGTTACAGCGACTTTCCCAGGTGAGGTGCTCCCTGAGAAATTCCCTCAGCAATTGGAAAAAGCGGATGGTACCAGGCTGTTTAGTGAAATTTTATTAATTTAGACTCCATATGTGCTTACTTCCTGTCTGGGGAAAATTCGTTTGCAGAATAATATTTGCTAAACTTCCCAGTCATTTTTTTCTAGTAATATTTGTGTCCATTTCACAAATGCAATTCGAGGATGGTCTTGTGTTATCTCTCTCCAGCATCTCTCTCTCTCTCGCTCTCTCTCTTCATCATCTCTCTGTCTCTGCCTCTCATCTCTCCCTCTCCTTCTCTCCTTATCTAATCTTTCCAGACAAGGTGGGTGAGGTAATATATTCTATTGGACCAACGCCTGTAGCTGTTTTTCTTACCAAAATAAGTTGGTCCAATAAAATATATTCTCTCTCCCACCTCGTCTGTCTAATATTCCTGCCTCCAACCGGGCTACAACAGCGCCGACTCTATCCATTCATCTCTCTATCAAAATAGCCTCCTTGCAGATGTAATGGGAAAGGTTTGTTACTTTTCATTTACTGTGCTTCATAGTTCTCCCTGAAGCAGATTTTCTTAGAACGTTTCCAAAGGATCAAATCTCATTTGTCTCCTAAGTAAATAGTTAGGCGCACCAAGACCTTGAAAAATTTGGCCCCAAATGTTTTATTCATCTCTTTTATCTCCCCTAATCGCCCCTCTGCCCTCCCCCTCATGGAAACACACTCCACATTCACCCCTCCCACCGCCTACGCACACACAGGCCGCAGTGAGATACTTATTGTACGGGACCAGCCCCTGGCGGTCCCACTGTGTCGCTCAGAGCACAATAATACACCGCTGCGTCCGCCAGCCGCACCCTGCGCAGGGCCAGGGCGCTGGACTTTCTGTCTCCAGAAACATGCAAAGCTCCCTCGGGGTCGGTGCTATGAGTAGTTTCCCGGAATCCAGAAACTATATATTGGGGTCCTTGGTTCGGGAACTGCCGGTACCAAACTACATTCTCATTCGTCTTGATTGAGGGGTGAGAGCAGGTGAGGTTCAGCTCGGCTCCCTCCAAACCGTCTGCGGAGCCCGGCTGCTGGATCTTGGCTCTGCCCGGGGCCACTAGGAGAAAAAAACAGAAACAGAATTAATTTAGCTGGCCTGAAACGTCCTCGGGGCTCTGTGGGTTCATTCCCTGTCACCAGCGCCCACCCTATTCTTGTGGCTGTCACGGGTGTTTTGAAGAGCTAGGGAGAGAGGATGACGGAGCACAGAGGCGAAGGGTGGATAGTTAGGTCAGATTGAGAGAGAGAAAGTCGGGGTGTGTGTTGGGGCAGATGGAGCTAGAAAGAGAGAGAGGTGGGGAAACAGGAACCTCACTCACTCAGAAGAAAAATCAGCACAACCCCCGAGCCCGGGATCGTTCCCATCTTCACAGCAGAATAGCAGCGTCTCTCAATCCCTTTTCTGTCTGTCTGACCGCCGTGGGAATCAGCCAGAGGGGGGCTCCGCCTTTCCCCGCAGCTACAAGCCAGAGAGAGACTTATCGTGCGGAGTGGCGAGCAGTGAATAACCTGCAGTGATGCTACTGCCGGAACTCGAGCTGTGAGTGACCCCTGGGGTGAACAGCAGAAACCTCCCTCTGCGTCTCTCTCCTCTGCATCTGCCCTTCACCCGGTGCTCCAAGACGGGCCGCGGTGTCTGTCGGGGGCGCGCTCAGGCGGCGGCAGGAGAACTGGATTGAATGAAAAGTCACGCGATGAAATAGACCTTTAAAGGGACCATTTTACTTCAACTGCAGCGCCCTCTGGCGACCACATGGGCGCACTGCCGCAAGATACAGAGACAAAAGTATTTGTACTGTCACTTTCTCAAGAGAGTTAAAGGCGGGCGTCACCAGGCGGTGAAGAGAAATCTTGTTAATTTAGATTCAATGGGGGGAAATTCCGTTTTGCAGAATCTGATCTGTTACACTTAAATTGCGAGTCATTTTTTTCCAACAATATCTGTGGTCACTTCACAAATACAATTAGAGGCTGGTGATATAAGGTTTATCTGTCGTGCGTCTGTCTGTCTATGGACCCCTCATCACACGAACATCGAAATCATAGAATCATAGAATCATAGATTATAGGACTGGAAGGGACCTCGAGAGGTCATCGAGTCCAGTCCCCTGCCCGCATGGCAGGACCAAATACTGTCTAGACCATCCCTGATAGACATTTATCTAACCTACTGGGAATATTGTAGTTACTTTCCTGGTTTCACCTTTAAATCTGCTTCATCTTTTTTTCTGAATCTGGTTGCCTTATAATACAGCCAAAGAGTCCAACTTTCTCACCTTGAAGGAACAGCCAATCCCTGTATGGTGTGATGAGGAAGGAGAGATCAGTAGTACCTTATTTTTAAAAACTAGGCTATTTTAAATGATTTACCTACAGGATTTAGCGGCTAATATTCCACTGACATTATAAAAATGATAGATAGATAGATAGATAGATAGATAGATAGATAGATAGATAGATAGATAGATAGATAGATAGATAGATGGCAATGTGTGGGGAACGATGGATAGGTATGTATGGGGATGGATGGATGGATGGATGGATGGATGGATGGATAGATAACGAGGTAGAATAAACCAATGGAGGTTCCAGGTGAGAGGGAAGCTCACAGCGTGACACAAAACACATTGACCTCAACATGAGTCCATCCTTTGACTTAAGGTGTCTCGGGCTCAGGCCCTAAATTCAGATTTTCCAAGGAACCTGGGGGAGTTTGGTGCCCAAATGCCACTGAACTGGCTTCAATATCTCTCTAGACTTTTTTAGAACCCACTCCGCTCAAATGTTCTCTTCCTCCTTTCTGGCTTCTTAGTTCGCCCTTCCCCTCTCTCTTCCAGTGCCCTCTTGTCTTCTGCCCCACGGACACACACTAGCAGCCAGCACCACAGAGTAGGGCCTTGTCTACATTTGCAAGTTGGAACTCATTAAATCAGTCTCGGGTGCTATAACTCCTGAAGTGTCCACACTGGCAAGGCACTTAGAGTGGCCTGATTCCTGGAGCACTCCTGGTAATCCACCTCCATGAGAGGCATAGAGCTTGCTGCACCCAGGCCAAAGTGCCACAGTGCCACAGTGCCAGTGTGGATGCCCTGGTCTGTTAATGTGCTCTGATCGGCCTCCGTGATATGTCCCACAATGCCTGTTCTAGCCACTCTGGTCATCACTTTGAACTCTACTGCCCTGCCCTCAGGTGACCAATCATCAGACACGCCCTTTAAATTCTCTGGGAATTTTCAAAGTCCCCTTCCTGTTTGCTCAGCCAGGTGTGGCGTGCTCTCAGAACATCTTTCCAGGTGACCATGCCTCCACGAGCCAGGCGATCCCCAGTATGGAGCAATGCCAAGGTGCTGGACCTCATCAGTGCTTGGGGAGAGGAGGCTGTCCAGTCCCAGCTGTGCTCCAGCCAGGGCCAGCTCCAGGCACCAGCTTAACAAGCAGGTACTTGGGGCAGCCAAGGGAAAGGGGCGGCATGTGCGGCAATTTGGGGGCGGCAGATCCCTCACTCCATCTAGGAGCGAAGGACCTGCCGCTGCCAATCGTGGATTTTTTTTTTTTTTTTTTTGCTTGGGGAGGCAGAAATGCTGGAGCCGGCCCTGGCTCCAGCTGTAGGAATTATGATGCCTATGGACAGATATCAGGGGACATGACCGAAAGGAGCCATGACCGAGACTCAGTGCAGTGCAGGGCAAAAGCGAAGGAGCTGCGGAACCTACCACAAGGCACGGGAGACAAACTTCCATTCCAGTGCTGCCCCCATGCCCCGATTCTACAAAGATCTGGATGCGATACTTTGGGGTGACCCCACCTCCATTGCGAAGACCACCATGGGCACTTCAGAGGCTGTGCCATCCCAGAGTGCACCGAGCCAGGAGGAGGAAAGTGGGAGCCAGGGTAGTGAGGAGGAGGGAGGCCCAGAGCCAGAGGACGACTCACCATCCCTAGATGCATGCAGCCAGGAGCTGTTTTCAAGCCCGAAGGAAGATAACCAGTCACAGCAGATGGAGCTTGGGGAAGAGCAAACAGCAGAGGAGGCGCCCAGTAAGCAGTTTGGATTTTGAGAAGGGAGTAGTTGGGTTGTTGGGGCGAGGAGGATTGCAGAAAGAAGGCTTGGCTGTATGCATGCCCTGATGCCAAATGGGGCGCTGATGTGCTCTCCCACATCACAGTAATCAGCCTCAGTGATCTCATTGAAGGTCTCATGCAGAAGCTGGACAATCTCCTTACGCAGGTTCCTTGGCAGAGCTACTGTTCTCCTTGTCCCAGTCAGGCTAACATGTCCGTGCCACTGTGCCGTGAGGGGCGGGGGGACCATTGCTGCACCCAGGCAAGTGGCATATGGGCCAGGGTAGAAGCCACATTGTAGTTAAAGACCCTCTCTTGCTTCTCAGATCACCCTCAGCAGCGAGATATCTTCCAGGACAAACTCAGCCTGTGGAAAATGTGGGGAGAGTGCTCAGTATAGGGGCCCCCTGCAGCTCTTGACTCTCCCCAAGGCACAGAACCCCAGGGGACAGTACAGCCATGAAACAATCAGTCCCCCTGGACACTGTGGTTACTCACCATTTCGGGGCTCTTGTGGGTTATGTGCACTCACCTTGGGACAGGCAATTTGTGCTATTGTGGGAACTTTGCTTGTCTTTAAGATCGACCGAATCATTGCTCTGTCTAATGTTAACAATTCTGCCTCTGTTAAATGTTGCATTTTGGCTTTACAGACGCAACCTTGAGATCCCATTCGTTGTTGTTCTCAACGGCCGAACGGCTGTGCAGACTCAGGAAGCGTCTGCGAAGAAGCAAGAAGTACCTTCTGCATGAAGTTATGCAGCAGTCCCTTGCTGAAAATCAAAAAGTGTGGGAGTGGTGGGAGAGTGAAAGGAGGGTCTGCAAGGAGAAGGTGGATCGCTGGAAAGAAACTGCAGAGAAGCTCCTAAGCATTACGGAGCGCCAAGTGGACTCGATGCAGGTGCTTGTAACACTGCATATGGAGCAGATCCACACCCACCCCCCCATGCAGCTCTCGTCCCAAAACTCTTTCGCTTGCACCCCTATGTCACCACGAACACAGTTTGACCAACATCCTGTTTCTTGTCACCACCGGCTGCCTCCAACACCTGAATCTTCACCATCCAGCCCTGCAAACTCCAACCATTACCCACTGCACTCAACCCCCATCCCTGTGCAGTTTAGACCTGATGAAGTGCAGCACCTGTTGACCAGTGCTACAAATGGAAAGGCTGCATAAGACACCTGGACATATGCCAATCTGTAATGGTTCCGGGCCCCCACCCAGGGGCGGCTCCAGGCACCAGCGCTCCAAGCGCGTGCCTGTGGTGGCAAGCCGTGGGGGGCGTCCTGCCGGTCCCTGTGAGGGCAGCTGTCAGGCAGCCTTTAGCGGCATGCCTGAGGGAGGTCCGCTGGTCCCGTGGATTCGTCATCAATTCAGCGGCAGGTATGCTGAAGCCACGGGACCAGCGGACCTCCCACAGGCATGCCGCCGAATCCACGGGACCGGGAACCTCCCTTAGGCATGCTGACAAATCTAGAGCTGTCCCTGCCCCCACCACAACCTTCCTCCACGCTTCCCCCACACTGTGGAGATGTGTGATCCCATTTGTGTCTCTGCAACTTGTCTTCTGTACATTTTAAGAAATGAATTTTGGTTTTGGTTTGAAAGCATTCTGTATTGCATTAATGAAAAGCAAGAATAGCCCAGGAAAGCGACAGTTACTGCAAGTCAGTGCATCATACGAGGCAATCACGCATTGGGACATGACCCCTTCTGCCTTCCTACAAAGTCTTAGCTGCAAAAGAGAACGAGGTGCCTTGTGGGATAGCTGCCCAGAATGCACTGCTCCGAATAGCACCACAAGTGCCCCAAGTGTGAACACACTATTGCACAGGCAGCTGTCAGTGTGAACACACAACAGCGGTTTTCCTTCTGCGGTGTCTCAGGGGCGCTGTAACTGCTGGCGCTGTAGCTTTGCCAGTGTAGACGTGCTCTCAGTCTACATTTGCAGATGTAAATCACCAGGAGTAAAAGTGCACCTCAGAGAGCACTGCAGGGAAAGCGCTGCTGTGTGTTCACACTGTCAGCTGACGGCCCAACGGTGTGGCCACACTTGCAGCGGCATTGGGAGCGGTGCACTCTGGGCACCTATCCCACAGAGCATCTCTTCCTCTTCTGCTGCTGAGGCTTGTGGGAAGCGGGCGGGGGGTGCGGGGCATCCTGGGTCCTGTCCCAATGCCCCGTCATGCATCACTTCGCATCCCAGCAGCCCCTGTGCTTCCGTCCATGTTTAGCGTCATCCTTCATAGTTTTTTGTACTGCACGCTCTGTCTTCCCTTTCGGTCTGCGGGAATGGATCCTGAACTGATGAGGAATGTGCTGATGGGTCTCGCCAGCACATCACAAATGGCAGTCGAGTTACTTCTTAAACTGCAAAGTGAGGATAAGGAGTCTAGTATCAGGGGGTAGCCGTGTTAGTCTGTGGCCTGGTCTACACTACGACTTTAATTCGGATTTATCAGCTTTAATTCGAATTAACCCTGTAACCGTCCACACAACGACGCTATTTAATTCGATGTAAAGGGCCCTTTAAATCGATTTCTGTACTCCACCCCAATGAGCGGAGTAGTGCCAAAATTGATTTTAGCAATTCGAATTAGGGTTAGTGTGGCCGCAATTCGATGGTATTGGCCTCCGGGAGCTATCCCACAGTGCATCATTGTGACCACTCTGGACAGCAATCTGAACTCGGATGCACTGGCCAGATAGACAGGAAAAGCCCCGCGAACATTTGAACTTCATTTCCTGTTTGCCCAGCGTGGAGAGCACAGGTGACCACAGATACCTCATCAGCACAGGTAACCATGCAGGCTGATAATCGAAAAAGAGCACCAGCATGGACCATGAGGGAGGTACTGGATCTGATCGCTGTATGGGGAGAGGATTCAGTGCTTGCAGAACTTCGTTCTAAAAGACGAAATGCAAAAACTTTTGAAAAAATCTCCAAGGGCATGATGGAGAGAGGCCACAATAGGGACTCTGAGCAGTGCCGCGTGAAAGTCAAGGAGCTCAGACAAGCCTATCAGAAAACAAAGGAGGCAAACGGTCGCTCCGGGTCAGAGCCGCGGACATGCCGCTACTACGCCGAGCTGCATGCAATTCTAGGGGGGGCTGCCACCACTACCCCACCTTTGTTCGTGGATTCTGGGTCGGGGATAGTCTCGACGCCTGAGGATTCTGCCGATGGGGTAGAGGAGGAGGAGGAGGAGGATGAGCTTGCAGAGAGCACACAGCACTCCCTTCTCCCCAACAGCCAGGATCTTTTTATCACCCCGACTGAAGTACCCTCCCAAGCCTCCCAAGCCTCCCAAGCCAGTACCCAAGACTCTGACCCCATGGAAGGCACCTCAGGTGAGTTTACCTTTTAAAATATAAAACTTGTTTTAAAAGCAAACGGTTTTTAATGATTACTTTGCCTGACTTTGCATTCGCGGTCAGTTCAGCTACTGGAAAAGTCTGTAGCTACTGGAAAAGTCTGTTAACGTGTCTGGGGATGGAGCGGAAATCCTCCAGGGACATCTCAATGAAGCTCTCCTGGAGGTACTCCGAAAGCCTTGCCAGAAGGTTTCTGGGCAGTGCATCTTTATTCCCTCCTCCATGGTAGGACACTTGACCACGCCATGCTTGCAGCAAGTAATCTGGTATCATTGCCTGACAAAGCCTGGCAGCGTATGGTCCCGGTGTTTGCTGGCATTCAAGCAACATCCGTTCTTTATCTTGTTGTGTAATCCTCAGGAGAGTGATATCACTCCTGGTAACCTGGTTGAAATACGGGAACTTAATTAAGGGGACAGAGGTGGCCGTTCCTACTGGGCTGTTTGCCTGTGGCGGAAAATAAATCCTTCCCTGCAGTTAGCGAAGCGCAGATGGGAAATTGGCCCTGAGTTTTTCGCGTTTGGCTAGCAGGGATCTTCCCTGTTACCAGCCACACGGTGGGGGGAGGGTACCGTGATCATCCCAGAGAATTCATGGCGAGGGGGGGGGCGGCGGCGGGGGGGGTAGTTTGGTGCCTGCAGGGATCTTCCCTGTTACCAGCCACGTGGTGGGGGGAGGGTACCGTGATCATCCCAGAGAATTCATGGCGAGGGGGGGGGGGCGGCGGCGGGGGGGTGGTAGTTTGGTGCCTGCAGGGATCTTCCCTGATACCAGCCACGCGGTGGGGGGAGGGTACCGTGATCATCCCAGAGAATTCATGGCGAGGGGGGGGGGCGGCAGCGGGGGGGTGGTAGTTTGGTGCCTGCAGGGATCTTCCCTGATACCAGCCACGCGGTGGGGGGGGAGGGGTACAGCGATCATCCCAGAGAATTCATGGCGAGAGGGGGGGGGGTTAGTTTGTTTTCTGGTGCTGCTGAATGTTAACAGAAAAACCGCAGCACTCTACTTGCCTGAAGGGGCCCAGACAAGCCCCACCACACTGCCCCTCCCCCCCCCCCAACTGGCTGAGATTGGCCAGGCTTCTGCAGCACTCTACAAGCTATGCTTGGTATGTGGGAAAGGACGGCGCAGAACCTTACCATGGCCGCATGCAAGCCGAATTCTGTTGCCCAGACCTGTGATCTCTAGCAGCAAAGCCACAGGCACTCAGCATTAAGAGGCAAAATGCGACCTTGCACAGAAATCACATGTGCTATGTAATGTGAACAGTGTTGGTCACCGTGAAAGAGTATAAGCATTGTTCTGCAAAATGTAGCTTTTAAAACAATTCTCTCTTTTTTCCCCTCCCTACAGCAGCTGCAAATTCCTCAAGCCTCCCTCCTCCATCCCGAAGGTTATCACAGATAAGGCGTCGTAAGAAGAAGACGCGAGACGAGATGTTTTCTGAAATTATGCAATCCAGCAGGAGTGACAGAGCTCATCTGAATGAGTGGAAGGAAACAGTTTCAAAGTATAGGAAAGAAGTCAGTGAACGTGAGGACAGGAGGGACCAACGTGAGGAGAGGAGGGACCAACGTGAGGAGAGGAGAGACGATCGAGATGAGAGATGGCGGCAGGAAGACCAGAGGATGAAGGATGCAATGCTGGGGCTGCTCCGGCGTCTGGTGGAGGTTCAGGAATGGCTGCTGGAAAACAGACTGCCGCTTCAGCCCCTGTTCCACCCTCCCCCCTCCCCATGTTCCGTATCCTCCTCACCCAGACGTGTAAGAACGCGGGGGGGGAGGCTCCGTACACCTTCCCATTCCACCCCAGTAGACAGCCCAAGCAAAAGGCTGTCATTTTTTTAACCTTTTCTTTGTGGCTTTTTCCTTCCCAGCAATCCTCCTCCCAAATACCACCCGGGTTCCCTCCCTCTTTTTCTAATCTATTAATAAAGAATAAATGATTTTTAAATGATAGTGACTTTATTTGGTTTGAAAGAAAGCTGGGGGAAGGGGCAGGGTGGGTTCCTTACAGAAAATCAGTCAGTAAAGGGGGAGGGTTTTCATGAAGGAGAAACAAACAGATATTTCACACAGTAGCCTGGCCAGCCATGAAACTGGTTTTCAAAGCTTCTCTGATGCACAGCGCTTCATGGTGTGATCTTCTAATCGCCCTGGTGTCTGGCTGCGTGTAATCAGCAGCCAGGCGATTTGCCTCAGCCTCCCACCCCGCCATAAAGGTCTCCCCCTTACTTTCACAGAGATTGTGGAGCACACAGCAAGCAGAAATAACAATGGGGAGATTTCTTTGGCTGAGGTCAGAGCGAGTCAATAATGAATGCCAGCGACCTTTTAAACGGCCAAATGCACATTCTACCACCATTCTGCACTTGCTTAGCCTGTAGTTAAACAGCTCCTGACTCCTGTCCAGGCTGCCTGTGTATGGCTTCATAAGCCATGGCATTAAGGGGTAGGCTGGGTCCCCAAGAATAACTATGGGCATTTCAACATCCCCAACGGTTATTTTCTGGTCCGGAAAGTAAGTCCCTTGCTGCAGCCCTTTAAACAGAGTAGTGTTCCTGAAGACGCGAGCGTCATGAACCCTTCCCGCCCAGCCCGCGTTGATGTTGGTGAAACATCCCTTGTGATCCACAAGTGCTTGCAGCACCATTGAAAAGTACCCCTTGCGGTTTATGTACTCGGTGGCTTGGTGCTCTGGTGCCAAGATAGGGATATGGGTTCCGTCTATCGCCCCACCACAGTTAGGGAATCCCATTGCAGCAAAACCATCCACTATAGCCTGCACATTTCCCAGAGTCACTAACTTTCGTAGCAGCACCTGAGTGATTGCTTTGGCTACTTGCATCACAGCAGCCCCCACAGTAGATTTGCCCACTCCAAATTGATTCCCGACTGACCGGTAGCTGTCTGGCGTTGCAAGCTTCCACAGGGCTATCGCCACGCGCTTCTCAACTGTGAGGGCTGCTCTCATCTTGGTATTCTGGCGTTTCAGGGCAGGGGACAGCAAGTCACAAAGTTCCATGAAAGTGCCCTTACGCATGCGAAAGTTCCGCAGCCACTGGGAATCGTCCCAGACCTGCAACACTATGCGGTCCCACCAGTCTGTGCTTGTTTCCCTTGCCCAGAATCGGCGTTCCATGGATAGAATCTGCCCCATTAACAACATGATCTCCAAAGCACCGGGGCCTGTGGTTTCACTGAATTCTGTGTCCGTGTCCGTGTCCATGTCCTCATCATGCTTGTCGCTGCGCTGCCGCCGCCGCTGCCTCCTCTCCTCGTTTTTCTGGTCCTGGCTGAGCATAAACTCCAAGAGAACGCGCGAGGTGTTTACAATATTCATGAGTGCTGTCTTGACCTCAGCGGGCTCCATGCTTGCCGTGGTATGGAGTCTGCAGTGTTCACCCACCCAGGAAAAAAGGCGTGAAAATGGTTGTCTGCCGTCCGTTGCTTTCATGCAGGGAGGGAGGGAGGGAGGCAGTGCGGCTGTACCCAGAACCACCTGCGACGATGTTTTTTGTCCCATCAGGCACTGGGATCTTAACCCACAATCCCAATGGGCGCGGGAGACTGCGGGAACTATGGGATAGCTATGGAATTGCTACCCACAGTGCAACGGTGCAGAAATCGACGCTAGCCCCGGTACTTGGACGCACACCACCGAATTACTGTGCTAGTGTGGCCGCACTCATTTCGACTTTATACAACCTGTTTCTCAAATCCGAATTATCTAAATTCGGATTAATCCCGTAGTGTAGACATACCCTGTATCTACAAAAACAACAAGGAGTCTGGTGGCACCTTAAAGACTAACAGATTTATTTGGGCATAAGCTTTGCAAATTCAACACCATTAATCTGGGCTTGAATAGGGACTGGGAGTGGCTGGCTCACTACAAAAGCAGCTTTTCCTCTCCTGGAATTGACACCTCCTCATCTATTACTGGGAGTGGACTACATCCACCCTGATTGAATTGGCCCTGTCAACACTGGTTCTCCACTTGTGAAGTAACTCCCTGCTCTCCATGTGTCAGTATATAATGCCTGCATCTGTAACTTTCACTCTATGCATCCGAAGAAGTGAGGTTTTTACTCACGAAAGCTTATGCCCAAATAAATCTGTTAGTCTTTAAGGTGCCACCAGACTCCTTGTTGTTTTTGTAGATAAGGAGTCTGACAATGATGTCAATTCGCATAACGAATACGACACGAGATTGCTTGTGGCATTCATGGAGGTGCTGACCACAGTGGAACGCTGCTTTGGGGCTCGGGAAACAAGCACTGAGTGGTGGGATCACATCACGATGCATGTCTGGGATGACAAGCAGTGGCTGCAGAACTTTTGGATGAGGAAAGTCACATTCATGGGACTGTGTGAGGCGCTTGCCCCAGCCCTGCGGCATAAGGACACAAGAATGAGAGCGTCCCTTTGGCTGGAGAAGCACGTGGTGATTGCACTCCAGACTGCTACCAATCAGTTGCTAATGAGTTCAGAGTGAGAAAGTCGACCGTTGGACTCCTGTTGATTCAAGTGGGCAGGGCCTTAATCGCATCCTGCTCCAAAAGACCGTGACTCTGAGCAACGTGTGTGACATTGTGGCTGGCTTTGCACAAATGGGTTTCCCTAGCTGCGGAGGGGTGATAGATGGGATGCATATTCCAGTTCTGGCACCAGCCCACCTAGCCTCTGAGTACGTTAGTCGGAAAGGGTATTTCGCTATGGCTCTCCTCTCCTGGGGCTTATGGATCACTGTGGGCATGTCACAGACATTAACGCAGGCTGGCCCGGAAAGTGCATGACGCACGCATCTTTCAGAACACAGGCCTGTTCAAGAAGCTGCAAGCCGGGACTTTCTTCCCGGACCAGAAGATCACCACAGGGGAATTCGAAATGTGAGATCCTGCCTACCTCTTGATGCCATGGCTCACGTTAATTTTCTTTCATGCTATGAACTTCATCCGAGTTCTGCCGTCCCAGGTCCCTCAGGAGGAGCTGGGGGGCTGGCTGGGGAGCTGCATGTACCAGAAGGTGGCATCATAGCTACCAGGGCCGGCTCCAGGCACCAGCTGAGCAAGCTGGTGCTTGGTGTTGTCAGATGCTACCGGTGTGGTGCTCTGCTTTCTCCTATGTTGATATCACTCGGCTGCGTGCATGTGCTCCCTCTGTGCACCAACTTCAGCACAGTCCCGGTAGGATGCTGCTGGCTACTTGTCTTCCATCCGTTCGCATTATCTGCTGTTTCGACCCGGAAGGTTCCGCTCACCGAACGTGTTCGGTTGATTTTGGTGACATCTGCCAGTCCCTTCGAATCTTGGGCCATCACCAAAACGCCTGCCAAGGTCCACTTCCATGTTGGCATCTTAACCTGTGAAAACACAAAATAACACTCGCTTCTCTTTCATGGGCACATAATAAATGTTGGGGGTTTTTTGTTTTTTTTTAAGATGCAATATCCCATAGCCATAGTATTTAATATAAGACCATGTACATCAGCCGCATCTATTCCTTTTTCAGTGGCTCTTCCTGGATATAATCCCTATTTAATAGAGCCAGTATGACCTCATCACTTAGTGGATTTAAAAATAGAAACCTTGCTCCCAAAGGGACGGTAGGTACATTGTTAGTCCATAAGATCCCTGGCCCTACCATCCACAGCGGCTGTTTCCTTCTTGTTCCAATGTCCACACAGAAGTGTTTACATCATTCCACCAGATAGTAAGTATATTACCAATGCCCCAAGCGAACTGACCCTTCGCCCTTAATTGTCTGACTGGGTAGGGTCTAGTCAATTCAAAGTGTTTGAATTGTCCCCAAGCAATACGTAACAGTAAGCGGGGTGCAGGTTAAAGCTCATAAAACTTCCATTATTTAGTTGGAAGGTTTCCGTGGTACTTACCACACTTGCTTATCCTGCGTATTTTTCTGTCAAGCAAGCACAGACCTGTAACATACATGTTCAACCCATGTATTCCTTTACTTGCATAGCATGCTTCCAGCGCGGCTGTTTGTCTATATTTACCAAATACAGCGAGGGTCCCAATTTCTCCAAAATGGGCCAAGGCCCACGCCATTCTGCTTTTGGACATTTTTTTGGGGACCCGGTTCAATTTTAGCCATTACCTGGTCTCCGATTTTCCATTGTTTAATGTCTCTGTGTTCATCAAACGCCCGATTCATCCTTTATTGTTCTGCAGCCGGCTGTGCTGTAGCAGCTCCTCGGACTGTGCCCAGCCAATTCTTAAAACTGTTCATCCAGGTGGTACTCGCAAAGGCTGTAATTGTCTCCCAGTCTGGAGGGTAACACAGATTTCCCAACCTGGCATAGGTCTCCCAAAAAGAATTTCATATGGACTGAATCCTGTCATGTGATTTGGCCAGCTACGGATCCTCATAAGGACCCATGGGAGTACTACGTCCCAGTTTGTTCCTAATTTATTACATACTTTAGACAATTCGACTTTCAGAGATTTATTCATCCTTTCCACCTGTCCTCCTGCTTGAGGGTGATATGGGATGTGTAGTGGCAGGGGCACACCAGCCCAGGTGCCCATATCTCGGTAAACCTGCCCAATAAACGCGGGACCATTGTCCGAATCAATGCTGTGGGGCAATCCACATTTTGGAAAAATCTCTGTTAGTAACTTTTTTGCGGTGGCCTTATCAGTCTCTTTCTGTGTAGGGAAGGCTTCTACCCATTTACTAAAACTATCCACAATTACGAATAAAAATCTGTTTCCCCTAGGAGTGGTAGGTAGAGGTCCCACAAAATCAACCTGCAGCCGTTGAAGGGGGCCCTTTGGCGCTTGGTGCATTAACTCTCCCCGTCTTTTCCGTCTAGCAGGGTCCTGTTTGGCATGTTAAACAGCTGTGAAGATGTAAATTTAAATCCTCTCGCATGCCAGGCCACCACCCCAATTTTTTAAGTTTTTCCAATGCTTCCTCTAATTTGGGGTGACCTCCCACAAGTGATCCATATACCCATTTTAACAGAAGGTATTTTAATTTTTGTGGGTTTACCATAACCCAGTCATTGTCTGGTTTAGCTAAAATAAGCTCTCCTTCTTTTTTTAAGGGGACACCCTGCCACTGTGATGGGCATTCAATTATCCATTGTTGAATTGAATCATCTTTTACCTGAAGCTCTTGTAAACCCTGTATCTCTTTCTGGTTGTTTGCTTCGTTTTCCTGTTTTACTGTTGCCTTTGCTCTGGTGGTTACTGCCACTGGCGTTGGTTCCCACCCTGCACCTGTAAGGGCTGCCTCCTTAGCTAATGTATCTGCTTGTTCATTTCTCCCCTGGAAGGGTCCGTTTTTCTTATGGGCTTTTATTTTGACCATTTGAATTTTTTTATACTGTTGTGACAATTTTTCTATTTGCTGCCATAGGGCTTTATGCTTGATCTCCGAGCCATCGGTTCCTGTAAACCCCATACTTTGCCACCACGGGAGGTAGATAGTGGTGCCCTTATACACATAATCAGAATCGGTCCCTATTACAAGCTCGGATTGCTTGCCCTTCATTCTGATTAAAACTTCCAGAACTGCTGATACCTCCACAGCCTGTGTCCCTCCTTTAACCAATTTATATTGGAAGGACTCGCCGCTTGCTTTATTCCCATTCAAACAAATTCCTGCAAAACCAGTGACTCGTTCTCCTTCCTCATAGTATGAGTTACTAGTCCATGTTTCCCCACTCTCTTTTTTAAATTGATATGGACCCCCTTTACTGGCAATCCAGTGGGTCCAAAAGTTATCAAACTCCGTTGGGATCATAAGGGAGGGGATCAGGGGGTTCCCTAGCTCGAGGTTTGCTGTCATGTTAGGTAGCGATTCTTACCACGGCAGGTTCACTTACTCACCAGATCAGTGGTCGGGGTCACCAGTGTTGTCAGATGCTACCGGTGTGGTGCTCTGCTTTCTCCTATGTTGATATCACTCGGCTGCGTGCGTGTGTTCCCTCTGTGTGCGGTCCCAGCTCTGCAGATAGCTGACACAGCAGACCCGACGAGAACCCCCAATAACCACAGAGTCTAGTAAGATGCAAAGTCACGTTGACTAGGTTTATTGCGACCTTGGACACAATTGCAGTTCCCTGTAGATTACTTAGTCTACCGGGCATACTACGAGAAAGTGCCTCTTGGCAATGGACCCGGCTCAGTGGCGGGACTTTCCACTGCCCCTGCGGCCGGATAAAGACACCACCCCAGGGACACATTCTTATACACAGGGACAAACAAGTTACACATCACTCCTGACGTACTGAGGTGCAACCCCTCTATGTAGCAAGGTATAACCCCTCTATGTAGTAAGGTGCCGCCTCGCACTTTGTACATGTTGGTTCGATCAAAACAACTCTATCCATCATTTTACCCTTTTGCCCCTGTCATTGGGATGGGTCGGCCTGTTTCACGTTATCTGTGGAATGTACAAGTATGCGAATGTTCTGATATCTGGTGTCCAGTACCTTTTAGGTATGTCTCTTTTTGCAGCATCAGCCCTTTCCTTGCCAGCTTCTGTGAGCAGGGTCTGCCTCTGGCTCACAGCTTAGCTTTGCTTTATGTTAGCAAAGTCTTGACCATTACTTTAGTTCAGGCCTCATACTGGGCCTTTATCAGGGCCTTCACTTACTACACTTGGGGCAGCAGATTGTTGGAGGCGGCATTCTGCCCAATCGTAGGGCTGCACGGCCGCTTTTTTGTTGTTGTTGTTGTTCTTGTTCCGCTCCGGCCGCCCTGTAGGGGGCGGCGGCGCAGAGAACCAGAGCACCCTGCCAGGGCCGGCTCTAGGCACCAGCAAAACAAGCTGGTGCTTGGGGCGGCACATTTTTAGGGGCAGTATGGCCGGCGCCAGAATGCCACCCCTAAAAATGTGCCCCGCTGCCCTAGCTCACCTCCGCTGCTGCCGCTGGCGCACCAGGAGCTGATTCCTGCACCGCTGCTCCCCCTCCCTCCCAGGCTTGCGAGCTTGGGGGGAGGAGGCAGGGCTGGGGATTTGGGGAAGGGGTGAAGCTGAGGCGGGGCCGGGGGTGGGGTAAGAAAAAAACGGGGGGCGGCCAAAATTGTTTCTGCTTCGGGCGGCAAAAATCCTAGAGCCGGCCCTGCTCCGTGACGCTCAGCTGTTCTTATGAAACCAGCTACACTGCTGGTGTCTATCTCTACTGGTACCGTCAGTCCCCGAACCGAGCCCCGCAGTACATCCTCCGGAGAGGAACGAAGGGTCTCAGATCTGACAGTGATACCGCAGACTTCGCCCAGGAGAGGTTTTCTTCCCAGGCTGATGGCAACTCCACAGGTCTGAGCATCGCCGCCCTGGAGCTGGCAGACACCGCGGTGTATTTCTGCGCCCTGCAGCGGGCACAGTGACAGAGCCTCACAGCAGAACTGTACAAAAACCCTCCCTTCCCTTCACCTTCAGGGGCTCGGCATGGAAGAGGAACCAGAGAGAGTGTCCCCATGACCCAGCATTCGCCCCCAGGGAGGGATGCAGCTCTGGGCCACAGCTCAGACAGACAGGTGCTCTCCTCCCTGTCAACATCTCGCTGATACATTACAGACTGTGTACACACGCACACACACACACACACACACACACACACACAGTGCAGAATGCCTGCAGGGTCTCTTGAAGATGCCACCCATCAAAACAAATGGCTACATGCATCCATAAATACCTGTGATTGAATGGAGGCCTTCTGTCCTCGGGCTCTTAAATCCCAGCCCAAATGTTTAATCACAGCGGTGTCTGTCTCTGTCAGTGTCTGGGCAGCACCCAGCACAATGGGGCCCTGATGTCAGCTGAGGCTAGAGGTACCCACAGTGCTCCTCCTCCTCCTCCTTCTCATGCCCCGCACTCATCGCAGAACTTGGGTGATTTACACAATGAATGAGAGAAAACAGCCGAGATCCCAAAAGTTAAAGCGATGTGTCCATTACAACATGATGCTGAGAATTCGTGTGTCAACTGCAAAGTAAATAGCCTCAAATCAAACACCAAATAAGCTCTCAATCAGCATTTTTCTTAACTGAATTTTACAGCTAGGCAAAGGGTTATCAAGGGAAGTACTTGTACCTGGGTTTGTGCGGCACATGGTGAAATCCACATTTTTACTTCTACTGCTAAAATCGAATCCTTCCAAGCCTACATATAAGGCTTATAGAGGACTCATTTCATGGATTTATTTGGCCATTTTTTATGGCTGGCTGCCAGCCTGATGCCAACACTCCTGCTTTTCCAACTGGGCTTGGGACTGTCTATGGCAGAGTTGCAACCACTAATACTGACAGTAATTTACACTAAGCAGATTTTAAATGGGGAACTCTAATGAGAAGATCTTTTTTTTTTCTTAAGAAGCAATGAAACACTTTCCCCAAACTCCTGTATCTATGGAATGGCTTGTAGGAATAATCCAATCTTTGAAATAATTTCCTCTGGAGAGAAGTAACACAGATACACAGATTTTTAATCATAAGGAAGCATTATGCCCATGTAGTTTGACCTCCTGCTTAACAAGGGCTAGATAATTTCTCCCAATGACTCCTGCACCAGATCCATAACTTATGATGGACCAGGAGAAGCGTGAGAAATTCCATGTGAAAATGAGCTTTTTACCCCTTCAGAAAAATATCTGAATAGTTCATGGAGGATAGGTCCATCAATGGCTAGTAGCCAAGATGGTCAGGGACGCAACCCCATACTTTGGGCGCCCCCAAGCCTCTGACTGCCAGATTCTGGGACTGGCCAACAGGGGACGGATCACTCGATAATTGCCCTGTTCTGTTCATTCTCTCTGAAGCACCTGGCACTGGCCACTGTTGGAAGGCAGGACACTGGGCTAGATGGACCTTTGGCCATATTGGGCCAGACCAGTCTTATGTTTTCTAGATGGTTTTTCAAAATTACTTGCATGGCTTATTATGTCCACAAGGGGGCGCGCCTGAATGATGGGTAATTACATTTTACATTGTGGTTTTTTTATTTAAGTTGTACTTGAACCCAACATTCCCCTGGATAGCATTTCTTTCTCATGTCATAAAGAGGAGAAGGAGGGGGAAGTCACGGAGCGGGCATTTTTACAGCATGCACGTTCCTTTAATAAACGAAACAGGAGGAAAAAAATATTTTTAGAATCGGATAAAGGGACAAGCAAAAAGGAGGATAATTTCAAGTTGCAAAATGGTCTCAGCCTTGTCCTGTAGATCTGTCTTCTACTTGTGAAGTCAGGTGAGAGAAATGCTAGTTTTTATTTGATGTATTGTGTTTGAGAGCTACAAGAGTCCTGTCAGAACAGGCTAGGGTTTTCAAAGAAGCCTAGCGGGTTTAGGCACCCAAATTCCTAACGAAATTTTGAAAATCCCACGTAATAGTTTTAAAAGAAAACTAGATTCGCTGAACCAGAGACTTGTATGGTTTAAGGAAAGAACTTTGCTTTCTTTTCGAGATACGTTGCTTTAGAATGGGAACCAGTTTCTACATAAGATCACTAGAGACTTTTGTGTAAAAATATGAATGAATAAATGTAGTTTCATTACTGGTTTTTTTTTTTTTTTTTTTTGGTCTTTCAACAGGTCTTGTTCAAAGTAATTCTGTGTTTCACTGTCCTGCAGCAATGAAAATCTCAGTGGGGCAACCCGCCACTTTGCAGTGTAATTTCACCACCGCTTTCACCAGCCGAAATCCCTTCTGGTTCCACCAGTATCCGAACCAACCACCCCAGCGTTATTGGCAGCGTATCAATCTCCTGCTGAAAAACACGGTCACCGCTGGAACATTCGAAGCAGTTTTTTGACCATAATAAGGCGCAGGGCCGGCTCTAGCTTTTTTGCTGCCCCAAGCAGCAAAAAAAGCGCCGCCCCCCCAGCCCCCCGCCGAGAGCCGCCGGAACCCCCTCCCCCCAGAGTGCCACCCCCCCCCCCGCCGAGCACCGCGCCGCCGGAGCGCCCCCCCAATGCCGCGCCACGCTCCCCCCGCCGCCCCTTACCAGATGCCGCCCCAAGCATGTGCTTGGGTGCCTGGTGCCTGGAGCCGGCCCTGTCACGGAGCCGCCTTCGCTCCAGACATCTGGGGTTCCCTGGGTTGGACTGAGTCACCCAGCACCGCACCTGCAACAAGCAATCGGGAAAGGAAAATATAGCAGTTGTGTGCAGTCTGAGGGCTCACTTCTATACCTTAGCTAGCATGAGAGCGAGGCGATAGCGGGACAGAGAGAGAGAGAGAGAAATGGGAACAGGGAGATGTGGTGTGTGTATATACAGAGAGAGATTCCGGAGCAACGAGGCAAACTCTACGACCAACTACCTGGATATAGAGTGAAAACAAAAAGGCCGAATATCAAACGTTTGCTCATCGTGTTAAGCAAAGTGGCTCCAATTTCAATTCCGCACTGAACCCTTCAGCCCTGAAGAGACAGCCTCCTCGTCTGCATGTGATAGACTCGCCCAATTTCTTCAGCCACTGGCCTAATGAGGGGCGTATGTGGAACCCAGAGTCCTCCCGAGCCCACAGGAAAGGAAGCGAGGTTGGTTTCGCTTGTGAACGGCGTCCTCGCCTTCCTCAGACCTCCTTTAACGTGTCTTGATCTGCTGGTCAGTGCGGCTGTCTTTGCAGGCGGTTACATTAAGTAGGAAGCACAGTGACTGGTTGTACATAGAGTAAATCACATGACGGAGAAATCTAGGACCCCACCTCCCTACGACCAATTTCTCAAGGATCCTCGTTTACTGGTGCACGGGGAGGAGGGAGTCCCACTGTTTTTTTTTCCAATAGGAATTGGGCTTCAGGCTTTGGTGCCTCGGAAAATCTCCACTTCTGCAAATATCACATTTAAATGTTCAAGTTGAATCGCTCGCCAAAGACCTCCCGGAGGACAAAATTACACCCGAGTGCGCTCCTGGAGCTCATTCAAGGACAGTCGGGATATACACAGGTTTCAAAGGATTCCCTGAATATCAGAGTGTCACGGAGTCCCCGGGCGATGCTCTGGGACTGCTCCCCACAAAGCCAGTCAGGACTTTGGGGAGCCTCCTCTCCCTCGGAGCAGACCGTCTTCAGGCCAAGAAGCTCACACGGCTTCACCTCCTGGGTCTCTCCTGGGAGCATTCAGCATATGCCCCTCCCTGCGCTTCCCACAGTGAGTCCGCCCCGGCGGGGTCCTGGGGAAGCCAAAGGGTTCTGCACCCCCCACTTCGCAGTTAAACGTGACTCTCAGCCAGCCAGTAAAACAGAGGTTAATTAGACGACAGGAACATGGTCTAAAACAGAGCTTGTAGGTCCAGTGAACGGGACCCCTCTGCCCGGTCCATTCTGGGACCCAGCGAGGCAGACCCCCATCTGCCCTCCCTTCCAGTCCCCAGCCAGCTCCAAACTCCAACCCCCATCCAGGCCCTCCTTCTCTGGGCTTTGTCTCTTTCCAGGGCCAGGAGGTCACCTGATCTCTTTGTTGACCTTTAGCTATTTCCTTGCAGGGGGGAAGGGGCCCTGGCCATTTGTTGCCAGGGAGACAGAAAGAAGAACAGGAGTACTTGTGGCACCTTAGAGACTAACAAATTTATTAGAGCATAAGCTTTCGTGGACTACAGCCCACTTCTTTGGATGCAAGTGGGCTGTAGTCCACGAAAGCTTATGCTCTAATAAATTTGTTAGTCTCTAAGGTGCCACAAGTACTCCTGTTCTTCTTTTTGCGGATACAGACTAACACGGCTGTTACTCTGAAACCAGGGAGACAGAGTGTCAGTGATTGATGCACACTGGCCTTTCCCCACCACCTACAGACTTAAGAAATGCATAGGGGAAACTGAGGCACCCACACAGTATTCAGAGGAAACATTAAGAACAGTCCCACTTCGTCACACAGAGTATTTGAGCTTTGCGGGATCAGAGGAGCAAAGGAATTCCCATTCTGAGCGTTTTCCACTGAGAACCGGGCACCCACCCCCCAAATGTAAATTGTAGGATTGTTACAAACAACGGGCTCTGTTTTCAACTGAGACTGGGCAGAGAAGGAGAGAGAGAGAGAGAGAGATGGGTGGCACTGGGAAATAATAGTGCAACTTTCCCCCATTCATTTAAAATGTAAAGGGCTTCAGTCTTGCTGAGAAAACGTTCCGATTTCATTTGTTTGGGGGGTTTATTTGTTTGAATTGTGTTGAGTTGGATTCTACTGAGTTGGGTTTCTCTGAGATTGTTTGTCGGTTGGAATGGATTGAGTGGAACCAGGTTTCGTTGGGTTTGTATTGGGTTGGTTTGGGCTGTAATCCGCTGAGTTGGGTTTGGGGTTGAGTTTCGCTGAATTGAGTTCGGTTGCTTTCTGGGTTGGGTTTGATTGGATTGTGTTGAGATCGGTTCAGCCGGATACAGGGTTCAGCCAGGTTGGCTTGATTTAGGTAGGGATGGGTTGGATGACACTGGGCTCAGGTGGACTGGATTTCATGGGATGGAGGGAGGCGGAATGAACGCATGCCCACGCGCCTTCTTGCCACATAAGATGCTAACATTTGTCTGTGTTTATAGCATGTCAGTTACACGTTTATTGACAGAGTTCTCCTCCTCCTCTCTAGAAGGGCCAGACTTGTTGTCCGATATGTAGCATAAGACTTGGGAGGGAAATCCTGATTCTAATTTTCATATGAAATTATAGTAGTGACAAAATATTATTAAAAGTTCAACTAAATGTGTACCTTCGGTCTAACACTTGTCCTTTGTGGCTTACCTTTCTTATCGAAAAGTCTATTTTAATCCAAAGCATCTTCATTGATAATAATAAAAAAAATCACCGGAATATACTGTAGGGCAAAATGCAGGAACTAAATTGTGTTGGAGAGGATTAACAGAATACCAGATAGGAAAAAACATTTTCTTTTAAAGAATAGATTTTACAAACACCTGTCCAGGATGATCCAAGTACATTTGGTCCTGCCTCATCACAGGGGGCTGGACTAGATCCATCTCTCGAGGTCCCCTCCAGCCCTGTGTTTATACGATTCCGTCATATTTCCGTAAACAGCCCCCCGCTGACTTTTTGTAGGAGCGGAGATGCAGTTCTCCCGCACTGTGGGTCTCAGGGCACAGTAATACACAGCGCTCTCCTGGTGAGAAACAGCCTCAATCTTGAAGGGAACCGTCTCATTAGCCATGTACAAAGATGCTGAGAATTTTCCCTGGACAAGCGTCTGATCCGGAGCATCAAACTTCGTTTTAGTCAGTATATGCTGGGGAGGCCGGTTCGGATACTGCCGGTACCAAAACAGATACGGGCTTGAGTCAGCGGTGGTGAAGTTACAGTGTAAAGTTACACTTTGTCCCTCTGAGACGCTCACTTCTGGAGGAGACTGGTCCACGGAGTCACTTTGTGCAAGACCTGTGGGGGGGAAGAAAAGCTTTAAACACCGATCTATGTCTGGCTGGAACTTTTAAACTCAGTGGCACTTGGATCCCTCACTCCCTTGTACTCCTGTGAAAAGTTCAGCCTGTGTATGTGTAGGTCTGAGTCACACCTTAAAAACCTCTCTCTATTCCCAGCACACTGATGACTTAGTTTGTGATGGTAACCTGGCTGTCTCTTTGCAAAGGAAAACAAAATTCCTCCCACGATTTCTTTGTTCAGAGACCTTTATTTTTGTCTTTGTAAAAGCTTTTATTTCAAATGAAAGTTTTTAGTCTCACCTGACTGCGGAAGCAGAAGCCAGAGCTGTACAGCCAGGTACAAGAGCATTTTGCAGGTTCGGGTTATCCTTGTGTTGTTACTAGACCTGCAGCTAGCTACAGAATATCTCCTTCCCCCCCCCCCCCCCCTGTGCTTCTGAAAATGATAATTCATGTCCTAAAGATGAAACCTGCTTCCTCCGTGACCTTTCTCTCCTCCCTCTCAGCTTGTGACGCTACACAACGAGGCAAACTCATTCAGCTTCTGATTCCAAGTTACCTAATACACACACACGCAAAACATAACGTAAATTAAAATATGGATGTGAAGGTGCGGCGCGCCCTCTAGTGGATGTCAAATAAAACAACAAGAAAACCATGCGCTCATCTCTTGCGAAAATCTGCTGTCCCTCATCAGAGACTTCATCTGGGGTCTCTCTCGAGCGGATTTTTGAAAATGAGGCTTTTGTTTTATGTCCGAATTATGGAAGATTTACCAGTTTTTGAAAATTACCCCCAAAAGATACAAAATAATCCATCTTTGATTCCTTGCGGTGCCACAAATTTCCTGGGTGACTTTTTGGGCAAGTAATTTAGTCTCTGATTATTATAGATACTAAGGTGCCTAATGAGGCAATATAGAGGCTTACTGGTATTTTAAAAGCTCCTAGATGCTTCACTCTCATTGAATCCCTCTAGGCACCTATCTTCATCTTAACACGCTTAAGGGTTATATTCACAAAGGGACTTAGGCATGTAAAGTGGCAAGTAGGTGCCTAAATCCCAGAATCAGGCCTTTCTGGGATTTCACAAAACCCAGTTTCAGCTGCTCCCAAGTCCTGTAGTGGCCTAAAATCTCTCAGTGCCTAAATCTGTTGAGTAAAAGTTCCCTTAAGTGCCTGTGGTGGTTTTTGCCTATGAGGCTGCGCACTGCCATGACAGGAATGTGGAAGCCTAAACCCCAGAGTGATTCCCAAACTGGAGGAATATGGGGTGATCCTGCACCTAACTCACCCGCTGGCCCAGCCCAGTAAGTGTGCCCAGACCTCGCCTATAGGATTGTCCCCTATAGGCAGTTTACACACAAGCTGGGAGGGAGGAGGAGCCCCTCCCTCTTTACTTTTATCCCAGTGTTTAGGGTACTCACCTGGAATGTAGGAGATCCCTGGTTCAAGTCCACCCCACACACACACACACACCTGAGCGGAAGAAGAGATATGAATAGGGATCTGCTACCTTGTTAGTGAGTATCCCAACTGCTGGGCTATGGGATAGTCGGGGGCAGGGAGCTCCCTCAACTTGTCCTAATCCTGAATAAACTGTTCCACTGTGAATAAACACTGGACGATTCATAACCGGCGTGGGGGAGGGAATAAGTCTGTAGCCTGGTGATGGCACTTACTGGGGAGGTGGGGGACCCAATGCCTCTGCTCCAATAGACTTTTAAAAATTATTTATGCACAGTGGAACAACTTTAGTAGAAGACACTGAGGTTCTCCCCTCCCCCACCAGAATGTCCCATAGCCCAGTGAGTATCTTAACTATTAAACGTTACAAGGGACCGCCTCCTGTCCCTCTGCCAGCTTAATGGCAGGAGGGTTTGCAAGTGAGACTCTAGAGAGGCATTTCCCTACAGCCCAGATCTAGGCACCTATCTCCCCGAGAGAGGCAGGGCTTAGCACACACCACTCAGCTTGGTATCTCCCTGTTGGCTAGTTTAGGGGAGGAGCCGCCTAGCCTGCTGGCTTTTGTGGATCCCATTCGGAGGTGTCTGTCTCTCCCAGCTCATTGTATAGGGAGCCTGGGCACCCAACTGGAGTTTTGTATCAGAGGGGAGCCGGGTTAGTCTGGATCTGTAAAAAGTGGCAAAGAGTCCTGTGGCACCTTATAGACTAACAGGCGTATTGGAGCATAAGCTTTCGTGGGTGAATACCCACTTCGTCAGATGTATGTAGTGGAAATTTCCAGAGGCAGGGATAAATATGCAGGCAAGAATCAGTGTAGAGATAACGAGGTTAGTTCAATCAGGGAGGATGAGGCCCTCTTCTAGCAGATGAGGTGTGAATACCAAGGGAGGAGAAACTGCTAGCCAGTCACAGTCTTTGCAAATTTGAGACCATCAGCTCAGGATTAAACAAATGAACTGAAGCTCAGCAGCTTCTCTTTGAAGTCTGGTCCTGAAGTTTTTTTGTTGCAGGATGGCTTGGTGGTGATGCCTTTAAAATCTATATGACATCCCTTGGACTTCTCCGCTCTCCTGGCCTTATGCAGGTAGGCGTCTTCCTTTTGTGCCCTCTCCTTGCTCAAGAATTCTTTCTAAGTCTCTCCGAAAGAAAGGAGGAGGTGTGGACTGCAGAAGGCAGAGTTCCAGAGCATACAGGGTTTGAGAAACTGTCATTGATAGATGGGATGTATACTGCAAATTGAAGGGGATGCTTGTGTTCATTTTGGATAAAATGTGGTTTGCAGGGTGCTTATGCATAGGGAAGCATGCTGTGGCTCACCACCCTAGGAACATTCTAGAGAAGGCCAAGGGGAGGGGTGAGCTCAACATGTGGAGTGAAGAACTATGAGCATGTGATGAACAAATCCATATATGGAAAGGTTACATTTGATTGGTTAGAGGTTTGTGTTACGTAACTTGTTATGTAAGTGCCATGTGCTATACAATAGCAATGGGGGGGGGCTCCTTGCTGGAGGGGCTCTCCCTTTGTGCACATTGAATAAAGCCTTGTTGAACTGAATCGAATCGCATCACATCGCATTGAATCGCATCACATCGCATCGAATCGAAGTCCTTTGATTCTGCCCAGCATCTGACTCATTGGGAACCACAAAATCCCAACAAAATGCAACACTGCTACCACGTGGGAGTTTTCTCTTCTCTATCACTGATTATAAGGCTGTTTGCCAGTTGAAATTGTACCACCAAAATGAGGAGAGTATTGGTATGGTGTTATCTTTTTCTTTCTTTCATGTTTTTGTGCTTTGTTGTTTATTTGTTTTGGAATGAACTAAACTCTTCTATTTCAGGGCATGAGCCAACTTCTAGCTGACAGGAGTTCGGGGAGGGGGGGAACTCTGTGGACACCTTACTCAATGAGGGGGAAAAGACAATAACTGGAAATGGCAGAGGTGCTTAATAACTTCTTTGTTTCGGTTTTCACCAAGAAGGTTGGTGGTGATTGGACGTCTAACATAGTGAATGCCAGTGAAAATGAGGTAGCATCAGAGTCTAAAATAGGAAAAGAACAAGTCCAAAATTACTTAGACAAGTTAGATGTCTTCAAATCACCAGGGCCTGATGAAATGCATCCTAGAATACTCAAGGAGCTGACTGAACAGATATCTGAGCCATTAGCAATTATCTTTGAAAAGTCATGGAAGACGGGAGACATTCCAGAAGACTGAGAAAGACCAAATCTAGTGCCCATCTAAAAAAAGGGAAATAAGGACAACCCAGGGAATTACAGACCAGTCAGCTTAACTTCTATACCTGGAAAGAGAATGAAGCAAATAATTAAACAATCAATTTGCAAACACCGAGAAGATAATAAGGTGATAAATAACAGTCAGCATGGATTTGTCAAGAACAAATGTCAAACCAACCTGATAGCTTTCTTTGACAGGGTGTGCCCGCAAGGGGGGCCGTTATACCAGTGAAAGAATGACACTGTGCCTGAGAGTAAAAAGCAAGGCTTTACTGAAGGAAGAACTTACACTCCAAGCTGCGCGGGGAGTCCCTGAGGCGCGCGGAGGGGCTGCAGGGGATTCTGACCGTCCGGGACAGCTGGCCAGGCAGGACTCCACTGAAGGGAGTCCGCTGCAATGCTCTATCCCCCCGCACTTATCTCAAGGTTACATGGGGTCAACAGCTGGCTACATTCATTGCATTCATAAATCGTACTCATTATATAAGCTGACTTGTTTACAGACAAAAACATGCTGAACTCTACTAAACTACATTTTGGCAGGATCTGCCGAACAAAGTTCATTGCACGGCCTTCAACTGCTTCCGCTCACATTCAGTCACATACTCGGTCCGCCACTTAGCTCCTCGCCAAGCTTCCGCAACCTGTCCCCTACACAGGGTAACAAGGCTCGTAGATGGGGGGAAGTGGTAGACGGGGTATATCTTCACTTTAGTAAAGCTTTCTTGTCTTGCATGATCTTCTCATAAACAAACTAGGGAAATACAACCTAGATGGAGCTACTATAAGGTGGGTGCATAACTGGTTGGAAAACCATTCCCAGAGAGTAGTTATCAGTGGTTCACAGTCATGCAGAAAGGGCATAGTGAGTGGGGTCTCTCGGGAATTGGTTCTGGGTCCAGTTCTGTTCAATATCTTCATCAATGATTTAGATAATAGCATAGAGAGTATGCTTATAAAGTTTGTGGATGATACCAAGCTGGGAGGGGTTGTACGTGCTTTGGAGGATAGGATTAAAATTCAAAATGAACTGCGCAAACTGGAGAAATGGTCTGAAGTAAATAGGATTAAATTCAATAAGGACAAATGCAAAGTACTCCACTCAGGAAGGAGCAATCAGTTGCACACATACAAAATGGGAAATGACTGCCTAGGAAGGAGTACTGCGGAAAGGATCTGGGGGTCATAATGGACCACAAGCTAAATATGAGTTAACAGTGTAACACTGTTGCAAAAAAAGCAAACGTTATTCTCGGATATATTAGCAGGGGTGTTGTAAGCAAGACACGAGAAGTAATTCTTCCACTCTACTCAGTGCTGATTAGGCCTCAACTGGAGTATTGTGTCCAGTTCTGGATGCCACATTTCAGGAAAGATGTGGACAAATTGGAGAAAGTCCAGAGAAAAGCGACACAACTCATTAAAGGTCTAGAAAATATGACCTATGAGGGAAGATTCAAAAAATTGGGTTCATTTAGTCTGGAGAAGAGAAGACATGATAACAATTTTGAAGTTCATAAAAGGTGGTTACAAGGAGGAGGGAGAAAAATTATTGTTCTTAACCTCTGAGGACAGGACAAGAAGCAATGGACTTAAATTGCAGCAAGGGCAGTTAAGGTTGGACATTAGGGAAAACTTCCTAACTGTCAAAGTGGTTAAGTGCTGGAATAAATTGCCTAGGGACGTTGTGGAAACTCCATCGTTGGGTATTTTTAAGAGCAGGTTGGACAAACACCTGTCAGGGATGGTCTAGATAATACTTAGTCCTGCTTTGAGTGCAGGGGACTGGACTAGATGACCTCTCGAGGTCCCTTCCAGTTCTATGATTCTATTATCCTATAACTGCTCGTTGCAAGGTTTCCTGCAACTTCTTCTGAATTGCTCTTGGAGGTAGGAGACTGGGGTATATTAAACACCCGATATAGTATGGTCCTGTGTCTGCCGACTTAATTAAAATTCGTGTACAATAATCATTCATTCTTAACCCTAATCCCAATCACTAATGCTTTTTTGCCCAATCTTTACCCCCAAAACACCAACACTTAACTGTAACCTTCATCACTAAGCCTGACCTAACCATAACACTAATCCTAAACCAGAACCATAAGCCTTAATGTTAACCTTAGCCATAAATTTGAACCATTACCCTGGTCCTGATGCTATCTCTAATGATACATATACCCATAATCCGAACCACAACTATCAGCACTCACCTTAATAATAACCTCAATTATAACCCTATATCTCACCCTAATCTAAAACCTTGACCCCTTAAATGCTTACCCTAATGCTAACCTTTAGCCCTAACATTAACCTGGCCTAGGATAAATGAGGGAATTAGAGCATGACAGAATTATTGAAAACATTAAAGTGAAAGGGATTTTATTTTGCCCGTGTCCTGTTACGAACTTCTCGCACGATGAGTTCTTGAGTGACCCAGACTTCAGAGACATCAGTCCTTGGTGTTCCTAAACACTGGGATGGCAGGAAAAGCCTGTGTATTCTTAGCGCAGGGCTAAATCTGCTGTGGGATCCTTTATTATATACAGTGAGAGGCTGTTAGTCTTTAGGTAGCTCAGGGCGCTCCCCACCCCCCACCCCCAAGACTCTGTTTAGACCAAGGAACGCTGGAGTGAAATGAGGCCTTGGGCACAGAGCGAGGGGCTACTTTAGCCTGTTGTTTCAGGGTGAATGAAGGCGGAAGGAGCCCCTGGGTGGCTGGGGAGGTTTTTGTACCTCCTGGAACACCCCGTGGCACAGTGTGGGGCTCATGGAGCAGCAATACACAGCAGAGTCGCTGAGTTGGGTGGAGTTTTTGCGCAGAGGGTAGGAGTTTTTGTCGTGTTTGACTTTGAATCCTTTCCTGTCTCCCTCCTTGTCCTGCTCCTCAGAGTCTCTCAGGAAGAGCCGGGGCGCCTCTGTGGGATATTGGACGTACCAGAAGGTACAAACAGGCACAGAGCTCTGATACGTACAGTCCAGAAGCAAAGATGCCCCTTCAGAGAGAGGGAGGCTGCCTTGAGTCTGTGTCACCGACAGTCCATGTGTTTCCCCTGGGTGGAAAAATAAATGTGTGTGAGTTGGGATAAATATGGTAGGTAGATGGAAAGAAAAAGGTAAATTCCTAATTTCTTGTATTTCCACAAGAATATTCCCAAAGTGGCCAGTATGCCTCATCCCATGGTTTCAAGGCTTCCTGGATCAAAAAGGTAAGTAGCTATTTTTAACAAAACTGGAATATAGTTCTCTAGTTCTTTGTTAAATGCTAGGGGTAGTGGAGGAAAAATATTGGAAGCCCCAATACAACGGTTAACTTTATTATCCTCTCTTGGAAATCTTGGAATTCCCAAACTGGATCAGATCAGAAGTCCACCCAGTGGCTAGCTGTGGCCAGAACAAGTTGCTTCAAAGGAAGACAGATGCCAAACACCCTGCAAAGTCCGGTTATGTGTGAAACTTCCCTCAGTTAGATCTCTCTTTCTACAAGGTATTTTATAGCTCAACCAGAAATTCTGGTATTATTGCAGGAAAGACTGGTGAAATTCTCTGGCCTTTATTATATAGGTGGTCAGACTAGATGAGAGTGGTCCCTCCTGTATAAAAATCTAAGAATCTATTAATCAGTTTGAGGTAGGTTTATCCCTGAAGCAGGGGTATTTCTGACCCTTCCAAACTCCCACCATCTATGCTAAATTAGAGAGATAAAAAGAAATTGGGTTCAAATTCTCAGCTGGCGTAACCTGATTTAACTCGACTGAAGTCTGACGATCTGGCCCAGTAGTTCTGACACATTTCTGAGTTAATACGCACCGAGAATGGAAAGTATCACAGTAACTGAGATCCAGTTGACGAACATTGTCCTGCTACCAGCTGGGATAGAACCTTCTTCCCAACACCAGCGAATTAATCTTCCTCCTTTTTCTTTCCCCAGAGATGAAGAGGGGATGGGAAGAGAGGTCTTATTCTGAGCGATGCCTTACATATATATACAGCTTCAGTGGTGAGAAACATTCTGATCTGTAGAATGACGGTGATCCTAACCACACATCAGTCTGATCTCGCCCTGGAATGAGACTGCCTGGCTTCTCCACCGTGTCTGAGAGAGGGAGGGAGGAGAAATTGTGGGGGTAGGGAGACCACATTAAACACCAGGATCTGAAATGACAGCCCTGCCTGAAAGGTGAGTTCTTGATAAAACATCGCCCCCATGTGTTAAAAGAGAGGAAGTTATTTTTCCAACGCAAAAGTGTTTCTCTTTAACTATTCCCAGGTGTAATAGCTGCAAAACCTGAATCATGATATGGGAAGGGATTTATGTGGCCAGTTTTTCGGCTAGTGGCCACTGACGTTAAATATCTTAAGTTTCCCCCTCTCAGTAGTGTTCAAAAGAGGAGTTATTTTGGCCAGCTCCTTTGGGAGATAATACTAATCTCTCAGTGTATTCTAAATCATTCCGTTTGGTACCTAGTAGCTCCCCGAGGAATAGCCTTTTGAAGGCATTTAGATGTCTGTCTAACTGCGGTGGATTTTCAGCTTTCCCACTGATATGTTAAAGTGGAAATAACATTTGAGTAGAAAGTTCATAGTTTGGTCCTTAAATTGTAGATTTCCAATTAACAAATCCTTGTTTAAATGGCTGAATGGTTCATGGAAATTCATTATCACGTTAGCCAATGACCCTTTGGAACTCATTGGTACAAGACTATATATGTGATGTCAACAGTTTACCAGGATTTTTTTGTAAGGATGATTATATGGCTAAACAAATCCTAGCGTGTCCCTGATGAGGTGTCTACAATTGGAAGGTGGATGAAACTTTCCAGTCTCAAACAAATTGACACTTGTCCGGAATTAGGGGGGAAATTTCCCTATCCGAGATTATCCCACAATTACCCAGTGCGAGGTGTCTTGTCTTGTCCCTTCCTCTGAAGCAGCTGGGAGCAGATACAGTTAAAGAGCGAGCACTGAACTGATACACTCTGGTAATTCCAATGTTCCTCTCTTCCCATTTCTAAAACCTTCACGCAAGAGACACCTGGGGAGTTACAGGAGGAACGAATTGTGGAAAAATTAATGACAGGATTGCGCATTTTTAGGTATCCTGTTGGGGAAAAGTAACACGTTGAATTGTTAGTTTCACAATGCCATAGCTATGTAATGGATCAGAGCCTCTGCTGTTGTAAACTGGAGTAGCTCAGCTGATTCCTAGGAAGTTCACTGCTTCAAAACAAATGAGGAACTGGACCATTTTTTAGCAGCGCTATGACCAGTTAGCGCCAACGTGGGATCTGCCCCATTGACTCCAGGGGACACAGGCAGATTAACACAATCTGGAATCCGGCCCATCACACCATAGTTGCTATGCAGATTAAAACCATTTGGGGAGCTAAACCACAAAATCTTTGTGTCTCGTCACCTTCCCCCAGCGGGTTTCTGTGCAGCGACCCTGCTGGGTGCAATCAGGGCCGGCTCCAGGCACCAGCTTACCAAACAGGTGCTTGGGGCGGCCACTTCAGAGAGGGGCGGCAAGTCCAGCTGTTCCGCGGCAATTCGGCGGACGGTCCCTAACTCCCGCTCCGAGCGAATACCTCCCGCTGAATTGCCGCCGCAGATCGCGATGGCAATCGCGGCTTTTTTGTTTGTTGGTTGGTTTTTTGTTGTTGTTTTTTTTGTTTGGCTGCTTGGGGCAGCCAAAATCCTGGAACCGGCCCTGGGTGTAATCACTGTGTCGCTCATGGCGCAGTAATAGACGGCGGAGTCGCGCAGTTCACTGGAGCTTTTCTTCAGGTGGAAGGTCTTCCCCTGATTGTCGGGTGTGGCGGAGAACCCCCTCCGGCTCCTTCTCACCTCCTCATTGGACGCTTCATATTGTGTCAGCAAGAGGCGAGGGGCTTCACTTGGGTGCTGCTCGTACCACCAGAGCGTAGGAGTACCGTAGGAAGTGTCATAGGTGCATTTCAGCAGCACTGGTTCCCCTTGGGATACTGTCACTCGGTCATCAGGTTGTGTCACGGACTCTCCATTAACCCCTTCTGGGAAAAAAATAATAAAGCGAGTCTATAAACACATAGAGGCCTCTTGGTTTGAACATGAAATGTTTATCTCCCTCGCAAGCTCCCAGAGACAGGGCAGAGGGGGCACATAAACAAATAGTTGCAAACAGAAATTAGGGTAACTCCGCATCGCCGGGAACTGGATGCAACTCCGCTGCAACCTGCCGTCCATGGAGTTATGGCCATTTACACCAGCTGAGCATCTGGCCCCACACAGAGCTGAAATGGTGCAGACACGCTACTCATCCAGAATCGGAAGTAGTGTAAGAACAGACACCCAGGGGAGGAACATATTTCAGGGATGAAGTGGGATGGAAACTTCTCTCCAAAGACCAAGAATGAAGCCTCTTCCTCCCCTTCCCCAGCTGTGAGGAGGAGCTGGGAGGGAGAGGTTTTACTCAGGGAGGTGATGCCTTAAATACGTAGGCAGCTCTTTTTTTACTGGGTATCGGGGTGTTGGAGACAGGAACACTTCTTAAGCTGCTTTCAGTTAAGCCTGCAGCTTTTGGGGGACGTGGTTCGGACCTGGGTCTGGATTTGTAGCAGGCCAGTGTGTCTGGCTCAACAAAGCAAGGGACTGAAGTCCAAAGCTACCAGGGAAAACGGGCTTAGAGGTAGTCCCAGCACATCAGGTGGCAGTCCCAAGGAGGTTGCTGTGACCCAACCCGTCACACCATCCACAGCCTCAGAAACTCTGACATGATAATAAAAAAGGCTGACAAAGGAGGTGCTGTTGTTATCATGAATAGGTTGGAGTATGAACAAGAGGCTGCTAGATAACTCTCTCACACCACATTCTACAGGCCATTACCCTCTGACCCCACTGAGGATTACCAAAAGAAACTGCACCATCTGCTCAAGAAACTCCCTGAATAAGCACAGGAACAAATCTACACAGACACAAACCTAGAGCCCCAACCAGGGGTATTCTATCTGCTATCCAAGATCCATAAACCTGGGAATCCTGGATGCCCCATCATCTCAGGCATTGGCACCCTGACAGGCCCTACACTACCGGCACTCCTCAGGCCCTACACTACCAGCACTCCTCAGGCCCTACACTACCGGCACTCCTCAGGCCCTACACTACTGGCACTCCTCAGGCCCTACACTACCGGCACTCCCAGCTATCTTCAAGATACCACTGACTTCCTGAGAAAACTACAATCCATTGGTGATCTTCCAGAAAACACCATCCTGGCCACTATGGACGTAGAAGCCCTCTGCACCAACATTCCACACAAAGATGGCCTACAAGCCATCAGGAACAGTATCCCTGATAATGTCACAGCAAACCTGGTGTCTGAACTTTGTGACTTTGTCCTCACCCACAACTATTTCACATTTGGGGACAATATATACCTTCCAGTCAGCGGCACTGCTATGGGTACCCGCATGGCCCCACAGTATGCCAACATTTTTATGGCTGACTTAGAACAACGCTTCCTCAGCTCTCATCCCTAGTGCCCCTCCTCTACTTGTGCTACATTGATGACATCTTCATTGTATGGACCCATGGGAAGGAGGAAATCCACCAGGATTTCAACCATTTCCACCCCACCATCACCCTCAGCCTGGACCAGTCCACACAAGAAATCCACTTCCTGGACACTACACTGCAAATAAGTGATGGTCACATAAGCACCACCCTATACTGGAAACCTACTGACCTCTATACTTACCTACATGCCTCCAGCTTTCATCCAGACCACATCACACGATCCACTGTCTACAGCCAAGCTCTAAGATACAACCACATTTGCTCCAATCCCTTAGACAGAGACAAACACCTACAGGATCTCTAGCAAACATTCTTAAAACTACAGTACCCACCTGGGGAGGTGAAGAAACAGATTGACACAGCCAGGAGGGTACCCAGAAGTCACCTAACACAGCACAAGCCCAACAAAGAAAGTAACAGAACGCCACTAGCTGTCATCTTCAGCCCCCAACTAAAAACTCTTCAGCACATCATGAAGGATCTACAACCTATCCTGAAGGACGATCTCTCACTCTCACAGACCTTGGGAGACAGACCTGTCCTTGCTTACAGACAGCCTCCCAACCTGAAGCAAATACTCACCAGCAACTACACACCACGGAACAGAAACAGTAACCCTGGAACCAATCCCTGCAACAAACCCCGTTTCCAACTCTGTCCGCATATCTATTCAAGGGACACCATCATAGGACCTAACCACATCAGCCACACCATCAAGGGCGTGTTCACCTGCACATCTACCAATGTGATATATGCCATCACGTGCCAGCAATGCCCCTCTGCCATGCACATTGGCCAAATCGGACAGTCTCTATGCAAAAGAATAAATGGACACAAATCAGACATCAAGAACTGTAACATTCAAAAACCAGTAGGAGAGCACTTCAGTCTCCCTGCTCACTCAATAACAGATCTTAAAGTGGCAATTCTTCAACAAAAAAAAGTCAAGAACAGACTTCAACCAGAAACTGCAGAACTGGAATTAATTTGCAAACTTGACACCATCAAATTAGACCTGAATAAAGACTGGGAGTGGTTTGGTTCAGGACAAAAAGTAGTTTTCCCTCTGTTGATACTCACCCCTTCTTGTCAACTGTTGGGAATGGGCCACATTCACCCTGATTGAATTAGCCTTGTTAGTACTGACCCCCCACTTGGTAAGACAACTCCCATCCTTTCGTGTGCTTTATATTTATACTTCCCTACTGTATTTTTCACTCCATGAATCTGGAAAATTTATGCCCAAATACATTTGTTAATCTCTAAGGTGCCACAAGGACTCCTCATTGTTTTTGCGGATACACACTAACATGGCTACCCTTCTGAAACCTTTTCCAAAAGAGTTAATCCCTACTGCACAATTAATTATCAATTGCAAAAGGTGGACGTTACCAGGCGGTGAAGTGAAATCTCATTAATTTGCACTCAATACTCGCTAAATGGGGGGGGGGGATTCTCGTTTTGCTACATTTGGGAATCATTTTTTTCTAGCAATATCTGTGATCACTTCACAGTTTTGTCTGTTTGTCCATCTATTGATCCCTCATCACACAAACATCGAAGTATCTGGGACTATTGCAGTTACTTTCTTGGTTTCACCTTTAAACCTGCTTCATCTTTTTTCTTTACTGAATCTGGTTGCCTTATAATACTGCCAAAGAGTCCAACTTTCTCACGTTTAAGGAACAACCAATCCCTGTATGGTGTGGTATTAAGGAGATCTTAGTAGTGCCTTATTTTAAAAGACTAGGCTATTTTACACGGTTTGCCTACAGGCTATAGCTGCTAAAACATTAAGGTGATGGGGAACATTACAAAAATGATGATAGATGGGTGGATGGATGGATGGATGGATGGATAACGGGCCGGGTAGGATAAACCAGTGGAGGTTTCACGTGACAAAGAAACTCAGAGCGTGACACAAAACACATTGACCTCAACATGAGTCCGTCCTTTGACTTAAGCTGTCTGGGGCTCAGACCCTGAATTCGGATTTTCGAAGGGGCCTGGGGGAGTTAGGTGCCCTAATGCCGCTGAACTGCGTCTTTCTCTAGATTTCTTTATAACCCACCCCGCTTAAATGTTCTCTTCCCCCTTTCTGGTTTCTTACCTTCTCTCCTCTCTCTCTTTCTCCACCCCCCTTTGCCTCACGCCCCACGGACACACACTAGCTACCAGCCCCGGAGTAGGGGATTTATTGTACGGGAGCCTCCCCTGGCTGTCCCACTGTGTCGCTCCGAGCACAGTAATACACCGCTGCGTCTGCGAGCCGCACCCTGCGCAGGGCGAAGGTGCTGTTTTCTTTATCCTTGGAGATGTGCAAGGTTCCCTCTGGGTCGGGGCTGTGAGCGGTTCCACTGAATCCAGTCACTATAAATTCGGGGCCTCGGTTCGGAAACTGCCGGTACCAGAATATATTATCAGCGCTGGCTGAGGGGTGAGAACAGGTGAGGTTCAGTTCGGCTCCCTCCAAACCTTCTGCCGAGACTGGCTGCTGGATCTTGGCTCTGCCTGGAGCGCCTGGGAAAGAAAACCAGACAGAGAATTAAGTTAGTGGGTATTAAATGTCTAAGGAATTTTAGAAGTAAAATCATCCTTTCTGAGACTGCCATGCCTGTTTAAACATCTAGGAAGAGAGAGGGAAGGAGGGAAGGGGGACAGAGGTGGTGTACTGGGTTAGATGGATGGATGGATATTGGAAACACGAAATCTTACTCAAAACAAGAACCAGCACAATCGCTGAGCCCCCGATTGTTCCCATCCTCAGAAAAATCTGGATTCCTCTGCTCTTCTGCAGGGGTCAGGCCCTTGTCTCTCTCTCTAGCCCCGAGGACAGTCAGTGAGACAGAAGCTCGGTCCTTTTTTCCTACAGCTGCAAACCCAAGGGAGAGAGACGCATGCAATGATGCTGCTGCTTTATTTTGGGATGTGTCACTGCTGGTGCCAATCACACAAAGCCCCTTCTGTCTCTGCTTGGCAAGTGCCCTGTGTCTGCCAGGAGGCGGCTCAGACAGGGTGACATGGGAACTAGACTGCATGAAAAAGCAAAGGGGTGAAAGAGACTCATGGGTCATCGCGTTTACACGGGGCGCTTCTGCTTGGACTGCAGCACCCTCTGCGGGGCAACTGTAGAAGTGTTCAACAGAACCGCCCCTCCTCCCCCACAGATTAATTTTCCCAAGTGAGTTCGTCTCTGCAGCACACACGGCTCGTTTGCAAACGGCGGGTGTTGTCAGGCAGTCCCAGTGCAGTACTAATTTACCCTGATTTCCCGCTAAATCGTGAGAGATTATTAAAGCAGAATGGGATTGGCTAATTAATTAGGCAATAATCGGGGTTTTCCCCCAGTAATAGTTTTGGCCAGATGGAAGAAAAGGAGGATGTTGTAGGGTGGAGCTGTATAAGATATTGTCCTTGCAGTTGGAGTGAGACGGGTTTTTGGTTTGTTTGTGTCATGGTTTTACCTTTTACTGGGCTTCAGATTTCTCTCCGAAGAGGATTTTCTTAGACCTTTGCCAGAGTATCAGACCCCACCAGTCACCTCGGTTCATAATTAGGCGCACAGAGACCTTTGTAAATTTGGCACTAGTTGTTTTATTAATTTCTTTTTTTTTCTACTCTGATCACCCTTGTTTCACACTCTCCGCCCGGAAACACACCCCACATCCCGCCACCCCGGAGTGAGATACTTATTGTACGGGGGTGGGGGCCGCCCCTGGCGATCACATTGTGTAGCTCGAAGCACAGTAATACACCGCTGCGTCTGCCAGCCGCACCCTGCGCAGGGAGAAGGTGCTGTTTTCTTTATCCTTGGAGATGTGCAAGGTTCCCTCTGGGTCGGGGCTGTTAACGATTTCCTGGTATCCCGAGACTATATACTGGGGCCCTCGGCTCGCGAACTGCAGATACCAAACTATAGTTTCAGTTGTGACGGAACCGTGAGAGCAGGTGAGGTTCAGTTCAGCTCCCCCCAAAGCTTCGGCGGAGCTCGGCTGCCGGATCTCGGCTCTGCCCGGGGCGCCTAGGAGACAGGGCCGGCTCCAGGCACCAGTTTACCAAGCAGGTGCTTGGGGGCCACTCCGGAGAGGGGCAGCACGTGCGGCAATTCGGTGGACGGTCCCTCACTCCTGCTCGGAGTGAAGGACCTTCCGCCGAATTGCCGCCGCAGATCGCGATCGGGGCTTGGGGCGGCCAAAACCCTGGAGCCGGCCCTGCTAGGAGAGAAAACGCAGCAGCGAATTAATTTGGTGGGCATGAAACTTCCAGTGTTTTTATGTCGCCAAACCCCATCCTTTCCCTGTGCCTGCCAGGGGGGTTAGAAGAGCGCAGAAGGGAGAATGCGGAAGGGGAGAGAGAGATTGGAAAATGTGTGATCTTCCTGACCTGAAACAAAAACCAGCACAAGCGCCGAGCCCAGCATTGGTACCATGGTCACAGGGGAATCTCGGGGTCTCTGCTCCTCCCTGGGATCAGCCCCTGGTCTCGCTGCCTTGCCCTGCGCCAACTGGAGAGAGGGAAGCGTTGCCCGTTTCCGAGAGCGGGGAGGACTAAATAACAGGCCAAGATGCTGCTGCCGGAGCTGGAGGTGTGAGGGACTCGGGGAGAGGCTCATAAACACGGTTCTCCCTCTCTCTCTTTGAGCTGCCTTTCGTCTGAGCCTCCAAAACTGCGTCTGTCAGGAGGCGGGCTCGGGCTCGGGCTCGGGATGGGGGCAGGGGACCTCGGTCGGCTGTATGAAAAGCCAGGTGAAGCAGTAGACCGAGGTGTCATTATGTCCATATCGGGACCAGGTTTTGCTTGTACGGCAGCGACCCCTGGCGGTGATAGATGGATGGAGAGATAGCTCTGGGGATGGATAGATAAGAACGGCCATACTGGGCCAGACCAAAGGTCCATCTAGCCCAGTGTCCTGTCTTCCAACAGTGGCCAATGGCAGGTGCCCCAGAGGGAATGAACAGAACAGGGAACCATCAAGTGATCCATCCCCTGTCGCCCATTCCCAGCTTCTGACAAACAGAGGCTAGGAATCCCTGTCCATCCTGGCTAATAGCCTTTGATGGACCTATCCTCCATGAATTTATCTAGTTCTTTTTTTAACCCTGTTATAGTCTTGACCTTCACAACATCCTATGGCAAAGGATGAGGGGGGCGCTGTGTGAAGTGCTTGGAAGGGTTTATTTACTTCCATGGTTTTACCCTTCCCTTTACTGTTCTTCTTAATTCCCCCTGAAAGAGACTTTCTTCGAAGCTTTCCAAAGTACCACTTCTCACCAATCGCACGTGTAAATAATTAGGCACAACGAGATAGTTAGGGCCCAATTTACAAAAAAAAAAAACACTTTTTATTTTTGTTCTCCCTGGTCGCCCCTCTCCCCCAGCACCCACTGAAGCGTTCCTCACCATCTGCTCACACCAGAAGGGAGCAGCCGCTGGATGTCCCACTGTGTCCCTCCGAGCACAGAAATACACCGCAGCGTCTCCCCTCCTCACAGGGCTCAGGGCCAGGGGGCTGGATTCTCTCTCGGCGGAGATGTGCAGGGCGCCCGCCGGCTCGGGGCTATTAACAGTTTCCTTGTAACCGGTAACTGCAAACTGGGGTCCCGGGTCCGGGAGCTGCCGGTACCAGACTGTGCTGTCACCCGCCTCGGTGGAGGGCTGGGAGCAGGTCAGGTTCAGTTCGGCTCCTTCCAAATCTTCTGCGGAGCCCGGCTGCTGGATCTCGGCTCTGCCCGGGGCCACTACGAGCGAAAACCAGCAAGAGAATTGATTCAGTTAGTGTGAAACTTCCGAGGGACCCTAGGGGTAAATCCCCTTTCACCAGCCCCCATCCAGTGACTGCCCCGGGTGTTTCGAAGGCCGGGGGGTGGATGCAGGGGGAAGGAGAGAGAGGTGTGGCTGGATCGAGAGAAAGAAGAAGAGGAATGTGTCTGAGGAGCGATGGGGGGGGGCATTGGTGAGGTGGGGGGAAGTAGGGTGGAGGAGAGAGGGGGGGTTGGGCAAGACAGAGATTGGGGGAAACTGTTGATTTACTCACTGATAACCATCAGCCCAGTCGCTAACACGGGGGCTGTTGAAGCCCTCCCGTGTCCGCGATGTGTCTGTGTCGAAATGTAAAAGCCACACTCCACTGTGAAACATTTGCACGGTGCCTGCAGGGAGGGGGCTGCCCTTTTTCTCTCGCCAGCCCCCGAGACAGTCAGAGAGACGGGAGCTCTGAGCGTTTCCTTTCAGCGACAACCCAAAGAGACATTGGCAGGGCGGTAGAGACCAAAGACATGCGATGGTTCCTTGCTTGCCGCTCCTGTCTCTCTGTGCTGGTAACCGCCAGCTGTGACAGGTTAACTCCCGCCTCGACGCTGCAAATCGCGGGTTATCAGGCGCTCAGGCCGCTGCAGGAAATCTCACTAATTGACTTGCAACTCGCGCCAAACAGTGGGCAGTTATTCAAACGAATGAGTTTGGGGTAACTCGGCCAATAAACCAGCTCCCCCAGCAGCACTACTGCCAAAGGAGGATGTTGCTGTCTGTCTGTCTGTCTATGGGTCGATGTTTCTCTCCTCGGCACTTAAATATTCCTCCACCCCAAAGTGCCAGTTTCCCTGTAGACTAGGAACTTTCCCCTGATGATCCCGGTAGAGTTTGTGTGTGAGTTTGTTTGACAGACTGTATTGGTGTCATGTTAATTTTGGTTCATGCTATCCCCTGTATTGTCTACAAATGTGAAGCCGTGGATTGGGTCAAGCCGGTGACCAGAGAGATCTGATCCAAGTTCTGTGTTTGCGCCATTCCTCCCTTCCCCTCCCAGACCCCGGTACCTGCGCCACGATGCTCCGCACAGACCCTGCGCGGTTTTTGCGCAGCTCCCCGGCCGGTCCGTGTCACTGTGTCGCTCGCGGCGCAGTAATAGGTCGCGGAGTCGCTCAGTTCGCTGGACGATTTCCACAGGTGGAAGGATTTGTCCTTTTTATCGTGGGTGGCATCGAACCCTTTTCTGATCCCTTCATCGGAGTCGTCCCGTCCCACATCCCTCAGGAGGAGCCGGGGGGGCTGGCTGGGGAGGTGCACGTACCAGAAGACAGCATACACTGCGGCATCATAGCTACAATTGAGCCTCAAACCTTCCCCCTCGGACACACTCACGGGGCCTTTCGTCTGCGTCACCGACACGCCAGTGGCCCCTTCTGGAGGGGAAAAATAAATCCTCGTTGGCATGAAGGATGTGACAGCTGAGATTTTTCAAAGCCACCCGAGGGATTCTGGCGCATCGTGCGTAGGTTCAGTTCATGCGACTTTGAACAATTTCAGCCGCTCACTCAACGTGGGGGGTTTAGGACCGTAAAAGTAGAGAGAGGGAAGGAGAGACTGAGCGAGAGAAGTGCTGCAGTGGGAAGGAAGGAAGGAAGGAAGGAAGGAAGGAAGGAAGGAAGGAAGGAAGGATGGATGGATGGATGGATGGATAGTGGAAAGAGATGTGGGGAGACAGAGAAAAGAGTGAGATTATTTTAACTGGGAATTTTGTATATTTGAAGGACAAGAGATGGGGGAGAGACATTCAGAAATGAAATAAGAAATCCAACTCACTGAATACTAAAGCCATCGTAACCAGCGAGAACCGGATTATTAACATCCTCTCGGGGTCTCTGCTCCTCCTCTGCCGGGAGGACCTTCCTCGCTCCTATCTGTCCCGTCCCACGAGTTGTTCGCTTTCTCCTTTTCTTGCAGCTACCAACCAACGCTGGCTCTCCTGAGGGCCGGAGATTTAAAAGCAGGCAAGCCGTGCTTCCGCTGGAGCTGGGGTGGTGAGCGCCTCCCTCTGCCAATTTACCAACCCCCCTCCTTTCTGTTTGGTCGTAGCTGCCTTCAGGGTTTCCTAGCCGTCTCTGCGAGGGGGCAGGTGGCCTCACGAATGAAAAGCCGGAGGGGGGGGGGGGGTGAAATCGATCCGTGTCTCATCATGTCTAGACAGGGGACAGTCCTGCTGGTACCGCAGTGCCCTCTGCCGGGCAAGCCGGTGAACTGCAGAGAGAGATACGGGGGAGCTGAAAAATTGCATGAACTGTAATTAATTCAGAAGATCTTTCCCAGAACTAAGCAGGGGGGTTTCTTTGTTGTTGCTATAAAACAGGCTAATATAATTAATTAGGAATAATATTTTTAAAAAATTCATTTTCTTAAGGAATAAGGATTTACCCTGCTATAACATGGCTATTAGAATATTTTCTCTCTCTCTTTATTTTTAAGGGTTTATCTTGCTTCTGCCCACCACCCTAGTATGGGAATGTCTTCCACACCTTTCTGATAGCAGCAGCAAAGTCCTTAGCGGACTTCAGGGCTCTTACCATGCTAAGTGTCACAGTTCTGCTTGGAGAGTTAGAGGTTTTGATTGTATTAATCTACTTTCTATTTGTTTTTTGTTGATTGGTTGTAGGGATGCTAACGATTAATAATAATATAATAACAGAATAAGAATTTGGATTGGGTGGGTGATGGGGCTGGATAGAAGAGGGTCATTATTGTGTTATTCTATAACGACCCCTTTTTGAGAGCCATAAACAGAATAAAGGGGTGAAACTGGGCCCCCAGTCACAGCCGTGTAGGAGCTCCAGAGTCACTCCGATGCAGTAACAGAGCTACTCTGAAAGTACATCACTGAAGGTGGAACTACACACTTGGAGCTTGGGGGTAAATTTTCCAACAGTGCCTTCATGACTTAAAGTCTAAGTACCATTTTCCAAAGAGACTTTGGACCAGATTTTTAAAGACAACCTTATAAACTGGGGGAAACCTTGTTAGGGGTTGAGTTAAACCCTCGTGCAAACTGATGTGTGAACGTGCCCTTCAGGTAAGATCGTTTTAAGAAACGCTTAAGAGACCACACCCCTAAAACAAAACCTAATAGAATCTGCCCACGATGGGGGGGGGGGCGAGAGTTCCAATGGGTATTGTAAACAGATGGAGTTGGGGGGGTGTGTCATTTGCTATGGGACAAAAGGGACCAATTGTCCCCAAAACCTTGGCTTGCCTCCTCCCAGACTTTTCCTAGGTCTATGTGCTCCATTTCATGGAATCATAGAATATCAGGGTTGGAAGGGACCTCAGGAGGTCATCTAGTCCCACCCCCTGCTCAAAGCAGGACTAATCCCCAGACAGATTTTTGCCCCAGATCCCTAAATGCCCCCCTCAGTGCTCCTCTGGGTTTAGCAGGCCAATGCTCAAACCACTGAGCTAGCCCTCCCCCCCCCCCATTTCTCCCCCTCCACAGTCGTTGCAGGATATAATATAATCACATCGAATGTTCTATATGATGACACAGCTCTCCCCACCCTGAATTTTTCTGAAATGATGCCAGGGAGTGGGGAGGGAACGCAGGCGGAGAGACTGAAAACAGACAAGAACAGAAAGTCAAGCAGCAGCCTAGGTGCACCGCGGTTTCCCGGGAAAAGCGAGTGTTGGCTGAAGCGCGCTGTTCCTGTTCCCTGCTGCTTTATTCCTTCTGCGTTGAGAGCTACAGGACTTGGCACGTTCCTGGTCAATCAGTAAAAACACAGCAAATAAATCTCTGTTACCAACCATGTAAATCCTGCGCGTAGGCAGGGGGTAGAGGAGATGGCCCCTGCTAAGCCTGTGACTCTAATTTCTCCTCCCACCAGCTAGGTCCACAGGGCCCCAGACTTTGACTAGATGCTCTCGTCAAACCAGCATCTGGGAGCCTAACGCCGCTCCAGGCGCCTCTCTGGATCTTTAGATCCCTAAATACCTTTTCAAATGTGAACCTTCCGAGCCTTGTTTGTATTGGAGACAATATCAGTTAGGGTTGTAATTACCTGAGTCGCTTTGGATACAGAGATTTTCGAAGGAGCCTAAGGGAGTTGGGCGCTTATTGCTCACTGGAGTTCCATGCGCCCATTCTCCTGGCCCCTTTGAGGATCCCAGCCTGTAATTTGATTATCTGAGCTCCCTTCTCTTCTTGCCCAGGACTCTCAGACTCGGGGAGGTTTTTGTTCAGCTCGCCCTGCATTTCCTCTCGCTGTGCCTCTCACGGCGCAGTAATACACCCCCGAGTCCTCCACCGCCACCTCGGTGATGCGCAGCGGGGCGGACCGGCTGCGGGAGTCAATGGACAGTTCAAACCGCCCCGACGTCTCCGCGGAGTTGTAGCCAGAGATCACAGCTCGAGGGGCAGATCCGGGGCTCTGATAGTACCAAATAATTTTATCGTAGCCAGCGACACTGTGGTTACAGGGGAGGTCAGCCCTGCCCCCCGCCAGGAAAGACAGCGCAGCAGGCTGAGAAACCTTCGCGTCCACCGCTCCATCTGGGGAAAAAATAATAACAGAGCATGAAAACTCCCCCAGACATAGACAGGGAAACTATCAACAGCAGCAGCAGCGTGAAGTGTCATCGAGAAGGACACCCGGACAGAGGTGAAAATTGATAAATTAAGGGGGAAATAATGCCCAGAAATGCCACGTGGGAATCTGACTCACTCAAAGCAAGGATCAGCACCAGCGTGGAGACCAGGGTTTTAAGCATCCTCTCCATGAAGAGTCGGTGTCTCTGCGCTTCTGCACGGAGCGGCTCCGTTTTCTCTCCACTCAGGCACCCCCGCCCCCAGCAACGTTAAAAGAAATTAATTAAACTCTTCTCGCAGAGGGAAGCCAAGCTCTGTCTTCTGAGGGCTGAAGGAATCCGGGAACTCTGCTTCTGCTCCAAATTAAATTGTGACTTTTGGTGTCAAGCACCAAATCTTTCTGTGCTTGGTAGCTGCTTTTCCGCTGCGCTGCTAAAAAGTCTGGCAGGGCCCGGGAGGGAGGGCTGAGTGCGGCGTGGGGAGGAGATGGAGAGAGAACCAGATGTCTAGAAACTCCAGAAAGTGTCTCGTTTCTGGAGCGTTCCTGTCGGTGCGGCAGCGCCCTCTGTCGGGCTCTTGTGTGAGCTGCACAGGGATACGGGAGAGCAGAAGCTCCGGCTTCCATAGAGGAGTCGCGGTTTCTAAAGCAAGGGGAGTGGGGGGACGGGCTAGGTTAGCTGTGTTTGTTTATTGTTGCAGTTGAAACGCGGGTGATCTTATAGCTTTGAAGGCAGAGACGTTTTGCATTCGGCTGAAGGGACCATGTTTTCCCACTGGAAATGTTTACTAATGAACTTTCCTTTAGAAAGTATTCCATAGGAAGAAAGGGAAAGAAAATGAACGTGTGTCTCGGATGTGTTGTAATCTAGTCACCGCAAAGAACACATATGGAGTGACTCCGGATTTACGCTGATCTTCACACAGCTGTCCCAGGATCTGCAGACCTGGGTTCCAGTCCCCGGCGCCTTATGATATGGCCCCATCGACTCCACTGGAGCTCTGCCCATTTATAACAGCTGAGGATGAGTCCCCTTGGCTACCATGGATTTACACTGCTTTTCACCCCCCGGGGAACTGCCCCGGCATCTCCTCCGCACAGCTGCCTGTCAGAGACTGAGGGTTGTTGCCCTGAGCCCAGCTCTGCCTCTGTCACTGTGCATCCACCGTACAGAGGTAGCTGCCTGAGTCCCCCAGCTGGGAGTCGGTGATGTGCAGGGAGCTGCGTTTCCCACTTTCCAGGCGCTCGCCTATGAACCGCCCCACAGTGACATTCTCATTAGAGCTCGCGGTCAGCAGATGGGTCGGCCCTTGCCCAGGGAGCTGCTGGTACCACTGGAAGGCTTGGAAAGCGCTGGTGAAAGAGCAGGACATGGTGGAGACCTTCCCTTCCCCTGTAACCAGCCACTCGGGGCTCTGAACCACTTGGGCTTCGCAGCAGGAGACTGGAGGGAAACAAAATAATAGCAGTTATCATGAAGAATATGAGAATGTCATATTGCCTATTTATCTGTGCCTCTATCTATCCAGCCTTCTCTCTGCAGCCTCCGTCCATCCATCGTTTTATTGTTCCAGCCCCAATATCTACATCTACATCTACGTGTCTATATATCGGTACAGATAGAAATATAGGAAAAATCAATTTCACACATACAGAATGGGAAAAGACTGTCTAGGAAGGAGTACGGCAGAAAGGGATCTAGGGGTTATAGTGGACCACAAGCTAAATATGTGTCAACAGTGTGATGCTGTTGCAAAAAAAGCAAACATGATTCTGGGATGCATTAACAGGTGTGTTGTGAGCAAGACACGAGAAGTCATTCTTCCGCTCTACTCTGCTCTGGTTAGGCCTCAGCTGGAGTATTGTGTCCAGTTCTGGGCGCTGCATTTTAAAAAAGATGTGGAGAAATTGGAAAGGGTCCAAAGAAGAGCAACAAGAATGATTAAAGGTCTTGAGAACATGACCTATGAAGGAAGGCTGAAAGAACTGGGTTTGTTTAGTTTGGAGAAGAGAAGACTGAGAGGGGACATGATAGCAGTTTTCAGGTATCTAAAAGGGTGTCATGAGGAGGAGGGAGAGAACTTGTTCACCTTAGCCTCTAAGGATAGAACCAGAAACAATGGGTTTAAACTGCAGCAAGGGAGGTCTAGGTTGGACATTAGGAAAAAGTTCCTAACTGTCAGGGTGGTTAAACACTGGAACAAATTGCCTAGGGAGGTTGTGGAATCTCCATCTCTGGAGATATTTAAGAGTAGGTTAGATAAATGTCTATCAGGGATGGTCTAGACAGTATTTGGTCCTGCCATGCGGGCAGGGGACTGGACTCGATGACCTCTCGAGGTCCCTTCCAGTCCTAGAATCTATGATTCTATGATTCTATGATATCTTTTCATCAACATCTATTTCTTTCTTTCTGTACTCTCCCCTAATCATTATAAAGCAGGACAAGAAATGTTAACAAATAACTCCAAAACAATATTACTGTTCAAATAGATCCGAGGCTGAGAGATGTTCCATTGGAAGACTCTTCTCTCCTTACAGGTGCAGTAGCTCATAGATAGATAGAGAGGTAAGAGATCTTGCCCATCACTGACGTCTAAGAATCTGCATCTTTTTGCCCTGTAGCAGGAGAGAATATTGTTTCACTCACAGAGAAAAGCAAAGGTGAGGAGAAGGCTCCACAGAGCAGCTCCACTCTCTGAGGCCATGGTGAGCTCCGTTTCTTCTCTCCCTCGCAGAGGAATATACCGAAGTGGAGTCAATCCGAGAAAGGTTTGCAGGAGACCAGCGGAAACGAGAATTCTCCCTCCCCTCAGGTTACCCCCTTCTCAAGGGGAAGGATTCTCTGCCTACAGACCCTGCTGTTTCATTGTCTGCCCCGGGGAGGAACAGCAGCTCTGTGAACGGTGCTGGGCTGGGTCCAGCCCAGATCTCAGGCTGTGGGAATTAACCAGGGTTTGCAGGGGAGGGTGTGAGCACTCTAGCGCCATCTGCTGCCCTGGGACACAAGGGGGGGGTGAAGAAATTCTTTGCTACAGGGGGAATCCCAGCTGACAGATCATGGGAATGACACAGAACCAGGCACCGCTTCACCACCCATTTACTCCAATGGATCTATCCTGATTTACACCAGCTGGGAATATGGCTCCGCTGACTCCAATGGACCGCTGCCAATTCACAAGTGCTGAGGATCTGTCCCCTTGAAAACTCAGAGAATGGGTGTACGATCCCCTGGGAAGCAAGTCTATGGGGGAGGGGGGGAGAGATCAGGAGATTTGTCAGTTTATTAGAGAGATATTAATAAGGACACAAGAGCAAACTATACCAATGTGTAGGGAAATTAGGAAGTATGGTAAGAGACCACCCTGGCTTAACCAGGAGGTTTTCAGTGACCTGAACTCAAAAACAGAGTCATATACAAATAGTAGAAACTAGGTCAAATGACAAAGGATGAATATTTTTAAAAGACACACAATATTTTAGGGACTAAATCACAAATTCCAAGGCACAAAATGAGATTAAACTAGCTAGGGTCATAAAGGGTAACAAAAGTATTTTACAAATACAGAAGAAGCATCAGGAAGACCAAGAACAGGGTCGGCCCATTACTCACTCAGGAGGGAAAGACAATAACAGAAAATGCAGCAATGGCTGAAGTGTTAAATGTCAATTTTGTTTCAATTTTCACCAAAAAAGTTAAGTGGTCAGGCAGTTAACATAGTGGACATGAGTATAAATGGGGTAGGATATGAGGCTAAATTAGGAAAAGAGCAAGTTAAGAATTACTTGACGAGTTAGATGTCTTCAAATCAGCAGGGCCTGATGAAATACATCCAAGAATACTTAAGGAATTGGATGAAGAGATCTCTAAGCCATTAGTATTTATCTTTGAGAACTCATGGAGGACGGGAGAGATCCCAGAGGACTGGAGAAGGGCAAATACAGTGTCTATCTATAAAAAGGGGAATATGGACAACCTGGGGAATTATAAACCAGTCTGCTTAACTTCAGTATCTGGAAAGATAATGCAGCAAACGATCAAATAATTGATTTGTAAGCACCTAGAAGAAAATTGCCTAGGGAGATTGTGGAATCTCCATCATTGGAGGTTTTTAAGAGCAGGTTAGACAAACACCTGTCAGGGATAGTCCAGATAATCATAGAATCATAGGACTGAAAGGTACCTCCAGAGATCACCTAGTCCAGTCCCCTGCACTCATGGCAGGACTAAGTATTATCTTATTCCTCCATCAGTGCAGGGGATTGGACTATAGTACCGATCAGTGTACCTTCCAGTTCTACATTTCTATGATTCTGTGATTGACTGTCACAGAATTGTGCTGATTTGCACCATCTGGAGATCTGTCCCTGCATCTCCTCCCCTAAGCTGCCTGTCAGAGGATCAGGGTTTTTGCCCTGAGCCCAGCTCTGCCTGTGTCACTGTGCATCCACCGCACAGAGGTAGCTGCCTGAGTCCTCCATCTGGGAGTCGGTGATGTGCAGGGAGCTGCGTTTCCCACTTTCCAGGCGCTCGCCTATGAACCGCCCCAGAGTGACATTCTCATTAGAGGTCACGGTCAGCAGGTGGGTCGGCCCTTGCCCAGGGAGCTGCTGGTACCACTGGAAGGTTCGGTAAGTGCTGGTGAAAGAGCAGGACATGGTGGAGACCTCCCCTTCCCCTGTAATCAGCCACTCGGGGCTCTGATCCACTTGGGCTTCGTAGCAGGAGACTGGAGGGAAACAAAATAATAGCAGTTATCATGAAGAATACGAGAATGTCACATTGCCTGTTTATCTGTGGCTCTATCTATCCAGTCTCCCCTCTTCAGCCTACATCCATCCTTCTATTCCTCCATCCACGGTATCTATATCTACATGTCCATATATCGATATAGATCCTTCCATCAACATCTTTTATGTAGTTCTGTTCTCTCCCCGAATCTTAAAAAAACAGGACAAGAAATGCTAAAAAATAACTCCAAAGCAATATTACTGTCCAAAAAGATCAGAGGCTGAGATATGTCCCATTGGCATGGCTGCAGTAGCTCTTAGAGAGGTAGATAAGATATATATAGAGAGAGGAATTAAGAAGAGCTAAGATATCTTGCCCTTCACTGACTTCCAAGAGTTTGCATCTTTTTACCCTTTAGAACGAGAAAATATTTGTTTCACTCACAGAGAAAAGCAAAGGTGAGGAGAAGGCTCCACAGAGCAGCTCCACTCTCTGAGGCCATGGTGAGCTCCGTTTCTTCTCTCCCTTGAAGAGGAATATACCGAAGCGGAGTCAATCCGAGGAAGGTTTGCAGGAGACCAGTGGAAACGAGAATTCTCCCTCCCCTCAGGTTACCCCCTTCTCAAGGGGAAGGATTCTCTGCCTACAGACCCTGCTGTTTCATTGTCTGCCCCGGGGAGGAACAGCCGCTCTGTGAACGGTGCTGGGCTGGGTCCAGCCCAGATCTCAGGCTGTGGGAATTAACCAGGGTTTGCAGGGGAGGGTGTGAGCACTCTAGCGCCATCTGCTGCCCTGGCAGAGAAGGGGGAGGGGGAGAAATTCTTGGCTTCAGGGGAATCCCAGGTAGAAGATGGTAGGAATAATACAGAACCGCCAGGGCCGGCTCCAGGCACCAGCAGAGGAAGCACGTGCCTGGGGCGGCACATGCTGAGGGGCAGTATTCTGTCTATTCTCGGGGCGGTACGCTCCAAGCGTGTTTTTGGTGGTTTTTTTGCGCTTCAGCAGTTCGGTTGTTTTTTGTTGCTTGGGGCGGCAAAAATGGTAGAGCCGGCCCTGAGAACCAGGCACCGCTTCACCCTTTACTCCAATGGAGTTACAGCTGATTTACACCCCCTGAGGATCTGCCCCATTAGCTACAATAGTGAGCATCTGAGTCGCACCAGATGAGGATCTGGCCCAGTGATGTAAATTAAGATATTGCTGATTTGCACCAGCTGGGGGGTTGATTCAGTGACTCCAGTGGAGCAACAGTCACTTTACACCAACTGGGGATCCGTCCTGCAGCTCCTCGGCCCAGATGCCTGTCAGAGGATGAAGGGTTTTGCCCTGAGCCCAGCACTGCCCGTGTCACTCTGCTCTCACCGCACAGAGGTAGCTGCCGCCTGAGTCGCCCAGCTGGGAGTCGGTGATGTGCAGGGAGCTGCGTTTCCCACTTTCCAGTACAAAGGAAGAAGGACCCAGGGGACTTGCAGCTTTATGATTCTCAGGGGGTGAGGTGAATTTCTGACACCTGTAGCAACCAGGCACTGAGATGTATTTGGTCCTGCCATGCGGGCAGGGGACTGGACTCGATGACCTCTCGAGGTCCCTTCCAGTCCTATAATCTATGATTCTATGATCTATGATTCTATGATTCTATGCAGTGGGTGCCTGGCTCATCTCTGCCTGGTTTTTTTGTTATGTTCAGACACATCATGTGACACACACACCAGCCTAGGCTCCTGTAACTGCCGCCGCTTGCTCCTGCACAACCTCAACTGCGGTCTCGGAGCTGTACACCCCCAGCGTAGACAAAGGCACCCGGCACGAGGGGATTCCTTGGCTGTATCTGAACAGCAACATCCAAGCTGTGACAGGAGAGCCCAGTAGCTAGAGCACTCACCAAGGCCTGAGTTCAAGTCCTTCCTCCACCACAGACATTCTGGGTGCCTTCCGGCAAGTCACTCAGGGCCACGTTTTTAAAGGGATGCCCAGTGGGGTTTTCAAACACACCCAGGGCCCCTAACACCCATTGATTTCAAATGGTGTTTGGCACCAAGGCACTTGTGAAAAATCGCACCAAGTACCTAAAGACCTTTAAAAATCTGCCCCTCTGTTCTTCAGATCCCCAGCCATAAAATGGGGTAATAGCACTTTCCCACCTCGCAGGGGTGTTGTGTGGACCAATAAAGGAAGATTGTGAAGTGGGTAGACACTGTGGTAATATGGCCAGAGAAATACCTAATGCAGGCAGTTTTACGCTGGAATGGTCAAAGATTTCTGAGGGAATTCATAGCCCAATTTCCCTTGCATTCCACTGGGAGCTGAGCACCTAATTCCCTTGGACTCCTTTGAAAATACTTTAAAAGCTACCTGGGTGCTTTTGTCTCCTCTTGACCCCTGCAGTATCTCAGCACCACACAGAAATGAATGGATTTAGCCTAGGATTTTCAAAAGAACCAAAGGAAATTAGGAACCTGTGTCCTGTTGAATTTCAGTGAAGTTTGGCTACCTAGGTCCTATAGCTCTCTTTGGCAATCCCAACCTTGAATTCAATGGGACATGGGTTCCTAACCTGCTGGCCATGAGCCTTCAGGAGAATGCTACCGAGCAGCGGTTCATGGGGCAGCCCCTGGAAGATGGGAAATGCAGCTCCCTGCACATCACCGACTCCCAGCCTGGGGACTCAGGCAGCTACCTCTGTGCAGTGAGAGCAGAGTGAGTTTGTTGTGTTTGAGACTTTGAGGCCTGGTCTACACTGAGGCCAGGTCTACACTAACCCCCTAATTCGAACTAAGGTACGCAACTTCAGCTACGTGAATAACGTAGCTGAAGTTTGAAGTACCTTAGTTCGAACTTACCTCGGTCCACACGCGGCAGGCAGGCTCCCCCGTCGACTCCGCGGTACTCCTCTCGTCTAGCTGGAGTACTGCAGTCAACGGCGAGCACTTCCGGGTTCGACTTATCTCGTCCAGACAAGACGCGATAAGTCGAACCCAGAAGTTCGATCGCTTGCAGCCGAACTACCGGGTAAGTGTAGACCTACCCTGAGTTTAGGTCAAATTTAGCAGTGTTAAATTGAATTAACCCTGCACCCGTCCACACAATGCAGCCATTTACTTTGACATAAAGGGCTCTTAAAATCGATTTCTGTACTCCTCTCTGACGAGGGGACTAGTGCCGAAATCAACTTTGCTGGTTTGAATTTGGGTTAGTGTGGACCAAATTCAATGGTATTGGCCTCTGGGAGCTATCCCACAGTGCACCATTGTGACCGTTCTGGACAGCAATCTAAACTCAGATGCACTGGCCAGGTAGACAGGAAAAGCCCCGCAAACTTTTGAATTTCATTTCCTGTTTGCCCAGCGTGGAGAGCACAGGTGACCACACAGAGCTCATCAGCACAGGTAACCATGCAGTTCGAGAATCGAAAAAGAGCACCAGCGGACCATACGGGAGGTACTGGATCTGATCGCTGTATGGGAAGATGATTCTGTGCTAGCAGAACTACGTTCCAAAAGATGAAATGCCAAAACATTTGAAAAAATCTCCAAGGGCATGATGGAGAGAGGCCACAATAGGGACTCACTATAGTGCCGCATGAAAGTTAAAGAGCTCAGACAAGCCTATCAAAAAACAAAGAAGGCAAACGGTTGCTCCGGGTCAGAGCCGCGGACATGCCGCTTCTACGCCGAGCTGCATGCAATTCTAGGGGGGGGCCGCCACCACTACCCCACCTCTGACCATGGATTCCGAGGAGGGGGTAATCTCAGCCATGCCTGAGGATTCTGTGGACGGGGAAGATGAGGAGGAGGAGGAGGATGAGCTTGCAGAGAGCACACAGCACTCCGTTCTCCCCAACAGCCAGGATCTTTTTCTCAGTCTGACTGAAGTACCCTCCCAACCCTCCCAAGCCAGTACCCAAGACCATGACCCCATGGAAGGGACCTCTGGTGAGTGTACCTTTGTAAATATAAAACATAGTTTAAAAGCAAGCGTTTTTTAATGATTAATTTGCCCTGAGGACTTGGGATGCATTCGCGGCCAGTACAGCTACTGGAAAAGTCTGTTAACGTGTCTGGGGATGGAGCGGAAATCCTCTAGGGACATCTCCATGAAGCTCTCCTGGAGGTACTCCAAAAGCCTGTGCAGAAGGTTTCTGGGCAGTGCAGCCTTATTCCATTCTCCATGGTAGGACACTTGACCACGCCATGCTAGTAGCAAGTAATCTGGTATCATTGCATGACAAAGCCTGGCAGCGTATGGTCCCGGTGTCTGCTGGCATTCAAGCAGCATCCGTTCTTTATCTCACTGTGTAATCCTCAGGAGTGTGATATCGCTCATGGTAACCTGGTTGAAATACGGGAATTTAATTAAGGGGACAGAGGTGGCCGTTCCTACTGGGCTGTTTGCCTGTGGCTGAAAATAAATCCTTCCCTGCAGTTAGCCAAGCGGGGGGGTGGGGGGGCATTGGCGCTGAGCTTTTCGAGTTTGGCTAGCAGGGATCTTCCCTGATACCAGCCATGCAGTGGGGGTAGGGGTAAAGCGATCATCCCAGATAATTGGATGGGGGGGGGGGTTAGTTTGGTTTCTGCTGCTGCACGTTAACAGGAAAACCGCAGCACTCAATGGGCTTGGGAAAGGAGGGAGCTGCTTTTATGAAGGTTGCCGAAGCCGAAAGACAATGGCTTACCATGGCTGCATGCAAGCCGAATTCTGTTGCCCGGCCCTGCATCTGTGATCTCTAACACCAAAGCCGCAGGCACTCAATATGAGATGCAAAATGCAATCTTGTACCGAAATCACATTTGCTATGTAATGTGAATAGTGTTGTTCACCGTGAAAGAGTATAAGCATTATTCTGTATCAGAGGGGTAGCCGTGTTAGTCTGATTCTGTAAAAAGCAACAGAGGGTCCCGTGGCACCTTTAAGACTAACGGAAGTATTGGGAGCATAAGCTTTCGTGGGTAAGAACCTCACTTCTTCAGATGCAAGTCTGAAGAAGTGAGGTTCTTACCCATGAAAGCTTATGTTCCTAATACTTCTGTTAGTCTTAAAGGTACCACAGGACCCTCTGTTCCTTTAAGCATTATTCTGTAAAATGTATCTTTTTAAATACTTCTCTCCCTTTTTTCCCTCCCTCCCACAGCTGCAAATTTTTCAAGCCTCCCTCCTCCGTCCCGAAGGCTATCTCAGATAAGGCGGGGAAAAAAATGCACACGAGATGACATGTTGTCGGAAATCATGCAATCGACCCATGATGAAAGAGCTCATCTGAATGAGTGGAAAGACACGGTATCAAAGTACAGGAAAGATGCCAGTGAACGTGAGGCCATGAGGGACGCTCGAGATGAGAGGTGGCAGGCTGCAACGCTGGGACTCCTGCGTGATCAAACGGACATGCTCCGGCATCTGGTGGAGCTTCAGGAACGGCAGCAGGATCACAGAGCGCCACTGCAGCCGCTGTATAACCTCCCCTCCCCCCTCACCACATTCCAAAGCCTCCTCACCCAGACGCCCCCTCCCACTCCACCCCAGTGGACAGCCCAAGCAAAAGGCTGTCATTATTTTGAACTTTTTTAGTGGCCTTTTCCTTCCCTCCTCTCCTCCTCCCACACCCCACCCGGGCTACCTTGTCAGTTCTCTCCCTATGTTTATAATCAATTAATAAAGAATACATGATTTTTAAACCATAGTGACTTTATTTCCTTTGAAAGCAAGCTGTGATCGAAGGGGGGAGGGTGGGTTGCTTACAGGGAATGAGTTAATCATGGGGGCGGGTTTTCATCAAGGAGAAACAAACAGATATTTCACACTGTAGCCTGGCCAGTCATGAAACTGGTTTTCAAAGCTTCTCTGATGCGCAGCGCTGCCTGGTGTGCTCTTCTAATCGCCCTGGTGTCTGGCTGCGCGTAATCAGCGGCCAGGTGATTTGCCTCAACTTCCCACCCCACCATAAAGGTCTCCCCCTTACTCTCACAGAGATTGTGGAGCACACAGCAAGCAGCAATAACAATGGGGATATTGGTTTGGCTGAGGTCTGAGCAAGTCAGTAACGTGCACTAGCGACCCTTTAAAAGTCCAAATGCACATTCTACCGCCATTCTGCACTTTCTCAGCCTGTAGCTGAACAGCTCCTGACCCCTGTCCAGGCTGCCTGTGAATGGCTTCATGAGCCATGGCATTAAGGGGTAGGCTGAGTCCCCAGGGATAACTATATGCATCTCAACATCCCCAATGGTTATTTTCTGGTCTGGGAAGTAAATCCCTTGCTGCAGCCATTTAAACAGAGTAGTGTTCCTGAAGAAGTGAGCGTCGTGAACCCTTCCCAGCCATCTCATGTTGATGTTGGTGAAACGTCTTGTGATCCACCAGTGCTTGCAGCACCATTGAAAAGTACCCCTTGCGGTTTATGTACTCGGTGGCTTGGTGCTCCGGTGCCAAGACAGGGATATGGGGTCCATCTATCGCCCCACCACAGTTAGGGAATCCCATTGCAGCAAAGCCATCCACTATGACCTGCACATTTCCCAGAGTCACTACCTTTGGTAGCAGCACCTCAGTGATTGCTTTGGCTACTTGGATCACAGCAGCCCCCACAGTAGATTTGCCCACTCCAATTTGATTCCCGACTGACCGGTAGCTGTCTGGCGTTGCAAGCTTCCACAGGGCTATCGCCACGCGCTTCTCAACTGTGAGGGCTGCTCTCATCTTGGTATTCTGGTGCTTCAGGGCAGGGGAAAGCAAGTCACAAAGTTCCATGAAAGTGCCCTTACGCATACGAAAGTTTCACAGCCACTGGGAATTGTCCCACACCTGCAACTCTATACGGTCCCACTAGTTTGTGCTTGTTTCCCGGGCACAGAATTGGCATTCCACGGCTAGAACCTGCCCCATTAACACCATGATCTCCAAAGTGCCGGGGCCCGCAGTTTGATAGAATTCTGTGTCCATCACTCTTGTCGCTGCGCTGCTGTCGCCACCTCCTCGCCGCCTGGTTTTGCAGGTTCTGGTTCAGCATAAACTGCACAATAATGCACGAGGTGGTTACAATGTTCATGACTGCTGTCTTGAGCTGAGCAGGCTCCATGCTTGCCGTGGTATGGCATCTGCAGTGTTCACCCAGGAAAAAAGGCGCGAAACAGTTGTCTGCCATTGCTTTCATGGAGGGAGGGGTGAGGCGATGTACACAGAACCACCCGTGACAATGTTTTTTGCCCCATCAGGCATTGGGATCTCAACCCAGAATTTCAATGGGCGGGGGAGACTGCGGGAACTATGGGATAGCTATGGGATAACTACCCACAGTGCAATGCTCTGGAAATCGACGCTAGCCCCGGTACATGGACGCACACCACCGAATTAATGTGCTTAGTGTGGCTGCAAGCACTAGACTTTATACAATCGGTTTCCAAAAATCAAATTCTGTAAATTCGGAGTAATCCCGTAGTGTTGACATACCCCGAGAGTATTCATTTGTGTTTGATCTGCATGTGAGTGAGTTCGGTATTTGTGCTCGCTTGTGTGTGTGAGAGTGTCATTGTGAATGTGTGAGTGAGACAATTTGAGGTGTGTATGAGTGACTATTGTCGGAGAATAACAGAGTTCTCACTTTTTGTTTGGGTACAGCAAGTCATATACTTTATTTTCTCTCTATCAATTGCGTAGAGGGAGAGAGCTAAACAGGTCTCTCAACAGGTAAACAATTACAGCAAGCATTTATACCTTTTGTTACAGACAATAATGAGCAACAGCTGCATTTTGTTTATACATAGGTCATTCTGATATCTTGTTTTGCTCACTAATGTAGACTCTTAGTCTACATTCCATATTATCTACACATTATCTACACAAGGTCGCAACAACTTCTCACACAGTTCTTTCCCACTCGCCTCACACATTCCTCGCTTCTACAAATCTCCCGTTATTAGGGTTACAGTTAGCCTGACTCTTGCTAACGAACTGTCATACATTGCATCCCCTTCCTGTCAGGTCTTTCTCTGCTTCCACACTATGTAGGTGTTTGATGTATGTAAGAACCACTTTGGTATATATGTGATTCAGGGTGTGAGTGACTTGGTGTGTGTGTGAACTGTGAGTTCACATATGTATGAATTTGTGTGTGTGTGTGTGTGAGAGAGAGAGAGAGAGAGAGAGAGAGCGTGATGTGTGTGCCTGTATGTATGCAAAATACATAAGTAGTTCTATGTCTAAACAAAATTTCAATGCCCAGGCTGAATTGAGGATGTGCCTTTATATTTGATAATAGTAGAGTAAAACAGTAGTGGAAAACTCATGCACAATTTTTCATTAATTCCTGCAGCTGTCAAAGTGAAACGCCATGGCCACCAGATGGCAGCACATGATCACAAGCCTGTTGTTTGTTTTCAGCCCAGGGTTTGCCACATTTTTATTACATTTTATTTTCAGATCAACCCAGCAGGGCCTGAGGCAGCTCTGCTAGTTCGCTCTCGGTTTTAGGTAAAGGGGAACCGTCTACTTTCAATGCAGTTTATAGTTCCTTGTGACTTGAAAACACAGGCTGAGAGTTTGAAACCAGCTTAAGGGAATTAGATGCTCAAATCCTATTGAATTTCAATGGAAGTTGATCCTCTAAATCCTCTAGGCCTTTTTGAGAATGCCAGCCTCAGTATAAATCGGAGAGCTCTCTTTCCAGGAATGACTGAGCTCTTCTGCCCATACGGCAATGTTTGCCCCTATGCAGAGGGGCCAGTGCCAGCCCCAGGTCCCAATTAAGTCCATAAATTGAAGGCAGAAGTGAGGGTTAAGTGTCCCTTGCATTAAGTGTCAACCCAGGATGGAATTTCAGCTGGGATTTCCGAAGGAGCCTACGGGACTTAGATGCTCAGCACTCATTGGTTTTGAATAGTCTCGGGGTCCCTAACTCCACAAGGACCCCATCCCAGACTTCACCAGCCCCCAGTAAGATATTAATAGATTGATTGATGGATAGATCCTAAAGTGAGAAGAGACCTTTGTGATCATCTAGTCCAGGTGTTCTCAAACTGGGGGTCGGGACCCCTCATGGGGTTGCGAGGTTATTACATGGGGGGTCGCGAGCTGTCAACCTCCACCCCAAACCCCGCTTTGCCTCCAGCATTTATAATGGTGTTAAATATATAAAAAAGTGTTTTTAATTTATAAGGGCGGTCACACTCAGAGACTTGCTATGTGAAAGGGGTCACCAGTAAAAAAGTTTGAGAGCCACTGATCTAGTCTGACCTCCTGCATGAATAAAGGCCAGATAATGATCCTCAGGGATTCCTGCACCCAGCCCATGGCTTGTGGTTGACATAGAGGACTCATAGACTCTAAGGTCAGAAGGGACCATTATGATCATCTAGTCTGACCTCCCGCATGATGCGGGCCACAAAAGCTGACCCACCCACTCCTGGAAGAATTCTCTCCCTTGACTCAGCTGTTGAAGTCCCCAAATCATTATTTAAAGACTTCAAGTCACTGAGAATCCTCCAGCAAGTGACCCCTGCCCCATGCTGCGGAGGAAGGCGAAAAACCTCCAGGGCCTCTGCCAATCTACCCTGGAGGAAAATTCCTTCCCGACCCCAAATATGGCGATCAGCTGAACCCTGAGCATGCGGGCAAGATTCTCTAGCCAGACCTTCTGGAAAAGTTCTCTGTAGTAACTTGTAATATCCCATCATTGACCATTGTTACTAATTACCAGCGATGGCACGTTATTGACCTATTGACTAAAATCACTTTATCCCATCAAACCATCCCCTCCATAAACTTATCAAGCTTAATCTTAAAGCCAGAGAGGTCTTTCGCCCCCACTGTTTCCCTCAGAAGGCTGTTCCAAAACTTCACCCCTCTGATGGTTAGAAACCTTCATCTAATTTCAAGCCTAAACTTCCAGACGGCCAGTTTATATCCATTTGTTCTAGTGTCCACATTAGTACTGAGCTGAAATAATTCCTCTCTCTCCCTGGTATTTATACCTCTGATATATTTAAAGAGAGCAATCATATCCCCCCTCAGCCTTCTTTTGGTTAAGGTAAACAAACCGAGCTCCTCGAGTCTCCTTTCATACGACAGATTTTCCATTCCTTGGATCATCCTTGTGGCCCTTCTCTGTACCCGTTCCAGTTTGATTTCATCCTTTTTAAACATGGGAGACCAGAACTGCACACAGTACTCCAAATGAGGTCTCACCAGTGCCTTGTATAACGGAACCAGGACCTCCTTATCCCTATTAGAAATACCTCGCCTAATGCATCCCAAGACCGCATTAGCATTTTTCACAGCCATGTCACATTGCCGACTCATAGTCATCCTGCGATCAACCAGGACTCCGAGGTCCTTCTCCTCTTCTGTTACTTCCAACAGATGCATCCCCAGTTTATAACTAAAATTCTTGTTATTTATCCCTAAATGCATAACCTTACACTTCTCACTATTAAATTTCATCCTATTACTATTACTCCAGTTTACAAGGTCATCCAAATCTCCCTGCAGGATATCCCGATCCTTCTCCGAATTGGCAATACCTCCCAACTTTGTGTCATCCACAAACTTTATCAGCCCACTCCTACATTTGGTACTGAGGTCAGTAATGAATAGATTAAATAAAATCGGTCCCAAAACCGAACCTTGAGGAACTCCACTGGTAACCTCCCTCCAACCTGACAGTTCACCTTTTTAGTACGACCCGCTGCAGTCTCCCCTTTAACCAATTCCTTATCCACCTCTGGATTTTCATATCGATCCCCATCTTTTCCAATTTAACCAATAATTCCTCATGTGGTACCGTATCAAACGCTTTACTGAAATCGAGGTATATTAGATCCACCGCATTTCCTTTATCTAAAAAATCTGTTACTTTCTCAAAGAAGGAGATCAGGTTGGTTTGGCACGATCTACCTTTCGTAAAACCGTGTTGTAATTTGTCCCAGTTGGCATTGACCTCAAGGTCCTTAACTACTTTCGCCTTCAAAAATTTTTCCAAGACCTTGCATATTACAGATGTTAAACTAACAGGCCTGTAGCTACCCGGGTCACTTTTTTCCCCCTTCTTGAAAATAGGAACCACAGTAGCTATTCTCCAGTCAAACGGTACCACCCCCGAGTTTACGGATTCATTAAAAATTATCGCTAACGGGCTTGCAATTTCCCGCACCAGTTCCTTTAATATTCTTGGATGAAGATCATCCGGTCCGCCCGATTTAGTCCCGTTAAGCTGTTCGAGTTTGGCTTCTACCTCGGATATGGTAATGTCAATCCCCACTCCTTTATTCCCATCCATCTCGCTTCCACTGTTCCTCAGCCTTTCATTAGCCTCATTAAATACCGATGCAAAATATTCATTTAGATATTGTGCCATGCCTAGATTATCCTTAATCTGCACTCCATCTACAGACACCCAGGCATGATTTAAAGATTTCAAATGATGGAGAATCCACCATCTCCCTGGGTCAGTTGTTTCAGTGTTTAATTACCCTCACTGTTAAAAATGTGCACTTTCTTTCTAGTCTAAATTTGTCTCACTCCAGCTTCCAGCCTTTGTTATTCTTATTCTGCCTTTGTCTCATTCCATCTCCTCTTTGCAGCGAATTTCTGAGTACCATTGTGGTGCCGCCTTTCACCAGAAATCAGGAAGAGGTTTTCATCTCCAGGAAGCCAGCTGTGGCAGGTCTCACCCCACTTCATAGCCCTCTACCCCCACCCCCATCCCTTGCCTGCATGTGCTTGCTTCCTAACTTCACCTGCAGGAGTCAGTTTCTTACAGTAGCGGAGAGGTGTCAGGTTTTTGTTCAGGGCTCCCTATTAATTTCAACACTGTGTGTATCTCTACTGAAAGCGCAGAAGTACATGGCCGCGTCCCCCAACTCCAGAGCTGTGATCCTCAAACTGATGGAGCTTTTGGATTTCTCCAAACTGAAAAAAAATCTCTCCCCGGCATCATTCCTCTTTTCTCCTCCAGAATGTTGCCAAGAAAGGAAAATAAGGCTTTCCCCGGGGGGCCGTTTGTACCAATAAAAAATATAACTGCTAGCCACAGTTTCATAAGTGCAGCCCAGGGAAACGGACTCGTGCTCCACCCCTGACACTGCCGGCTGGGTCTGAGTTACAGCATCTTCCATGCTGGAGCCTGGCACAAGGAGAGGGGGAAAGAGAGGTTAGTGGGAGGATCCTGTCACTGAGGGGAGTTCTTGGTTCTGGGATTTTTAAAGGAGCTGAAGGGATTTCATGGAATGATGCTAATGTCGGGTTGACCTCAAGAGGTCATGTAGAGGAAGCAACCCCTCCCCCCCCCCGCCTCCCGGGCTGAGGCCATGAGACCATCCCTGACCAGTGTTTGTCTAACCTGATCTTCAAACTCTCCAGCAATGGGGATTCCACAACCTCCCTACTTAACGTGTCCAGAGCTCAACTCTCCTTATAGTTAGAAAGTTTTCCCTAACATCTAATCTCACTCTCTCTTCCTGCAAACTAAGCCACTTACTTCTTCTCCCGCCCTCTGTGGCCATAGAGAACAGATCACCTTCCTCTTTATTTAGACTCCCAGATTCCATTGAAATTCAATTCCAGTGGGATTTGGGCACCTAAATCCCTGCCTGAGAGCATCCCTTCTTGCAGAGGAGGAGGAGGAAGGTCTGTCTAATCTCTCAGCACCAGTAATGAAGGGGGTGGGGAGGCACGTGGAGAATCTTTCAGAAATGGGATTTGGAATCTTACTCACTGAAAAGCAAAATCAGCACAATGGCCGAGTCCCGGACCGTGGCCATCGCCTCAGTACCTCCGCTCTTCTGCAGGGCACTGCCGCTTTTCTCTCCAGCCAGCCTGGGAGAGAGTCACGCGGGGGGCAGCTCTTGTCCTCCCCCTGCAGCCCTGGGCCGAGGGAGGAGAGAGAGCCGCTGTCTGAATGGTGAAGATTAGAAATCAGGCAGTGATGTCACAGCTGGAGGTGTGAGTGACTCCTGGGGCCAAGTATGAACCTCCCCACACCTCCCCTTCCCCCCTCCCCTCCCCTCAATACCTGCCCTGCGGCTGAGCCCACAGGTGCTGGAACTAAGGATGCTTGGGAGGGGGGGGCTGCCGCACCCCCTGGCTTGACGTGGTTTCCATCTTATCCAGGTTTACAGTTTGGTTCAATGGTTCCCAGCACCCCGCTGTGCACATTGTTCCAGCGCCCCTGGCTGAGCCCCCCACAGGCCTCACCACGTATGAGGGGCTGGCAGGAGAACTGGACCGTGGGAAACCAGTGGCTGGAATATGTCGGTGCGCCCTGTCTATAGAGAGCAATGCTGCCTGTGCTGCAGCACCCTCTGGAGGACAACAGCCCGAACCGCAGCGAGACCCAGGGCCAGCAGAAAACTTACCCATCCTCTCTTTCCCAAGTGAGCTGCTCGTTCCAAAAGCTGGGAACGTTTTTCCCTTTGCTGTCGGTGGATTTTTCCATTGCTGCAAACGCTGGATGGTGCCATGTGGTCCAGAGAAGGGAGTTTTCCCTGTAAAATTCCTCCAGGATTAACCTGTTGTTTTTCATTTTTGTGGCCATAGGTTTTAAGGAGTGTTAAGTAGCAAAGAACAGCACTAGGGACTCTCGGCCCTACAGCTGGTTACGTCAGTGAATGTAAACCCACAGTGATGCCAATAAAGTCACTGCATCTGATAAGCAATGTGCTCTGGTGGATAGCCGGCTGGAGTGGGGTTCAGGGCTGCTAGGTTCTATCCCCGGCTGTGTGACCTTGGGAAACCCCCTCCCCCTCCCTGTGACTCTCTTTTCACTTTCTGCCTCTCTCTCTCCTGCCCATATGTCTTGAGAGATCTTGGGGGCAGGGACTTTCTCTGTGTCTATATACACCAACTGGGGATCTGGCCCATTGACTACAGCTGAGCTATGATGCATTCACACCAGCTGGGGACCTCTGCCCCTGTATCTCCCCCACCAAGCTGCTTTGCAGAGGCTGGGGGTTTTTTACACGGAGCCCAGCTTGGGTCGCTGTGCCTCCACCCCACAGAAGTAGGGGTCTGAGTCCCCCAGCTGGGACTCTGAGCTGGGCCGAGAGCTGCTTTTCAAATCCTCCAGGTGCTCGCCCATGAACCGCCATCAGTGACTTGCGCCCTAGCATTGACAGTCACTGAGGGCCCAGCCCCCTCCGGGGGGAGCTGCTGGTACCACTGGTAGGTTTGGTAAGCGCTGGTGTAAGTCCAGGTCACGGTGGCGATGTCTCCTTCCTGAACAACCAGTGACTTGGGTCTTGGAACCAACTGGGCCTCACAGCAGGAGACTGCAGGGAAATAAAATGACAGCATTAGAGCGACCTATATCAGAGTGTTACAGCACCTGTTTAACCTCATGTCTGTCTGTCTGCCAGAGGCTGGGAATGGGCGACAGGGGATGGATCACTTGGTGATTGCCTGTTCTGTCCATTCCCTCTGGGGCACCTGGCATTGGCCACTGTCGGGGGACAGGACACTGGGCTAGATGGACCTTTGGTCTGACCCGGTACGGCCTTTCTTATGTTCTTATGTCTCTCTCCCTGTCTATCTTTGTATCTATTTACCTTTCTTTCTTCTGTTGACTCTAATTTCTTAATTCTCCTATCTCTCCATATCTATCTGTCCGTCCCTCTTCATCATCTAGCCATACATCAATCTGTTGTAAAATGCAGTTTCCATATCTATCTATCTATCTATCTATCTATCTATCTATCTATCTATCTATCTATCTATCTATCTATCTATCTATCTATCTATCTATCTATCTATCCCCATCCCCCCCTCTATCTATCTATCTATCTATCTATCTATCTATCTATCTATCTATCTACATACACCCTCTATCTATCTATCTATCTATCTATCTATCTATCTATCTATCTATCTATCTATCTATCTATCTATCTCCATACACCCCCACTATCTATCTATCTATCTATCTATCTATCTATCTATCTATCTATCTATCTATCTATCTATCCTGACGCTCTTCTGGAGTCTTGAAAAAAGGAGGTAAGCGATGCTAACGAATGCTCCAAATCACTACAAATACTGAAATAGAACAGTGACACATCCAGTTGGCAGCCCCCTCTCTCTTTATGTGTGCAGTAACTCTTAATCATCCTAAACCCCGAATCAAATGCTGCGTCAGCCATTTCTGGTTCAATGACCCACAAGCGAAGCAGCTGGGTTGGAAGAGGCCGGAGTATTCTGAGCAGAAACTTACAGTAGAAGTGAAGAAAGACCCAAGGGGAGTTTCAGCCTCATGGCTCTCAGTTGAGTGGTGTTAATTTTTTGATGCCTGAGACATTCAAGGCACTGAGATACACTCGCTGCCTGTCTCATCTCTGCCTCTGCTTGCTAAGCACCTAACCAAACTGCCATCTCACAGCTCTGCAACCCCAGCACAGACACCTAGCTTAGAGCAGATCCACAGGGACCATTCCAGCAGCCTCAGCAGAGATAGAATGTCTTCAGGCCGGGATGGTGAAATATGTGGCGGCTGGGATGTGGGTGTTTGTGAATGACTGTGTGAGTACGTGGGAGTAAATTTTATATGTGTAAGTTTGATTGTATGAGTGAATTTTGTGTGGGTGAGGGAGGAATGGGTGTGGTTGTGTCCAGAATATACTAGATTATATGTCTAATGTACAGGTCAAATGTCCCGGATGACATGAGGATTTATGCTGATGTTTGACATCAGTCTAGTAGAACAGTGGTGGAAAACTTCAGGACAATGGAACACCATCTTTCTGTAGATGTGAACACTGAATGAAACGGCCATTAGGTGGCAGCACTTGAACACAAACCTGCTATTTCCTTCCACACAAGGACAGGTCACACGTTTATTACATGTTCTGTACAAATAAACACACTGGGTCTTGAAACAGTTCTATTATTTCACTTTTGTTTTTGGGTTATGGTTACCCTTCTACTTTCAATCCATCTTATAATTGCTTGTGACTTGAAAATGCAGGCTGTAACAGTGAAGACTGCCTAAGGGTAGGCAGGTTAATTAATACCTAAAATTAATGGTGTTTGGGCATTCAGGATGGGATTTCCAAAGCAGACTAAGAGAGTTAGGTGCCCAAATCCCTTTTAATTTCAATGGGATTTGATCATCCTTTGAAAATTCCAGTATCAGTATAACTCTGGGAGGTACTTTTTTCAGTTCTGCCTAAACACCTCTTACCTGTCTTTTGATACAGTGATGTTTGCCCCTGTTCAGAGGGGCCAGCACAAATTAAATTATGCACTGAGGGTTGAACTAAGATTTAAGTGGTGCACAGGTCTTTTTGCTAATCAACTGCACAATTTCATCTGTGATTTTCAAAGGATCCATGGGGAGTTGGGCACTTAAATCCCCCTTGAGTTTCAATAGAATGTGGGTGTCTAACACCGTGAGGAGCCTGTGACAATTCCAGCCTTCACAACCAGGGATTTATTCAGCAGGTTCATGGATTTGTAAGGCCAGAAAGGACCATTATGATCATGTGATCTGCAATCCTCTATTGCACAGGCCCGAGAATTTCAGACAGTGCTCCCTACACCTGAGCTATAGTATGTCCTTTAGAAAGAGAAATCCAGTCTGGGTTTGAACCATCCAAGTGATGAAGACCCCACCACCTCGTTAGATAAGTTGATGCAGTGGGTAACTGAAACATTCACTCTGGACATTTTTTGCCTTATTTCTAGCCTGAGTTTGTTCAGTTTCCCGACACTGGATCTCATCCTGACTTGCTCTGCTAGATTAAAGACCCTATGTAACCATGGCAACTGAGGATGCCAAATTCAGGACAAACTGCTGAGAAATAGGCAGGGCCGGCTCTAACTTTTTTGCCACCCCAGGCAAAAAAAGTGAGCCCTGCCCCGCCGTAACACCCCCCCAAGCCGCCAAAACCCCTGCCCCCCCCAGTGCCGCGCTGCCAAAACCCCCGCCCCTCCCGAGCGCCGCGCCACCAAAACCCCCGCCCCTCCCGAGCGCCGCGCCGGGCCACCAAAACCCCCATCTTCCCCCCCCCCCGAGCGCCGCGCCGGGCCACCCTGAGCACCACGCCATGCCAACCCCTGCCCCTCCCCCAGTGCCGTGCCACCGAAGCCCCGGCCTCCCCAAGCGCCGCGCCAGCCCCCTCCCCCCAGTGCCGCGCCGCTGAAACAAAAACAAACAAAAAACCTCCTGCCCCAACGAACCAAAAAACAAAACAAAAACAAAAAACTCCGAGCGCCCCCCGCCATCCCAAGATTGGCCACCCCTTCCAAGGTGCCACTCCAAGCATGTGTTTGGTCGGCTGGTGCCTGGAGCCGGCCCTGGAAATAGGGCAAACACAACCCAAAACTAACAAGGAGTCTGGTGGCACCTTAAGGACTAACAGATACCTTCAGTCCATTTGGTATGATGTCCATCTGTTTACATTTGGAGAATAACCAAAACTGGTGGTTATTCTTTTATAAGATATACCAAACCAGCCAAAAAGTAAACTCCTGTTTCACGGCACTGGCTAACAATAAAACATAAAGGCAGTTTCCTCAGGAATTCCAGTTCTGATATCACCACCAAAAACACTGGATTCAGAGATGAGTAGTTCTTTACAACCAGTCTCATAAAATAATAGGTTCTTTTAATCCCAAGGGACCAGCCACACACACTGAGGTCAATAGATAACTTAGATCTTACCCAAAAATCACTCTGATGCCAATCATTTAGTATCATTTAAAAAAAATCTAAAATCTAAAGGTTTATTTACAAAAAGAAAGAAAGAAAGAAAGAAAGAAAGAAAGAAAGAAAGAAAGAAAGAAAGAAAGAAAGAAAGAAAGAGGAGAGTTAAAATGGTTAAATAAATCAATTACATCCAGTAATGGCAAAGTTCTTGGTTCAGGTTTGTAGCAATGATGGAATAAACTGGGGTTACCATATTTCCACAATCAAAAAAGAGGACACTGGGGGGGAGGGGGGGAGCCCCACTCTAGCCCCGCCCCTGCCTCATCCACTCCCTCCCACTTCCCACCCCCTGACTGCGCCCCTCAGAACCCCCAACCCCCCCCCCCGCTCCTTGTCCCCTGACTGCCCCCTCCTGGGACCCCTGCCAGGAACTACCCCCTAGGACCCCACCCCCTATCTAAGCCTCCCTGCTTCTTGTCCCCTGACTGCCCCCTCCTGAGAACCCCCCACCCTAACTGCCCCCCTAGGAGTCTACCTGTCCCCCGACCCTTATCCACACCCCCACCCCATATTCACACCCCCGCCCCCAGACAGACCTCCGGGACTCCCATGTCCTATCCAACTGCTCCCCGCCTCCTGACAGGACCCCCAGAACTCCCGACCCATCCAACCCCCTCTGCTCCCTGCCTGCCTTGACCCCTCTCCACATCCCTGCCCCCGGACAGCCCCCCCAGAACCCCCGACCCATCTAACTCACCCCGCTCCCTGTCCCTGACTGTCCCAACCCCTCTCCACACCCCTGCCCCCCTGACAGCCCCCCCAAACTCCCGACCCATCCAACCCCCTCTCCCTGTCCCCTGACCAGGACCCGCTTTAGCAAGAGCCCAGGAATCGGGCTGCGCTCCGGCCGGAGCTCCGGCCAGGGTCGCGGGGCTTGGGGCCAGGCCTGAGGTGCTTGGCCGGGGCCGGGCCGGTGTGCTCGGCCGGAACTGAAGCTGCTGCCCTGGGGCCCAAGCCAGGCCGGAGCCACTGGGGCCAGGGCCGGCACGCTCGGCCGGAACCGGGGCCAGCGCCCCGGGGCCCGAGCCAAAGCCGCTGGGGCCAGGGCCGGAGCCACTGGGGCCAGAGCCGCTTGGCCGGGGCCGGAGGAAGCTGCTCAGCCATGGCCAGACTGGACCATGCCGCACCTCCCTGGAGCCCTCCTCCTCGCGTCTCCCCCACCCCAGCTTACGTGCTGCTGCCCACCTGCCCCTGCTTGTTTTCAGACTTCCCGCGAACATCTGATTGTGGGAAGCAGGGGAGGGGGAGGAGCAGGGGGCGGAGCGTTCAGGGGAGGGGAGGAGGGGGAAGACAGCTGCGGGGCCAGGCGACGTGCTAAGGCTGCAGGGGATGGGGGGAGCCAGGAAGGGGCTTTGGCTGCCGAGCGGTGCTTGGCCGCCGCTTTTCGGTCTATAAATAGCCGACCGGGGGGAAATCCCGGACATTTTTCTATTTTTAGACACCCCCCCCCCCCCCGGACGGCTATTTATAGACTGAAAAGCCGGACATGTCCGGGGAAATCCGGACGTATGGTAGCCCTAAATAAATTGCTGCCTTAAGTCAAGTCTCTGGAACATCCCCAGCTGGGATGGGTCATTCAGTCCTTTGCTCAGAGCTTCAGCCTGTAGCAAGGTCCCTCCAGAGGTCAGAAGCCGGATTGAAGACCAAATGGACAAGGTGCAGCTGCCTTTTATAGTCTCGTGCCAGGCGGCCTGGGCTTCCTTTGTTCCAGACACAAGCTGCCCAGCGCATGGCTTGGAAGCCTCAGAGTTCTGTCCATAGGCCTGTCCCTGCCTGTCTGAGTCATGTGGTGTATCTGCCTTCTCTGAATGGGTCAATTGTGTAGCTGATGGTCCTTAATGGGCCATCAAGCAGGCTAGGCAGTGCTGATGCCAAACTGTCTGGGGGTTTCACCCAGAAGCACAGCACAAGTTTGAAATACCGACATACATACATAGCTATAACTCATAATACAAAGATGATACAAACATACAAACAAGATTATCATATCTGGCAAATTATAACATTTTGCAGATATCTTACATGGCAGATCTGGCTGTGACCAGTGTCCCAGTGGGGGATAGCTGTGGTCACTCCATTAGGGTGAACTGCAAAGAATGGAGCAGACAATCCCCATAAAGTGGGTGGATATTCAATACTTATAACTTCACATACAAAAATGATACATGCATGCAGATAGCATAATCCTAACCAGCAAATCATAACCTTTTCATCGACACCTCACTTGGCAACCTTTGTGCAAGATTTGCTGCAAATATATAACAGTGGTTGCAACAATGATTTATATGGTTATATTGTAATCGGATAACGTCACACCCTTGGCTACCAGAAATCTTCTCCCAGTAAAGGTCCTTCCAGTCCTTGGGTCACATTCTGCTGCGTCTCCTTCCAGCTCTCCGCTTTGTGGTGAATTTCTGAGCACAGTTGTGGTGCTGATTCCCAGAAGTCAGTTAGAGGTTTTCATCTCCAGGAACCCAGCTGCAGCAGTTCCCTCTCCCCCTACACACGGACACACACACACCCCTTTTCTGTCTGTGGTCTCCTTCTAACTTCGCATGTAGGAGTTGGTTTCTCAGGGAAGGAGAAAGCTGCAGGGTTTTGTGCCAGGCTCCCTGTTAATCTCTATTGAAAGCACAGAAATACGTGGCTGAGTCCCTCAGCTCCACACCCGTGATCCTCAAACTGATGGAGCTTTCGGATTTCTTGACGTCCACAGAGCATCTCTCCCCAGCCTCATTCTTCTTTAATTCATCGGAATATTCCCAAAATAGGAAAACAAGCTTTTCCGCTCCATGTTGTTTGTACCAATACACAGAATAATAGCTAGCGTCAGTTTCATAAACGCAGTCCAGGTTCACAGACCCACCCTCCACGCCTGCCACTGCCGGCTGGGTCTGCGTTACAGCATCTTCCATGCTGGAGCCTGTTACAAAGAGGGGGTGAAGGAGAGGTGAGTCGGGGAATGTTGCCCCTGAATTTATTTATGGAGAACGTCCCTCATTGATTATCCTGACGATGACAACAACCTTCATCGTCATCTTGGATCAGACACTGACACTTATTTTTCTTTGCACAGCACCTACCCCTAGGTGGAAATCATGGGCTGTTGCAGCTGATTAATTATTGGTAAATATGTATTAATTATTAATTATTATTATATACTATTATTATATTATTACTGTTCCAACCCCACCATCAGTTTTACTCAAATTCCCAGTGATTTCCATTGCAACTTTTTACCAATAGCAAGAATGGCCCAAGGACTGGGCAGCATTGCGATATTTTCCCGTTACATAAGAACGGGCACACTGGGTCAGACCAAAGGTTCATTTAGCCCAGTATCCTGTCTTCCCACAGTGGTCGATGCCAGGTGCCCCAGAGGGAATGAACAGACCAGGGAATCGTCAAGTGATCCACCCCTTCATCCAAGGTTTTTCAAAGCTTCAGGCTGAGATTTTTTCAAAGGCGCTTAAGAGAACTAGGTCCCCAACCCCGCACTTTGAAACCCCTGCCCAGTTCACCAAGACTCCCCAACCCTCACTTCTATTCTGGCTCTGAGTTAAGAAGATTCCAGTTGTAGAGTCTCTATTTACCAAGTAATACCAAAGCGGTCACAGCCCACAGTAGGTTTTGTTCCTTCATAATGAAGAGATTTTCCTCCTGCCCCAGAGTCACACTTTCTCTCTTCTTCTGCACCACAAGTCTTGTTAGCTCTCAGGCTGCTGCGTGGCCCTCGACATGACAACCGACGTGTCTGTGACAGCTCTGCTGCAGAAAAGCAAATAGTGTTTCCTGATTGATTGTAGATTGGCAGCAGAGCCAAACTTCCTGGCGGAGGTAACCACTGATTGAGTGACAGCACCACCCCACTGGCGGATTGCAATCAGAACTGACTAAAACGGGGCCCTCCCGCCTGAGCTCCTCAACCTGCTCTCTGCAGAACAGCGCCCCCTAGTGTCCCATTGGGCTCAGCACTAGCTCTCTGGGAAGAGAGTCCCATAAAGAGCCCCCACCCTGCTGCCTGCAGCACAGCGCCCCCTAGCAGCCTGCTGGGGCACTGAGGCCATCCCGGAGTCACCCTCACCATCCCATGAACTATCAGGTGTCCCATCCAAATCCGATGTAAAGACTTCAAGGGATGGAGAATCCCTCACACTCCAAGGCAGGTTGTTCCTATGGTTAACCACCTTCACTGTTAAAAACGTTTGCTTTATTTCTACTTGCTGGCCTTTGGATTCAGAGCTGCTGTTGGTACCATTTATTAACTTTTGATATTATAATAGCACCTAGAAGTCCAATTGAGATCAGAGCCTTATTTTGCTGGGCAATGCACGGATATATAGAGCCAGTCCCTGCTCTAAGAAACTTACAATCTAAATAGAAAAGACAGAGAAAATATTATTAGCCACCTCCATTAAACAGATGGGGAACTGAAACCCAGGGAGATTAGGGTTGGATTTTTTTCCAAGGTGCCTATGGGAGTTAAGCACCTAACTCCTGTAAAATGCTCTGACAATCTTGGCTCTGGCCTCCTAAGTGACCTTGCACGAGTCGCTTCTTTGTACAGCGCCTAGCACCATCAGACTCGACTGAGCAATGTTTCAGCAGGGATTGGGCAGCGTCATGGGCTGGCCGGCCCTTTGCAGCAAGCTAGCTTTGGCTACCAGCTCACTGATGAGCAGGCAACATAAGGGCTCATTAGTGACCCCTGCTGGGTGTGATGGGGGTTAATTAGAAGGGCTGCCCCCCGACCCCCAGTTGTGGTGGTGAAGCCGGCGGAGCACTATTTAAATAGGGCGGGGCGCTCGTTAAAGGAGAGACGGTCCTGGAGAGAGGTGTGAGGGGAGGCCCCTTGTGGGAAGCTCCCTCCCCCCGCCAGCAGCGCTATAAACGCCTGTCCCCGTCTCCCCATGGGGCTCTGTCCCACCCCGCCCTGCGCTCCCCCAGCGCCCCGCAGCCCCTCCCGGGTCACCCCCAGAGTTATTGCACAGGCTGCGCTGCGCCCTGTGTCACTGTGTCTCCACGGCGCAGAGGTAGCGGGCGGTGTCCCCCAGCCGGCAGCCGCGGATGTGAAGGGAGCTCCGCTTCTGCCCCGGATCGTTATCCGCAGTGAAATTCGGTTCTTGTGTCTCGCTCCCCTTACCGAACAGCATCAGCAGGAAAAGGGGTCGCTCCCCGGGAGCCTGCCGGTACCAGTGTAAACTGGTGATGACTTCGGAGTAAGTGCAGGTCACGGTGCCATTCTGCCCCTCGGAGACACCCCGCCATTCCGGGCTCTGCTCCACAGAGAGCTGCGCGCTGGCCACTGGGAATAACAGAGACAAGGGGGAACCGAGTCAGACACTGCCCCGAGCCACCTGCCCCCGGGAACCGCGGGACAGGGTGGGAAGAAAGTAGAGCAGAGAGAGCGTATCAAATCCATCGGACTCTCTTCTTCCCCACTACACACACAGGCGAATCCAGCCCCAGCTCCCGGCCAGTAACCAGCGGGTCTGTCTCCCCAGCCCTTACCCCACACGTGCATTAGCTGGATCACCCAGCACAGCCCCCGCGGCCTCCCCATCCCTGCGCTCCCTGACAGCCCAGGGCGCGGGACGCTGCTGGGTTCTCCCCTGGGGCTGGCCCGTTTGTTGGGGTCTCCTCTGCTGGAGGGATCGGGCACGTTCTTCTCCTCCCCCCCCCGTGTGCCCAGCCAATCAGCGACCAGCCCCTTCTCTCCCATCTCAGCCGTGTGCCACGGCCTAGAACTCCTTCCCGTAGTGCCCTTCACCCCGTGAAAGCTGCCCCCGTGTGGCCAAGTGTATAAGCCAGTGCAGAAATATTCAGTTCTTTTCAAAGGGGAGTCAGGTGCCCAACTCCCATTGACCCCAGTGTCCAAATCTCCTAGGCAGCCTCCGTGAAGAAATGACTCCTCTCAATTATCAATCTAAAGATGTAGGGAGAGATTTCTCCAAAGTACTTAGGGGATTCAGGAGCACAAGTTCCATTAATACTGTCCAATTGATTTTTATTCTTAGAGTTTAAGTCTACAAGAGTCCTTGAGTCTGGCCTCCTGTATAGCTATATCACAAGCCATTACATTTCATCCAGCTACCCATGTATTGAGCCCAAAACTTGTGTTTGCCTAAAGTATCTTCAAAGGATCACAGAAATGTGGGGCTGGAATTCATCTAGTCCCTCCCCCTGTGCTGAGGCAGGACCAACCTAGATCATCCCTGACTGGAATCCACCTGGTCCTATAAACCTCCATTGATGGGGATTCCCCAACCTCCCTGGGAAGCTTAGTCCAGCCCTTAACTACCCTGAGAGTTCGAGAGTTTTCCCGACTATCTAATCTCAATCTCCCTGCCTGGAGATTTAGCCCATTGCTTCTTGTCCTACCGTCGGTGGACATGGACAACAATGATCACCGTCCTCTTTGTAACAGCCCCACATATTTGAAGACTGTTATCAAGTCCGTTCCCCCCCCCCTCCCCCAAGTCTTCTTGTCTTAAGACCAACCAGACCCAGTTTATTCGTTTTTCCTCATAGGTCAGGTTTTCTAAATCTTATCATTTTTGTTGCTCTTCTCTGGACTCTCTCCAATTTGTCCTCAGCTTTCTAAAAGTGCAGCACCCGGAACTGGACATAGTACTCCAGCTGAGGCATCACCAGTGCTGAGTACAGCAGGAATCACTTTCCAGCTCTTACATATAACACTCTGTTAATGCACCCCAAAATTGTATTCGCCTTTTTCATAACTGCATCACATTATTGGCTGATATTCAACTTGTGATCCCCAATAAGTCCCAGATCTTTTTCAGCACTGCAGCTGCCTAGGTAGATATTCCCCATTTTGTAGCTGTGCATTCAATTATTTTCCTTCCTAAACAAAGTATTTTGCACTTCCTTTATTGACTTTCATCTTGTTGATTTCAAACCAATCTCTAATTTGTCACGGTCATTTTGAATTTTAAGCCTGTCCTCCAAAGCGCTTACAAACTCTTTCAGCATGGCATCATCTGCAAATTTTATAAGCACATGCTCCACTCCGTTATCCACGTCATTAATAAAATATTGAATATGACTGGACCCAGGACTGACCCCCATGGGACCCCACTAGATACGCCCTCCCAGTCTGACAGAAAACCATTGATGACTACTCTTTGAATATAGGTTTCAGAGTAGCAGCCGTGTTAGTCTGTATCCACAAAAAGAACAGGAGTACTTGTGGCACCTTAGGGACTAAGAAATTTATTAGAGCATAAGCTTTCGTGGACTACAGCCCACTTCTTCGGCTGTAGTCCACGAAAGCTTATGCTCTAATAAATTTGTTAGTCTCTAAGGTGCCACAAGTACTCCTGTTCTTTCTTTGAATATAGTCTTTCAACCAGTTTTGCACCCACTTCATAGTAGTTTCATGTAGACGAGGTTTCCCTAGTTTGCTTATAAGAAAAACATGTGGGATTGTCTCAAAGACCTGACTAAAATCCAGATATACCATGTCTACATCTTCTCTCAATCCATTAGGCCAGGGGTTCTCAACCCTGGGCTGTGGCTTGTTCAGGGTAAGTCCCTGGTGGGCCGCGAGACACTTTGTTTACCTGAGCGTCCACAGGTTTGGCCGCTCACAGCTTTCACTGGCCGCGGTTCGCTGTTCCTGGCTAATGGGAGCTGCTGGAAGCAGTGCAGGCCAGGCCACCACTTCCCGCAGCTCCCATTCACCGGGAACGGTGAACCGTGGCCACTGGGAGTTGCAAGCGGCCGTGCCTGCAGATGGTCAGGTAAACAAAGCGTCTCGCGGCCCACCAGGGTCTTACCCTGAACAAGCCACAGACCAAGTTTGAGAACCCCTGCATTAGGCTACTAACCCTTTCAAAGAAAGGCAGCCAATCTTGGGTTGAAGGCATCAATAGATAGAGAATTTGCCACTTCCCTTGGTAGTTTGTGCCAGTGGTTAATCATCCTCAATGTTTTGGGGTTTTTTTATGCTTAATTTGAATTTGGCTGGCTTCAGCTTCCAGACATATTGGTTCCTGTTGTGCCTTTCTCCACTAGATTAAACAGCCCATTTAGAACCAGGAATGTTCTCCCCAGGAAGGTTCTTACACTCCATAAACAAATCATCGCTCAATCTTTTTGATTAAACTGATTGAGTCTTTAAGTCTCGCACTGTTTGGCATTTTCTCCAGCTTTTGAATCATTTTTGTGGCTCTTGTGGCACCTTCTCAAAATTTTCAACATCCTTTTAAAATGTGGATCTGAGAAGTGGCCACTGTATTCCAGCATTGGTGTCAGCAATGCCGTATACAGAGGTAAAATTGCCTCTACTTCTACTCACTACTCCCCTGTTTATACATCCAAGGACCACATTAGCCCTCTTGTGCCACAGCTTTGCACTGGGAGCTCAGGTTCAGTTCCTTGCTACTACACATCACAAATTCTTCATGGAACTTCAGGAAGTTTCTACATCTTCTCCTGTTTCAGGTCACACACAGCTCTGCTTGGAGGAGGTTGTGTTCGTTTTCTTTTATTTCAGGGGAAAACAGGGGGGGCTACGACTTATCACAGGAGAGTTTAGTGAAATGGGGAGCTTTTTCCCGCAATCCCTAATAAATATACTTTTGAGGACCATTATGATCATTTGGTCTGATCCCCTGCATAGCACAGGCATCTAGTACGAAGGCTAACATCCCGGTGAGGCTGTAGAGAAGCAGCTGCTAAGTTTGCAAGCTCCCTTGTTAATAAATGTGGCTAGAGCCCAGCTGCAGAGCTTTTGCATCGCCTGGGAACTGCGCTGTGTCACTGTGTCTCCGCTGCACAGAAGGAGCTGGCTGCATCTCCGAGCGTGGAGTTGTTGCTGATATGCAGGTAGCTCAGCTTCTTGTCTGGAAAGAGCTGTGCTGTGAAATTCCTCCCTGTGTGGTGTTCTCATCCTGATACAGCATCAGGAGGAAGGCAGGGCTCTGCCCTGGGGGCTGTCTGAACCAATGCAACTGGACAGGACCAGAGCCTGGTATCAGCAGGAGATCCTGCTGCTCTGCCCTTCCAAAGTGACCACCGACGTGTCCTGATGCACCTCCACTTGGCAGCTCCTCCCTGGGTACAAAAGAGAAAATAAATCTAAGATGTTACAGAAACCAAGGATCATCTCATGTTACTGATTACGAACCACCTCCGAGCTGGTGTCAATCGGCCACAGCTCCATTGATAGGTCAATGGGCCAGGTCCCCAGCTGGTGCAAATCAGACATAGCTCCAATGGAAACTTGCATCGTTACTTAGAGCTGATGATTTTTCCTTATCATGAATAATAGGGGACAACCCCAGAGATAGAATAGAATCATAGGACTGGAGGAACATTGAGAGGTCATCTAGTCCAGTCCCTTGCACTCATAGCAGGACCAAGCACCATCTAGACCATCCCTGACAGGTGTTTGTCTAACCTGCTCTTAAAAATCTCCAATGATGGAGATTCCACAACCTCCATTGGCAATTTATTCCAGTGGTTAAAATAAATGCTATTACACTCAGCATCTGGTTTCCCTAGTGCCACCCGTGCTCACGGCATACGTCACTACCAGCAGGGAGAACGGCTATGCACTGTAGCTAGGCAGAAAAACTGGGCAGCGAGGTTCCGAAGATCAATTCCCCACCACCACCACCACCGCACCCCGGAATTTCAAGGCTTCAGACCAAGATCTGCAAAACTTTATTTCCTGATCTTCCTGAGATCAGAGGAAAGCCCAGGGTGCAATCTATCCACTGCTTCTGCACTTAGGGTAACATTTTCAAAAGTACCTACATCATTTAGGATCCTAAATCCCATTGACTATCAGAGGCTCAGGTTGCTAAGGGCCTGGTTTTAAAGGTATTTAAGCACCTAAAGAAGCAGATCAGCATTGAGCGGGATTTTCAAAAGCATGTAGGAACTTTATTAACAGGACTTAGTCACCTAAGCACTTTTGAAAATCCCACTAGGCACCTATCTCCATCTTTAGGCAACTAAATACTTTTACAAACATGCCCCTAAGCCCTTTCTGAAAAGGGGCTCCTAACCCACTTAGGCACTTTTGGAAATTGTACTCTTTGATCCTCCTGCTGGGATTTTCAAAGGACCCCAAGGAGTTAGGTGCACAACTCTTAGGCACCTTTGACAATACCAGCCTACAGTTTTTGCACAGGCTGGGGTGCCCTTTGTGCCACTGTGCCTCCACTGCACAGAAGTAGGTGGCTGTGTCCAGGGCCGGTGCTACCATTAAGGCAAAGTAGGCGGTTGCCTAGGGCGGCAAGATTTGGGGGCACCAAAAAGCGGTGCCCCCAATTTTTTTTTACAGCATTCTCTGCTACGCCCCCTCCCCGAGCACACAGTCGCCGCTCCACTTCTCCCGCCTCCCAGGCTTGCGGTGCCAATCAGCTGTTTGGCGCCGCAAGCCTGGGAGGGGAGGAGAATTAGAGCAGGGGCGGGGTGCTCAGGGAGGAGGTGGAGCAGAGGTGAGCTCGGGTGGGGAGCTGCCGCATGGCTCCCCGGGGAGCTGCCCAGGGGGGCGCCTCAGGGCAGGGGGGAGAGCTTCCACGGGGGGGCACCTCAGGGCAGAGGTGGGGCGGGGAGCTGCTGCAGGGCTGGGGGAGGGCGCAAGGTGGAAGTTTCGCTTATGGCACGAAACTTCCTTGCACCAGCCCTGGCTGCGTCTTGCAGCTGCACCTCGGTGATGTTCAGGTAGCTGTGCTTCTCTGTGGTACGGAGCTCAGCTCTGAGATTCAGCCCCCACGTGGCACGCTTGTCCTTGTACAAAACCCCCAGGAGGGCGGGGCTTTCCCCTGGGGCCTGGCGGTACCACTGCACATTTCTCAACATGCCGGAGTAACTGCAGGTCAGGCTGGAGTCCTGTCCTTCAGACCCGCTCAGGGACAGCGGGCTCTGTGCCACATTAACCTGGCAACTTACACCTAGTGGGAGAGGAAATTTATATTTATAAACAGAATGATCAATGAATCAGGTCCCTCCATCATCCCTGAATCCCAGGAGAACAGAAGAACGCATCATTTTCACATTATTCTGGCATTCATCACCTCCCCTGGGTTAAGATTTACAAAAGTGACTCATGATTCTTGGGTGCCCAACGCGAGACACGGTAAAGAGTCTGATTATCAGAGGCTGCGTCCCCAGCCAGCCAGAAAAGAGCGACAGGAATGATCTGAGGTGACTTTAGGACTGTGATACCAAGAATGACGTGCGCATGGGATTTCAGTGCGATCTGTAGTCTAGGTTAATTAGCCTGTAAGGTCTCTGGGAAAGGGAATCTCCTGCCCCGTGTTTGGGCAGCGCCTGGCTCAGTCGGGTCCTGGTTCATGGCTCGCGCTCCTGGGCACTGGGGTAATATAAATACTAGTACTTGTGGCACTTTAGAGACTAACAAATTTATTAGAGCATAAGCTTTCGTGGACTACAGCCCACTTCTTCGGATGCATATAGAGTGGGCTGTAGTCCACGAAAGCTTATGCTCTAATAAATTTGTTAGTCTCTAAGGTGCCACAAATACTCCTGTTCTTTTTGCGGATACAGACTAACACAGCTGCTACTCTGAAACAAATACTAGTGACTTCTGATTTCAGCTCGGGAACATCAGTTATTGGGCAATGCTCTAGCGTGTGACTACAGGAATGATTTAAGCCATTCTTGTAATAATCCTTAAAAGGTAACTTTATCCCAGTCTCTCTGCATCTAGGTGGGAAGGAGATTTCTGAGTAACTGGCTCTTTAATATAGCAGACAAAGGCATGACAAGAGCCGATGGAGGGGCTGAAGCTAGAGAAATTCAGGCAAGAGATAAGGTGCCACCTCTGAAATGGTGATTAGCCATTGGAGCAACTTACCTAAGGAAGTGGGTGGATTCTGCAGCTTGGAGTCTTTAGATCAAGACTGGATGTCTTTCTCCAGCTCGGCACAGAGCATGGGCCCAATCCAGGAATCACTGGGGAAGTTGCCTGGGGCGCAGGGCGTCAAACTAAATGATCTCAATGTTCCCTTGTGCCTTAAAATCTATGAAACTGAGGCACCCAGACTCACTCGTCACGCCTGAGAATCTTGGCTCCCGTTATTATCAAGGGGTTTAAACAGCCGCGGGACTTACAGTAAAGACTAATGACCAGGATCACTGGTAGGGCCCCAGGACACCTCTTCCTTGCGCTGCCCCTCATTTCTGTGACCCGTGACCTAGAAGGTGTGACGAAGTGGGGGGTTTTCTTGTTTTCTGTGGAGTTTCAATGATTTGCATGCGGAGGGGGTGGGACTCAGTTTCCCTGGGTATTACTGGTTTAACGAGATGAGGGGAGAGGGATTGTGTTTTGCAGAGGACCGGAGAGAGGACTTGGGGACCCAGCTGATGGCCGGGAGGATGGATACCCCAGCGACCGGTGACCTGGCGACCTGGTGACCCGGAGGCCCAGCTGAGGAGACGCAGCCGGTTCTGGCCAGTGGGCTGACAATGGGCTGCAGAGTGAGGACCCAGTGACCTAACCAGCCGGTTCCAGCCAGAGGACAGAAGCGAGGAGAGGAGGCCCCGGTTTATGACCCTGTTTACCTGGAGAGAAGACAATGGACAGAGGCAGGGCCTGGGGCCGGTGATCTCAGATGCCCAGCTGGGAGCAGGGGGGATCTGGGCTGGAGAGGGGGAGCAGGCAGAGCCCACCTGGATGCAGAGAGACTGGGGTGTGCTGGGCTGAGGGAGGCCAGGCCTGAGGCCCTGAGAGTTTCCTGTGCTGTGTTCAACTCTCAATAAACTCTCCTGTTTTATGCTGGCTGAGAGTCACTCCGGTCTAGAGAACAGGGTGGCATCAACCCCTTTGGGGGTGGAGGCCCGGGGGGTCCAGAGCGAGTGGACTCCCTGAGGGGGCCCCCAGCGAGAAACAGGTGTGCTAGGGCTCCGAGAGGTGCGGCTCCAGGAGGTGGAGGGGCCTGACCCCAAGAGAGAGTGGACCCCCGAGAAGGGCTTTCTCACTAAAAGGGGCACCCCCCACGGACCGCACGGGACCAAGAGTGGGCCCGATCTGTGAGTCCGTGACAGAAGGGTTCCTGGCTCCTCGTGTATTTATCACCTGCAGGCTTCTCCATCCTCTCCTGGAGCTTTCTTAATCTATTTGCATTTCTCCTGCTTGAGAGGCAAGACACCTCTGTTCTCGCCCTATCAGCAGCAAGGCCCTTCCCTCCCAGACAAAATACAGACTCACTGCAGAGACCTATGCAATTACTTTCCTCTCCAATACACTCCTTTCAAGGCGCAACACTGCCCCCGAGCAGTTACAGTTTTTGTACAGGAGGGTGGCCACTTTGTTTCACTGTGTCTCCACAGAGCAGAAATAGCCGGCTGAGTCGACGAGCTGAGAACCGTCGATGTGTAGATGGCTCCGTCTCTCCCTTTTCAAGAGCTCGGCTATGAAATTTGGCCCCTGGGTAACATTCCCATCCTCATACAGGCTCAGCAGCAAGGCAGGACTTTCCCCAGGAAACTGCCTGTACCAATGTACGTTGGACACTGTTCCTGAGTAGCTGCAGGTCAGAATGGAGATCTCCCCTTCGGATCTGGTCAGAGATGGAGGACTCTGATCCACTTTAATTTGGCAGCTCACCCCTGTAGACAAAGGCAAATGGAGAAGCAACAGATGAGCTTGTTCGGTTCTCATCAGCCCCTCGTCTTCCCCAGTGGTTGCTCCTTATCACTGTTTCTTCTTCAGCCAAAATAAATCAGAATCTCTTAATATTCTGGGTCTTGGTGTAAACCTGTGTGGCTCCATCAAAGTCAACGCACCTAGCCTGATAAGCAGCAGCTGAGTGCCGGCTCCATTCTTGTGATATTCAGCACAGTATCTCCTGGAGAATGGAGAGGCCTCTTGGGTCGTCAGGGACTAGAACTGCTCCGGGGAAGTGAGGCACCGAGCGGTCAGGGAGGGGGTTTCCACAGGAGCCAGGAACTCAACGCATATTGCAGTTTCAATGGGATTCGGACACCTGACTCTGTTGGTCTCCTTCCAAAATCCAAGCCTAAATCACTTGCCCAAGGTCAGGTCTCTGGCGGAGCCAGGAAATGAGCTCACGTCTAGTGGCTGAAGCAACAGACCTTCCTCATCCCCACATTATTATTATCTCAATAGTGGAGTAACTCAGTGCAACTCTGTGACCTGTTCAGTGCACAGGAAGTCAGATTAGATCCTTACCGGCTTTAAACTCCATGAGTTATTATTATAGCACCTGGAGACCCGGCCGAGATCAGAGCCCCTTGTGCCAGGCGCTGTAGAGACACAGAATAAAAGACAATTCCTGTCCCCCAGAGCTCAACAGACAAAACCTCCACAACCCTACAACAGAACTGAACTGAGCTGGGGGAGGGGCGTTGTGCCGGCGCTGCAGAGACCCCCAGGAACTGAGATCCCTGTTACGCCGGGCACTGCACAGACACAGTGGGGAAAAGCCCCCGCCCTGATGAGCTCACAATCTAGACAGACAAACTCCCCCTAGACTTACAGTAGAACTGAATGGACAGTATCACTGACAAGGCTGTCAGCTGCCTCTCCATTGCTGCTCCGGGTTACCCCTCAGCGCACGGAGGCCAAGGGATGGTGCTTTCCCCGGCCTCCAGGACAGCGATGCAGAATCTGTCTGCAGCCCTCTTTGCTGGAGAGATCAGACACATTAATGAGCCCAGCCAATCAGGGACAAACCCCTAGTCTCAAAAAAACAGAACCATGCCCTGGAGTAACCCTTTGCCTCTGATGTCTTAGGGGAAAAGCTGCCCTCTGCCGGGCACAGAGACAATAGACAGGTGCAACTGTATTAACCTCAATCTCCATCCTCTTCGTTAGAAATGCTGCCCCCTCCTGGCCAGAGACGTACACATTGAAGTGAATCCCCCTGTGGTTGTCGGTGTTGGTATATTTTGTGTCGTTGTTAAATAGTTCCCTTTTCGCCGGGTTTAACACTCTGACTTGCCTCCCCCTGGACAAAGGGGTGATCCCCAGAGCTGGGCATCATGAGAATGGGCAGTGCCAGCTATGCACAAACACTCTGCCGCTGTCTCAGCCTTGTCTTGTAGAGGCGCAGTCTGTGGCAATCGGTCAGTCTCAGTTTAATCCTCAGTGTCTAATGCTGCCCCAAGAAAGGGGGCTATTTTGTGCCACAGTGATCGTTCTTTCTAATGTATCTCCATTTCTGTTTCTTATGCCTGTCTCTCTCTCTCCCTATGTATCTATAAATCCACCCATCACTTTTCTTTCTTTCTTTCTTTGCATTTGTTTTTATATTTTATCTTTTAGTTTTCTTCCTCCCTCCAAACCTTCAGGCTCCTTAGATCATGGGTTCTCAACCAGGAGTGTGCCTACCCTTGGGGACACACAGATGTCTTCCTGGGGGTACATCAATTCATCTAGCTACCTGCCTAGCTACTTGTCTACATGCTACCTAAAAAGCGCCAGCGAAGTTGGTACAAACTAAAATTTCATCAGACAATGACTTCTTTATACTGCTCTATATACTATACATTGAAATGTAGGTACAATATTTATATTCCAGTTGATTTATTTTACAATTATATGGTAAAAATGAGAAAGTCAATATTTGTTCAGTACTAGTATGACTGGGACACTTCTGTATTTTAGGTCTGATTTTGTAAACAAGTAGTTTTTAAATCCTCAGTGTCTAATGCTCCCCCAAGAAAGGGGGCTATTTTGTGCCACAGGAGTATCTTATGTATCTCCATTTCTGTTTCTAATGCCTGGCTGTCTGTCTCTCTCCCTATGTATCTATAAATTCACCCATCTCTTTTTTCTTCTTCTTTTTCTTTCTTTTCTCCCTGTTCATTTGTTTTTATATTTTATCTTTTCATTTCCTTCTTCCCTCCAAACCTTCAGGCTCCTTAGATCAGTGGTTCTCAACCAGGGGCACATGAGAAAGTCGGCAATCATTCAGTAACAGTGTGGCTGACACATCTGTAGTTTTATGTCTTATTTTTGTAAGCAAGTAGTTTTTAAGTGAGGTGAAACTTGGGGGTACGCCAGACAAATCCAACTCCTGAAAGGGGAACACTAGTCTGGAAAGGTTGAGAGCCACTGCATCCGAAGAAATGGGCTGTAGTCCACGAAAGCTTATGCTCTAATAAATTTGTTAGTCTCTAAGGTGCCACAAGTACTCCTGTTCTTCTTTTTACTTCCTCAGGTGTCTTTCCCCAAGTGCATTCCCTCCTCAGCCTCTCTGTCTCAGCTCCGGACCTGTGCGAGGGGGATCCTTGCACTGCCCTGCCTCACCAGGGTGCTGGGGGCTGACCGTGTCAAGGAAGGCGAAGCACGCTCAGAGATGCACTGCGGAAGAAGTAGGTGGGGTTGTCCCGCCAGCCAGCCTGACAGTTACCCTCCAGCTGGGGAGTTTTTGCACAGGCTGCCAGTGCTCCTGTGTCACCGTGTCGCCACGGCGCAGAAGTAGGTGGCTGCGTCTCCCAGCTGTGATTCTCTGATGTGCAGCGAGCTCAGCCGCTTCCCCTTGTCCAGCTCCGCGGTGAGGTTCGGCTCTTTGGTTTGTTTCCCATCGGACACCAGAATCAGCAGGGAGGCAGGCTGGCCTCCGGGAAGCTGCCTGAACCACTGCAAACTCCTGAACGTGCTCGTCGTGTAGTGGCAAGAGATGCTGCCGCTCTGCCCTTCCCAAGTGACCGCAGACAGGTTCTGCTGCACCTCGGCCTGGCAGCTCCCCCCTGTGGGCAGAAGGCAAAAGACACACCCCATAGATATCAGGGCACCGCTCCCCGTTCACACACTGGCCGGATGCAAAGCCCGGGGGAGTTTCTCTTCATTTCCAGGGGCTTTGCATCTGGCCCACCACTGCTATTTTCCTAAATTGCTATATTCCTAGATTGCTATAAGCTGGGGTTAGGGGTTGGGTTTAGGGGGTTAGCCCTAGATTATTGCTGGCTGTGAAGTTCCCAAAGGGACAATAAGAGACAGCCCCTACCCCAAAGAGTTTACAGATTAAATTGCTAAGCAACGGGTGGGAGGGGAAACTGAGGCACAGAAAGGGGAAGGAAATCCAGCAGGCCAGAGCTGGGGATTGAACCCAGGAGTCCTGTATCCCCATCCAGTACAGAGAACGGTGCCTGGCTAGCAAAGCAAAGGGAAAGTCAGGGAATTAGTCCTCGTCTCTTAAATCCACCATCACGTTCAGCATCTTCTGTCGTTATTCCTGCCCCCAGACTTACAGGGAATGTTCACCACCAGTAGCAGCAGGCGTGGGAACAGCTGCCAGGGTCTCCCCATTGTCCCTCAGCGAAGAAGCTGTCTAGCCGGGTGTTCCCCGTTCAGTACAAAAGGTTCACTCCCCTCACAGTAGATTTACTTCTCCCTCTGGGGCAAATTTACCAGCTCCGCCTCCTGAACTAGGAGCCTCTTTGGTACCCGCAGCAGCAGCTCCGGGTGGCCTAACACAGCCAGGAAATGAGTCCCAGGGAGTCACTTTGTAGAACTGCTCTGAGCAAGTGGGTGCTGTGAGTGGGCGGAGCCTGGCTTCTAGACACAGGTGGGTTGTGGGGAGGAGCGGGGGCTGTGGGGGCAGCTTGAGTGATGGGTGGAATTTGGAGAGGGCCTTGGATGGGCGCGGGCTGTCGGCCTGGCTTAAATTGGGCTGAAATCTGGCTCACAATCTGAAGGTTACCTGCCCCTCCCCCTCCTCAAATTTGCCCCTTGATAATAGAAACACTCTTTGCTCTGAATTCAGAGGGACATGGGTACAGGAACAAGCCTGTTCACATCTCACTCGTTGTGCCCATCGGACTCGTCCATTCTCAACAGCAGGTTCCCCCGGCTCTCTTCGGCAGAGATCCCAAAGGGGACTAAGGGAGTTGGGTGCTCAGCTCTTTTATGCCTCTTTGAAATGTGCATCCCTGCTGGGCCTGACTGGCCCCCGGGACTACAGCCAAAGGCAGCCGCATTGCCTATATTATATTGGTGCCACAAACTGCTGAAGAGGATGGGCCTTTTCCCTCCCCTGAAATGTAACCCCAGTGAAAGTATGGTCATGAAATGGGCAACAGGGGATGGATCACTCGGGGATTACAAGTTCTGTTCATTCCCTCTGGGGCACCTGGCACTGGCCACTGTCCGGAGACAGGACACTGGGCTAGATGGACCTTTGGTCTGACCCAGTCTGGCCGTTCTTATGTTCTTCAGTAGATTTCACGTGTCTAGATGAATAATCCGCAAGTATAAGTGTCTCAGGCTACTTATACCCAAGGAAGTGATGTTTTCTGCTGTGTCGGGAATGACAGTGATTTCTTCAAAACTAGCTTATATTTGAGTGTTTGGCTATTAGAATATGGAGGAAGGAAAATGTCTCTTCTCGTTCTCTGCAATCTTCATGCTTCATTATCAAGCTCCCATGCTTTCCTGACCCAGTGTCTAAATAGCTAGCTAGATTTCCTGCTGCACGTCTGTCTGTGCAACCATTTAGCCACGCTGCCGGCTGCTTTGTCCATCCCTCCCTCTTGCTGCACTATCTGTCTATCCTGACACTCATCTCGGTGGCATGTGAGTGCAGATAGTAAAAACATTTCACACATAGCTCCCGAGGACTCTACAAGTCTTTGCACGTACGCTCACACATACCCACCTCCCTGACAGGCTGCAGTGGATTTTGTACTAGTGCAAGTACACAGCTGAGGGCCCAGGCTGGGGAAGCGGAGAGAACGATAGTGGTGTCCAAGGACCTGGTGAAGGAATCTCCCTGTTCAGAGCCACCCATGATCCTTAATATCATGAACTGCGGGGAGCTGCCTGGGAACTGCTGGTAGCAATGCATGCTCTGCTCTCTCCCTGGTAACTGGAGCTGAACCTACTCTCCCTCACTGAGTGACAGCATATGGGCCATGGGCCCCTGTGGGGAAAACAGGGCGAGAGAGGCCAACGGAGGTCACGCCCAGGGAGGGGCGGGCGTTTGGCTGGAAGTCTACTTACAGTGGAGGGCTAAAGATGAGCCAGTAGGAAGCAGATGGAGTTTTACAAACCGCAGGCGTCTCTGTTGTGCTCAGTGGAGCTGACCACGAAGAGATGGGACTGGCGTAAACGCAGTTCTTTGCTTGTAAAATACCAAGTGACGCCAAGCTCTTAAATCCTGCCTGAGTATGAGAGGGGAAGTGTGTGTGAGAGAGAGAATAACAAAGACTGAGTACAAAAGGGTGTAGGGCTGGTTAGGGGAGGGGTTCGTGGCCCAGCCCCCACTTCCTATCTGTCCCCCCGACTCCTGTCCCATCCAACCCCTCCTGTTCCCTGACGGCCTCTCTGGGACCCCTGCCCCATCCACACACATCCACGCCTAGAAATAAAACATACTTTTTTTTAACAGTGAGGGTGATTATCTATTGGACTCAACAATCAAGGGAAGTGGTGGATTTTCCATCTCTTGAAGTCTTTGGACCCAGACTGGAGGCTTTTTGGGAAGTTGTTTTAGCCATGCACGATTTATTGAGATTAATACAGGGGCTACTGAGAGAAATTCTCCAGCCTGTGATATGCAGGAGATCAGACCAGATGATCTAACAGTCCCTTCTGGCCTTAAACTCTCTGTTTCAGAAGACGCCAGTCCCTATACTTCATTGTATAACACTAGCCTAGGGGGAAGGAATTTCATCCTGGGATTCAGTTTTGTCCAAAGCAGATGGGATGCTAATAGCAGCCCTGTGGTTAAAACAAATGGGCCGGAGCCTGGGAGATCTAAGATGTGAGCCTCCTGCTTTCCAGAGGGCAGCCTCGCTCCTATCAGCAGCATCCTTGTTCTCATCTAGTGTCACCTAGATCAGCCTTCAGCAACCCCGTCCCAAGCAGAGTGTTTACCCCCAAAAAGGAGACGGGCCAGAGACGCCACAAAGTCCACCCAGGACTCTGGCTCAGATCCTCCAAGATATTTAGGCACTTGACTCCCATTGATCTCAGCCAGGACTTGGGCTTTTATTATTGATGTTGATTTTATATGGGAGTCGCTCAGAGACCATGAGGATAAGTAACAGCATAAACCCCTAAGAAAGGCCAGCCGGGTAGCTGCAGCAGTGTTAAAATGGACAGGCTGTTGCTTCCTGTCAGGTTCTTATTTTGTGTGAGACACTTTATCCTTCTTCGCAGGACGGTTTTGTCTTCGTAAAAGGTAGAATTAACAGCCCAGACTAGACAGGGGACCAGATGACCAGCTGCTGTAAATCGGTCATAGCTCCACTGGAGTCAATGGGCCAGATCGGTAGCTGGGTGAATTGGTGTCTCTGCGATAAACTCAGTGATGCCAGATGCCCAGCTGGTGTAAATTCAAGTAGCCAAATTACGCCCGCTGAGCCTCTGGCCCGCTGATGGCTGTGAAGCAGACAGAGCCGAGAAAGCCACAGAGCTGTAACTAGGGCTTTAACGAGCTGCGCAGTGTTTTCCTGTTGCTAGGGCAAAATGTTACCATGTAACTTCTGGTTCTCATTGCGGCTCGTTAAACATCCTGCAGTTCCTCCCTGCGATGACTTTTTAATTGTTGCTTTTGCGACCTGCTTTCAAGGTGTGCAATCCCCGGGGTTCATTAGAGAGAGCTCTGAATTAATGCCCCATGGGGCTTGTTAGCAGCAGTGTGAGAGGCTGGCAAACAGCGAGTGTATGTTTGGAAAAGGTGGCAATTGTAGCTCAAGAAAACCCGGCTGTGTGCAGAGGAGAGCTAAGCCCAGGGGAGAGATTAGCAAGGCCCAAAGTCCCTTGAGAACAATTAGGATGCAGCAGGCAGAAGCAAAAATCTAAAGTCAGATCCCCACCGGGTGTAACTCAGCCAGAGGTCAGTCGAGTTCAGTGGAATTCAGCTGATTTACTCCTACTGACTAAATGGACCTGGGGTCCGTGGAGAATTTCTCAGCAGCAATCACTTACAAATGGATGCTAAAGACAAGCAGAATGGCACATTATGCTTAAAAACCCTGTGACAGCCAGATGGCTCGTGGGTGGTCTGGAAATGGGATACGGGGAACTTCCCCCTCTTGAGGACACCAGCTCCAATCCAGGCCTGGAGCAGGAGGATTGGCTGGCTCGGGGGGGGTGAGGAACGGGGCTTCTCCGCTCTAGAGGCAGCTGGCTATGATCCGGCCCTAGGTCCGGGGCACTACCTGGCTCAGGGGGTTAGGAATAGGATATGAGGCTGTAGTAGTTTTGGGCCGCGGTTCGGCCCTCAGCGGGGCTGTGGGGTAGCCCACCGCCTCGCTACAGTCAGAAAAGAGCCCCGAGCCCTCAATCAGGGCGGGGCAGTAATCACACAGTCAGGCAAATATCCAGGCCCTTAAGCAGGGGCTGGGTCAGAGTTTGTAGCAGCCCAGGCCCTCGGTCAGGGTGGGGCAATAATCAAATAGTCAGGCAGGCACCCAGCCTCTCTAGGCCAGGGGAAAAAGGGGGAGTCTGCCACCCAAGGAGTGGGTGGCAGGGGGGACGCAGGCCCTCCCACTCCACTGCGTCCCAGCCCGGGGCCCTAGCAGCGACGGGAACTCACTGCTGTCAGTGGGGATCCTGGCCGCAACACACCGACATCGGCTCTGGCAGTGCAGCAGCCAGACTGGGGTCGGCTGCCCCCGGGCTACTTCCACACTCCCCCTCGTAGGGTACCTGGGCCGTCTTAGTGTCCTCGGTGCTCTCCACCAGCATGGGCTCCTCTGGGTAGGTAGCGAAGGGCAGGCTCGGCTCCTCCTCGGGGTAACTGGCACGGGGCAGGCTCGGCCACTCCTCCTCGGGGTAACGGGCACGGGGCAGGCTTGACCAGTCCTCCTCGGGGTAGCTGGCACAGGGCAGGCTCGGCTCCTCCTCGGGGTAGCGGGCACGGGGCAGGCTCGGCTCCTCCTCGGGGTAGCGGGCACGGGGCAGGCTCGGCCAGTCCTCCTCGGGGTACCTGGCCCGGGGCAGGCTTGGCCAGTCCTCCTCGGGGTAGCTGGCACAGGGCAGGCTTGGCCAGTCCTCCTTGGGGTAGCTGGCACAGGGCAGGCTTGGCCAGTCCTCCTCGGGGTAGCTGGCCCGGGGCAGGCTCGGCCAGTCCTCCTCCGGGTACCTGGCCCGGGGCAGGCTCGGCTCCTCCTCGGGGTAGCTGGCCCGGGGCAGGCTCGGCTCCTCCTCGGGGTAGCTGGCACGGGGCAGGCTCGGCCAGTCGTCCTCGGGGTACCGGGCACGGGGCAGGCTCGGCCAGTCCTCCTCGGGGTACCAGGCGAGAGGTAGGCTCGACCGGCCCGGTGACTCAGCAGGCCGCTCGCGGCCTGCGGCTGTTTCCCAAGCAGGAGCTCGGCCAGGGACGTCTGCTCTCTCCGCCGGCCTGGGCTCCACTGAGCGCTGCAGGCGGGCTTTTATACTTCCGGGTCGGGGCCGTGACCTCGGAGGGGCGGGCGCCGGACCCGGTGGCTCCGCCCACGTTGGTAGTAGGGGAGGTTCGGCCCTCAGCGGGGCTGTGGGGTAGCCCACCGCCTCACTACGGAGGCCTTTCCTCACTAAGTGATGCCGGCTTCAATCTGCCCCCAATCCAGGGAATTTGGGAATGGCAGATGGGCAGTGGCTCCAGTCCACTCTGAGGGTCATTAAAGCAAAGTGGCTGTTCGACTGGCTCTGTAAAAGCATCTGGCAGTGGCTCAGCATGTAATAGTGGAAACACTGCAACATCGGGCGCCAGCTCCCAACCCCGTTGTATCATTTGTCAGAGACGCCAAGTGTCAAATGGGGCAGTGACTCTGAACTCCCTTCTTGCTCCTGGTGCTGACCGTGCTGGGGAACGGATCTGAGTCGGGGCTGGCCCCGGTGCCCTAGTCTGGCACAGTGCTGCAGGGAGCAGGGTGGGAGGTTCAGTAGGGGGCGCTCTCCCCTCACAGTCAGTGCTGACCCCAAAGCCCCAGGAGGGCACTAGGGGGCGCTGTGCTGCAGGGAGCAGGGTGGGAGGTTCAGTAGGGGGCGCTCTCCCCTCACAGTCAGTGCTGACCCCAAAGCCCCAGGAGGGCACTAGGGGGCGCTGTGCTGCAGGGAGCAGGGTGGGAGGTTCAGTAGGGGGCGCTCTCCCCTCACAGTCAGTGCTGACCCCAAAGCCCCAGGAGGGCACTAGGGGGCGCTGTGCTGCAGGGAGCAGGGTGGGAGGTTCAGTAGGGGGCGCTCTCCCCTCACAGTCAGTGCTGACCCCAAAGCCCCAGGAGGGCACTAGGGGGCGCTGTGCTGCAGGGAGCAGGGTGGGAGGTTCAGTAGGGGGCGCTCTCCCCTCAGTCAGTGCTGACCCCAAAGCCCCAGGAGGGCACTAGGGGGCGCTGTGCTGCAGGGCGCAATGTAGGAGGTTCAGTAGAGGGCGCTCTCCCCTCATAATTGGTGCTGACCCCAATGACCCAAGGTGGTGCTAGGAGGTGCAATGCAGTGGGAATTTCCTTCTTTTGGGTTACACTTGACACCAACACTTTACTACTAGTGACCTTGTTGCTTTTCCTTAGAGTTAGCCCTGGTATCCAGCCCAAACTCAGACTTAGCTTGTATCATTTTGGCTTCTTCAGTTCACATTTTTGGTTTGAACTGGCTACAGGACTTTTCTTCCTCTACTGTAAGGCACTGTTAGAGTGTACTGTAAAACAGCCACAGCATCCCACCCCAGAAGTGGCTACTCTAGAGCCACCAATGAGGCATCGTACAGCTGGGTTATTTAGCAAACATTTCTCAAGCTGTCTGAAGTCTTTGGATGAAAAGGCCTCAGGATTGGCAATCAGTACCATTATTATTTATCATTAAAAGGATCAGGCAACAACTGCAAGTGCTGTTTAAAGTATTGCACAGGCTTTCTACTGAAAAAAAGGATCTTTATTAACACTCGGCATAAATATATGACAGGTTTCCACAAGGGGAAAATGTGCTGCAGTCATTATTATAACTAGGCTTCAACACTCTTCATCTGAGTTATACAGAACAGGATGGATGGATTGATCAATAGATTCAATATTGTTTGCAGTGTCGTAGCCATGGGGGTCCCAGGGTCTGGGAGAGACAAGGTGGGTAAGATAATACTTTTCATGGGGCAACTTCTGTTGGTGGAGGAGACAAGTTTTCGAGCTAAGCAGAGCGTTTCCCAGGTCTGGAGTGTCACACAGCTAAATACAAAGGATATGGGCCCAGATCCTCCCATTGATTTCAGTGATCTGGACTTTTATTATTGCTATTGATTTTATACGGAAGTTGCTCAGATACTGCGGTGATAAGTAATAGTATAAACAGAAGAACAGGAGGACTTGTGGCACCTTAGAGACTAACAAATTTATTAGAGCATAAGCTTTCGTGGACTACAGCCCACTTCTTCGGATGCATATAGAATGGAACATATATTGAGGAGATATATATACACACATACAGAGAGCATAAACAGGTGGGAGTTGTCTTACCACCTCTGAGAGGCCAATTAATTAAGAGAAAAAAAACTTTTGAAGTGATAATCAAGCTAGCCCAGTACAGACAGACAGTTAGATAACAAGTGTGAGAATACTTACAAGGGGAGATAGATTCAATGTTTGTAATGGCTCAACCATTCCCAGTCCTTATTCAAACCGGAGTTGATTGTGTCTAGTTTGCATATCAATTCTAGCTCAGCAGTTTCTCGTTGGAGTCTGTTTTTGAAGTTTTTCTGTTGTAAGATAGCCACCCGCAGGTCTGTCACTGAATGACCAGACAGGTTAAAGTGTTCTCCCACTGGTTTTTGAGTATTTTGATTCCTGATGTCAGATTTGTGTCCATTAATTCTTTTGCGTAGAGACTGTCCGGTTTGGCCAATGTACATGGCAGAGGGGCATTGCTGGCACATGATGGCATATATCACATTGGTAGATGTGCAGGTGAACGAGCCCCTGATGGTATGGCTGATGTGATTAGGTCCTATGATGATGTCACTGGAATAGATATGTGGACAGAGTTGACATCGGGGTTTGTTACAAGGATAGGTTCCTGGGTTAGTGGTTTTGTTCAGTGATGTGTGGTTGCTGGTGAGTATTTGCTTTAGGTTGGGGGGTTGTCTGTAAGCGAGGACAGGTCTGTCTCCCAAGATCTGTGAGAGTAAAGGATCATCTTTCAGGATAGGTTGTAGATCTCTGATGATGCGCTGGAGAGGTTTTAGTTGGGGGCTGAAGGTGACAGCTAGTGGTGTTCTGTTATTTTCTTTGTTGGGCCTGTCTTGTAGGAGGTGACTTCTGGGTACTCGTCTGGCTCTGTCAATCTGTTTTTTCACTTCAGCAGGTGGGTACTGTAGTTTTAAGAATGCTTGATAGAGATCTTGTAGGTGTGTCCTGGATGGAAGCTGGACAATCCATCGGTGATCTTCCAGAAAACACCATCCTGGCCACTATGGACGTAGAAGCCCTCTACACCAATATTCCACACAAAGATGGACTACAAGCTATCAGGAACAGTATCCCTGATAATGTCACAGCTAACCTGGTGGCCGAACTTTGTGATTTTGTCCTCACCCACAACTATTTCACATTTGGGGACAATATATACCTTCAAGTCAGCGGCACTGCTATGGGTACCCGCATGGCCCCACAATATGCCAACATTTTTATGGCTGACTTAGAACAACGCTTCCTTAGCTCTCGTCCCCTAACGCCCCTACTCTACTTGCGCTACATTGATGACATCTTCATCATCTGGACCCATGGAAAAGAAGCCCTTGAGGAATTTCACCATGATTTCAATAATTTCCATCCCACCATCAACCTCAGCCTAGATCAATCCACACAAGCGGTCCATTTCCTGGACACTACTGTGCTAATAAGCGATGGTCACATAAATACCACCCTATACCGGAAACCTACTGACCGCTACACTTACCTACATGCCTCCAGCTTCCATCCAGGACACACCACACGATCCATTGTCTACAGCCAAACTCTAAGATATAACCGCATTTGCTCCAATCCCTCGGATAGAGACAAGCACCTACAAGATCTCTATCAAGCATTCTTAAAACTACAATACCCACCTGCTGAAGTGAAAAAACAGATTGACAGAGCCAGACGAGTACCCAGAAGTCACCTCCTACAAGACAGGCCCAACAAAGAAAATAACAGAACATCACTAGCTGTCACCTTCAGCCCCCAACTAAAACCTCTCCAGCGCATCATCAGAGATCTACAACCTATCCTGAAAGATGATCCTTTACTCTCACAGATCTTGGGAGACAGACCTGTCCTCGCTTACAGACAACCCCCCAACCTAAAGCAAATACTCACCAGCAACCACACATCACTGAACAAAACCACTAACCCAGGAACCTATCCTTGTAACAAACCCCGATGTCAACTCTGTCCACATATCTATTCCAGTGACATCATCATAGGACCTAATCACATCAGCCATACCATCAGGGGCTCGTTCACCTGCACATCTACCAATGTGATATATGCCATCATGTGCCAGCAATGCCCCTCTGCCATGTACATTGGCCAAACCGGACAGTCTCTACGCAAAAGAATTAATGGACACAAATCTGACATCAGGAATCAAAATACTCAAAAACCAGTGGGAGAACACTTTAACCTGTCTGGTCATTCAGTGACAGACCTGCGGGTGGCTATCTTACAACAGAAAAACTTCAAAAACAGACTCCAACGAGAAACTGCTGAGCTAGAATTGATATGCAAACTAGACACAATCAACTCCGGTTTGAATAAGGACTGGGAATGGTTGAGCCATTACAAACATTGAATCTATCTCCCCTTGTAAGTATTCTCACACTTGTTATCTAACTGTCTGTCTGTACTGGGCTAGCTTGATTATCACTTCAAAAGTTTTTTTCTCTTAATTAATTGGCCTCTCAGAGGTGGTAAGACAACTCCCACCTGTTTATGCTCTCTGTATGTGTGTATATATATCTCCTCAATATATGTTCCATTCTATATGCATCCGAAGAAGTGGGCTGTAGTCCACGAAAGCTTATGCTCTAATAAATTTGTTAGTCTCTAAGGTGCCACAAGTCCTCCTGTTCTTCTTTTTGCGGATACAGACTAACACGGCTGCTACTCTGAAACCTTTCAGTATAAACAGGGTCCTCACATGGCGGGGAGGGGGGGAGGGAAGGGTAGACTTTACCAGGGCCCAGAGGCCCTGGGGGCCCCAGCCTAGGCTGCAATCCCCATTACCATGAGGAAATTGAGGCTAAATTGACAGGTTTCAGAGTAGCAGCCGTGTTAGTCTGTATCCGCAAAAAGAACAGGAGTACTTGTGGCACCTTAGAGACTAACACATTTATTAGAGCATAAGCTTTCGTGGACTACAGTCTGTATGCATCCGAAGAAGTGGGCTGTATCCCACGAAAGCTTATGCTCTAATAAATGTGCTAGTCTCTAAGGTGCCACAAGTACTCCTGTTCTTTTTGCGGCTAAATTGTAGACCATGCCCAAGGATATTTATAGAAACTTATTTCCTTGTATCTATTGTCCAGATCTTGTGAGATTTGCTGGAGCTAATCAGAAGCACCCTCAAGCCACATTCTGAACAGTGAGTTGCTGGGCCTCATGCCCTTCTCTAGAATAGAGAACGTGCTTGTGCCGTTAAACTAGGACATGTAGTTTGAGACTGAGAAACAGAGACTTGTGCTCCTCTGTGTGACATGGTCTATCAAGATAAGAACTACCAGTCCCACAGTTCCTTGTGCATAGGCAGGAGGGAGGGACAGCTGGGGGGGTGGGGGGGAAAGCACCATAAGACAGTGGGAGCCAGAAGCTGCTGCTTCTTCTGGTAGGATTTACAGGCCCAAAATATCTGTGAGTAAGTGTCTAATTCACTCACAGTCACACACACTGAGGGTGACCAGATGTCCCGATTTTAAAGGGACAGTCCCTTTTTTTGGGACTTATTCTTATATAGACACCTATTACCCCCACCCCAGTGCCGTTTTTTCACAGTTGCTACCTGGTCACCCTACACACACCCCATACTGCCATGTCTGGTGGTGGCTCTAAATACAAATCAGGCAGCCAGAAACGTAAGGAGGTAAAAGAAAGGGAACTAGCCTCCAGATTTTCAAATCAGACAAGGCCTTTCTGCAGTCAGGCAACATAGTAACTAGGGAAGCAAAATGAACAAAATAAGACGAGAATGATTTCAATCTAGAGACTGTGTCTGTGGCACTGGCAATTGATGACAAAGAAAAGCTGCCAGAACATGCATCATGGGACTCCCATCTAATGCGTGAAGGTCGTCGAGTAGCAGCACGATTCGCACCACCCCCTTCAGAAGGTTCACAAGGCGCAGGAGAGAGTCGTGCTCGTGAGATTGTATGTATGGGTGAAGGATTGCGGTATGTGTATGTACATGTGTATGTTACATGTTTGTACTGGGCCCGAGAAAATGATGCTTGGGCCCTGAGAATAAAGCCGTAAGGAAGGTAACACGGGCAGCTGCAGCAATAATTAAAATGCTCAGTCTATCACTTCTCTCCAGGTTCAGATGTTGTATGAGACACTCTCTCATCAGGGGTTCACACTCGTGGCTGGAGACCGCTTGAAGTGAAATGGTCACCTAACACCTCTGCAGGCATAGCACAAAGGAAGGCACCACAGTATGTTACATCCAATTGTAATGAGCCATAAACCCAGTGATTCTGCTTGTTGGGATTCCCTCCAAGACCTTTTCCACTCAGCTGATCCAGAAGAGCTTGACACTTCATCCAGCTCTCTGTGATCCAAAAACCCACTTCTACTGCAGAGCTCATCACTCAGGTCCCGTTATTTGGCATACAGCAAAGCTACATTGAGTTGATCCGACTCAAGTGTAGGGGGTGACATACCACACATCCAAAGTTAGACAGCCAGCATCTTCCTTTAAATACATGATATATACACAAGTATCAGGGGGTAGCCGTGTTAGTCTGTATCTACAAAAACAACAAGGAGTCTGGTGGCACCTTAAAGACTAACAGATTTATTTGGGCATAAGCTTTCGTGAGATGCATCCGAAGAAGTGAGGTTTTTACTCATGAAAGCTTATGCCCAAATAAATCTGTTAGTCTTTAAGGTGCCACCAGACTCCTTGTTGTTTTTGATTATATACACACACATTACATTGCATGTACTATACATTGCAGCACACGTTTTGGGGTTGGCTTGGTTACTTTGCTGCATGCTCTGTCCAAGCATTGTCCACACTCAACCAACTCCTTACCTCATCTCTACATTCCTAACTTATCTTGTCCACTGTTATCTTGTTTGTAGTAAATGGGCATCCTTGGGTGTTCTCCCTCTTATCTTAGCTGGCTCAGAAACTTACTTATTTTATTTAGCACAGACATTCTGTTTAATGATCTGTTTACCTCCCTAATTCTATCCTACAAGAAATGAGACCTGCCTCCATGTGTTAATGACTCATGTCTGGCCAGGCCTCAGCTACATGTCCCTGCTTCTGTCTTTCTCTTTTATATTAGCAGTCGTTTCAGCTGCATCATCTTCCTCCCTTTCTGGGCTTTCTTTTTCAAGTTTACCCAGCAACACAAACTCAAGACCACAGAAGCTGTACTTATTTGAACCACCATCAATATTAGCTTTAAGTACAAACCCCAGAGTGCAAGTTCACCTCCTCTGGGACAACCCACTAGGGGGCAATTCCACTTTATAAGCTTGCTTTGCTTTTAAAGCATCCTTTGGTGATTTTAACTTTGCTTTTATTTTAATGACAGTATGAAAAGCTGGTACAAAATATAAAAGTCTTTCCATGTATCACCCCAGGAAATTGAGGAGTGGAACAGAACCCGGGCCAACTGGAATAGCATTCCCTGGTCCATACCAGACACGATTCTCTTCAGCCATCACATAATACTCATTATCACCAGCATAGGCAGTTTTTACTTACCAACATCCCAGTGTCTCAACCACACTGTGCAATTTGGAGCCTGTTCCCCTAAAGTGAACCCACATGCCGGCAACTCATTCCACCTGCACTTGTAACCATCCCCCAGGGACAAACAGATGCACGAGTCTGGGACTTTCCAGACCTTGCATTGTCTTGTAACACTATTGGGGGAGGGAAAGCAAACTTCTTCCAAACCGTAAGAGCTGTAGCGCTTTCCACATTGAACTTCATGGCATTGGACCCTTGTTAATTTTCTGACCCTGTGCCAGTTAGTATTACCTCCCTTTATCTTTTCTGGGGTGATAAAAGAGGGCAGAGCTTCTTTGTTCTATGCCACTTAAGGCCTCTTTTACTTTACATAGCATATATTTCCCATTTACTGAGCATCATTGGCTTTGCTTTTTACCTTTCATGATAGGAAATTAACTTTAACTTATACATTAAAAACACATTTACAACATCATACATAGAAAACAGTTAAAAACTCTTACTAAATTCTTTCTTTGTTGACTTTCAAAATACAGTTAGAACCCTTGCTCATGTAATGGATACGGTATGTCTGCTGCTAGCTTCTGTTGAAATGCTCGGTCATGTTCCCACAGCATCTCTGTCAGCTTGGTTTCAGAGTGACTGACGTACCAGTTTCCCATGTCACACTCCCTCCAGTTTCATTGCTGTCTCACTGTGGCAGCCTTATGCATTTTAAAAATTTACTTTTTTGTCCATAAAGTACTTTCAGTTGTGTTTTTTAACCATTTTTAACCAAACCCTAGTGACTGCAGATAGGTGGAATTCAATAACAGTTCGCACATTCATAAACTATACATTATTAAACAACATTTTCTCAATAGATTTAACTCCAAACCATTAGTTGGATTTGTTTCCAATCTAGGGCATTTCAATCTTTTATATAATTGCTTCATTTTAATACAAATATTCTTTTTCCATTTACAAATCACTTCCATACAGGTTTTTACTTCCTAATCACATTTACTTTACACTGCAGATAAACAGAACACTTGGATAAGTGTGATAATGGTTAAGCTCCATTTCTTATATTCACTGATCTTTCTTGGTGCCGGGTTGGTTTCTGCTTCCAAAGTGCAGCACAACTCCTTGTGGCTCCTCCTTGGAGTCTCTGTAGGATTTTGTGTTGCCCCTTTCATGCTGTACACTCATGTTCTGAGGGAATGCACCTTCCTTCCACAGTGCAACCCTTACCCTTGATTTGCCATAAAATCCTGTTAGCTCCATGTCTGATCTATCAGGCCTCATCCTCAAAGGAGACCTGTACAACTTGGGAACCCCAATTCATAACGCTGCTGGACACTAAAAACCAGGGACTTAGAGACACTGGTTATATGGCTCATGACAACAATTTGTAAAACTCTGTTGTCTGCTAACCCTGGTTTGTCCTACAACTGCAGAGACGTTAATTGCCCAACATTGCATTTTAAGTGGTGTCCTGCATGTGTGACCCCTTATGCTTAACAATCCATCCCTTCCTGATCTTTAGCTGTGACACTCTGGTTACCTTCTTCAGAGCTGAGGAACAGCTCTGTGAGACTGTGAAACTCAGAAGTCAAAGGCTTGTTGTCCCCTGCACCAACAGATGTTGCTCCAGGATAAGATATTACCTTGCTCGCCCACCTTGTCTCGCTCCGATAAACAGACACTCAGCTGGAATTCTCAAAGGTGGCTAAAGGAATTGGACACCCTATGGAAATTCAGCGTTTATCTCTCTCAGGATTCTTTGAAAGTTTCAGCTTCAGGGACAGCGCTTGTCCATAAGCCAGTCGCCTCAGGGCCTTTTTCATCTCCTTGTTCCTCAGCACGTATATGAAAGGATTCAAAAGGGAGGTGAACATGATGTAGAACATGGCCACTGCCCCGTCGGATGTGTGACTCGAATAGGAGCGCACGTATACAAACAGCAGTGGGGCATAGAACAGCAGCACCAGGCTGAGGTGGGCGCTGCAGGTGGAGAAGGCCCGCAGCCTCCCCTGGGCTGTGCGGATCTTCAGGATGGCAGACGCGATGTAGGCGTAGGAAACGCTGATCAGCAGGAAGCAGCCAGCTGACACCGTCCCGATGTTGGCCAGAATGACGGCTCGGTTGGCGGCCGTGTCGGCGCAGGCCAGCTTCAGCATGGCGGGGATGTCGCAGATGAAGTATTCCACCCGGTTGGGGCCACAGTAGGGCAGGCGGAAGGTCAGAGTGGTGTGGATCGTGGCATGGAGCGAGCCGGTGAGCCAGGTGCCGGCTGCCAGCCCCACGCAGGCCCTTCTGCTCATCACCACGCTGTAACGCAGGGGGTGGCAGATGGCCAGGAAGCGGTCGTAGGCCATCACCGTGTAGAGGAAGCACTCGGTGCTGGCCAGGAAATGGAAGGCGTAGAGCTGCACCACGCAGCCGCCGAAGGAGATGGTCCTGCCGCTGGGCCCCGCCAAGCCAGCCAGGATCTTGGGCAGGGTGACGGAGGAGAGGCAGGCGTCAAGGAAGGAGAGGTGGCCGAGGAAGCAGTACATGGGCAGGGCGTGGAGTCGGGCATCGCAGAGCACAGTCAGCAGGGTGAGGGCGTTGCCCAGCAGGGTGAGCAAGTAGAGGAGGAGGAAGAGGAGGAAGAAGAGAGAGGAAATCTCCCTGGTGTTCGGGAATCCCTCCAGGATGAATTCTGTCACCGGCGTTTGGTTTCCTGGCTCCATCTGCTCCGCCCCTATGCAGAGCAACAACAGCTAGAACAGAGTGAATTATGCATCTCCTCCGGTATCTATCTAGACCCCATGACTGTTGCATCTCAGCACCTCAGATTTTTAAATGTATTTATCTTCACAACACCCCTCCGAGGGAGGGAATTAGCTTCCCCGTTTTTACAGCCAGTGATTGGAGGCACAGAAAAGCTCATAGACAAACAGGAACCCTGTGTCAGAGCAGGAGAGTTGAACTCAGGTTTCTCAAATCCACAGCTAATGACTTAACCGCTGGACCATCCTTCCTCTCATCTTGCCTCCTCTCACATCAATTGTGAACAATGTCCTGCTAGTGTAGACAGATAGTTTGATTATCAGTCTGTCCCCTTCTGACCAACCAATATAGTTAGATTATCTATCTATCCCCATCCACCCACTCTATCTATCTATCTATCTATCTATCTATCTATCTATCTATCTATCTATCTATCTATCTATCCCCATCCACCCCCACTATCTATCTATCTATCTATCTATCTATCTATCTATCTATCTATCTATCCCCATCCGCCCCCTCTATCTATCTATCTATCTATCTATCTATCTATCTATCTATCTATCTATCTATCTATCTATCTATCTATCTCTCTATCCCCATCCACCCCATCTATCTATCTATCTATCTATCTATCTATCTATCTATCTATCTATCTATCTATCTATCTATCTATCCCCATCCACCCCCACTATCTATCTATCTATCTATCTATCTATCTATCTATCTATCTATCTATCTATCTATCTATCTATCCTCATACAAGCCCATCTTGCTGTCTCTTGCACATCATCTATCTATCTATCTTGGTTCTTCTCTTGTCACCCGTCCCCAGCCTGTTGAATTCAGGGGAGGTGGGGTGCAGAGATGCCGAGTGTTACAAACCACTGAGCGATGCTGGAAGCTGACTGTTGGCCCCTATGTCTATTGCACGATTTCCGCTCAGATTCCAATGCCTGCCCATGCAGGAAAGTCAGCGTCCAGAGAGCCTGCACAGGTGCCAGGCTGCATGAAATCCGGGAGGACTGCACAAAGCAGGAAGGGTGGTAACCCCTCCTGATCAGGGAATGAGCTGACCCCAAACTAGAGAGGTTAGGGAGAAATGACCCACTAGAGGCAGGTGAACTCTTAGCTGCCCTCTGTACGGTGCCTCTTGTACCATCCTAGGAAGCAGCTGCCTGAGAGCAGAGCCTGGGCTGGAAGGAACCTTGGGTTCACCTGCTCTGGCAGTCCCTCTGTCCCTAAACCAAAGCACGTTCTCCGGCTCAGATGCACTCACCTCTCTCACGGTACAGGGATGAGGAACAGCCGCTTCATTGTCTCCGCTGTGGCAAAGTGCTTGACTCACCCAAGTATTTGAATGATACTTTTACCTTTGAGACCATTAGCTCCCAGGAGTGTGGGGAGCAATTGTCTGAAGCAAACATAGGCTAATCCTCGCCCTGGTCTCCTGTTCCCAGGCCCTGTCAGCAGGGGAGAGCAGGCGTCCCATCAGAATTCTTCGTTCAGAGTCTGACATTCACTACCAGGGCTGGAGCGTTGCTAGCTACATAGACTCATAGACTTTAAGGTCAGAAGGGACCATTATGATCATCTAGTCTGACCTCCAGGCCACAGAATCTCACCCACCCACTCCTGTAACAAACCCCTAACCTATGCCTGAGTTACTGAAGTCCTCAAATCGTGGTTTAAAGACCTCAAGGTGCAGAGAATCCTCCAGCAAGTGACCCGTGCCTCACGCTGCAGAGGAAGGTGAAAAACCTCTAGGGCCTCTGCCAATCTGCCCTGGAGGAAAATTCCTTCCCCACCCCAAATATGGCGATCAGCTAAACCCTGAGCATGTGGGCAAGACTCACCAGCCAGACACCCGGGAAATAATTCTCTGTAGTAACTCAGATCCTACCCCATGGAGATCATTTTAAGATGCCTCTGGCAGCTTCCAAGGTCACGGGAGTTTTCCTGGGACGAGTCTGCATCAAGCACGATCTAGTCACGTAAAACCAGAAGGGGATCACTCAGAGAGGCCAGGCCCTGTGGGGAGAATCCCAGCGCTGAGGTCGCAGAGGGGCTGTGGGAAGCCCATTGCTAGAGTTGCAGTGGGTAACCCCAGCTAGTGTAAATCCACCATAGCTCCATTGGAGTCAATGTGGTCAGAGCCCCATCCAGTGTAAATCAGCCACAGCTCCACTGAAGTCATCACAGCACCACTGAATTAGACCAGATGAGCATTTGGCCATGATAATACCCCCAGATAAATCATTCTTGCCTCATTTACCATCTGTGGGGCTGGGAAGGTGTGACAAAGTGGGGGGGGGTTCTTGTTTTTGGTGGGGTTTCAATGGTTTGCATGAGGAGGGGGTGGGACTCAGTTTCCCTGGGTGTTACTGGTTTAACGAGGTGAAGGGAGAGGTAGTGTGTTTTGCAGAAGACCGGAGAGAGGACATGGGGACCCAGCCGATGGCCGGGAGGATGGATACCCCAGCGACCGGTGACCTGGCGACCTGGTGACCCAGAGGCCCAGCTGAGGAGACGCAGCCGGTTCTGGCCAGTGGGAGGACAATGGGCTGCAGAGTGAGGACCCAGTGACCTAACCAGCCGGTTCCAGCCAGAGGACAGAAGCGAGGAGAGGAGGCCCCGGTTTACGACCCTGTTTCCCTGGAGAGAAGACAATGGACAGAGGCGGGGCCTGGGGCCGGTGATCTCAGATGCCCAGCTGGGAGCAGGGGGGCTCTGGGCTGGAGATGGGGAGCAGGCAGAGCCCGCCTGGATGCAGGGAGACTGGGATGTGCTGGGCTGAGGGAGGCCAGGCCTGAGGCCCTGAGAGTTTCCTGTGCTGTGTTCAACTCTCAATAAACCCTCCTGTTTTATGCTGGCTGAGAGTCACTCCGGTCTAGAGAACAGGGTGGCATCAACCCCTTTGGGGGTGGAGGCCCGGGGGTCCAGAGCAAGTGGACTCCCTGAGGGGGCCCATGGCAGAGACAGATGTGCTAAGGCTCAAAGAGGTGCGGCTCCAGGAGGTGGAGGGGCCTGACCCCGAGAGAGAGTGGACCCCCGAGAAGGGCTGTCGCACTGAAAGGGGCATCCCCCACGGACCGCACGGGGCCAAGAGTGGGCCCGATCTGTGAGTCCGTGACAGAAGGAATTTCCCCCAGGTCAGATTGGCAGTGACCGTGAGGTTTTCTTGCCTTCCTCTGCAGTAGGGGTGGGGGACACGGGGGGCAGTCACTTGCCAGGATCATCTGGGTACGTCTCACTAAATCAATTCCCTGCCAGTGCAGGGCTCTCCTGTGATGGTGCAGCTCGGTCCCTCCTGTTCTCTGCCTGGGGCCCAGAACAGTTTTGTTTGCTGAGGGCTGTAACGCCTGGCTCTAATTTCATGTGTTGGGTTTAGTGGGAGGATGATGGGTGGTGATGGTGGCCTGTGAGATACAGACAGGCCGACTGCCCTAAACTATTCATTTTAGGTCATCTTCTGCCTGGACAGCATGTTACTGGTGGTTTGTACAGAGAGACAGTGTGTGTGTGAGAGAGAGAGAGACAGCCAGACTGAAGGGTTAAAATTCATGTGCATTTCATATAACAACCTGGTATATGGATTGTGTTAGCTCTTTTACAGGTCCAAAGTCCAGAGTTTGGTTAAGAGACCAGAGGCCTAGCATACAGTAATTAGCTAAAAGAAGCAGAATAAACGAAGATAACCTTGCTTGCTAAGATAGGTCTGGTCAGCAGGGCCGGCTCTGGCTTTTTTGCTGCCCCAGGCAAAAAAGCCTCCTGCTGCCCCCCCGCCCCCAGGGGGTTGGGGGGCAGGAGTGGTGCAGGGTGCAGGCAGGGGGCTCAGGGCAGGGAGTTGGGGTGTAGGAGGGGTACAGGGTGCAGGCAGGGGGCTCAGGGCAGGAGGTTGGGGGCAGGAGGGGTGCGAGGTGCAGGCAGGGGGCTCAGGGCAGGGAGTTGGTGGGCTGGGGTGCAGGAGGGGGCTCAGGGCAGGGGGTTGGGGGGCAGGAGTGGTGCGGGGTGCAGGCAGGGGGCTCAGGGCAGGGAGTTGGGGGGCAGGAGTGGTGCGGGGTGCAGGCAGGGGGCTCAGGGCAGGGAGTTGGGGTGTAGGAGGGGTACAGGGTGCAGGCAAGGGGCTCAGGGCAGGAGGTTGGGGTGCAAGAGGTGTGCGAGGTGCAGGCAGGGGGCTCAGGGCAGGAGGTTGGGGGGCAGGAGTGGTGCGGGGTGCAGGCAGGGGGCTCAGGGCAGGGAGTTGGGGGGCAGGAGTGGTGCGGGGTGCAGGCAGGGGGCTCAGGGCAGGGAGTTGGGGTGTAGGAGGGGTACAGGGTGCAGGCAAGGGGCTCAGGGCAGGAGGTTGGGGGGCAGGAGGGGTGCGAGATGCAGGCAGGGGGCTCAGGGCAGGAGGTTGGGGGGCAGGAGGGGTGCGAGGTGCAGGAGGGGGCTCAGGGCAGGGAGTTGAGGTGCTGGGGTGCAGGAGGTGTGCGAGGTGCAGGCAGGGGGCTCAGGGCAGGAGGTTGGGGGGCAGGAGGGGTGCGAGATGCAGGCAGGGGGCTCAGGGCAGGGAGTTGGTGGGCTGGGGTGCAGGACGGGGCTCAGGGCAGGGAGTTGGGGTGCAGGAGGGGTGCGGGGTGCATGAGGGGGCTCAGGGCAGGGAGTTGAGGTGCTGGGGTGCAGGAGGGGTGCGAGGTGCAGGCAGGGGGCTCAAGGCATGGGGTTGGGGGGTGGGATGCAGGAGTAGTTCGGGCTCCAGCCCGGCACCACCTGCCTGCAGTGGCGCACTCCCTGCCTGCCCTGGCCCCACGCCGAGCCGCTCACCAAGTCCCTGCGCAGCCCCTGCTGGGGGGGGGGGGGGGCACAGGCTCCATGCGCTGCCCTTGCCACACCTCCAGGTACCTCCCCCGCAGCTCCCATTGGCCATGGTTCCCCGTTCCCAGCCAATGGGAGCTGCGGGGTGCAGTGCCTGGAGCAATGCATGGAGCCCTCTGCCCCCCCTGGGGCCCCAGGGACGTGGTGCCGGCCGCTTCTGAGAGCGGCGCGGGGCCTGAAACACCATGGGGGCAAATCCCACGGGCCGGATCCAAAGCCCTGAGGGGTCGGATCCAGCCCACGGGCATTAGGGTGTGCCTGGGCACACCTGGCACACCCCATGCGTACGCCTACAGTAATACATTTCATTAAAGTACGAATTAAATGTTAACTTGTTAACTTAAACCCATGGGTGAAGACATTATGTAACCTTTAGCCATTGGCTATTGTGCTATCGTCTTGCTGCTAGAACCTATCCGGGGAGTGGGACTGCCTTCCCCGTCACTATCCCCCGCCCATAAAAAATCCATATATTCCATTGTAATCAATTGATTAACAGTGTCTCTGAGCCTAATAAGCAAAGTGACGCTCCGCCAGCCCTGTGCGTAATAAACTCTTATGTTCGGCCTCTACACAGCGTGGATTTATGTTCCTTCACAGACAGAGTGAAGAGACTGTTCTCTGTTGTGAAATGCCCTATGAGTTGTGTGACTGGACATGTCTTTTGCGCATAGTATCTTAGGAGGGAATCTTAAAAGGGGTAAAGAGCTCTGGGGCGCCGGCCCTCAGTTTCTAGCTGTCCTTCACGTCAACCCGCTTCTCTGCTCAGGGTTCAGACTACGGTGATTCATGGGTGGGGGACGGGGATTCCCTCCTCTCTTACTTTTCCAAGTCTGGGGTTTTCTTTTCAGTTTCAAGCTGTTTCAGCATTTCCCCGTTAACTCTAATGGGCCACCATTGACTTTTCCTGGCTGGACAAGGGATGGGTAGTTTTGTGTAAGCAACAGGCTTGGGAGAACCCTCCTCCCCCGTGAGGTGTACTGGAATTTGAAGTACCTGTCATGAGCATACGATTAAAGACAGAGATTCATAACCACAATCTGTATTCATACCTCATCCTGGCCATCAAGTTCAGAACATTACAAGCTTTCATACAAGACCTTACCTGGTATATATTTTTGCACAATGACATTGTATGCAACCAGTGGATTCGATTGCCTGTTTGGGGGGTTCAGACCCCTCTGTCCTCCTGTTAGGTGTCTGGACTCTCCAGTCCCCTCCCACCCCCACTGTTACCCTTAGACCCCACTCCCCTCCTGGTTCTAGGGATAGAATCCAGGAGTCTGGATTCCCAGCCCCTCCTCTCCCCAGGCTAACCTGCTAACCCCCACTACCTTCTCACAGCATCAACTACAACCCAGGAGTCCCCCACCCACCCCCAGTCCCTTCTCTAAGTGTTTAACAATTGGAACAAATGTTCCCAGAGGTAGGAGGAGAACCCAGGAGTCCGGGCTTTAGTCACTAGACCCCACTCCCATCCTCACGCTGGGGACAGACCCCAAGATTCCTGACTCCCAGCTCTCCTGCTGTAAGCACAGTAACCTGCCCCTGTCCCAGAGTCAGGGGCAGAAATAAAAAATCCAGCTGTTCCTACTCCAAGCCACTGACCCCAGCTCCCCCACAGAAGAGAGGCAGAACAGGGGAGTCCTGACTTCTGTCTCCAGGACCCTCTCTCCTGTCCAGTTCTCAGGCAGCTCCTGCTGGCAGCAGGATAATCATGGCTCAGGCCCTGGCGGTTTCCTGCCCCCCAGTCTCATGAGGGCAGCTTTCATCTCCTTGTTCCTCAGCGTGTAGATGAGGGGGTTGAGGAGCGGGGTCACCGTGGTGTAGAATACACCCACCACCCTGTCCACGGGGTGCTGGGACCCCGGCCTCAGGTAGATGAAGACCAGGGGCACGTAATAGGTCACCACCACGGTGATATGTGCCACGCAGGTGGAGAAGGCCCGACGCCTGCCCTCAGCGGAGCGGATCCTCAGGATGGCCGAGACAATGAATGTCACCAGCTCGTTGAGCGCTGTGTCCCCGCAGGCCAGCTTCAGCACAGCCGGGATATCGCAGAAGATGTAGCCTACCTGGGTGTCCCGGCCGTAGGGCAGGCGGAAGGTGAGTGCAGTCTCTATCAGCGAGTGCAGGGAGCCCCCTAGCCAGGTCCCCGCTGCCAGGCACAGGCAGGCTCTGCGGTTCATAATGACGCTGTAGCGCAGTGGCTTGCAGATGGCCAGGAAGCGGTCGTAGGCCATGACCGTGTAGAGGAAGCACTCGGTGCAGCCCAGGAAGTGGAAGAAGAAGAGCTGGGCCACGCAGCCATGGAAGGAGATGGCCCCGCCGCCCGACAGGAAGCCGGCCATCACCTTGGGCACCACCACCGAGGAGACCGTCATGTCCAGGAAGGACAAGTGGCAGAGGAACCAGTACATGGGCTTGTGCAGCCGGCGCTCCCGGGCCACCGCCAGCAGGATGAGCAGGTTCCCGCACAGCGTCAACAGGTAGATGAGGAGGAAGAAGAGGAACAAGGGCACCCGCAGCTCTGGGGGGTACGAGAGTCCCACCAGGATGAAATGGGTGATCTGGGATCTGTTCCCACGCTCCATCCACTCCGTTTGTGTCCCTGCGAGTGAACGTGGGGTGTTAATGATTAATGAGCAGAGAAGCAATGGCTGATCTCTGCAGGGGCATTTGGGATAAGACTCACTCTTGTGCAAGGGGAAGAAACTTCCACTCTGGAAAGTCAATACTGGAACTGTCAGTTTGGGCCACCATCAAGGAGCGAGTGGCTACTCTGTGGCATGAAGGACTCACTTGCCATTGGAAATGGGAATTTTCACCAGTTAGGGACCTGACCCCGTAGTGAGGAAGAGCAGCAGAGAGAGACTGAAACAGGTGACAGACCAGTCCTACAGCTGCCCCTCTGGATACTGTTACCTGGTGTGCATTCCCGTTGGGCTGCCATGGCTAGGTCTTTAAGCAGCTCCCACTTGCTCTCTTCTATGCTCTGAGATCTCCCTTTACCGCCAGATCAAACATTTCACACAGGAGGTGCCTTTGTCTCCAATGCGATGCCAACCCCAAACAGGCAGGGGCTCGGCGGAAACAACCCCTAGGGGAGGACATCCTGGAGTTGCCTGCTGCAGGGTCCATGCACCTCACTGAGGAGTGCTGATCTTCTCTGGCCGTTTCTCTGTTTCTATGCATCATTTCTCCCCTCTGTTTAATTTCTCCTTCAGCTCTGGTGTGTCCTTTCTCTCCGCAGCTTCTTATAACCTGGCGCCCCAACTGCCCTCATCTCTGCGTTCTCCCCTCTTCCCCTGTGTATTTCTCTTCCCCCAGCACCACTCATGGCTGCGCCAATATTAAACTGTTGACATTTGCTGTATTTTTCACAAATAATGAGGTTCCCCCATTGGCAAACCCAAATGGTCATGATTAGAAACGGTGTTTGGGGCAAAAATGAAGGAGACAAGAGCATTGACTTAGCCATTAAAGGAGACCATGGATCTTAAAAGAATGGCCCAGTGAGGGACTGCACGGAGTGGGGTTCAGGCTCAGTAGGGGGTGCTCTCCCCTCCAAGTCCATTCTGAACCCAAGGTGGCATTAGGGGGTGCTGTGTTGCCAGAACCAGGGTGGTGAGTCAGCCGGGGGTTGTGGGGGTGGAGGGCTCTCCTCTCTGAATCAGCACTGACTGCAATACTCCAATATGATGCTAGGGGCGCTGTTCTGCAGGGAAGTGGGGCAGGCGATCAATAGAGGGAGCTGTCTACAAGCAGCCAGTGCTGAACCCACTGCCCCAGTGCACTGCTACAGGGCGCTGTGCTGCAAGGAGCAGGGCAGGGGCTCAGTAGTGCAGTGAGACTCCCCTCACCACACCACCACCAGTGTCTCCCAGCCTACAACACCCCACATTTCCTGACACAAATACACACCTGTTCCCCCTCCCTCCTGCATCCCTCATTCCCCTGTGCACACCTACATGTTTCCTCTTCCTCTTGCACCCTGTGGTCACACACACACACACACACACACACACACACACACACACACACACACACACACACACACACCACTTCCTTCTCTCCTGCATTCTTCATTCCCCTGCACTCCCACACCAGTTCCACTCCTTCTTGTATTCCTCTTTTCTCTGCCTACATACACGATGTTTCCTTTTCCTCTTGCCCCTGTCCCAACACAATCTAAGTTTCCTCTTCCTGCCCTCTCAGTTGCTCTGGCAAATATATCTAATCATGTGAATGGTAATTTTGCTGGTTATTTTTCATAACTGGAGTTTTATCTGCCAGCACATAAAATTGTCTCCTTTAGAGAAACTCACAAAGAACTTCCACCTTTCAAAGTGGCCTCCCGCCTCCTTAGTTCTCAAGGGGAGTGCAACCACAGCTTCGCTTAGATGAGCTGCCCTTTTTCAAAATGGCCATTCCCTCCCCTTGTTTCTAGCATGAATGAAGCCAGAAACCACCACTTTTAAGGCTTTTATGGGCAGCCTGTGACTTCAGCCCCGGTGAGAACAACGGGAGATAGATGTGGCCACCAAACTGAGTGAGTTATTTCTGGAGTCTCATTGAGAACAACAGGAGATGTCAGCCATTTTGGAAGAGGGAAGTGCCAGTTCTACATGGACTTCTCTGTAGTAGCATGTTATTCATCAGACCCTTCTGAAGTAGAAATTTTCACTTATGAAAAGTAAAGGGGGGGGAATGACCATTAATTCTAATTAAAGTTTTCAACTGTAACCAGTACACAAAATTTCAATGAATTTTAACCATAAAGGAAGTTTGACACCTCTGAGCTATTGTTATTAAGATCCTTCAGTTCAAAGAAATGATCTGACACCAGGTGTTAAATATTAAAAGCACCAATTTTAATCCATAAGCAAATTAACTGATTTACTGGTAAATTGTCAGAAAAGTAATTCTGTGCCCAGAGAGTAAGAGCTATAATATTTGCCTATGCTGTGATTTTTTTTCATAGATTCCTGGATTTTAAGGCCAGGACCATAAGATCATCTGGTAACACAGGCCAAAGAATTCCATATGGTTATTCCTGTAGTGAGTCCAATAGCTTGTGTTTGACTACAGCATATCTTCCAGAAAGGCATCCCACCTCAATCCGAAGACTTCCAGAGACAGAGAATCCACCACTTCCCTTGGTTGCTACTGTTAATAATTAATCACCTTTCCTGTTAAAAAAAGGCATGGCTTGCTTCTAATTTGAGCTTGTCAGGCTTCAGCTTCCAGTCATTAGTTCTTGCTGTGCCCTTCTCTGCTTGATTAAAGAGGTGATTAATACCTGCTCTTTTCTCCCCATGCGGGTTCTTATACACTGTCATCAAGTCACCTCTTGATCTTCTTTCTGATAAGATAAATAGATTGACCTCCTTAAACTCTGTGAGGCAAATTTTTCCAGCCCTCAAGTCATTTTTATGGCTCGTCTCTGAACCCTTCCAATTCCTTTGTACATAACAAAGGTGTTGAATCCTTGCTTTAAGTCCAAGCCTTACTCCTGGGGGAATTCTGTGCCAAAAAATTAAAAATTCTGCAACACAAAATTAAAAATACTGTGCACAATATTTGAAAATTCTGCAAAATTCTGCATCAAATTATGCATCTGGTGTCAAAATAACACAATATAATCACACAGTTTCAATAATTTTTGGTCATTTTTTCCAAAATACCTGTCAGCAAGTATGTCCATAACAATACAAACAACAACAAAATTCAGGATAGGTCTTTTGACAAATAGATTCCTTCCTAGGCATATTAAAACAGAACTCTGAGTAATAATTCATTTAAACTACAATAGAGACCCATATTTCCTGCACCCATCAGAAGCAGTGCAAAAGTTTTGGGGAGTCAGGGGTAATGGAGGAGCTGAGTGAGAGGGAAGTAGATTGCTGGGAAGGAGCCTGGGTGTTCCTGCACCCCCATGTGTCCTTGCAACCCCTATCCACATGTGTCCCTCCACCCCCATTCAGACACCCACTCCCCCTCCCTATGTGGCCCTGTACCTCCTCCCCCTGTCCCTATGTGTCTCTCTGCCCCTACTCATCCACTCCTCTGTCCCTATGTGTCCCTGTACCCCAACCTCCTGTCCTCATGTGTCTCTCTGCCCCCACCCAGCCATCTCCCTCTCCCTATGTGGCTCTGTACCCCAGTATCACAGAATCCCCCAGGAATACCATGATCTTGTTGGAGTTGGTGGGGGGCTACTGTACTGCTGCTGTACTGCGAAAAGTGATGAGAAGTGGTGCCCAGGACGTATGCTGCCCTCTGTCTGCACAGTGGTGAATTTCACCCTCACACGTAACCACACAATGGCATGAATACATCCCTGTGCACAGAGACGCAGAGAAGGGGCAGGGGAACGGCGGGAGTGTAGCGGGGTGGTCACCCCACTCCTGCCTTGAAGGACTTAAAACAGCCCTGGGAGAGGGCTGCAGCGGGGGAAAAGCTGGGCTGATTGGGGGAAGCAGCCACAGCTGGGGCCACGCCCCAATCAGACCACAGCTGGCCCTATAAGAGGGCTGAGGGCCAGAGACTGAGACACTCTCTCTAGCTTCAGAGAGAGCAGGACCTGGATGCCTGGGAGCTGAGGAGGGTATCTGGGGTGGAGCAGTGCCGGGGAGGGGCAGAGGGAGCTGGGGAGCCACAGCCTAGCAAAGCCCCAGGCCGCAGGCTGAGTTAAGGACCCACAAAAGGCTCCTAGGGCTGCAGAAGGGCAGCCCAGAGATAGGCAGAGGCACCTGGTCCAACCCCCCTTGCCGATGAGGAGTGGTTACAGACTGCGTCTGCCCCAGGGAGCGGGGGCTAGATGGTGACTGGCAGTAGCCACTGAGGCAAGATGAGGATAGGGAGTTAGGGGTTCCCCTGGGAGGGGAGACCCAGAGAGAGAGGGTACTGCGGTGGGCAGAACTCCTGGGAAAAGGGCACAGGGGTCTGGGAGGGACACGGGGGCCAGCAGCAGGCGAAACATCAGCAGGCAGAGGGCGCTTCGGACTAGAAAAGAGCTAATTCCCTGGATGACCGGCAGGAGGCGCCGCGCCGGTGAGTCTCACCCCGCCACAGAGGGATACAAACCAAGAACAAAGCTCTGTTGGCTTCAGAGGCCTCCAGCTGCACCTCTGGCCCAGGTTACTCCTATTTCACACCCCTGCGGGGAATTCTCTGGCGTGTGTCACACGGCAGGAGAGCCTAGACCAGCATGAATGTCCGTCCCCTCCCCACTTACAATGTCGGGGTCAGATTCTCAGCTGGTAGAAATCTACACATCTCCTTTGATCCCAGTGGAGTTACTTCTAGTTTAAACCAGGGCGCGCAGCTGAGAGGGGAAACAGCCCCAGGGAATCCAATGGAGTCCCCCAGGAGTCAGGTCAGGGGGAGCGAGAGCAGAATCCGGACCCCGGTGGAGCGGGGGATCTGGCTCTTTCAGTTCAATGGCGCTACAGTTATTGATGCCGGCGGAGGACCTGGTCCCGGGGGTCTATGAGCGTTATGGACAATGATGCAGAATCTCCGTTAATTGGCGACTCTGCCGAGGTCTCAGCCTGGGAGTCTGGCGGGATTTGGGGCCCTGGTCCCGATGGGCCCGAAAGGGATTTAAAGACCATGGAGAGCCGTAAGGAGGCTGGAAGCTGTGAGAAAGCTGTGGGGCTCGGCAGCAGTGTGGGGGATACGCTGTGGCAGCCCTCGCTAGCTTCGGAGCGGATTAGGTCTCCGGGTTGGATACCAAGAGCCCAGGCTGTGCCCCTCTCCTGGGCGATGGGCCGTTTGGGATAAGGAAGCTGGATGGTGCTACAGAGGAGTCACGGCCGGGGACAGAAAGAAGAATTCCAGCCAGCTGGAGCGGCCCCTCCCAATGCAGCCAGTGTAAGACTCCTGCTTCGGTAAAGTCCTTCTCGCTCTGTCCCTCAATCTCTGCCTGTCTCTGAATCTGCCAGTCTCTGTCTCGCGCCGAGGAAGATGTCAGCCCAATATTTTCTTTAGAGAGAAATCGATCCAGCCGTCCGTCCATCCTTCTCTGTGTGCCTGCCTGCCAGTCTGTCTGTGTGTATCTATCCTTTATCTCCCTCTCTTCATGTGTTACAGCCCCAACCCGCCAGCGTCTCCCCTTCAGCCCAGCCTCTCCTGCACAGGGAAAACTCCCCGGCCAAATGCAAACAGACACTCCGTTATTGTCCTTCAAATCTCACCTTAAAAATCCCTCTGGCAGGTTATTCACAGAGCCCAGGCTGCTGATCACGGCCGAGCAGATGACGAACTGTGGTCAGGGGCGCTGGAACAATTTGTGTCGTGGGGGTGCTGAGAGCCGTTGAACCAATCTGTGAACCCTGGAAATGGTGGAAACCACGTCAAGGGAAGGGGTGCAGTCGCCCCCCCAGCCCCCCAAGTTCCAGCACCTCTGGGTGTGGCTATTCCCCTGGTCCTTTCCTTTTCCTTCTCTCTCTAATCCCAATACCCCCCCCCCCAAACAATTCACATGATAAACAAGCTGGGGCAATTCTTCACCACATTCATTGGTTTGTATGTTCTTTCCTCATCCTCTTCCTTAAGATACACACATAGCAGCCCATGTGTTTATGGGAAATGTTAGCCACAAATAGAAGGCTCTAAGGTACTGTGATGATAAGGGTGGGGAAAGTGCCTATATAGAACTGAAGCAATTGGAATAGGACAGGAGAATAGAATAGAATAGAATAGAATAGAATAGAATAGACGCCCCCTTTTTCTGTTCGTCTCTGGACTGTAGGATCTTCAAGGCAGACACTTTCTCTTTCCATGTTGGATCACCAGCCAGTGAGGCCGTGTCCCCAGGTGGCATTACACTGACAGAAATATTCACCGCTCCTAGTGACAGTGAGTCGTGGGGGCAGTGGAAGGAAGGGTGAGCATTGCAGATATAGGATGACAGGTCTTTTCATTTCAGTAACTCACTGGCATTATTTCTCTCCCCTACCCCAGGAATGAGTCCCACATGGGGCTGGTCAACCACACTATGGTGACTCATTTCATCCTCTTAGGGATCCCCAACACCGACGGCCTCCAGACCATCCTCTTCGTCATCTTCTTAGCCTTCTACCTCTGCACCCTGTTGGGCAACCTGCTCATCTTCTCAGCCATCCTCGCTGACGCCCGCCTGCACACCCCCATGTACTTCTTCCTCTGCAACCTCTCCATGCTGGATATTGGTTTTTCTTCTATCAGCACTCCCAAAATGCTGGTTAATCTCTGGGTTCGGAGCAGGGTCATCTCGCTGGGCGGGTGCATGTCCCAGGTCTTCTTCTACCACTTCTTGGGCAGCACCGAGTGCCTGCTCTACACTGTCATGGCCTACGACCGGTATGTGGCCATCTGCCACCCGCTGCGCTACCTGCTCATCATGAACTGGAGGGTGTGCGCCCTCCTGGCTGCCGGCACCTGGATTACCAGCTCCTTCCACGCCACCATCCTCACCACCCTGACCTTCACGCTGCCCTACTGCGGGTCCAACGTGGTGGACTATTTCTTCTGTGACATCTTCCCGGTGGTCAAGCTGGCCTGTGCAGACACGTACGTCATTGAGATGGTGACCTTCACCAACACTGGCATGGTGCCCATGACCTGCTTCCTCCTCATCCTCGCCTCCTATGTCAGGATCGTCTACTCTGTCCTGAAGATGAACTCAGCTGAAGGGCGGCGCAAAGCAGCCTCCACTTGTGCCTCGCATCTGGCGGTGGTGACGCTGTTCTTTGGGCCCTGCGCCCTGATCTACACTCAGCCCCAGCTGAGCAAAGTGCTGGTGACCCCTGTGCAGATCTTCGGCAACGTGGTCACGCCCATGCTGAACCCGGCCATCTACACGCTGAGGAACAAGGAGGTGAAAGTGGCTCTGAGAAAACTGAGAGGGGGTCCAACGCCTGCACGTTGATGCAGTGAGGCAGCTGCAGGAGTAGCATTTGGGTCTGCATAGAAATACATCGACAAACACACCTGTATGGCTGCTCCGTGGCTCTTGTGAACCTCTGTCTCTCCCCATCCCCACACAGCCCCTATCTATCTATGTGGATCTCTACAAGTCATAGAAATGCTCCTAAAAATACCGAGCTGTCTTTGACATACTGTAAGGCTGATATTTTCAAAGCTACTTGAGGGACAGGCACACTCAGCCTGCATCAAAATTGATAGGAACTGGAGACCCAAACCTTGTAGAGGATTTTGAAAATCTCAGCCTTATTACCCAGCTCTACACAGCTCGAACTCTTTAACCCTATCATTATAAGGCTGTTTTTCTAATCCTTCAGTTATTCTCATGGGTCTTCTCTGATTCCTCTCCAATTTATCAGCACCTGTCTGGAATTGTGAACACCAGAACTGGACACAACGTATTCTACCAGTGTTCACACCAGTGCCAAACAGGGAGGTAAAATCACCTCTATGCTCGTACTCGAGATTCCTCCTTTATGCATCCCAGGGTCGCATTAGCTCTTCTGGCCCGAGCGTCACACTGGGAGCTCACGTTCAGCTGATTCTCCACAACGACCCCAAATGTTTTTCAGAGTCACGGCTCCCCAGGAAAGAGTCCCCCGTGCTATAAGCACAACCCTGATTCTTTGTTCCTAGTTGTATGTGCGTATGTTCAGCTGCATTGAAATGCACATTGTTTGCTTGCGCCCCCTTACCCAGCGATCCTGATCCCGACTGGGGAGGAGGTCAGAGGAGCTATTCCAGGGTTGGGGTTCGGATGGACGTCAGTGGAGTTTTCCCAGGGTGAGGGAGGAGGACACTGGTGTTAGCCTAGGGTTAGCGTTAGGGTCAGGGAAAAGGTCAAAGGAATGATGCTTGTATTGAGATAAGGGAGTTGGGTGACGCTAGGGTTCAGGTGATGGATGAAGTCAATAAAATGTTACCCAGTGTTTGGGTGAGACAGGAAGTGAATACATTAATGCCAGGGTTTATGAGGGCTAGGCAGGAAGTTATGCGAATGACGTCATCTCTTTGGGGCTGAGTTCCCCACGTGAGACATATGGTAAAAATTATTCCTTTCTCCCACCCATTTCTGTTGTAAGCTCTTTAGGTCAGGGGCTGTCTCTCGCTGTGTGTCGGTGCAGCACCCCTTGCACCTGGGCCTCCAGGCCTCCCATACAACAGAAACAATAATGTATTTTTCTGAATTATCACTGTGACACCTGACACCCCAATATTCACCACTGTCATGTAATTCGGATATGTTTTGTACAAGGTATGTCTTGTAAGGCATCATTCTAAAAGTCTTGATCTGCTAGACGTTAATATCTCATTGGATTGTGTGTGCCATCATCGCATGTGAAGTTATGAAGTTTGGCTTCGTTTGTGTTACTGAAACAAGCAGCCTTTCAGGTACCACAGTGAAAAGGCCAAACAATGTTAAAGGCTTATTGTGGAAATGCACAAGCACAAGGATAACCCCAGGAACTGTGTACAAGTTTCTATTGTACACAGTGCTGTAGAGATAGCAGTACTCAATGGGAACTGTTTGAACCAAGTCACAGCAAAAGAGCTTTCGAGCAAGTGGGAAGAAGATATAAAAGGGGGACATTAACATCATGATGGTATCTCACTCTCCCGACAACAACACACCTGGAAACACCTGAGGGGCCAGGAATGAACTGTGGGAAGAGATGGTCCCAGGTTGGAAGGATCCTTAGCCTATGAATGAAAACCTGGGAAAGCCAAGGCATCTTGTGCCTTAAGAGTCTGCCAGCCTGTTCATCACTCAGGGTGAGAATTTGCTAATTCATATCCCAGCTATCTAGTGTGTTAAGATCAGTTTGTGGTTTTTGTTTATTTACTAAGGTAATCTGCTTTGATCTCTTTGCTATTACTTATAGTAATTTAAAATCTATCTTTTGTAGTTAATAAATGTATTTTTGTTTTTTTTAAACCAGTTTGTGGAATTCATAACTGGGGGGCAGAAAGCTGTGCATATTTTCCTCCACATTGAGGAGGGGGTGAATTTCATGAGCTTGCACTGTACAGTTCTCTGTGGCGCGCAGGACAATACAATTTTGGGTTTACACTCCAGAGGGGGTGTGCACTTGAGTGCTGGGCAATCCCTGAGCTGAAGCCTTCCCATGCCGAACTGATCACAGTGTCTGTGTCTTTCTGCCGCTGGGCGTGTCGCTGCCTGTGTGTGCTGGAGGGGGCTTGAGGGCCTGGCTCAGCAGGACAGGGTGAGGGAGCCCAGGCTGGTGGAACAGGCGGGCTTAGTGGTACCCCAGTACATCAAGTGACACTCAGGGGGGCAACTTGTCACAATCACTAACTCCTAGGACATGGGATTTAACCTTGTGCCTTGAAATGAAAAAAAAATAATAAAAGAAATAAAGCGAAAGGAACCTGGGTAGATAACATCTCCCTGCAGAACAGCGCATGCGAGCCCAACGTCCGGCACTAGAAACAGCCCGGACGCCGAGGGAAGAGCGCCCCCTACTGAGCTGCCTGCACCACTCACAGCACTGCAGCGCCCCCTTTGCACTGCTGGGTTCATTCTGAATTTTCTTGGTTGTTTCTTTGCATTTGTCCAAAGAGCCACAAATCCAGACTCTGGTGAGACTGAGAGAAGAAAACCTGGAATGGAAGATCAGGGCACAGGTTGTGCACTTTGATTTTAAAAACTGCAGTAGATTCTGATGGACAATGGGAAAGTGCCATTGACCTCCAAGCCGTGGGCACTGGATGCAGGGTTGCCAACACTCTAATCACACAAAACTAAACACCACTGCCCCTTCCACTACCCCACCCCTTCCTCGAGGCTCCACCCCTCGCTCCATCTCCCCTCCCTCCGTCACTCACTCTTCCCCAACTCACTCATTTTCACCGGGCTGGGGCAGGGGGTTGGGGTGCAGGAAGTGGGCTTTAGCTGGGGGTATGGGCTATGTGGTGGGGCTGGGGTTGAGGGTTTGGGGTTCAGGAGAGAGCTCTGACCTGGGGAAGGAGATTGGGATGTGAGGGGTATGGGTTCTGGGCTCTGGTGCAGGCTCCAGGTGGGGCCAGAAATGAGGGGTTCAGGGTGAGGGAGAGAGCTCCGGGCTGGGGCAGAGGGTTGGGGTGCAGGGGAGTGAGGACTCTGGCTGGGGGTGTGGGCTCTGGGGTGGAGCCAGGGATGAGGTGTTTGGGGTGCAAGAGAGGGCTCAGGGATGGGGCAGGTAGGGTGACCAGACGTCCCAACAAAATCGGGACCGTCCCGATATTTAGGTGTTTGTCCCACATCCCGATCGATCTTCGGTTGGGACGCTGCACTCCGCGTTTTTTTGTTGTTGTTGTTGTTCCGCCGGCAGCACTCGGCTGGTCTCGGCTTTTTTTTTTTTTTCCCCCTCTCCTCTGAAAGCCGGCAGCACTCGGCTGTTCTCGGTTGGTTCCCCCACCCCCCTGAAAACCAGAGGCTCCCCCACTGTAAACTGATCCACACATTGCTACCAGTCTGGACCCAGCTGGACTCGCATGTCAGAATGCTGAGTGCAAGGAAAAGTTACGCCCAGTGGTTGTTACTTCTCTGCTCTGTCATTAGGGTGATGAGCCTGGTGTAAATACCTAGACGCTGGCGATAGGCATAGCTAAGGGAGGGTGCAGAATCTCCTCTGACTGCCCGCAGCACTCGGCTGTTCTCGGCTTCCCCCCACCCCCCCGACTGCCAGCAGCACTGGGCCACAGTAGGGAATTGGGAGAGGGAGCTGTTTGTGTCGTTATACCGGCAGCACTCGGTTTTGGGGTTTTTTTGCTCCGCCGGTGATGCCCCGCCTTGTGTCCCGATATTTTCTTCCTGTCATCTGATCACCCTAGGGGCAGGGGGGTGGGGTGCGGGAGCGGGTTTGGGGTGCAAGGTCCTGGCAGCACTTACCGTGGATACCAGGAAGTGGCCATCAGGTCCGGGCAGCCAGGGAGACTCTGCACACTGCCCTCATGCCTGCAGGCACCGCCCCCGCAGCTCCCATTGGTTGTGGCTCCTGACCAATGGGAACTGTGGAGCCGGCACTCGGGGCGGGGGCAGTGCGCGGAGAATCCCTGGCCACACATGCACCTAGGGGCTACAAGGACCTGGCAGTCATTTCTGGGAGCTGCGCGGAGCTAGGGCAGGTAGGGAAGTGCCGACCGGAGCTGCCAGGGTCCCTTTTCAAATGGGTGTTTCAGTTGAAAACTGGGTGCCTTGCAACCCTGATTGGATGGCTGGAGAGGGAGAAGCAGGGAGAGCAAGCGGCTGTAGTAGTTGTAACTGAGAACTGTATCAATTCATCACACCTACATTTAAAGAGCCCATGGGAATTATTTGCAAACCATTATCTTGTGGCCAAGACAAAAGCCTGGGACACAGGAGATCTGGGTTCAAGTACAGTCTCTGTAGATGACTCCCTATTTGACCTTTAGTAACTCACTAAATCTCTTTGTGCCTCAGTTTCCCCATATGTTATACATGGATAATTAAATCATTTGTCACTCTCAGCTATAAAATATGTATCACATTCACGTGAGGACTGCCTTTAACTGTGCTAGGTGTAGCACAAAGAGGCCCATGTGTCAGTCCCAGATTGTAGGTCCTTCATAATACCCATGATAACAATAGGGATAATACAAATTAAAATAGTCAAATGCAGTTCCGGCTCCGGTGTCCGTGGCAATGACACACAGAACTCAGCTGATGGAAACCAAGAATAACTTCTGAGCCTGGTACCAGCACAGTGAGAAGACCCAGCCTGGGGACTTATTAAAAATGTCAACATTGCACCCCGTGGGATGGTCTGACTGGGCTGGGGATAACACAGCTACAGAGATTAATTATACCGTCTGCTTCTGCCCCCTCGTCCTGGCTCCCAAGTAAGACACCCCCCAGAGAAGAGCGGGAAATGATAGCGATTAGCGAAATCGCAAGGGGCCTCATTACAACTGCGGTGCTGGGACACCACAAATGGATTGATGACATCACTGCTGGAGCCCCCCCAATCTAGCCCTGTCTCTCTCACATCCCTCTCTGTGTAGTGTCGATGGATTTGTCTACACTATAGAGCTTCCCAGCGATGTCGCTAACCACCGCCAACCCCTTAGTGTAGACACACAGTAGAGGTGCAAGATGAGACGTGTGTCTATTCCGCTTACCAGGCTAGTGAAGGAGCAGCTTTCGTTCAGTTAAATCAGCCGTAATCCTCTAAAGACCCTTTCTCCTGACTCCTGATTGTGCAAAAGGGTGGGCAAGAGAATACGCGCAAGGCCCAGAAAGACGCAGCGCGACGTTCATCCCAATGACAAGAGGAGGGATGGCGCTGATAACCCTTCCTATGTTTGGGTTTAATTACATAAACCGTGAAAAGCAGCGTCTCTCTCACACTGTGTCCGAGCGCCGTCCCGAACAACGGTGCCAGGATCGTGTTAGAGTTGGGCGGGGGGGAAAGAGTGTGGTACTGTACTGCCAAAAATGACTCAATACTGTTCTTGGAGTCTCTTCTGTACGGCGAGAAGTGGTGCCCAGGACGTATGCTGCCCTCTGTCCGCACAGCGGTGAATTTCACCCTCACACGTAACCACACAGGGGCACAGAGACACAGAGAAGGGGCAGGGGGACAGCAGGGGACACAAACCAAGGACAAAGCTCTGTTGGCTTCAGAGGCCTCCAGCTGCACCTCTGGCCCAGGTTACTCCTATTTCACACCCCTGCGGGGAATTCTCTGGCGTGTGTCACACGGCAGGAGAGCCTAGACCAGCATGAACGTCCCCTCCCCCCTTACAATGTCGGGGTCAGATTCTCAGCTGGTAGAAATCTACACAGCTCCTTTGATCCCAGTGGAGTTACTCCTAGTTTACACCAGGGCGCGCAGCTGAGAGGGGAAACAGCCCCAGGGAATCCAATGGAGTCCCCCAGGAGTCAGGTCAGGGGGAGCGAGAGCAGAATCTGGACCCCGGTGGAGCGGGGGATCTGGCTCTTTCAGTTCAATGGCGCTACAGTTATTGATGCCGGCGGAGGACCTGGTCCCGGGGGTCTATGAGCGTTATGGAAAATGATGCAGAATCTCCGTTAATTGGCGACTCTGCCGAGGTCTCAGCCTGGGAGCCTGGCGGGATTCGGGGCCCTGGTCCCGATGGGCCCGAAAGGGATTTAAAGACCATGGAGAGCCGTAAGGAGGCTGGAAGCTGTGAGAAAGCTGTGGGGCTCGGCAGCAGTGTGGGGGATACGCTGTGGCAGCCCTCGCTAGCTTCGGAGCGGATTAGGTCTCCGGGTTGGATACCAAGAGCCCAGGCTGTGCCCCTCTCCTGGGCGATGGGCCGTTTGGGATAAGGAAGCTGGATGGTGCTACAGAGGAGTCACGGCCGGGGACAGAAAGAAGAATTCCAGCCAGCTGGAGCGGCCCCTCCCAATGCAGCCAGTGTAAGACTCCTGCTTCGGTAAAGTCCTTCTCGCTCTGTCCCTCAGTCTCTGCCTGTCTCTGAATCTGCCAGTCTCTGTCTCGCGCCGAGGAAGATGTCAGCCCAATATTTTCTTTAGAGAGAAATCGATCCAGCCGTCCGTCCATCCTTCTCTGTGTGCCTGCCTGCCAGTCTGTCTGTGTGTATCTATCCTTTATCTCCCTCTCTCCATGTGTTACAGCCCCAACCTGCCAGCGTCTCCCCTTCAGCCCAGCCTCTCCTGCATGGGGAAAACTCCCCGGCCAAATGCAAACAGACACTCCGTTATTGTCCTTCGAATCTCACCTTAAAAATCCCTCTGTCAGGTTATTCACAGAGCCCAGCCTGCTGATCACAGCCGAGCAGATGACAAGCTGCAGCCAGGGGTGTTGGAACAATTTGTGTCGTGGAGGTGCTGAGAGCCGTTGAACCAAACTGTGAACGCTGGAAATGATGGAAAACACGTCAAGCCAGGGGGTGCAGCCACCCCCCACCCCCGCGAGTTCCAGCACCTCTGGATGTGGCTACTCCCCTGGTCCTTTCCTTTTCCTTCTCTCTCTAACCCCAATAACCCCCCCCCCCACACACACACACACACAATTCATATCATTAACAAAGCTGGGGCAATTCTTCAGAACATACAGTTGTTGTATGTTCCATTCTTGTATGTTCCTTCCATCCAAAGATGTAGCAGCCCGTGTATTTATAACAACAAAACCCTAGCAAAACAAAGCGTTGCACTGCACATATGGCCATCCCTCTGCGGAGAGAGAGAGCAAACCATGATTGACGTACTATGATGATAAGGGTTGGGAAAGGGCCTAGCTAGAATAGAATTGAGGAAATTGGAATGGATCAGGAGAGAAGAAAAGAAACTGGAATAGAATAGAATAGAATAGAATAGATGTCACCTTTGTCTGTTCCTCTCCTGACTGTAAGGCCTTCAAGGCAGATAATTTCTCTCTTTACGTTTAGCGCCAGCCCAGTGAGGCCCTGACCCCAACTGGCATTACACCGATAGAAATTTACACCGCTCCTGATGACAGTGAGTCATGGTGGCAGTGGAAGGAAGGGTGAGCATTGCAGCTATAGAATGACGGGTCTCTTTGTTTCAGTAACTCATTGGCATTATTTCTCTCCCCATCTGCAGGAATGAGTCCCTCGTTGGGCGGGTCAACCACACTCTGGTGTCTCATTTCATCCTCTTAGGGATCCCCAACACCGACGGCCTCCAGACCATCCTCTTCGTCACCTTCTTAGCCTTCTACCTCTGCACCCTGCTGGGCAACCTGCTCATCTTCTCAGCCATCCTCGCTGACGCCCGCCTGCACACCCCCATGTACTTCTTCCTCTGCAATCTCTCCGTGCTGGATATCGGATTTTCTTCCATCAGCACCCCTAAATTCCTGGCCAACCTCTGGGCAAAGAGTAGAACCATCTCGCTGGGTGGGTGCATGTCCCAGGTCTTCTTCTGGCACTTCCTGGGCAGCACCGAGTGCCTGCTCTACACCGTCATGGCCTACGACCGGTATGTGGCCATCTGCCACCCGCTGCGCTACCTGGTCATCATGAACCGGAGGGTGTGCGCCCTCCTGGCCGCCGGCACCTGGATCACCAGCTCCTTCCACGCCACCATCCTCACCAGCCTGACCTTCACGCTGCCCTACTGCGGGTCCAACGTGGTGGACTATTTCTTCTGTGACATCTTCCCGGTGGTCAAGCTGGCCTGTGCGGACACGTACGTCATCGAGACTGTGACCTTCACCAACACTGGTATGGTGCCCACAGCCTGCTTCCTCCTCATCCTCGCGTCCTACATCTGCATAGTCTACTCTGTCCTGAAGATGAACTCAGCCGAAGGGCGGCGCAAAGCAGTCTCCACTTGTGGCTCACATCTGGTGGTGGTGACGCTGTTCTTTGGGCCCTGTACCCTCGTCTATACGCAGCCCCAGCTGAGCAAAGTGCTGGTGACCCCTGTGCAGATCTTCAGCAACGTGGTCACACCCATGCTGAACCCGGCCATCTACACGCTGAGGAACAAGGAGGTGAAAGCGGCTCTGAGAAAACTGAGAGGGGGTCAAACGCCTGCACGTTGATGTGTAGCAGCTGCAGGAGTAGCATGTGGGTCTGTTTGGAAATACATCGACAAACACATCTCTCTCTGTCTCTCCCCATCCCCACACAGCCCCTTTCTATCTATCTATCTATCTGGATCACTAATAATCATAGAAATACTCTTACTTCGCTGTCTGACATGCTGTAAGTCTGACATTTTGAAAGCTGCCTAAGGGACAGGCACACTCAGTCTGCACTATAATTAATAGAAATTGGAGATTCAAACCTTGAAGAGGACTTTGAAAATCTCAGCCTTATTGCACAGCTCTACACAGCTCGAACTCTTTAAGTCTATCATTATAAGGCAGGTTTTCTAATCCTTCATTTATTCTCATGGCTCTTCTCTGATTCCTCTCCAATGTGTCAGCACCCGTCTGGAATTGTGAACACCAGCACTGGACAGAGTGTACCATCAGTGGTCACACCAATGGTAAAATCACCTCTCTGTTCATACTAGAGAGTGCTCCTTTATGTATCCCAAGGTCACATTAGGTCTTCTGGCCACAGCATCGAACTGGGGGCTCACGTTCAGCTAATTCTCCACCAAATCTTTTTCAGAATTGCTGCTCCCCAGGAGAGAGGCCCCCATCCTGTAAGCACAGCCTCGATTCTTTGTTCCCAGATGTGCACACATACATTTAGCTGCATTAAAATATCACAAATCCAGACTTATGGTGCCTGAGAAAAGAAAACCTGGAATGGGAAATCAGTGCACAAAATGTGTACATTGATTTTTAAAACCGCTGTAGCTTCTGATGGATAATGGGAAAGCTCCATTAACCTCCAAGCCATGGTTACTGGGTGGCCATAGAGCGAGAAGCCAAGAGAGCAGGTGGCTATAGTATTTTGTAACTGAGAACTGTATCAATTCACCACACCTACATTTAAAGAGCCCATGGGAATTATTTGCAAACCATTATCCTACAGTTAAGACAAAGGCCTGGGACACAGGAGATCTAGGTTCCAGTATAGGCTCTGTATATGACCTTAAGTAATTCACTACATTGCTTTGTGCCTCAGTTTCCCGACCTGTTATATATGTGTAATGTAGAGCTACTGAGACTACTGAGTGAGAGAGATTAGTGACGCTGCTTTACAGCCTTAGCTAAGTGCCACTTGACTAGACGCTCATTCCTTTAGCGCCAAAGGTCCCCGGTTCAATCCTGCCTGCTGACAGCCCAAGTCTGTTGGTGTTACAACTGGATAATTAAATCCTCTGTCACTCTCAGCTATGAAATGTGTATCGTATTCAGGTGGACACTGTGCCTATGTATCTGTGCTGTGTGTTGCACAAAGGGACCCATGTCTCCGTTCCAGACTGTAGGTCCTACCATAATATCTATGATGATAATACAAATTAAAATAGTCAAATGCAGTTTCGGGTCCAGTGTCTGTGGCAATGACACACAGAACTCAGCTGATGCAGCCAAGAGTAACTTCTGAGGCTGGTACCCAGTGCAGTGAGAAGGCCCAGCCTGGGGACTCATTAGAAATATCAACATTTTAATTAATCCTAGTGGCCATTGCACTCCGTGGGATGGTCTGACTGGGCTGGGGATAACACAGCTACAGAGATTAATTATCCGTCTGCTTCTGCCCCCTCGTCCTGGCTGCCAGGTAAGACGCCCCCCAGAGGAAGAGCAGGAAATGATAGTGATTAGAGAAATCGCAGAGGGCCTTATTAAAACTGTGGTGCTGGGACACTAACAAATAGATTGATGAGATAATTGCTGGAAACCCCCCTAATCTAGCCCTGTCTCTCTCACATCCTTCTCTGTGTGGTGTCTATGGATTTGTATAGAGCTTCCCATCAATGTAGCTAACCCCCGCCAACCTCTTAGTGTAGATGCACAGTAGAGGTGAAAGACGAGGCTCGTGTCTATTCTGCTTAGCTAGCTAGTGAAGGAGCAGCTTTGGTTCAGTTAAATCAGCCGTAATTCTGTAAAGACCCTTTCTCCTGCACCCTGATTGTGCAAAGGGGAGGGTAAGAGAACACTCCCAAGACCCAGAAAGACACAGAGCGATGTTCATCCCAATGAGAAGAGGAGGGGTGGCATTGATAACGTTTCCTATGCTTGGGTTGGTTAGCAAACTATGAAAGGCTGGTTCTGTGTCACTCTGTCTGTGTGGTACCCAGAACAATGGTGCCATGATCTACTCCTGGGAGAATTTCTGTGCCAAAAAATTTAAAAATTGTGCAACAAAAAAATTAAAAACTCTGCAAACAATATTTGAAAAACTCTGCATCTCCTGTCTGGAGTCGTACAGTACGGCTGGGAGGGGCTGCCAGCATGGGGAGCTGGCTCCTGGGAATGGCGACACCAAGTTCTTCTCTCCTTGGCTGTTGCGTTTCCTGGGAGTAGAGCCCTGTGGATCAGTGGATACCAATTGCTATCCGTGGATATCCTCATCCGTGGATATAAATTTGTATCCGTGCAGGGCTCTACACACCAGTTTGAATTATTTATGGTCATTTATTTCAAAATACCTGTAAGTAAGTATTCTGTAACACAAAAAATGATTCAGGAAATGCTTTTTGACAAATAGAGTTCTGTGTTATATGCCTAGTATGGAATCTGAGTAATAATTCATTCAAACTACAATATAGAACCATATTTCCTGCACTTCTCAGAAGCAGTGCAAAGGCTTGGGGGAATCAGGGATAATGGAGGAGCTGAGGGAGAGGGAAGTAAATTGCTGGGAAGGAGCCTAGGTGTGAACTTGGAGGGTTGTCAGATATGGGTGGGAAAAGTATGGAACAGGTTTTTTTGGGGGGGTGCAGGGATGGATTGTTAGGGAGTTTCCCCCATGCAGACCCTGGTTGACCCCTAGCCTCTCCCATTCAGTCAGGTACATCTTCCCCTATTCCCATGTGTCCTTGTACCCCCTGTCCACATGTGTTCCTCCACCCCCACTCCCATCCCCCTGTGACCCTTCACTCCCTCCCCCTGTCCCTATGTGACTCTGTACCCCCTCCCCCACCCCCACGTGTCTCTGTGCCCCCACTCAACCACTCTCTGTCCCTATGTAGCTCTGCACCCCCTCCCCCATCACCATGTGGCTTTGCACCCCCTCTCCTCTGTGGCTCTGTGCCTCCACTCCCATTCAGCCCCTGTACCAGTCTGTCCTCTCCCAGTAGCCTTATGATCCCCTGTCTGACCCCCCAGCAGCCCACGCTGTCTGTCTCCCCATAGACCCTGTCTCCTGACCTGGCCCAACAGGTGATGTGAAGAAGGCAGGCTCTTTCTCTTCCCTAGCTGGTGGGGAGCTGGGCCTTGTTCTATCACCACCACAGGGGGGAGGGATAGCTCAGTGGTTTGAGCATTGGCCTGCTAAACACAGGGTTGTGAGTTCAAGGCTTGAGGGGGCCACTTGGGGATCTGAGGCAAAATCAGTACTTGGTCCTGCTAGTGAAGGCAGGGGGCTGGACTCAATGACCTTTCAAGGTCCCTTCCAGTTCTGGGAGATGGTATATCTCCATTTATTTTATTTTTTACCCCTCTGGTGGGCAAAAGGCAGAATTGCAGCAATATTTTGGCAGAAGCTTTTTTCTGCGCAAAAAAATAAAAATATGTGTGGCTCATTAAAGCTGAAGTAGTGCAGAATTTCCCCAGGAGTAAAGTCTCGACTCCATCTTAACAATGAAACCATGGTCAACCACCTCCCTAATTATAAAGATACCTAGGTCAAAAGAAACTGTTCATACATTAAAATATTGAACAATCTTTGCTAGCTGTCATGTCACCGCAACGATGCAAAATCCAGTAATTGCTCATTAGGCTGATGCCTCTGCTACCACATTCTTCCGGGAGCTTGTCCCAAGAGTGAGTGAAGAAAGATAAAAGCACCTTCTTCTTCAAAGGTTTACTCTTTGTTTCAATTGTTTCATCCAAAACTTGAGCACAGCAGGGTATGTGAAATCTCCGGCTCCAGGAAACGAACCAACCATTCCACAATGTGGGTTAAGAAAATACTTCACCTGTGCACAGGTAATCCCATAACTAACCACTGCAGAGCGTCTTACACGATCCCCTGAAGCACTGAAAGGGGCCTTGACAGGTCATCTAGTCCAATCTGCCCACTCTGAAGCAGGGCCAAATATACCTAGACCATCCTTGACAGGCATTTGTCTAACCTCTACTCAGAAACCTCCAATAATGGAGTTTCCACAACCTCCCTTGGAAACCTGTTCCAGTCCTTAACTACCCTTATAGTTTGAAAGATGCATCTGATAAAGTGGGTTCCAGCCCACAAAAGCTTATGCCCAAATAAATTTGTTAGTCTTTAAGGTGTCAAAGGAAACTCCTCGTTTTTGCTGAAACAAACTAACACGGCTGCCCTTCTGAAACTTGTCACCTTCCTGAAGTGTGATGCCCAAAACTGGACACAGGACTCCAGCTGGGACTTTACCAGTTGTGAGTAGAGCAGGAGAATTACCTCCTATGTCTAACATACGACACTCCTGTTAACACACCCCAAAATGATATTAGCCTTTTTTGCAACTGCATCACAATGTAAACAGTAAGGTGGCAATGTTTGCAGAGGATACAAAGCAGACTGGGAAGAGTTACAAAGGGATCTCACAAAACTGGGTAACTGAACAATAAAATGGCAGATGAAAGTCAATGTTGAGAAATGCTAAATGTACATGATGTAACCATGCCTCAGTGGGTCACAAGTGAGAATACCAAATTCAGGACAAATTGCTAAGAAATAGGATAGACACACCCTAAACTAATGGCTATTCCTCCATAAGATATACCAAAACCAGGAACAAAAGTAAGCTTCTGTTTCACCACACTGGCTAACAAGAAGTCATAAAAGCAGTTTCCTTAGGTATTCCAGTCCTTGTATCCCCCCCCCCCCCAAAACAGTGGTTTTAAATATGAGTGTTTTTTAAAACCAAGTTCATCAAATAAAAGGTTCTTCTGATCCCAAAGGACCAGCCATGCATCCAGGTCAATATATAACTTAGATTTCACCCAAAAATCATGTCGATGCCAATCCTTTAGTATCTAAAATCTAAAGGTTTATTGAAAGAAAGAAAGAAAGAAAGAAAGAAAGAAAGAAAGAAAGAAAGAAAGAAAGAAAGAAAGAAAGAAAGAAAGAGAAAGGTGAGAGTTAAAACTGGTCAAAGGAGTCAAATACATCCAGTAATGGCAAAGTTCTGGGCTCAGGCTCGTAGCAGTAATGGAATAAACTGCTGGCTTAAGTCAAGTCTCTGGCTGCTTCCAAATCATTGGAAGAACCTCAGTCCCTTGGTTAGATGCTTCCATTAGTGTAAGTTCATAGTCCAGAGGCTGGAGCAGAAAAGAGGCAAAATTGAGGGGTTTCCATTCCAGGATCTTTTATAGCTTCTGCCATTTGGAGGGAAACACATTGTCTCAAACAAAGCCCTCAGCACAGCTAGTGGAAAATTACAGGTGATAAGATAGAGTTCAGAGTCACATGTCCACACATGAAGGTTTGGCCACAGTAGAAGCCATTACCTATACCTCAAACAGCACGTTTACAGGACCGTCCATTCAGAGTAGATGGGCATCCCCATGGTCCATTGTCAGTTAAGTGTTTCTTGATGAGCCACTTAATATGATAGTCTCTCCAAGATGTGCTGGCTAAATACCTTGTGAGCATTACCCCAAGAGCAAACATTTGAAATACAACAATAGAGCCAATGCTCATAACTTTAAGTACAAAAATGATACATGTGTACAGATAGCATAATCATAACCAGCAAATCATAAGTTTTTAATAGACATCTTACATCCCACATTTTGTGCAAGGTTTGTTGCAAATATATAACAGTGGTTGCAACAATGATCTATGTGGTCATATTTTGATCAGATAACATGACATATAGAATCCCAACTATACATACAAAATGATGGGTTCTAATTTAGCTGTTACCCATCAAGAAAGAGATCTTGTAGTCATTGTGGATAGTTCTCTGCAAACATCCACTCAATGTGCAGCAGTTGTTAAAAAATCTAACAGAATGTTAGGAACCATTAGGAAAGGGATAGATAATAAGACAGAAAATAGACGCCCATGCTTTTAATACTGCATGCAGTTCTGGTTGCCTCATCTCAAAAAAGATATATTAGAATTGGAAAAGATACAGAAAAGGGCAACAAAATTGATTAAGGGTAGCTTCTGTACAAAAGATTGAAAAGACTGGGACTAAAGAGGGATATAATAGAGGTCTAAAGAATCAAGAATAGTGTGGAGAAAGTGAATAAGGAAATTTTATTTACCCCTTCATATAATACAAGAACTAGGGGTTACCTAATGAAATTAATAGGCAGCAGGTTTAAAACAAACCTAAGGAAGTACTTCTTCACACAACATACAGTCAACCTGTGGAACTCATTGCCAGAGTATGTTGTGAAGGCCAAAAGTATAACTGGGTTCAAAAAAGAATTAGATGAGTTCATGGAGGATAGGTCCATCAATGGCTATTAGCCAAGATGGTCAGGGACACAACCCAAAGCCTCTGACTTGCCAGATTCTGGGACTGAATGACAAGGGATGGACCACTGGATAATTGCCCTGTTCTGTTCATTCACTCAGAAGCACCTGGCACTGGCCACTGTCGGAAGACAGGATACTGGGCTAGGTTGACCATTGATCTGACTCAGTGTGGCCATTCTTATGTTTCTTACATTGTTGTCTCATATTCAATTTGTGATCCAACTGGTACTGGCTATCACTGGAGACAGAATACTGTACTAAATTGAACTCTGGGCAAGCCACAGTGCTCTTCTTTTTAAGAGTGAAGAATATGTCTGTCTGTCTGTCTATCTATCCCCATACACTATCTATCTATCTATCTATCTATCTATCTATCTATCTATCTATCTATCTATCTATCTATCTATCTATCTATCTATCTATCTATCTATCCCCATACACCCTCTATCTATCTATCTATCTATCTATCTATCTATCTATCTATCTATCTATCCCCATACACCCCCTCTATCTCTCTATCTCTCTATCTCTCTATCTATCTATCTATCTATCTATCTCCATACACCCCCACTATCTCTCTCTCTATCTATCTATCTATCTCTCCAGCCTCCTCATCAGTCACTCAACCAAGATTTACTTGTAAATTCTCAGAAAATTCACCATGCTGGATGTGCTTCTTCCTCACTAAATCACATCATTTTCAGACAAAGGCCTGTAGCAATAGGACCCACGGAAGGGACAAATGGCAAGGCAGAATGTCACCTGTAGGCTGGAATTCACCCTCCTGGGATATTCTGAGGCTCAGAAATGGAAGGTTTGCTTTTTCCTGCTCTTTCTAGCCATCTACCTGTTGACTCTTCTGGGGAATCTTGTCATCCTGTTGACCATCAGACTCAGCCCTCAGCTCCACTCCCCCTTGTACTACTTCCTCAGCGAGCTGTCCCTCCTGGACATGTGCCATTCCGGCGTCATGCTCCCCAGGATGCTGGCTGACTTCCCGGTGGGCTCCCGCTCCACCTCCTTTGGCTGCTGTGTGGCACTGCTGTATTCTTTCCACTTCTTTGGAGGCACCGAGTGCTTCCTGCTGATGGTCTTGACCTACGACCGATATGTGGCTACATGTGTCCCTCTGCACTATGTCAGGACCATGAACCAGAGGGTGTGTGTCCGGCTGGTGGCTGGGACATGCCTGGCAGGGTCTCCCCATTCAGCACTACAGACATCCCTCACTTTCCGGCTCCCTTACCGTGGGCCAATCAGCCGGACCACTACTTCTACGACATGCCGTCTCTGCTGAAGCTGGCCTGTGGCGACACCTCATTAAATGAGGCTGTCCTTTTTGCCAACGTCGGGATGGTGGCCCTCAGCTCCTTGGACTTGATCCCGGGCTCCTATATCCGGATTGTCACAGCTGTGCTCCGGATGCACTCCGAGTAGGGGAGGCGCAAAGCCCTCTCCACTTGCGCTGCCCACGTCACCGTGGTCGCCTTGCTGTACGGCCCCTGCATCCTGTGTACATGTAGCGCACCCCTGGCCACCCCCTACAGAAGGTGGCCACCGTTTTCTATACAGCTCTGACGCCAGCACTGAACCCCATCATCTACGCCCTGAGGAATGAGGAAATCAAGAGGGCTGTGAGGCGACTGGGGTGGAGACAGGTGTTTCCATGCAGGATAGTGCAGAGAAATTCACTCCTGGGCACAGGGGTCAGCAACAGAGCTATGCACCAATGATAGGATTAATTGGGACTCCTGGGTTCTAACCCTGGCTCTGGGAGAGGAATGAGGTCTAATGGGGTAGAGCAAGGGAGGCTGGGAGTCAGGGCTCCTGCATTCTGTTCCCTCCTCTGGGAAGGGATTATGGGGTTGGGGCTGTCTTGATGGGGGTCTCAACAAGATAAGTAGCCATCGAAACAGCATTTTCACCACCTAAAGATCTGGGTGGGCAGAGACCTTTGCACCTGCAAAAGAAGCACAAAATAGTTGGCCGTGTTACAAGACTGCTCTGTAAATGCGGGATCCCTGTCTGTAAGTGGCTGTTTGCATTGTTGTTGTAGCTTCGTACCTTCCCCAGACCTGAAGAAGAGCTCTGTGTAGCTAAACAGCTTGTCTCTTTCACCAACAGAAGTTGGTCCAATAAAATATATTTTACCTCTTCTGCCTCATCTCCCTGCATGTAGATCGTTCGTTATTAGACAAGGTGCAGGTAGATGGTGCTCAAGGACACATAGTGTAGCTCCTGGCCTTTGTAGGACCAATCAGACTCACCATTACAGTCTGTAAATGGTTTATCATGGGCAAGCGGTGACTCAGGAGACCAGGATTCCACTCCCAGCTCAGCCGTAGGCTCTGTGGGTGACCACTGGGAATTTCAAAGTAATGAGCCATGACGGGGTGTACCAGGCCCTCTGCTGAGTCCTCAGTTCCTGCCTAGAAGAGCTGCACAGACACACCCAACCAAAGCCCAGTAGGCTCAGAGAAAAGTAGGGCCGGCTCTAGGATTTTTGCCGCCCAAAGCAAAAACAATTTTGGCCGCCCCCCCCCCCCCCCCGTTTTTTTCTTACCCCACCCCAGGGCCCCACCTCAACTCCGCCCCTTCCCCAAATCCCCAGCCCTGCCTCCTCCCCGCAGGCTCTCAAGCCTAGGAGGGAGGGAGGGAGAGGGAGAAGCAGCGCGTGCGCCGTGGCCGCTCGGGATCTCCCCCTCCCTCCCGGGTTTGAGAGCCTGAGAGGGAGGGGGAGCAGCGGCGCACGAGCGGCAGCAGCGGAGGAGAGTTAGGGCAGCCGGGGCACATTTTTAGGGGCGGCATGGCCTGTGCCAGAATGCCGCCCCTAGAAATGTGCCACCCCCAAGCACCAGCTTGTTTTGCTGGTGCCTAGAGCCGGCCCTGGATAAAAGGAGCGGCAGGACCTTGCTGGGAGCAGAGGGGTGACGATGGGGGCTCTGCTGTGGCTGCATTTGCTGGCCCTGGGAGCGAGAGGACCTGAGAACAGGAACCCGAAGGTAACAGGTGGAGGTGAAGGGACTGAGTGGGAAGAGGCAGTAGGAAGCAGCAGCCAGTTAAAGGGAGCAGGACATGGCGGCTGGGAAGAGGGTCCCTGGCCTGGAACCCAGAGTGGTGGGTGGCCCAGGTTCCTCCACTGTCAAAGTGGCCTAAGCCCCGACACAGGGACAAGTCTCCTTTAGAAGCCTGAGCCCAGGGCGGGATCTAAAAGGTCCAACAACCGGGCTGAAGACCCTGGTAAGGGCAGACAGTTTGATGGACTCTTTGCTACTCGGTAGCAGGTCCGTTTTTTCACTATGTGACTTGACCGGAGGGCTGAGCCACGGAAGAATGGCCAAGAGGAGTCTGCAACCTGGCAGGGGGGTCAGGAGCAGAAAAAAGATTGCAGGACCACACCCAGCCGCCAGGAGACACTCAGGAGGTGGGTGCCCCCCTCCCAGGAGTGCCGGTCCTTTGAGCCATTTTGAGAGTCTCAAACTTAATGTGTCTGGTCCTCAGCCTCGGAAGTGGGGGCAATAACCCTTCCCTACCTCTCAGCCATGAGGATAGATTCACTGGTGTGAGTGGGGATGAGGGGCATAGAGGAACCAGCAAGATGCACACTCTCAGAGTCTCCTGCCCTTGCTTGCCTTAGCTCACACAGATGCCAGGAAGAAGGCCCTTTGAAATAGGAGATCTGGGCGGGAATTCTCTGGCCAAGCATTGTTGTGGTTTTTGTTGGAAATGCCAATTCAGCAAAACCAAAACTGCTCACGAACTGGTTTGGGGTTCAATGGAACACTCAACTCAAAGCATGTTTGGCTAGAGACGTTTCAAAGATGGCCAAAGCCTCGTTTAACACTGTCAAACCAGAAACCTTTGGGGGGTTGAGTCAAAATGACTTCATTTTGAAATTGTAGTAAATATACGCTACAAATGTTTAAAAGGAAAGATGGTTAAAATAGAATAAACATGGTGAAATTATCTAAAAACATTTTTTTTAATTCTCCCAAACTGAATTTCCCCCCCAAATTTTTAGTTCATACATTTTTTTGAGATTTCGACCCTTCATCCCGACTCATAACAGGAACAATTTCTGAATGTCAAACCTTTCCATGGGATGGGAAAACCATCTCCCGCCCTCATATAGTCTGGCAGACATGCACCTTGGGGTCTGCTCATTACAACCAAGAGTCAAAGTGAATTTTCTCAGTGTAAAAAGACATAGGGGCAGTAACTCCTATGGCGCTTTGGTGAATTACACCAGCTGGGGCTATGACCTGCTTTACCTTAGAGCTGCCTCTGTAACTAGGATGTAATTAACTAATTTAGAATTTAACGAAAAAATGTAGCCAAACACCATGATTAGTGACCCCAAGTACTGTGCTTGCAGCTGGGGTCAGCATTGACTCTCAGGAGACAGCACCCCCTGCTGAGCCCCCCAAGACCCCTCTCTGTAGCATAGCGCCCCCAGCTGCCCTCCTGGGACATGGGGGTCAGCAATGACTCAGAGAGAACAGGGTCATCTACTGAACCCCCCACCATCCTCCCAGCAACACAGTGCCCCCCTACGAGCTTGCTGGGCCACCCCCAGGGCCGGTGCAACCCATTAGGTGACCTAGGCGGTCGCCTAGGGCACTAACATTTGGGGGTCAGCATTTCGGGTCCTTCGGCGGCGACTACGGCGGTGGGATCTTCGGCCACCCCAGTCATCGTCGGCATTTCGGTGGAGGGAGCTGGGGCAGGGGGGCGCGGGGAGGGCCACTTGCAGTAAGTAAGGGGGGGCGGCACGCAGGGGAACTGCTCCCTGCCCCAGCTCACCTCTGCTCCGCCTCCTCCCCGAGCACGCCGCCCCCACTCTAATTCTCCTCCCATCCCAGGCTTGCAGCACCAAACAGCTGATTGGCACCGCAAGCCTGGGAGGCAGGAGAAGTGGAGCAGCGACGGCGTGCTCGGGGAGGAGGCGGAGCAGAGGTGAGCTGGGGCGGGGAGCTGACGCACTGCTCCCCGGGCCGGGGGGAGCTGCCATGGGGAGGCGCCTCAGGGCGGGGGGGGGGAGCTGCCACAGGGCTCAGGGAGGGGGTGGAGCAGAGGTGAGCTGGGGCGGGGAGCTGCCGCACGGCTCCCCGGGCCGGGGGGAGCTGCCATGGGGAGGCGCCTCAGGGCGGAAGGGGGGTGAGGAGCTGCCGCAGGGCTTGGGGAGGAGGAGGAACAGAGGTGAGCTGGGGTGGGGAGCCGCCGCACAGCTCCCCGGGCAGGGGGGGATGGGGAGCTGCCGCGGGGGAGGCGCCACAGGGCGAGGGGGAGTGGGGAGCTGCCGCGGGGGGGGCGCCTCAGGGCGGGGGGGGGGTGGGGAGCTGCCGCGGGGGGGGCGCCACAGGGCGGGGGGGGTGGGGAGCTGCCGCGGGGGGGCGCCTCAGGGCGGGGGTGGGGTGGGGAGCTGCCGCAGGGCTCGGGGAGGGGGTGGAGCAGAGGTGAGCGGGGGTGGGGAGCTGCTGCAGGACTTGGGGAGGGGGCGGAGCAGAGGTGAGCGGGGGTGGGGAGCTGCCGCATGGCTCCCCAGGCCGGGGGGGGGTGGGGAGCTGCCGCAGGACTTGGGGAGGGGGCGGAGCAGAGGTGAGCGGGGGTGGGGAGCTGCCGCATGGCTCCCCAGGCCGGGGGGGGGTGGGGAGCTGCCGCGGGGGGGCGCCTCAGGGCGGGGGGGGGGAGCTGCCGTGGGGGGGTGCCTCGGGGGGGGGGCGGGGAGCTGCCGCAGGGCTCGGGGAGTGGGGAGAGCTCAAGGTGGAAGTTTCGCCTAGGGCACGAAACATCCTTGCACCGGCCCTGGCTGGGATACTGGGCTCCGGACTGACTCCAAGCAGAGCGCACATCCTAGTGGGTAACCCACCCCAGTCTCTGACATACAGCATCTCCTAGCAGATCCCTGGGCTCCAGACTGGCTCAGAGTGGGAGGCCACGCCTGAACTATCAAGGAGAGCAGTTTTCTGTGAGAATTGCTTCATTAAATGAAGCAAACGCCAGACCTTCAGTCCATTGTGAGCACCAGATGCAACCTGTTCTAGCACGGCCACAGACTCTCCTCTCTAATTAAATCGATGAGCTAGCTCCTTCGCTTTGCCCCGAACAACAATTCTAATAAGGCCCATTGGAGTTTGCCAAAGGGAAGGCACCATTATGTTCTTAAAAACACAGCCAATGTCAACAGTTTAACACTGATGTAGCTGCAAGTGACCCGGGTAGTGAATTACGCCAGGGGGAAAAAAGAGAGAGTGCAGGGAGGGTGCAAGGTTATAAGAAGCTGCAGGGAGAAAGGACACGTCAGAGCTGAAGAAGAAACTAAACAGAGCAAAGAAACGATTCACAGAAATAGAGAAACAGTCTGCTCGGATGAGCACCAGCCGGGTCTCCCACAGGGCCTGCTACCAGCTGCATCAGAGGCAGGGGCAAGGACCCTGAAGTGGGCAACTCTGGGCTAATCTCCACAAGAAAGTTTCCCCTTAAGCTCTTTCAGTCTGAGGTTGGCGTCACGTGGAGGACGAAGCCTTCTTCTGTGTGAAGAGTTGGGTCAGGGAGATGTAAAGGGCTGAAGAGAGACCTCAGGGCATGGCAGTGAGCAGGTGAGAATGGCTTAGCACCACAGCTGGGACACACAGCCAGGCACTGTGTCCAGATGTGTAGATTCATAGACTGATAAATTTTTAATACCGGAGGAGACCAGCATCATCATCTAGTCTGATCTTCTGGATACCGCAGAATGTCGAGCCCAATAACTCATGTCTGACAAACTCCTGTCTTCCACAAAGGCCATCGTGACTCAAAGACCTCAAAAGACAGAGAACACTCTGCTTCCCTTCAGAGTTTTCCCACGACTAATCACCCTCATGCTTATCAATGTGGGCTTTGTTTTTTCATTTGAATGTGTCTCTGTTTAACTCCAGGGATCTAATCCTGGATGTGGGAGAGGAGAGGGGTCCTGTGAACTAGAGTTGGGGAGCCTGGAGCCAGGACTTCAATGCAGGCTCTGGGAACAAACGGGGTTCAGTGGGGGCTGGGAGTCAGCACGTCTAGGTTCATTTCCCATCTCTGGGATGGGAAGTGGGGTCTGCAAAGATCACCCATCGTTCTCCCTTGGTTAATCATTAACACCCGGCATTCACTTGCAGGGACACAGACCAAGTGAATGGTGTGTAGATACCAATCCTAGCTGACCTATTTCATCCTGGTGGGGCTCTCGTACCCCCCAGAGCTGCGGGTGCCCTTGTTCCTCTTCTTCCTCCTCATCTACCTGTTGACGCTGTGCGGGAACCTGCTCATCCTGCTGGCGGTGGCCCGGGAGCGCCGGCTGCACAAGCCCATGTACTGGTTCCTCTGCCACTTGTCCTTCCTGGACATGACGGTCTCCTCGGTGGTGGTGCCCAAGGTGGTGGCCGGCTTCCTGTCGGGCGGCGGGGCCATCTCCTTCCATGGCTGCATGGCCCAGCTCTTCTTCTTCCACTTCCTGGGCTGCACCGAGTGCTTCCTCTACACGGTCATGGCCTACGACCGCTTCCTGGCCATCTGCAAGCCACTGCGCTACAGCGTCATTATGAACCGCAGAGCCTGCCTGTGCCTGGCAGCGGGGACCTGGCTAGGGGGCTCCCTGCACTCGCTGATAGAGACTGCACTCACCTTCCGCCTGCCCTACGGCCGGGACACCCAGGTAGGCTACATCTTCTGCGATATCCCGGCTGTGCTGAAGCTGGCCTGCGGGGACACAGCGCTCAACGAGCTGGTGACATTCATCGACATCGGCTTCCTGGCTGTCACCTGCTTCCTGCTGATCCTGACGTCCTATGTCTACATCGTCTGGGCCATACTGAGGATCCGCTCCGCTGAGGGCAGGCGTCGGGCCTTCTCCACCTGCGTGGCACATATCACCGTGGTGATGACCTACTACCTGTCCCTGGTCTTCATCTACCTGAGGCCGGGGTCCCAGCACCCCGTGGACAGGGTGGTGGGTGTATTCTACACCACGGTGACCCCGCTCCTCAACCCCCTCATCTACACGCTGAGGAACAAGATGAAAGCTGCCCTCATGAGACTGGGGGGCAGGAGACTGGCTGTGCCCTGAGTAGTGATCTATCCTGCCTTCAGCAGGAGCTGCCTGAGGACTGGACAGGAGAGAGGGACTTGGACTTGGGGGATTCTGAACTCCTGGGTTCTAGCTAGGGTCTGAAGGACTGCGGTCTGCCAGGGTGGAAGATGGGTGGCACCTGGTAAGCTTGGCAGGCGTGTCAGCTGTTTATTTTTAATTATGATTGTTGTTGTATGTTCTCTCTGTAATGCTAAACTTAATGGACTGTGTGAAATCTGGCTGATCCCTGGTCATTCTTGTCCTTGTCCCTGAGAAGGAGCAAACCACAGGTGCTGGAGTAAGCTCAGATCCATGGAGATAGAGTAAATTGCAGGGGAGGGGGTGAGGGTTCAAGCTCCCTGGTCTAGCGGGAGAGGTACACGGATCCCTGCCCAGCGAGAGGTGGCAGCCGGAAGCATTTGAGCTAAGGGGGCACCGTGAGCATACAACAAAGGGGGTAGAAGTGCAATTAACTCTGAAACTGTGACACTCGAAATGGTCTATTTTGGACTTAAAGTCTATGAAAACATGATCAGTTTCTTACCTTGGCCTTCCTCCCGGCCAAACCTCCTCCATTAGGTTCCACCATTATCTGCCAACTACCCTGGAAGTTCTGTTCTTCTGTGCAGTGCTTGGCTCTGTGGGGTCCCGGTCTCTGTTACTGTACGTCTGTGCAGTACTCGGCACAGTGGGGTCCCAGTCTCTGTTACTGTGCGCCTTTGTAGTGCTTGGCACAGGGGGGTCCCGGTCTCAGTTACTGTGTCTCTGTGCAGTGCTTGGCAAAGGGGGGTCCTGGTCTCAGTTACTGTGTCTCTGTGCAGTGCTTGGCACAGGGGGGTCCCGGTCTCAGTTACTGTGTCTCTGTGCAGTGCTTGGCAAAGGGGGGTCCTGGTCTCAGTTACTGTGTCTCTGTGCAGTGCTTGGCACAACGGGGTCCTGGTCTCAGTTACTGTGTCTCTGTGCAGTGCTTGGCACAGGGGGGTCCCGGTCTCAGTTACTGTGTCTCTGTGCATTGCTTGGCACAGGGGGGTCCCGGTCTCAGTTACTGTGTCTCTGTGCAGTGCTTGGCAAAGGGGGGTCCTGGTCTCAGTTACTGTGTCTCTGTGCAGTGCTTGGCACAACGGGGTCCTGGTCTCAGTTACAGTGTGTCTGTGCAGTGCTTGGCACAGTGGGGTCCCAGTCTCAGTTACTGTGTCTCTGTGCAGTGCTTGGCACAGTGGGGTCCCAGTCTCAGTTACAGTGTGTCTGTGCAGTGCTTGGCACAACGGGGTCCCGGTCTCAGTTACTGTGTCTCTGTGCATTGCTTGGCAAAGGGGGGTCCTGGTCTCAGTTACTGTGTCTCTGTGCAGTGCTTGGCACAACGGGGTCCTGGTCTCAGTTACAGTGTGTCTGTGCAGTGCTTGGCACAGTGGGGTCCCAGTCTCAGTTACTGTGTCTCTGTGCAGTGCTTGGCACAACGGGGTCCCGGTCTCAGTTACAGTGTGTCTGTGCAGTGCTTGGCACAGTGGGGTCCCAGTCTCAGTTACTGTGTCTCTGTGCAGTGCTTGGCACAACGGGGTCCCGGTCTCAGTTACTGTGTCTCTGTGCAGTGCTTGGCACAGTGGGGTCCCGGTCTCAGTGCTGGGCCTGGAAGGAGCTAATCCCCAGAGCAGTCAGGACGAGGTGCCGTAGTGGTGAGTGGCCCTGTGATAAGCCTGATCTCTGTTACTATTTATCTGTGCAGTGCCTAGCAGTGCGGTGTCCTGATCTCTGTTGCTCTGTATGTCTCAACAGTGCCCAGCGCAGTGGCGTCCCCAAGCACAGTCACTCTGGGTTTGTCTGTGCAGTGGGATTCCAGTCGCTGTCACTGTTTGTGCAGTCTCTGACCCAGTGTGGTCCCGACCTGTTACTGGGTCTGTGTAGCCCCTGGAAGAATAGGGCTCCATTCCCAGCTGGGCCTCCAGGTGCAACCACACACTAACAGTATAAATGAGATCTGTCAGGCTGGTCCAGCACTGGGAGCGCTGGACAGAGACTTGTTCACGAAGCCTTTCACCTCTAGGTCTCCATTGCAATCCAATAGAAGTGCAGCTACCCATTTTCACCCACTCAGGTTCTGGGCCAAGGTCCTTCAGAAACAACAGAGACATTTCCACCTGCAAGGGACACCCGTGCAGTCATAGCACTGGGCCGTGTTACAGGAGTGCTCTGTGAAGGAGACACGCCTCTGTGAGTGCATGGCTTGTTAGCAGCGAGGCTGTTGGTATGTGGCACTCCAGAACATGTAGCAGCAGGGCCGCCCAGAGGATTCAGGGGTCCTGGGGCAAAGCAATTTTGGGGGCCCCTTTCATAAAAAAAGTTGCAATACCATATATTCTCAGGGGGCCCCTGTGGGGCCCAGGGCCTGGAACAAATTGCCCCACTTGGTCCCCGCCCCCCCGGCAGCCCTGTATAGCAGAGTTCCTGGATTTCATAGGAGTAATGGAAGTTGTTGTTCTGTAAATGGTTTATTATGGGTCACCTGCAGCTCAAGAGATTTGGGTTCAAGATCTGCCCAGACACTGGGTGAGTCACCTATGCTGGAAAGGTCAAAGGAGGCACCTAAGTCTGTTGGGCCCCTATGAAAATTCCTGACAACCTCTCTGGCCCTCAGCCTGTGAAATGGACTAACCCTTTCCTCTCTGACAGGAGGGAGGAGAGATTCACTGGTGTAAATCGAGGGACCCAGGGCAATGCAAGCACTCAGGTAGAAATTGTATCCTTCAGAGTCTCCCCACGCTCCCCTAACTCTGCACTTAGCTCCACCAGATGCCAGGAAAACGAACCTTTGACTTAGAGCTGGTGAGGCTTTTTCTGGTGTTTGGTGTGGGTTTGGTTGGTTGGTTGGTTGGTTTTGTTTGTGGATTTTTGGTAGGATAATGTCTATTTTGCAAAACCAGAACTGCTCCTGAAACAGTGCTGGGCTCAGTGAAACACCTGACTCAAATAAAAATCTTCAAGATTGTAGAAACACCCTGTTTCAATGTTGTCAACCCAAAAAGTTGTGGGGGTTTTGAGTCAAAACAATGCCTTGTTTAGAATTGTTAAAAAAGGGGAAAGGTCAGTATTGACTAAAACACTTAAAAATGATTAATAAGAAACATTGATTTACCCAAAGTGAACTTTTTTTGAGAGAGATTTTTGGTTAAGAAACGCTTTGGAGATTTTGCTTTTTTCAATCTGAAAAATTTCAAAATGCCAGAAATTCTCCTGGGATGGAAAAACGTTTTCCCACATAGCCCTGCTTTGAAAGCTAACCCACCATTGTATAATCTGATAGACATGCAGCAAAGAATCAAAGTGAATTTGCTCAATGTAAACAGACACGAGGGAATTAACTCCCATGACACTTTGGTGAGTCGTGCTAGCTGGGGCTATGACCTGCTTGACATTAGAGCTGCCTCTAGGACTAGAATGTAATTAACTGTCTAAGGCCTGGTCTACACTAGGCGTTTATGTCGAAGTTAGCGCCGTTACATCGAATTAATCCTGCACCTGTCCACACTGCGATGCTATTTAGTTCGACATAGAGGTCTCTTTAATTCGACTTCTGTACTCCTCCCCGACGAGGGGAGTAGCACTAAATTCGACATGGCCATGTCGAATTAGGCTAGGTGTGGATGGAAATCGACGCTAATAGCTCCGGGAGCTATCCCACAGTGCACCACTCTGTTGACGCTCTGGACAGCAGTGCGAGCTCGGATGCTCTGACCAGCCACACAGGAAAAGCCCCGGGAAAATTTGAATTTGAATTCCTTTTCCTGTCTGGCCAGTTTGAATCTCATTTCCTGTCTGGACATCGTGGCGAGCACAGCAGCACTGGCAACGATGCAGAGCTCTCCAGCAGTGATGGCCGTGCAGTCTGTGAATAGAAAGAGAGCCCCAGCATGGACTGATCGTGAAGTCTTGGATCTCATCGCTGTGTGGGGCGATGAGTCCGTGCTTTCCGAGCTGCGATCCAAAAGAAGGAATGCAAAGATCTACGAGAAGATCTCTAAAGACATGGCAGAGAGAGGATACAGCCGGGATGCAACGCAGTGCCGCGTGAAAATCAAGGAGCTGAGACAAGGCTACCAGAAGACCAAAGAGGCAAACGGACGCTCCGGATCCCATCCCCAGACATCCCGTTTCTACGAGGCACTGCATTCCATCCTCGGTGCGGCCGCCACCACTACCCCACCAGTGACCGTGGACTCTGAGGATGGGATACTGTCCACGGCCGGTTCCTCGGACATGTTAGGGGATGGGGAAGATGAGGAAGGAGATGAGGAGGGCGAGGCAGTCGGCAGCTCTCACAACGCTGATTTCCCTGACAGCCAGGATCTCTTCATCACCCTTACAGAGATCCCCTACGAAGCGTCCCCAGCCGTTACCCCGGACACAGAATCTGGTGAAGGATCAGCCAGTAAGTGTTGTAAACATCTAAACATTTATTTTTAACAAAACAGGAATATTAACAATTAAAAGAATGGGTTGTTCATGATTAGTGTGCCCTAGGCGCTTAACGGTTTAGTAATGGGCAGTGCAAGTTTTGAAAAGAAATCTAGCAATGTCTGGTTTTCAGTGATTGTCCTGCACAAGCCGCTCTACTGTTTATTCCCTGCTACTGCAGCTACAGTAAAATGCGGTCTATATGTCTGGGGATAGAGCAGTAATCCTCCTGGGACATCTCGATGAAGCTCTCCTGGAGGTAATTTGAAAGCCGTTGCATGAGGTTCTTGGGGAGAGCGGCCTTATTGGGTCCTCCGAAGTACGACACGTTGCCGCGCCACGAGATTATCAAGTACTCGGGGATCATTGCTCTGCACAGCAGGGCGGCATACGGCCCTGGTCTTTGGAGGCTTTCCCGGAGCATTCTCTCTTTGTCGCTCTCGGAGATCCTCATCAGGGTGATGTCGGCCATGGTGACCTGCTTTTAATTAGGTAGGGGAATGTTAGTGTTGGGACTGCTTTCCCGTTCCTTTACAGAACTGTAACCGCTGGTTTGCAGCCACGCGGTGGAGGCGGGAGAGGGGCAGCCGAAAGGGATCGTTCCCGGGGACAGCCGCTAGGGGGTGGGACGGGGCAGAGTTCCCGCTTGCCGGATTGCTGGCAGCAGGGACTGACATTGCTTTAAATGTGAAATGAGGCCAGTGGTAATATAAAAGTTTTAAACTGCCACAAGTGTACGGCTTACCATGTCTGCCTGCAACAGAAATTCCGTTGTGCTGCCTCGCTTCTCAAATGTGCTGTTCAAGACCCCAGGCACTGAATGCGAAGGCCGAGAATTCGACCTTGTGCTGAGTGCGCATGTGAAAGGTGCTGTGCATGGTCTTGTTCACAGAGAAAGACTATGTTCTTTGTTCACAACTACATTTATCTTTCTGAGGAATTCACTCCCTTTTTCCCATTTCCACAGCCCCGTCTGCGACTGTCTCACAACCTAGCCTGGAATCACACTCCCAGAGGCTAGCGCGGATTAGGCGTAGGAAGAAGAGGACACGGGAGGACATGTTCTCTGAGCTTATGGCCTGTTCCCAAGCCCAGGCAGCACAGCAGACCCAGTGGCGGGAGAACTTGACCCGAATGCACCAAGCCAACATGGATCGGGAGGAGAGGTGGCGGCAGGAAGACCAGCAGGTGACTCAAACGCTGCTTGGACTACTGAGGGAGCAAACGGACACGCTCCGGCGCCTTGTGGATGTTCTGCGGGAACGGAGGCAGGAGGACAGAGCCCCGCTGCAGTCCATCTCTAACCGCCCTCCCCCGCCACCAAGTCCCATACCCACCTCACCCAAAGTGCAAAGAAGGAGAGGCGGCAGAGTCCCTGCTAAGTCTCACTCCACCCCTGCAGAGAGCTCTAGTAGCAGAAGGCTCTCATTTCCCAAAATTTGAAAAGTTCTTTCCTTCCCGCCTGACACAAGCCCACGTCCAAGTTTCACCTCCCAATGCCATGTGTAGTTGATAATAAAAAATTCGTTTCTGTTAACTACTGTTTCAATCATGTTCTTTTGGAGGAGGAGGGGAAAGGGGGTTGGTAATTGGACAGGACAGTCTCCTTTGGCAGGGTACATAGTCGGGGGCAGGCACAGCAGCAGGGCACATACACAGTGCAGTGATGCAGTGACTAGTTACCCCGGTTAGTCTGGGAGGTTGTTTTGATGTAATGTTGGGGGGGGGGGGTTGCTCTGTGACTTTGTGGCGGGGGAGGGCAGTTACAGATCTTAAGCGCCGGTCCTTAGGCAGGATCACAGAGCCACACAGCATGGGATCTGTAACCGTCCTCCCCCTGCCACAAAGTCACATAGACCCCCCATACACACAGTCCCGATCAGGAGGGGTGACAGGCTCCGTTGAAACAAGCATCCCACCGCAGCGGAGCCTGTCAATCCTTGAGTTTAGAAGCTGCATTCGCGTCACAACACTACACCCGCTCCGCACCACAGTCTGCGTCCCAGTTTTAAAAAATTCCCGCGAAAACAGTATTAAAGAAAACGGTGTGCTTTAACACAGTAGAACTATTTTTATTTCGACACGTGTGTTGGAGGGGGGGTGAAGGGGGTATGTAACTGGATAGGATAGTCAACATTAACTGGGTAAAGAAACGGGGGCAGGTTTAGCTTCTCAGTATACAAACTATAAAGTCACAGGTTACCCTGCTCACTCAGGAACTTTGCTTTCAAAGCCTCCCGGATGCACAGCGCTTCCCGCTGGTCTCTTCTAATCGCCCGGCTGTCTGGCTGTGAGTAATCAGCAGCCAGGCTATTTTCCTCAACCTCCCACCCCGCCATAAAGGTCTCCCCCTTGCTCTCACAGAGATTGTGGAGCACACAGCAAGCTGCTATAACAATGGGGATATTGGTTTCGCTGAGATCACAGCGAGTCAGTAAGCTTCTCCATCTCCCCTTGAGACGGCCAAAAGCACACTCCACCACCATTCTGCACTTGCTCAGCCGGTAGTTGAAGAGTTCTTTTTCAGTGTCCAGGGCGCCAGTATAGGGCTTCATGAGCCAGGGCATTAGCGGGTAGGCTGGGTCCCCGAGGATGACTATAGGCATCTCCACATCCCCAACAGTTATTTTGTGGTCCGGGAAGTAAATACCTTGTTGCAGCCGTCTAAACAGACCAGAGTTCCTGAAAACACGAGCGTCATGAACCTTGCCCGGCCATCCCACGTAGATGTTGGTAAAACGTCCCCTGTGGTCCACCAGTGCTTGCAGCACCATGGAAAAGTAGCCTTTTCGGTTAATGTACTGGGTGGCCTGGTGGTCCGGTGCCAGGATAGGGATGTGAGTTCCATCTATGGCCCCACCGCAGTTTGGGAATCCCATCGCTGCGAAGCCATCTATGATCGCCTCCACGTTTCCCAGGGTCACTACCTTTGGCAGCAGTACATCAACGATTGCCTTCGCTACTTGCATCACAACAACCCCCACGGTAGATTTGCCGACGCCAAAGTGATTCGCGACTGACCGGTAGCTGTCTGGCGTTGCAAGCTTCCAGAGGGCTATGGCCACTCGCTTCTGTACACTCAGTGCAGCTCGCAACCGGGTGTCACTGCGCTTCAGGGCAGGGGACAGCAACTCACAAAGTTCCAGGAAAGTTCCCTTCCGCATGCGAAAGTTTCGCAGCCACTGGGATTCATCCCAGACCTGCAGCACTATGCGGTCCCACCACTCAGTGCTTGTTTCCCGTGCCCAGAATCGCCGTTCCACGGCATCAACATGACCCATTGCCACTGTGATGTCCTCGGCGCTGGGTCCCCTGCTTTCTGACAGGTCTGTGCTACTCTCAGACTTCAGGACATCACCGCGGTGCCGTAGCCTCCTCGCCTGACTTTTCTGCATCTGCCTCAGGGAAACCTTTATGATAAGCTGCAAGGCGTTGAGAGCGGCCGCAACTGCAGCGATGGTCGCAGCGGGCTCCATGCTCGGAGTACAGTGGCGTCCGCGCTGTCAATGACTGGAAAAGCGCGCGAACTGATTTCCCGCCGGCGCTTTCAGGGAGGGAGGGCGGGAGTGATGGACGGATGACGACAGTTTCCCAAAAGCACCCTCGACTCATTTTGTTACCCAGAAGGCATTGCCGGCTTCACCCAGAATTCCAATGGGCAGAGGGGACTGTGGGAACTGTGGGATAGCTGACCACAGTGCACCGCTTCGAATGTCGACGCTTTCACCGTTAGTGTGGACGCACAAAGTCGAATTACTGTCCTTAGTGTGGACACACACGTTCGACTTTGCAATATCGATTACAAAAATTCGATGCAAGTAAAATCGAACTACTCTCGTAGTGTAGACAAGGCCTTCGTGAGAGTGTAGACAGGAAATGAAGGTTAAAACATCGACTTTGATCAAAATGTGCCATGAGCGCTGGGCTCACACTGACTCTCTGGAGACAGCACCCCCTACAGCATCGCGCCCCCAGCTGCTGTGCTGGGACATTGGGTCCAAAACGGACTCAGAGGGTATGTCTACACAGGGATAAAAGACCAGTGGCTGGCCTGGGTCAGCTGCAGGGGTAAATATTGCTGTGTAGATGCTCGGACTGGGGCCGAGCTGAGAAATGTACTGAGGGAATGTTTTTGTTGGTGGTGGGTTTTTTAGCCCCAGAGCCCTGCAAGCCCAAGTCAGTTGACCCAAGCCAGCTGCAGGTTTTTGATCCCTGTTCAGACATACTCAGAGAGAACAGGGCCCCACCCCTTCCCTGCAGCACAGCACCCCCTAGAACTTTGCTGGGACATTGGGGTCGGCACTCACACCAAGGGAAGGGACACCCACTCCACTCTGTGCAAAGCAGCATCCCCTTGCAGAGCCCTGGCTCAGGCCTGGCTCAGAGCGTTCTCAATAAGCAGTTTTCTATAAGAATCGTTGCATTGGCAGGACCTTTGGTGTAACCATCATCGTCAGCACCAGGTGCGTTCTGCAGTCCAGCCTAGCCAGGCCACAGACTCTCCTCACTAATGAAATACACAGACCCTCTTCACTGTGCCCAAACAACACTGCTAATAATGCCCAGTGGAGCTTCCCAGTGGTGGTCGGAGGGCATAATTATATGTACTTAAAAACACAGCGAACATCAACAGTTTAATATTGGCCCAGCCATGAGTGATCCCGAAGGAGAGAGATACACAAGGGGGGAAGGGAGGAGAGCACAAGGAAGAACAGAGAGACGGTGCAAGGTTATAAGAAACTGCAGAGAGAAAGGACATGTCAGAGCTGAAGGGAAAACTAAACAGAGCAGAGAAACGATTGCTAGAAACAGAGAAACTGCCTGATCGGATCAGTGCTGGGGCCCCTCCAGCCTGGTCTTCCGCCGTGGCTGGTACCAATTACTTAGGAGGCAGATGCAAGGAACCTGCAGTGGGCAGCTCTGGGGTAATGCTCTGTAGGGACAAAGACCCTGAGTCCCGGCTGGTTTGAGGCGGGCTTCACATTCGAATCGAACCCAGCTCCTGTGTGAAGTGTCTGGTCGGAGGGATTTCACGAGGGAAAGGGAGAGCTGAGAGAGCAGCTTAGAGCGCTGGCTGCAGCATCCCACCAAGCACACGGCCAGGTACCACGCACAGCCGTAGAGAGTCATACAGAGAGAGATTTTAAGGCTAGAGGAGGCCAGGATGATCCTGGGTACCAAAGGCCATAGAATTTCACCCAGTTACCCCTGCACCAAGCCCAGCAACTCCTGCCTGACTAAGGGCCATCCTCCACAGAGGCAAGTGCTCTTGTCTTGAAGACAGCGAGAGACAGAGAATCTGCCACTTCCCCTGAGAGCTTGTTCCGAGGGTTAATCACCCTCGCGGCTAACCATGTGTGCTTTGTTTCTCATTGGAATTTGTCTGTATTTTGCTCTGGGCTTCTATCCCCAGCTCTGCGAGAGGAGTGGGGTCTAATGGGTTAAAACAGAGCAGGCTGGGAGTCAGGACTTCTGGGTTCTATCTCCAGATCTGGGAAGGGAGTGGGGTCCAGTGGGTTGGAGCAGGTGCAGAGCCAGGACACCTGGGTTTGATTCTGAGCCCCGTACGTGAGTGTTATTCCGAATGCCCATGCAGAAATCACCCATTTCGCCCTTTGTTAATTATAAACACTGCAGGTTCACTGGCAGGGACACAAACGGAGTGGATGGAGTGTGGGAACAGATCCCAGATCACCCATTTCATCCTGGTGGGGCTCTCATACCCCCCAGAGCTGCGGGTGCCCTTGTTCCTCTTCTTCCTCCTCATCTACCTGTTGACGCTGTGCGGGAACCTGCTCATCCTGCTGGCGGTGGCCCGGGAGCGCCGGCTGCACAAGCCCATGTACTGGTTCCTCTGCCACTTGTCCTTCCTGGACATGACGGTCTCCTCGGTGGTGGTGCCCAAGGTGGTGGCCGGCTTCCTGTCGGGCGGCGGGGCCATCTCCTTCCATGGCTGCGTGGCCCAGCTCTTCTTCTTCCACTTCCTGGGCTGCACCGAGTGCTTCCTCTACACGGTCATGGCCTACGACCGCTTCCTGGCCATCTGCAAGCCACTGCGCTACAGCGTCATTATGAACCGCAGAGCCTGCCTGTGCCTGGCAGCGGGGACCTGGCTAGGGGGCTCCCTGCACTCGCTGATAGAGACTGCACTCACCTTCCGCCTGCCCTACGGCCGGGACACCCAGGTAGGCTACATCTTCTGCGATATCCCGGCTGTGCTGAAGCTGGCCTGCGGGGACACAGCGCTCAACGAGCTGGTGACATTCATCGACGTGGGATTCGTGGCCATGACCTGCTTCCTGCTGATCCTGATGTCCTATGTCTACATTGTCTCAGCCATCCTGAGGATCCGCTCCACTGAGGGCAGGCGTCGGGCCTTCTCCACCTGCGTGGCACATATCACCGTGGTGGTGACCTACTACGTGCCCCTGATCTTCATCTACCTGAGGCCGGGGTCCCAGCACCCCGTGGACAGGGTGGTGGGTGTATTCTACACCACGGTGACCCCGCTCCTCAACCCCCTCATCTACACGCTGAGGAACAAGGAGATGAAAGCTGCCCTCATGAGACTGGGGGGCAGGAAACCGCCAGGGCCTGAGCCATGATTATCCTGCTGCCAGCAGGAGCTGCCTGAGAACTGGACAGGAGAGAGGGTCTTGGAGATGAACATCAGGACTCCTGGGTTCTGTCCCTGGCTCTGGGAGGGGAGTGGGCCTAACGATTGAACTCCAGGCTCCTGGGATCTATTGGAATTTGTTCCAATGCTCCTATGGCTAGAGGCACTGATTGGCACTCCGGACTACTGGGTTGCATTTCTGTTTCTTGGAAGGGAATCGTGTCTCGTGGTAAGAGCAGGGTGGGCTGGGAGTCAGGACTCCTGGGTTCTATTTCCCTGTATGACCTTGGGCAAGTCCCTTGGCATCAGTTTCCCCATGCGGGTCATTTCACTACCACACAACACCCAGGGTTGTGAGGCTAAAGTCACTACCGACTGGGAGGAGAATGAGGAGGAGTTCAGTTATGGGAGCCAGAGAAATAGGTTTTCTAACCACTGCATGGGGTCTGCATGTGACAATGGGAGGTGATGGGATCGGCAGCTTGGGTTTTTGTCCCATGTTTGAACATCTGGCATAGTGGGGTCCTGGTCCGTGACTCTGGCTCTGATGTACTAATCCAAGGAGAAGGGAAAAGAACAGAATGTCAGGCTCATCTAAGAAGGGGTCCCGGGGCAGAATCCGAGGTGTTTAACATGTTTTAGGGATACAGGAACAGCTAAACAGCATCAGACCATTGGTCCGAACATCCCATTATCCCACCCCTTGGAACTGTCAAAGCTCTTCAACTCCTAAAAATAAAATGACGTCTGTCACCACATGGTCTTATTTTTGTAAACCCCACCCCCGCCCTCAGTATGCCACAAGCACTTGCTGTGTCCTGTCCTCAGGGCCCATACGGCCTCTCTATCTCTGTGCAGCACACAGCACAAAGGGGCCCGTAGGCACATCAGTGCTTCAAAAAATAACCCCCAGCAATTCCCAAAGAAAGAAGGGTCTGAGGTGAAGGCACTGGAGTCGGACTCCAGATAGCCTGTGTCACTTGCTCTGTGCATGCCTTGGTTTCCCATCTGTAAAATGGGGCTAGGGCACTTCCTTAAGGCTGTTTAGATTATAAACTCTTTAGGACAAGGACTGACTCTGCACAGTGCCCACCACAATCAAGCCAGACCACTAGGCATTATTGGACAGATCCCCAGCTGGCATAAATTGGCTGCAGCTCCATTGGAGTCAATAGTTCAGACCTCCAACTGGTGTGAACCCACCATAGCTCCACTGGAGTCAATGGTTCAGATCTCCAACTGGTGTGAACCCACCATAGCTCCACTGGAGTCAATGGTTCAGATCTCCAACTGGTGCGAACCCACCATAGCTCCACAGGAGTCAATGGTTCAGATCTCCAACTGGTGTGAACCCACCATAGCTCCACTGGAGTCAATGGTTCAGATCTCCAACTGGTGTGAACCCACCATAGCTCCACTGGAGTCAATGGTTCAGGTCTCCAGCTGGTGTAAATTGAAGTCAGTGGGGCCATGTCGGTTTATACCAGAGAGGGTCTGGCCGCATATGGACATAGCTGTATGTAGTGAGATTTCAACACCTTTCTGGACCAGCAGTATTACTTTCCTTGGTGCCCAGTTCACTGTGGGTTGATGTAGTAGAGGGTCATATTCCCATCTAGTGGGTGATGCTGATGTTTACCCCTGGGCAGGTCCATTGAAAACCCAATTTTCCACCAAAGAAAAGCTCCAAAGGAAAATTTACTACTCATCCTTGATGATGATGATGATGATGACGACGACGACTGGCTTTTATATAACTCAAGATGTTCTTGTTATCCGGATCAATCTCTGATCCTTGTTTGAAATCTACTACGTTCTTGGCCTCAATAATAATGTGTACTGATGAGTTTGTCAGGCTAATTGTGCAAGTATAAAATGGTTTAGGATGGAAGTTGGTATAGAACTGGCGAGTTGACCCTCTGCACACCCAGGTGAACTTCATCTCACACTTTTGCTTTAGATTGAGAATTTCAAAAGCACCTCACAAGAGCTTGGTGTCTAACTGCCATAGACTTTTAACTTTCTTTGGAAATTCCAGCTTTAAAGTCCAGCTATTTTCGCTGTTCTCTAAGATTTCACTTGTTCTTTTTCGATCTCATAAATGGGCCCAGCCGTCTCCAGACACTGGTTTCGGATTTATTTTTAATTTCAAGAACTAGAAAAAGCACAGAAAACTTAATGACCAGTTCCAATGACACAACAGCTGGGGGCAGGAAAGAAGAAAAAAATCCCCATTTTATTCCCAGGTTTAGGTTCTATGCATATTGCATGTTACTCAAAATTCAAGGCAACAGGTGCAGAAGACACAATACATAAGCACCACAAATCCGGAATATATTGTATGTGATGAATGTAGCATTCTCACCTCAGTTAAATCTATTAGCATTTTTTCTTCCTTTTTTATCTTTCTATCTTTATCTATGTAGTGAGTAACATTTTCAAAACCTCCTAATTAACGTAGGAGAGTAAGTCCCATTTTCAAAAGCCATTCAGGAGCCCAGTTCCCACTGAAATTCAATCGGACGTGGCCAGATTTTCAAAGGTATATTGCCACCTAAAGATGCAGATAGACACGTAGTGGAATTTTCAAATGGACCGTGATGTTTAGGCCCAACTTTTGGTCACAGTTCAGAGTAACTGCACCTGTATTTCCCCTTATTGGTCCAGCAGGAGCATCTCTCTCGGGCTTCCAGCTCCCTAGCTGTTGGGTGGAGACCCACATCTCTCTCCCTCCTGACTGGGGCCTTTCCAGGCTGAGCAGTTCCTTTCACTGCATTGTTCCCTCAAAAGCCAGCCAGCCTAAGCAGCCCGACTTTGCTTTCCCCCCCCCCCCCTCCGGGGTGGTGCACAGTGTAATTGCCTCCGTTTTAAGTTCACACAGTTCTCCCTAAGTAAGCGTATTTTATTTTAAGGTAAAAGCAATACAGAGAAAACATATTTTAAAATAGGCTCTTAAGCAAAATAAGCAGCCATGGGATAAGAGGGAAGGTCCTCTCATGGACTGGTAACTGGTTAAAAGATAGGGAAAAAAGGGTAGGAATAAATGGTCAGTTTTCAGAATGGAGAGAGGTGAATAGTGGTGTCCCGCAGGGGTCAGTACTGGGCCCAGTCCTATTCAACATATTCATAAACGATCTGGAAAAAGGGGTGAACAGTGAGGTGGCAAAATTTGCAGATGATACAAAATTACTAAAGATAGTTAAGACCCAGGCAGACAGTGAAGAGTTACAAAGGGGTCTCACAAAACTGGGTGACTGGGCAACAAAATGGCAGATGAAATTTAATGTTGATAAATGCAAAGTAATGCACATTGGAAAACATAATCCTAACTATACATATACAATGATAGGACCTAAATTAGCTGTTACCACTCAAGAAAGAGATCTTGGAGTCATTGTGGAGAGTTCTCTGAAATCATCCAGTCAATGTGCAGCGGCAGTCAGAAAAGCGAACAGAATGTTGGGAATCATCAAGAAAGGGATAGATAATAGGACAGAAAATAATATATTGCCTCTATATAAATCCATGGTATGCCCACACCTTGAATACTGTGTGCAGATGTGGTCACCTCATCTCAAAAAAGATACATTGGAATTTGAAAAGGTTCAGAAAAGGGCAACAAAAATGTTTAGGGGTATGGAACGGCTGCTGTATGAGGAGAGATTAATAAGACTGGGACTTTTCAGCTTGGAAAAGAGGCGACTAAGGGGGAATATGATAGAGGTCTATAAAATCATGAGTGGTATAGAGAAAGTAAATAAGGAAGTGTTATTTACTCCTTCTCATAATACAAGAACAAGGGTAGCAGGTTTAATGAAATTAAATTAATAGGTAGCAGGTTTAAAACAAACACAAGAAAGTATTTTTTCCACGCAACGTGCTGTTAACCTCTGGAACGCCTTGCCAGCAGGTGTTGTGAAGGCCAATACTATAAGGAGGTTCAAAAGGGAGCTAGATAGATTCATGGAAGATAGGTCCATCAATGGCTATTAGCAAGGATGGGCAGGGATGGTGTCCCTAGCCTCTGTTTGCCAGAAGCTGGGATTGGGTGACAGGGCATGGATCATTTGATGATAACCTGTCTGTTCATTCCCTTTGGGGCACCTGCCATTGGCCACTGTCGGGAGACAGGATACTGGGCTTGATGGATCTTTGGTCTGACCCAGTATGGCCGTTCTTATGTTCTTATGTTAATAAAAGTGCCTACGTGCACAGTAATAAACTTACCAGAGATCACCCCAGCTCCACCATGGACTCTGTCGGGTGATTAGTCCTTCAAACCCCACAATGGGGTCTCTTCTGTGGTCACCAGCTTATAACAGCCTCAGTTCAGAACTAGCTCCGTCATGACAAGTTTAGTCCATGCTTTATGCAGGATGGGGGTTTTTGATCTGGGGTTTCCAGGACTAGGTAATCAGTAGAGACTTCCCAAATATGTCCTGGCCCCCTTCACACATACTGTCCCAAACAGTTCTTAGAAGTTCCTAACATTTCCCCAGGATTACATTAGTCAGTCTCTAGGAAAGTTACGTTCAATCCACAATAACACATACACAATTGTATTTTTAATACAATGGACCCCAAAGGGATTAAACTTAATTCAATAAGTTTATCCAGGAAATTGCCATAACTGTCACACTTTTAAAAATCAGGCCCTAGATAGCTAACTCTCATTGATTTCAATGAGAAAATCTTTTGAAAAAGCTTCTGAAATCCTACTTGGTGCCTAAAGATCTTTAGAAATCTGGCCTACTGTCTAGCTTTACAGCGGTTTAGTAAATCCCACTAGGCACATTAGGCTTCTAAATAGGTCAGGTGCTTAACTCCCATTGAAAGTAACTGGCTAAATGCCTTAAAAAATCTGGTCTGCAGATGCCTGAATCCCACTGCCATTCAGTGAGAATTAGACTCCTAAATACCTCCAGCACTTGAAAATGGGAGTTAAGTCCCCAAATCACTTAAGTGGTTTTTGCAAATTTTATCACAAATCCGTTGATCTTCAGGGCATGTTGAAAAGTCCAACTGTTCACCCAGGAACTTTAGGCAAGTACCTAGGACAGGTGCCTGGTGAGCTGGGGTTCATGCCAGAAGATGAAGGGAATTTTTTTCCCTTCCCTTTTGCACGTTCAGAAGATGCTGCACTTCCTTCCGCAGATCTGTGTAATAAGGCTGAGATTTTCAAAGTCAGCTACAAGATTTGGATCTCAAATTCCTATTAATTTTAGTGCACACTGATTGTGCCTATCCCTTAGGCAGCTTTGGAAAAATCAGCCTTACTGCATGTCAAAGACAGGTAGGTATTTTTAGGAACATTTACATGATTTGTAGAGATCCTGACAGATGGGGTTGTATGGTGATGGGGAAAGACAGAGGTTCAAAAAAGCCACAGAGCAGCCATGCAGATCTGTTTGTCGATGTATTTCTATGCAGACACACATGCTACCCCTGCAGCTGCTGCACATCAACGTGGAGGCATTTGACCCCCTCTCAGTTTTCTAAGAGCCGCTTTCACCTCCTTGTTCCTCAGCGTGTAGATGGCCGGGTTCAGCATGGGCGTGACCACATAGCCAAAGAGCTGCACAGCGGTCACCATCCCTGTGCTCAGCTGGGGCTGAGTGTAGACCAGGGCACAGGGCCCGAAGAACAGCGTCACCACCACTAGATGCGAGGTGCAAGTGGAGGCTGCTTTGCGCCTCCCGTCGGCCGAGTTTATCTTCAGGATGGAGTAGACGATCCTGACGTAGGAGGCGAGGATGAGGAGGAAGCAGGTCATGGGCACCATACCAGTGTTGGTGAAGGTCACAGTCTCGATGATGTACGTGTCTGCACAGGCCAGCTTGACCACCGGGAAGATGTCACAGAAGAAATAATCCACCACGTTGGACCCGCAGTAGGGCAGCGTGAAGGTCAGGCTGGTGAGGATGGTGGCGTGGAAGGAGCTGGTGATCCAGGTGCCGGCGGCCAGGAGGGCGCACACCCTCCGGTTCATGATGAGCAGGTAGCGCAGCGGGTGGCAGATGGCCACGTACCGGTCGTAGGCCATGACGGTGCAGAGCAGGCACTCGGTGCTGCCCAGAAAGTGGTAGAAGAAGACCTGGGACATGCACCCGCCCAGCGAGATGACCCTGCTCTGAGCCCAGAGGTTGGCCAGCAATTTAGGGGTGCTGATGGAAGAGAATCCAAGGTCCACAATAGAGAGGTTGCAGAGAAAGAAGTACATGGGGGTGTGCAGGCGGCGGTCAGTGAGGATGGCTGAGAAGATGAGCAGGTTGCCCAGCAGGGTGCAGAGGTAGAAGGCTAAGAAGGTGACGAAGAGGATGGTCTGGAGGCCGTCGGTGTTGGGGATCCCTAAGAGGATGAAATGAGTCACCACAGTGTGGTTGACCAGCCCCATGTGGGACTCATTCCTGGGGTAGGGGAGAGAAATAATGCCAATGAGTTACTGAAACAAACAGACCCGTCATTCTATAGCTGCAATGCTCACCCTTCCTTCCGCTGCCCCCATGACTAACTGTCACTAGGAGTGGTGAATATTTCTGTCAGTGTAATGCCACTTGGGGACACGGCCTCATTGGCTGGTGATGAACATAGAAAGAGAAAATGTCTGCCTTGAAGATCCTACAGTCCAGACACAAACAGACTAACGGAACGTCTATTCTATTCTATTCCAGTTTTTTCTCTTCTCTCCTGTCCTATTCCAATTTCTTCAATTGTGTTCTGTTTAGGCCCTTTCCCCACCCTTATCACCACAGTACCTTAGAGCCTTTCTTTTGTGGCTAATATTTCCCATGTGTGGTTTGTTCTCTCTGTCAGGCTCCCCAGAGGGGGATGTCCGGGTGTGCAGTGGAGTGCCTTGTTTCGGTAGGGTTTTGTTCTTATAAACGCATGGGCTGCTATGTGTTTGTGTTAAGGAAGAGGATGAATGCGGGGAAGAATTGCCCCAGCTTTGTGAATGATATGAATTGTTGGGGGTTGGGGGCTCCTGGGAATAGAGAAAGCAGGAAAAGGAAAGAAGGAGAAGGGAAATAGTCACACCCAGAGGTGCTGGGGCTGGGGGCGCTGCCGCACCCACTGGCTTGACACGGTTACCATCATATCCAGAGTTCACAGTTTGGATCAAAGGCTCTCAGCACCCAATGTGGCCACAGCGCAGTGCAGTGCCTTCTTTGGGTAGCGTTTCGGTTTTATAAAAGCACGTAGTGCTGCATGTTTCTGTTAAGGAAGAGGAGGAGGATGGAACATACAGACCAATGAATGTGGGGAAGAATTGCCCCAGCTTTGTTTATCATGTGAATTGTTTGGGGTTTTTTTATTGGGGTTAGAGAGAGAAGGAAAAGGAAAGGACCAGGGGAATAGCCACACCCAGAGGTGCTGGAACTCGGGGGGTTGGAGGGCGGCCGCAGCCCCTGGCTTAACATGTTTTCCATCATTTCCAGGGTTCACAGTTTGGTTCAATGGCTCTCAGCACCCCCACGACACAAATTGTTCCAGCGCCCCTGGCCACAGTTCGTCATCTTCTCCGCTGTGATCAGCAGGCTGGGCTCTGTGGATAATATGCCAGAGGGGTTTTTAAGTTGATATTTGAAGGCAGGAGCGCCACCAGCTTTTCTGCCACCCTAGGCGGCGGAAGCTCCCGCCCCAAAATGATACCGCGGTCAGAGGCGGCGGAAGATCCCGCCCCCGAAATACCGACAACGACTGGGGCAGCCGAAGATCCGGCCGCCGCAGTGGCCGCCCCCAAAATTCTAGCGCCCTAGGCGACTGCCTAGGTCGCCTAATGGGTTGTGCCGGCCCTGTTTGAAGGACAATAACGAAGTGTCTGTTTGCATTTGGCCGGGGAGTTTTCCCCGTGCAGGAGAGGCTGGGCTGAAGGGGAGACGCTGGCGGGTTGGGGCTGTAACACATGGAGAGAGGGAGATAAAGGATAGATACAGACAGACAGACAGACTGGCAGGCAGGCACACAGAGAAGGATGGACGGACGGCTGGATCGATTTCTCTCTAAAGAAAATATTGGGCTGACATCTTCCTCGGCGCGAGACAGAGACTGGCAGATTCAGAGACAGGCAGAGACTGAGGGACAGAGCGAGAAGGACTTTACCGAAGCAGGAGTCTTACACTGGCTGCATTGGGAGGGGCCGCTCCAGCTGGCTGGAATTCTTCTTTCTGTCCCCGGCCGTGACTCCTCTGTAGCACCATCCAGCTTCCTTATCCCAAACGGCCCATCGCCCAGGAGAGGTGCACAGCCTGGGCTCTTGGTATCCAACCCGGAGACCTAATCCGCTCCGAAGCTAGCGAGGGCTGCCACAGCGTATCCCCCACACTGCTGCCGAGCCCCACAGCTTTCTCACAGCTTCCAGCCTCCTTACGGCTCTCCATGGTCTTTAAATCCCTTTCGGGCCCGTCGGGACCAGGGCCCTGAATCCCACCAGGCTCCCAGGCTGAGACCTCGGCAGAGTCGCCAATTAACGGAGATTCTGCATCATTGTCCATAACGCTCATAGACCCCCGGGACCAGGTCCTCCACCGGCATCAATAACTGTAGCGCCATTGAACTGAAAGAGCCAGATCCCCCGCTCCACTGGGGTCCGGATTCTGCTCTCGCTCCCCCTGACCTGACTCCTGGGGGACTCCATTGGATTCCCTCTCAGCTGCGCACTCTGGTGTAAATCAGGAGTAACTCCACTGGGATCAAAGGAGCTGTGTAGATTTCTACCAGCTGAGAATCTGACCCCGACATTGTAAGGGGGGAGGGGACGTTCATGCTGGTCTAGGCTCTCCTGCCGTGTGACACACGCCAGAGAATTCCCCGCAGGGGTGTGAAATAGGAGTAACCTGGGCCAGAGGTGCAGCTGGAGGCCTCTGAAGCCAACAGAGCTTTGTTCTTGGTTTGTGTCCCCTGCTGTCCCCCTGCCCCTTCTCTGTGTCTCTGTGCCCTTGTGTGGTTACGTGTGAGGGTGAAAATCACCGCTGTGCGGACAGAGGGCAGCATACGTCCTGGGCACCACTTCTCATCACTTTTCGCCGTACAGAAAAGACTCCAAAAAGAGCATTGAGTCATTTTTGGTAATATAGTCCCACACTCTTCCCCCACCCCCCAAATCCAACCAGATCCTGGTACCATTGTTCTGGGTGCCACTCAAACACAGACACTGAAAAGCAGGTTCTGTCTCGCTCTGTTTCTCTAAACCCAAACATAGGAAGGGTTATCAACGCCATCCCTCCTCTTGTCATTGGGATGAACGTCGCGCTGCGTCTTTCTGGGCCTCTCTCGTGTTCTCTTACCCACCCCTTTGCACAATCAGGGGTCAGGAGAAAGGGTCTTTAGACGATTGCAGCTGATTTAACTGAACGAAAGCTGCTCCTTCACTAGCCTGGTAAGTGGAATAGACACAAGTTTCATCTTGCACCTCTACTGTGCGTCTACGCTAAGGGGTTGGCGGTGGTTAGCGACATCGCTGGGAAGCTCTATAGTGTAGACAAATCCATCGACACTACACAGAGAGGGATGTGAGAGAGACAGGGCTAGATTGGGGGGGCTCCAGCAGTGATCTCATCGATCCATTTGTGGTGTCCCAGCACCGCAGTTGTAATGAGGCCCCTTGCGATTCCGCTAATCGCTATCATTTCCCGCTTTTCTCTGGGGGGTGTCTTACTTGGGAGCCAGGACGAGGGGGCAGAAGCAGACGGTATAATTAATCTCTGTAGCTGTGTTATCCCCAGCCCAGTCAGACCATCCCACGGGGTGCAATGTTGACATTTCTAATGAGTCCCCAGGCTGGGCCTTCTCACTGCACTGGTACCAGGCTCACAAGTTATTCTTGGTTTCCATCAGCTGAGTTCCGTGTGTCATTGCCACGGACACCGGAGCTGGAACTGCATTTGACTATTTTAATTTGTATTATCCCTATTGTTATCATGGGTGTTATGGTGGAACGTACAGTCTGGGACTGAGACATGGGCCCCTTTGTGCTACACCCAGCACAGATACAGAGACACAGGTCCAGCCTGAATGTGATACACATTTAATAGCTGAGAGTGACAAAGGATTTAATTATCTGTGTATATAACAGGTGGGGAAACTGAGGGACGAAGCAATTTAATGAGTTACTCAAAGGCAAATATTGAGTCTTCTACAGAGCCTGTACTTGAACCCAGATCTCCTGTGTCCCAGGTCTTTGTCTTAGCCACAAGGTAATGGTCGGCAAATAATTCCCATGGGCTCTTTAAATGTAGGTGTGATGAATTGATACAGTTCTCAGTTACAAATACTACAGCCGCCTGCTCTCCCGGCTTCTCCCTCTACGGACGCCCAATACCCATTGTTTGGCGGTCAATGGAGCCTCCCCATTGTCCAGCAGAATCTACTTCAGTTTTTCAAATCAATGTGCGCAACTTGTGCCCTGATCTTCCATTCCAGGTTTTCTTCTCTCAGTCTCACCAGAGTCTGGATTTGAGGCTCTTTGTAAATTGATTCCCTGGACAAATGCAAAGAAACCACAGAGAAAATTCAGGATGAACCCAGCACTGCAAAGGGGGCGCTGCGGTGCAGGGAATGGTGCAGGCAGCTCAGTGGGGGGGGGGTCTTCCCTCGGTGTCAGGACTGTTTCTACTGCTGGCATGTTTACTCCTGGGGGGATTCTGCACCACTGCACGATGCAGAATTTCGCAGAATTCCCAGTTTCCCCCACAGAATCGGGGCGGCAGAGCTGCCTGGTGCAACTAGGGACCAATGGACTGTGTGGAGCCCAGCTCGCAGTGAGTGGAGCGCCCAGGCTGGCTGGGCCGGACGCTGCTCGCTCTGCTTGATCCCCATTGTCCTGGGGCAGGAGAGCGCCCGGGAGACCCATCGCTAGCAAAGGGTGAGGAAGGGCTGCACCGCACCATGTCCCCGGGCAGGACAGTAAAGAGCCTGGGGGTAGTAAAGGCTCTGGGGGGGCTGGTGTCTGGGCCGGGGCGGGTGCCCCTTGGCTGGGTCCTGGGGGGAGGTGAGTGCTGGTGTCTGAGCTGGGGGGTGCCCCGTGGCTGGGCTCTGGGGGGAGGTGGATGTTGGTGTCTGGGCCAGGGGTGCCCCATGGCTGGGTCCTGGGGGGGGTGTGCTGGTTCCTGTGCCGGGGGGTGCCCCATGGCTGGGCTCTGGGGGGAGGGGAGTGCTGGTGTCTGAGCTGGGGGGTGCCCCGTGGCTGGGTCCTGGGGGGAGGGGAGTGCTGGTGTCTGAGCTGGGGGGTGCCCCATGGCTGGGCTCTGGGGGGAGGGGGATGTTGGTGTCTGGGCCAGGGGTGCCCCATGGCTGGGTCCTGGGGGGAGGGGGATGTTGGTGGCTGAGCTAAGGGGTGCCCCGTGGCTGGGCTCTGGGGAGAGTGGGATGTTGGTGTCTGGGCCAGGGGATGTTCTGTGGCTGGGCTCTGGGGAGAGGGGGTGCTGGTTCCTGTGCCGGGGGGTGTCCCATGGCTGGGCTCTGGGGGGAGGGGGATGTTGGTGTCTGGGCCGGGGGTGCCTCATGGCTGGGTCCTGTGGGGAGGGGAGTGCTGGTGTCTGAGCTGGGGGGGTGCCCCGTGGCTGGGTCCTGGGGGAGGGGAGTGCTGGTGCCTGTGCTGGGGGGTGCCCCATGGCTGGGTTCTGAGCGGGGGGAGTGCTAGTGTCTGGGCTAGAGGATGTTCCATGTCTGGGTCCTGAGGGGAGGGGGATGTTGGTGGCTGAGCTGGGGGTGCCCCGTGGCTGGGCTCTGGGGGGAGGCGGGTGCTGGTTCCTGTGCCAGGGGGTGCCCCATGGCTGGGCTCTGGGGGGAGGGGGTGCTGGTTCCTGTGCTGGGGGGTGTCCCATGGCTGGGCTCTGGGGGGAGGGGGATGTTGGTGTCTGGGCCGGGGGTGCCTCATGGCTGGGTCCTGTGGGGATGGGGATGTTGGTGGCTGAGCTAAGGGGTACCCCGTGGCTGGGCTCTGGGGGGAGTGGGGTGCTGGTGTCTGGTCTGGGGGGGTGCCCCGTGGCTGGGCTCTGCGGGGAGGGGGATGTTGGTGTCTGGGCCAGGGGATGTTCCGTGGCTGGGTCCTGTGGGCAGGGGGGAGCTGGTGCCTGGGCCGGGGGTGCCCCTTGGCTGGGCTTGGCGGGATGAGAGTGCAGGTGACTGGGCTCTGGGGCCTCCATACAGCCCCCTCCAACACTCTTCACCTGGAACTGGGTTGTTCTAGGGCAGGGGTTGGCAACCTGCAGCATGCGTGCCAAAGGTGGCACGCGAGCTGATGTTTACTGGCACGCTGCTGCCAGCCGGGGTCCCGGCCACCAGCCCCACTCAGCCCGCTGCCGGTTTGGGGTTCCAGCCGCCAGCCCCGCTCACCTCGCTGCTGGTCTGGGGTTCCAGCTGCCCGGCCCCCTGCCAGCCGGGGTCCGGGCCTCCAGCCCTGCTAAGCCCTCCTGCCAGCCTGGGGTACCAGCAGCCAGGCCAGGCTCTGCTCCTGGCCTGGTCCCAGCGCTCTGCAGCCCTTATCAAAAATTACACTACAATTACCTTAAAAACTTGAAAACTTAAAAACTTTGTATATTACAGTAATGGTTAAAACATGTATAATGTTAATAAATACACAGGTTTGATGAAACAAAGTAGTTGTACTTAGGTGCTTGGGCTTAATTTGTGTTTTCGATGATTTACCTTCTAAAAAAGTCTCGCATGTCTCGCACCCCCAGGGGTTGCGTGCACCCCAGGTTAAGAACCGCTGCGCTAAACTGATAAGATCAGCATTTTAATTTAATTTTAAATGAAGCTTCTTAAACATTTTAAAAACTTTGTTTACTTTACATACAACAATAGTTTAGTTATATATTATAGACTTATAGAGAGAGACCTTCTAAAACGTTAAAATGTATTACCGGCACGCAAAACCTTAAATTAGAGTGAATAAATGAAGCCTCGGCACACACCTTCTGAAAGGTTGCTGACTACAGTTCTAGGGGTTTCTTTAACTCTCAACTCCTGGGGGAATATTTCTTGCTGTTGTCTATTTGCTGACATACTTGTTGATAGGTATTTTGAAATAAATTACCAAAATAATTGAAACGGGACTGATTATATTATGCTATTTTGACAAATAAAATATGCAGATTTTTGCAGATTTTTAAAATATTGTGTGTGGAATTTTTAACGTTTTGACACAGTATTTCCTCAGGAGTAGATGTCAGACTTGCATGCGCTGTTCTGCAGGGAGAAGGGTCAGGGGCTGGCTCGTGGAATCTACCCCAGGTTCCTTTCGCTTTTTTTATTTATTATATTTTCATTTAAGGGCACAAGGTTAAAGCCCACGTCCGAGGAGTCAGTGATAATTCTGAACAGTACGTTATTGTTTCTGTTTTATGGGAGGCCTGGAGGCCCAGGTGCAAGAGGTGCTGCACTGACACACAGTGAGAGACAGCCCCTGCCCCGAAGAGCTTACAACAGAAATGGGGGGAGAAAGAAATCATTTTTACCACAGTGTCTCAGGTGGAGAACTGAGCCCCAAAGAGATGACGTCATTCGCCTCACTTCCTACCTAGTCCTCATAAACCCTGTCATAAATGTATTCACTTCCTGCCTCACCCAGACCCTGGGTAACTTCATTGACTGAATGCGTCACTTGAACCCTAACGTCATCCAGCTGCCCAACCTCAAACTGAGCAGAATTCCTTTGACCTTTTCCCTAACGCTAACCCTAGGATAACACCAGTGTCCTCCTCCCTCACCCTGGGAAAACTGCACTGATGTCCATCCGAACCCCAACCCTGGAATAGCTCCTCCGACCTCCTCCCCAGTCGGGATCAGGATCTCTGGGTAAGGGGGCGCAAGCAAACAATGTGCATTTCAGTGCAGCTGAACATACACACATATATCTAGAAAACAAGAATCAGGCCTGTGCTTAGAGAACTGGGGTCTCTCTCCTGGGGAGCCGTGACTCTGAAAAGCATTTGGGGGTCAAGGTGGAGAATCAGCTGAACGTGAGCTCCCAGTGCGACGCTGAGGCCAGAAGAGCTAATGTGACCCTGGGATGCATAAAGGAGGAATCTCGAGTACGAGCATAGAGGTGATTTTACCTCCCTGTTTGGCACTGGTGTGAACACTGGTAGAATACATTGTGTCCAGTTCTGGTGTTCACAATTCCAGACGGTGGCGGAAAAAGTGGAGAAGATGCAGAGAAGACTCATGAGAATAACTGAAGGATTAGCAAACCTGCCTTATAATGATAGGGTTAAAGAGATCAAGCTGTGTAGATCTGTGTAATAAGGCTGAGATTTTCAAAATCCTCAAAAGGTTTGGGTCTCCACTTCCTATTAATTTTAATGCAGACTGAGTGTGCCTCTCTCAGGCAGCTTTGAAAAGATCAGCCTTACAGCTTGTCAGACAGCTCAGTATTTTTCGAAGTATTTCTATGATTTGTAGAGCTCCAGATAACTAGATAGGGACGGTGTGGGGATGGGGAGAGACAGAGGTTCACAAGAGCCATGGAGCAGCCATACAGATGTGTTTGTCGATGTATTTCTATGCAGACCCAAATGCTACTCCTGCAGCTGCCTCACTGCATCAACGTGCAGGCGTTGGACCCCCCCTCTCAGTTTTCTCAGAGCCGCTTTCACCTCCTTGTTCCTCAGCGTGTAGATGGCCGGGTTCAGCATGGGCGTGACCACGTTGCCAAAGATCTGCACAGGGGTCACCAGCACATTGCTCAGCTGGGGCTGCGTGTAGACCAGGGCACAGGGCCCAAAGAACAGCGTCACCACAGCCAGATGTGATCCGCAAGTGGAGGCTGCTTTGCGCCGCCCTTCGGCTGAGTTCATCTTCAGGACGGAGTAGACTATGCAGATGTAGGACGCGAGGATGAGGAGGAAGCAGGTCATAGGCACCACCCCAATATTGATGAAGCTCACAGTCTCGATGACGTACGTGTCCGCACAGGCCAGTTTGACCACTGGGAAGATGTCACAGAAGAAATAGTCCACCACGTTGGACCTGCAGTAGGGCAGCGTGAAGGTCAGGGTGGTGAGGATGGTGGCGTGGAAGGAGCTGGTGATCCAGGTGCCGGCAGCCAGGAGGGCGCACACCCTCCGGTTCATGATGAGCAGGTAGCGCAGCGGGTGGCAGATGGCCACGTACCGGTCGTAGGCCATGACGGTGTAGAGCAGGCACTCGGTGCTGCACAGGAAGTGCCAGAAGAAGACCTGGGACATGCACCCGCCCAGCGAGATGACCTTGCTCTGAGCCCAGAGGTTGGCCAGCAATTTAGGGATGCTGATGGAAGAGATTCCAATGTCCAGCACAGAGAGATTGCAGAGGAAGAAGTACATAGGGGTGTGCAGGCGGGCGTCAGCGAGGATGGCTGAGAAGATGAGCAGGTTGCCCAACAGGGTGCAGAGGTAGAAGGCTAAGAAGGTGACGAAGAGGATGGTCTGGAGGCCATCGGTGTTGGGTATCCCTAAGAGGATGAAATGAGACACCAGAGTGTGGTTGACCAGCCCCATGTGGGACTCATTCCTGGGGATGGGGAGTGAAATAATGCCAATGAGTTACTGAAACGAAAAGACCTGTCATCCTATAGCTGCAATGCTCACCCTTCCTTCCGCTGCCCCCACGACTCACTGTCACTAGGAGCGGTGTAAATTTCTATCATTGTAATGCCAGTTGGGGTCAGGGCCTCACTGGGCTTGCACTGAATGTAGGGAGAGAAAATGTCTGTCTTGAAGATCCTACAGTCCAGAGACAAAAAAGGGGACATCAATTCTATTCTATTCTGTTCCAGTTTCTTCTCTTCTCTCCTGTCCTATTCCAACTGCTTCAATTCTATTCTATCTAGGCCCTTTCCCCACCCTTATCACCACAGTACCTTAGAGCCTCTCATTTGTGGCTAACATTTCTCATGTGTGGTTCGTTCTCTCTCTCAGGGTCTCTGCAGAGAGATGACCGTTTGTGCAGTGCAGAGCTTTGTTTTGGTAGGGTTTTGTTGTTATAATTGCATGGGCTGCTCCATGTTTGTATTAAGGAAGAGGACAAGGATGGAACATACAAACAATTGAATGGGGGGAAGAATTGCCCCAGCTTTGTGAATGTTGTGAATTATAGAGGGGTTAATTGGGGATAGAAAGAGAAGGAAAGAGAAAGGAGATGAAGAATAGCCACAGGTCGGGGGGGCTACCTCATCCTCTCCCTTGACGTCGTTTCCATCATTTCCAGGGTTCACAGTTCGTTTCAATGGCTCTCAGCACCCCCATGACACAAATTGTTCCAACACCCCTGGCTGCAGCTTGTCATCTGCTCGGCCGTGATCAGCAGGCTGGGCTCTGTGGATAACCTGCCAGAGGGATTTTTAAGGTGAGATTTGAAGGACAATAACGAAGTGTCTGTTTGCATTTGGCCGGGGAGTTTTCCCTGTGCAGGAGAGGCTGGGCTGAAGGGGAGATGCTGGCAGGTTGGGGCTGTAACACATGGAGAGAGGGAGATAAAGGATAGATACAGACAGACAGACAGACTGGCAGGCAGGCACACAGAGAAGGATGGATGGATGGATCGATCGATTTCTCTCTAAAGAAAATATTGGGCTGACATCTTCCTCGGCGCGAGACAGAGACTGGCAGATTCAGAGACAGGCAGAGACTGAGGGACAGAGCGAGAAGGACTTTACCGAAGCAGGAGTCTTACACTGGCTGCATTGGGAGGGGCCGCTCCAGCTGGCTGGAATTCTTCTTTCTGTCCCCGGCCGTGACTCCTCTGTAGCACCATCCAGCTTCCTTATCCCAAACGGCCCATCGCCCAGGAGAGGCGACCTAGTCCGCTCCGAAGCTAGCGAGGGCTGCCACAGCGTATCCCCCACACTGCTGCCGAGCCCCACAGCTTTCTCACAGCTTCCAGCCTCCTTACGGCTCTCCATGGTCTTTAAATCCCTTTCGGGCCCGTCGGGACCAGGGCCCTGAATCCCACCAGACTCCCAGGCTGAGACCTCGGCAGAGTCGCCAATTAACGGAGATTCTGCATCATTGTCCATAACGCTCATAGACCCCCGGGACCAGGTCCTCCGCCGGCATCAATAACTGTACTGCCATTGAACTGAAAGAGCCAGATCCCCCGCTCCACCGGGGTCCGGATTCTGCTCTCGCTCCCCCTGACCTGACTCCTGGGGGACTCCATTGGATTCCCTGGGGCTGTTTCCCCTCTCAGCCGCGCGCTCTGGTGTAAATCAGGAGTAACTCCACTGGCATCAAAGGAGCTGTGTAGATTTCTACCAGCTGAGAATCTGATCCCGACATTGTAAGGGGGGAGGGGACGTTCATGCTGGTCTAGGCTCTCCTGCCGTGTGACAACACCAGAGAATTCCCCGCAGGGGTGTGAAATAGGAGTAACCTGGGCCAGAGGTGCAGCTGGAGGCCTCTGAAGCCAACAGAGCTTTGTCCTTGGTTTGTGTCCCCTGCTGTCCCCCTGCCCCTTCTCTGTGTCTCTGTGCCCTTGTGTGGTTATGTGTGAGGGTGAAATTCACCGCTGTGCGGACAGAGGGCAGCATACGTCCTGCGCACCACTTCTCATCACTTTTCGCAGTATAGCAGCCCCCCCAACTCCGTGAAGAGCCTGGCACTGTTGTTCTGGCTGCCGCTCAGACACAAACTCAGACAGGCTCGGCCATTCAGAGTTCACCATCTGAATAAACCAAACACAGTAAGAATTACCAGCCCCATTTTACAAGGGGGAACTGAGGCACAGAGAATTTCAGGGTTTGATTGTCAAAGGAGCCAGGATCCCAAAACTCATTCAAGTGCAGTGGGCATTGGACACTTAATTCCTGCTGGCTTTTTGAAATTCTCAATCTGATCGAGTTGTGTAAGGTCACAAAGGGAGTGTGTGGAAGAGCTGGGCATCTAGTTCAGCTTTCCTGGGTTCCAGTCCAAGCATTAGCCATCACACCCTCCTCTCTACATCGGGATGAACGTCGCTCGGCTTCTTTCTGGGCCTCACGCGTGTTCTCTTACCCACCCCTTTGCACAATCAGGGGTCAGGAGAAAGGGTCTTTAGATGATTGCAGCTGATTTAAGTGAGCGAAAGCTGCTCCTTCACTAGCCAGGTAAGCGGAATAGACACAAGTTTCATCTTGCACCTCTACTGTGCGTCTACACTAAGGGGTTGGCGGTGGTTAGCGACATCGCTGGGAAGCTCTATAGTGTAGACAAATCCATCGACACCACACAGAGAGGGATGTGAGAGAGACAGGGCTAGATTGGGGGGGCTCCAGCAGTGATCTCATCGATCCATTTGTGGTGTCCCAGCACCGCAGTTGTAATAAGGCCCCTTGCGATTCCGCTAATCGCTATCATTTCCCGCTCTTCTCTGGTGAGTGTCTTACTTGGGAGCCAGGACAAGGGGGCAGAAGCAGACGGTATAATTAATCTCTGTAGCTGTGTTATCCCCAGCCCAGTCAGACCATCCCACGGGGTGCAATGGCCGTTGGGATTAATTAAAATGTTGACATTTCTAATGAGTCCCCAGGCTGGGCCTTCTCACTGCACTGGTACCAGGCTCACAAGTTATTCTTGGTTTCCATCAGCTGAGTTCCGTGTGTCATTGCCACACACACCAGAGCCGGAACTGCATTTGACTATTTTAATTTGTATTATCCCTCTTGTTATCATGGGTGTTATGGTGGAACGTACAGTCTGGGACTGAGACATGGGCCCCTTTGTGCTACACCCAGCACAGATACAGAGACACAGGCCCAGCCTGAATGTGATACACATTTAATAGCTGAGAGTGACAAAGGATTTAATTATCTGTGTATATAACAGGTGGGGAAACTGAGGGACGAAGCAATTTAATGAGTTACTCAAAGGCAAATATTGAGTCTTCTACAGAGCCTGTACTTGAACCCAGATCTCCTGTGTCCCAGGTCTTTGTCTTAGCCACAAGGTAATGGTTTGCAAATAATTCCCATGGGCTCTTTAAATGTAGGTGTGATGAATTGATACAGTTCTCAGTTACAAATACTATAGCTGCCTACTCTCCCTGCTTCTCGCTCCACGGTCACTCAGGACCAGGGGCCTGGCTCACGGTATCTGCCCCAAGTTCCTGTCACTTTTTTTATTTTTTTCCATGTCAAGGACACAAGGCTAAAACCCACGTCCGAGGAGTCAGTGATAATTCTGATCAGTACATTATTGTTTCTGTTGTATGTGAGGCCTGGAGGCCCAGGTGCAAGGGGTGCTGCACTGACACACAGCGAGAGACAGCCCCTGCCCCGAAGAGCTTACAACAGAAACGGGGGGGAGAAAAGAATAATTTTTACCACAGTCTCTCAGTTGGGGAACTGAGCCCCAAAGAGATAACGTCATTCGCCTCACTTCCTACCTAGCCTTCAGAAACCCTGCCATAAATGTATTCACTTCCTGCCTCACCCAAACCCTGGGTAACTTGATTGACTTCACGCGTCACCTGAACCCTAACGTCACCCAGCTGCCCTGCCTCAATCCGAGCAGAATTCCTTTGGCCTTTTCCCCGACCCTAACGCTAACCCTAGGCTAACACCAGTGTCCTCCTCCCTCACCCTGGGAAAACTCCACTGACCTCCCTCTGAACCCCAACCCTGGAATAGCTCCTCTGACCTCCTCCCCAGTCGGGATCAGGATCGCTGGGTAAGGGGGCGCAAGCAAACAATGTGCATTTCAATGCAGCTGAACATATGCACGTACATCTAGAAAACAAAAATCAGGGTTGTGCTTATAGCACAGGGGACTATCTCCTGGGGAGCCGTGACTCTGAAAAACATTTGGGGTCGTGGTGGAGAATCAGCTGAACGTGAGCTCCCAGTGTGACGCTCGGGCCAGAAGAGCTAATGCGACCCTGGGATGCATAAAGGAGGAATCTCGAGTACGAGCATAGAGGTGATTTTACCTCCCTGTTTGGCACTGGTGTGAACACTGGTAGAATACGTTGTGTCCAGTTCTGGTGTTCACAATTCCAGACAGGTGCTGATAAATTGGAGAGGAATCAGAGAAGACCCATGAGAATAACTGAAGGATTAGAAAAACAGCCTTATAATGATAGGGTTAAAGAGTTCGAGCTATGTAGAGCTGGGTAATAAGGCTGAGATTTTCAAAATCCTCTACAAGGTTTGGGTCTCCAGTTCCTATCAATTTTGATGCAGGCTGAGTGTGCCTGTCCCTCAAGTGGCTTTGAAAAGATCAGCCTTACAGTATGTCAAAGACAGCTCGGTATTTTTAGGAGCATTTCTATGACTTGTAGAGATCCACATAGATAGAGAGGGACTGTGTGGGGATGGGGAGAGACAGAGGTTCACAAGAGCCACGGAGCAGCCATACAGGTGTGTTTGTCGATGTATTTCTATGCAGACCCAAATGCTACTCCTGCAGCTGCCTCACTGCATCAACGTGCAGGCGTTGGACCCCCTCTCAGTTTTCTCAGAGCCGCTTTCACCTCCTTGTTCCTCAGAGTGTAGATGGCCGGGTTCAGCATGGGCGTGACCACGTTGCCGAATATGTGCACAGGGGTCACCAGCACTTTGCTTAGCTGGGGCTGTGTGTAGACCAGGGCACAGGGCCCGAAGAACAGCGTCACCACCACTAGATGCGAGGTGCAAGTGGAGGCTGCTTTGCGCCGCCCTTCGGCTGAGTTCATCTTCAGGACGGAGTAGATGATCCTGACATAGGAGGCGAGGATGAGGAGGAAGCAGGTCATGGGCACCACCCCAATATTGGTGAAGCTCACAGTCTCGATGACGTACGTGTCCGCACAGGCCAGCTTGACCACAGGGAAGATGTCACAGAAGAAATAGTCCACCACGTTGGACCCGCAGTAGGGCAGCGTGAAGGTCAGGCTGGTGAGGATGGTGGCGTGGAAGCAGCTGGTGATCCAGGTGCCAGCGGCCAGGAGGGCGCACACCCTCCGGTTCATGACGAGCAGGTAGCGCAGCGGGTGGCAGATGGCCACGTACCGGTCGTAGGCCATGACGGTGTAGAGCAGGCACTCGGTACTGCCCAGGAAGTGCCAGAAGAAGACCTGGGACATGCACCCGCCCAGCGAGATGTACCTGCTCTGAGCCCAGAGGTTGGCCAGCAATTTAGGGATGCTGATGGAAGAGATTCCAATGTCCAGCACAGAGAGGTTGCAGAGGAAGAAGTACATGGGGGTGTGCAGGCGGGGGTCAGCGAGGATGGCTGAGAAGATGAGCAGGTTGCCCAACAGGGTGCAGAGGTAGAAGGCTAAGAAGGTGATGAAGAGGATGGTCTGGAGGCCGTCGGTGTTGGGGATCCCTAAGAGGATGAAATGAGTCACCATAGTGTGGTTGACCCGCCCCATGTGGGACTCATTCCTGGGGTAGGGGAGAGAAATAATGCCAGTGAGAAACAAAGAGACCCGTCATTCTATAGCTGCAATGCTCACCCTTCCTTCCACTGCCCCCACGACTCACTGTCACTAGGAGCGGTGTAAATTTCTATCATTGTAATGCCACTTGGTGTCAGGGCCTCACTGGGCTGGTGCTGAACATAGAGAGAGAAAATGGCTGCCTTGAAGGCCTTACAGTCCAGAAATGAACAGACAAAGGGGACGTCTATTCTATTTTGTTCCATTCTATTCTATCCTAGTTTCTTCTCTTCTCTCCTGTCTTATTCCATTTTCTTCAATTCTATTCTATTTGGGCCTTCACCCCACTCTTATCACCATGCTACATTAGAGACGTCTGATTCTATCTAACATTTGTCATGTGGTTTGTTCTCTCTCCTCCTCTCCGCAGAGAGATGGCCCTCTCTGCATTGCAGTGCCTTCTTTGGGTAGAGTATCGTTTTTATAAAAGCACATAGTGCTGCATGTTTCTGTTAAGGAAGAGGAGGAGGATGGAACATACAGACCAATGAATGCGGTGAAGAATTGCCCCAGCTTTGTTAATGATTGTTTGGGGTTTTTTATTGGGGTTAGAGAGAGAAGGAAAAGGAAAGAAGGAGAAGGGGAATAGCCACACCCAGAGGTTCTGGAACTCGGGAGGCTGGGGGGGTGGCTGAACCCCCTGGCTTGACGTATTTTCCATCATTTCCAGTGTTCACAGTTTGGTTCAGCACCCCCATGACATAAATTGTTCCAACACCCCTGGCTGCAGCTTGTCATCTGCTCGGCTGTGATCAGCAGGCTGGGGTCTGTGAATAACCTGCCAGAGGGATTTTTAAGGTGAGATTTGAAGGACAATAACAAAGTGTCTGTTTGCATTTGGCCGGGGAGTTTTCCCCGTGCAGGGGAGGCTGGGCTGAAGGGGAGACGCTGGCAGGTTGGGGCTGTAACACATGGAGAGAGGGAGATAAAGGATAGATACACACAGACAGACAGACTGGCAGGCAGGCACACAGAGAAGGATGGATGGATGGATCGATCGATTTCTTTCTAAAGAAAATATTGGGCTGACATCTTCCTCGGCGCGAGACAGAGACTGGCAGATTCAGAGACAGGCAGAGACTGAGGGACAGAGCGAGAAGGACTTTACCGAAGCAGGAGTCTTACACTGGCTGCATTGGGAAGGGCCGCTCCAGCTGGCTGGAATTCTTCTTTCTGTCCCCGGCCGTGACTCCTCTGTAGCACCATCCAGCTTCCTTATCCCAAACGGCCCATCGCCCAGGAGAGGTGCACAGCCTGGGCTCTTGGTATCCAACCCGGAGACCTAATCCGCTCCGAAGCTAGCGAGGGCTGCCACAGCGTATCCCCCACACTGCTGCCGAGCCCCACAGCTTTCTCACAGCTTCCAGCCTCCTTACGGCTCTCCATGGTCTTTAAATCCCCTTTGGGCCCATCGGGACCAGGGCCCCGAATCCCGCCAGACTCCCAGGCTGAGACCTCGGCAGAGTCGCCAATTAACGGAGATTCTGCATCATTGTCCATAACGCTCATAGACCCCCGGGACCAGGTCCTCCGCCGGCATCAATAACTGTAGCGCCATTGAACTGAAAGAGCCAGATCCCCCGCTCCACCGGGGTCCGGATTCTGCTCTCGCTCCCCCTGACCTGACTCCTGGGGGACTCCATTGGATTCCCTGGGGCTGTTTCCCCTCTCAGCCGCGCGCCCTGGTGTAAATCAGGAGTAACTCCACTGGGATCAAAGGAGCTGTGTAGATTTCTACCAGCTGAGAATCTGACCCCGACATTGTAAGGGGGGAGGGGACGTTCATGCTGGTCTAGGCTCTCCTGCCGTGTGACAACACCAGAGAATTCCCCGCAGGGGTGTGAAATAGGAGTAACCTGGGCCAGAGGTGCAGCTGGAGGCCTCTGAAGCCAACAGAGCTTTGTCCTTGGTTTGTGTCCCCTGCTGTCCCCCTGCCCCTTCTCTGTGTCTCTGTGCCCTTGTGTGGTTACGTGTGAGGGTGAAATTCACCGCTGTGCGGACAGAGGGCAGCATACGTCCTGGGCACCACTTCTCATCACTCTTCGCAGTACGGAAGAGACTTCAAGAAGAGCATTGAGTCATTTTTGGCAGCACAGTAACCCTCCCGCCTCCCTCCCCAACTCTAAGACGATCATGGCACCAGTGTACTGGGTGCAGTGTGAGATAGACCGTGTGAGAGAGACGCTGCTTTTCAGTGTCTATCTCTCTAAACCCAAACATAGAAGGGTTATCAATGCCATCCCTCCTCTTGTCATTGGGATGAACGTCGCGCTGCGTCCTTCTGGGCCTTGCGCTTGTTCTCTTGCCCACCCCTTTGCACAATCAGGGGTCAGGAGAAAGGGTCTTTAGAGGATTACGGCTCATTTACGTTAACAAAACCTGCTCCCTCACTAGCCATGTAAGCGGAATAGACACAAACCTCGTCTTGCACCTCTGCTGTGCCTCTAGGCGGAGAGGTTGGCAGCGGTTAGCTACATCAGTGGGAAGCTCTATAGTGTAGACCGGAGGTTATCAAACCACGACTCCCTTCTGACAAAAAAAATTACAATATGACCCCAGGAGGAGGGACCGAAGCCTGAGCCCACCCGAGCCCAGCCACCCCAGGCAGGGCGGACAGAGCCAAAGCTCCACTGGCCTGCAGGCTTCAGCCCCAGGCCGAGGGCCTGTAATCTCAGCCCCACTGCATCTTCGGCCCCAGACATTGGGGCTTGGACTTTGGCTTCATCCCCTTGCCCCAGGAAGTCTAAGCGAGCCCTAGCGACCCCATTAGAATGGGGTGGGGCCCACATCGGGATCCCGACCCACAGTTTGAAAACCGCTGATGTAGACAAATCTATAGACACCACACAGAGAGGTATGTGAGAGAGACAGGGCTAGATTAGGGGGGTTTCCAGCAATGATCTCATCAATCTATTTGTGGTGTCCCAGCACCACAGTTTTAATAAGGCCCCTTGCGATTCCGCTAATCGCTATCATTTCCCGCTCTTCTCTGGGGGGCGTCTTACTTGGGAGCCAGGACGAGGGGGCAGAAGCAGACGGTATAATTAATCTCTGTAGCTGTGTTATCCCCAGCCCAGTCAGACCATCCCACGGGGTGCAATGGCCGTTGGGGTTAATTAAAATGTTGACATTTTTAATGAGTCCCCAGGCTGGGCCTTCTCACTGCGCTGGTACCAGGCTCAGAAGTTATTCTTGGCTGCATCAGCTGAAGTCCATGTGTCACTGCCATGTACACCGGAGCCGGAACCGCATTTGACTATTTTAATTTGTATTATCACTATTGTTATCATGGGTATTATGGAAGGACCTATAGTCTGGAACTGAGTCGTGGGCCCCTTTCTCCTACACCCAGCACCAACACATAGAGACAGTCCCAGCCTGAATGTGATACACATTTAATAGCTGAGAGTGACAAAGGATTTAATTATCCTTGTATATAACAGGTGGGGAAACTGAGGCACAATGCGATTTAGTGTTACTCAAGAGCAAATAGGGAGTCTTCTACAGAGCCTGTACAGGAACCCAGATCTCCTGTGTCCCAGGTCTTTGTCTTAGCCACAAGATAATGGTCGGCAAATAATTCCCATGGGCTCTTTAAATGTAGGTGTGATGAATTGATACAGTTCTCAGTTACAAATACTACAGCCGCCTGCTCTCCCGGCTTCTCCCTCTCTGGCCACACAATATCCCAGCTTGGAGGTCAGTGGAGGTTTCCCATTGTCTATCAGAATCTATTGTGGTTTTTCAAATTAATGTTCACAACTTATGCCCTGATCTTCCATTCCAGGTTTTCTTCTCTCAGTCTCACCAGAGTCTGGATTTGTGGCTCTTTGGAAATTGTCAGACACATAGAAAAACATAAACTGTTGAACAATAGTCAACATGGTTTCTGTAAAAGGAAATCGTGTCTTACTAATCTATTAGAGTTCTTTGAAGGGGTCAACAAACATGTGGACAAGGACAATCCAGTGGACATAGTGTACTTAGATTTCCAGAAAGCCTTTGACAAGGTTCCTCACCAAAGGCTCTTACGTAAATTAAGTTGTCATGGGATAAAAGGGAAGGTCCTTTCATGGATTGAGAACTGGTTAAAAGACCGGGAACAAAGGGTAGGAATTAATGGTAAATTCTCAGAATGGAGAGGGGTAACTAGTGGTGTTCCCCAAGGGTCAGTGCTCGGACCAATCCTATTCAACTTATTTATAAATCATCTGGAGAAAGGGGTAAACAGCGAGGTGGCAAAGTTTGCAGATGATACTAAATTGCTCAAGATAGTTAAGACCAATGCAGACTGTAATGAACTTCAAAAAGATCTCACAAAACTAAGTGATTGGGCAACAAAATGGCAAATGAAATTTAATGTGGATAAATGTAAAGTAATGCACATTGGAAAAAATAACCCCAACTATACATACAATATGATGGGGGCTAATTTAGCTACAACAAGTCAGGAAAAAGATCTTGGAGTCACCGTGGATTGTTCTCTGAAGATGTCCGCGCAGTGTGCAGAGACGGTCAAAAAAGCAAACAGGATGTTAGGAATCATTAAAAAGGGGATAGAGAATAAGACTGAGAATATATTATTGCCCTTATATAAATTGATGGTACGCCCACATCTCAAATACTACGTACAGATGTGGTCTCTTCATCTAAAAAAAGATATACTGGCACTAGAAAAGGTTCAGAGAAGGGCAACTAAAATGATTAGGGGTTTGGAACGGGTCCTATATGAGGAGAGATTAAAGAGGTTAGGACTTTTCAGCTTGGAAAAGAGGAGACTAAGAGGGGATATGATAGAGGTCTATAAAATCATGAGTGATGTGGAGAAAGTGGATAAGGAAAAGTTATTTACTTATTCCCATAATACAAGAACTAGGGGTCACCAAATGAAATTAACAGGCAGCAGGTTTAAAACAAATACAAGGAAGTTCTTCTTCACGCAGCACACAGTCAACTTGTGGAACTCCTTACCTGAGGAGGTTGTGAAGGCTAGGACTATAACAGCATTTAAAAGAGAACTGGATAAATTCATGGTGGTTAAGTCCATTAATGGCTATTAGCCAGGACGGGTAAGGAATGGTGTCCCTAGCCTCTGTCTGTCAGAGGATGGAGATGGATGGCAGGAGAGTGATCACCTGATCATTGCCTGTTGGTCCACTCCCTCCGGGGCACCTGGCATTGGCCACTGTCAGTAGACAGGATACTGGGCTGGATGGACCTTTGGTCTGACCCGGTACGGCCGTTCTTATGGTCTTATGTTCTTATGGTTCCCTGGACCAGTGCAACGAAACAACTGAGAAAATTCAGGATGAACCCAGCAGTACAAAAGGGGCGCTGTGGTGCAGGGAGTGGTGCAGGCAGCTCAGTAGGGGGCGCTCTTCCCCCGGCGTCAGGGCTGTTTCTGGGGCCGGACGTTGGGCTTGCATGCGCTGTTCTGCAGGGAGATGTTATCTACCCAGGTTCCTTTCACTTTTTTTATTTATTATATTTTCATTTAAGGGCACAAGGTTAAAACCCACGTCCGAGGAGTCAGTGATAATTCTGAACAGTACGTTATTGTTTCTGTTATATGGGAGGCCTGGAGGCCCAGGTGCAAGAGGTGCTGCACTGACACACAGAGAGAGACAGCAACTGCCCCGAAGAGCTTACAACAGAAACGGGGGGAGAGAAAGGAATAATTTTTACCGCACTGTCTCAGGTGGGGAACTGAGCCCCAAAGATATGACGTCATTTGCATAACTTCCTGCCTAGCCCGCATAAACCCTGCCATAAATGTATTCACTTCCTGCCTTACCCGAACCCTTAGTAACTTTGACTGCATGCGCCACCTGAACCCTAGTGTAGCCCAACTGCCCAACCTCAAGCCAAGCAGAATTCCTTTGACCTTTTCCCTAACGCTAAGCCTAGGATAACACCAGTGTGCTCCTCCCTCACCCTGGGAAAAATCCACCTACTTCCATCCTAAACCTAAGCCTAAGCCTTGAATACCTCCACCGATCTATTTCACAGTCGGGATCTGGATCACTTAGTAAGGGACTGCAAGTAAACAATGTTCATTTTACTGCAGTTAAACATAAGCTTGTACATCTAGGAACAAAGATCCGAGGCTCTGCTTACAGGACGGGGGCCTCTCTCCTGGGGAGCAGTGACTCTGAAAAAGATTTGGAGGTTGTTAGGGTTCCCTCCCCACTCTGAACTCTGAGGTACAGATGTGGGGACCCGCATGAAAGACCCCATAAGCTTATCTCTACCAGCTTAGGTTAAAAACTCCCCCATGGCACAAATTCTTCCTTGTCCTTGGAATGGTATCGCTGCCACCACCAAGTGAGTTAGACAAAAATTCAGGAAAAGAACCACTTGCCGTTCCTGTTTCTCCCCAAATCCCCCCAAGCTCCTTCACCCCCTTTCCTGGGGAGGCTTGAGAATAATATACCAACCAAATAGGTTAACAAAGTGGGCACAGACCAGCCCTTGGGTTTTTAGGACACTAAAGACCAATCAGGTTCTTAAAAGCAGAACTTTATTATAAAGAAAAAGTAAAAGAAGCACCTCTGTAAAATCAGTATGGAAGGTAATTTTACAGGGTAATCAGATTCAAAACACAGAGGATTCCCCTCTACACAAAACTTTAAAGTTACAAAAAAAAACACAGGTATAAACCTCCCTCTTAACTTAGGGAAAATTCACAAGCTACAACAAAAGATAATCTAACGCATTTCCTTCCTATTACTTACAATTTGTAATCTTAGATGCTTAGTTCAGATATGGCTTTAGGACAGGGGTTCTCAAACTGGGGGTTAGGACCCCTCAGGGGGTCGCAAGGTTATTACATGGGGGGGTCGTGAGCTGTCAGCCTCTACCCTAAAGCCTGCTTTCCATCCAGCATTTATAATGGTGTTAAATATATTTAAAAAGTGTTTTTAATGTATATGTGGGGGGCGTCGCACTCAGAGGTTTGCTATGTGAAAGGGGTCACCAGTACAAAAGTTTGAGAACCACTGCTTTAGGAGATGTATTTTCCCTGCCCTGGTTCCTCACTGACCTGGAGAGAACAAGACAAAGAGAACAAAACAAAAACCTTCCCCCAGAGATTTGAAAGTATCTTCTCCCCTTATTGGTCCTTTTGGTCAGGTGCCAACCAGGTTCTCTGAGCTTCTTAACCCTTTACAGGTAAAGGAGGGATTTTATTCTCCCCTTAGCTGTATGTTTATGACAGGGGTCATGGTGGAAAATCAGCTGAACGTGAGCTCCCAGGGCGATGCTGTGGCCAGAAGACCTAATGTGACCCTGGAGTGCATAACTGAGGAATCTCGAGTACGAGCATAGAGGTGATTTTACCTCCCTGTTTGGCACTGGTTCGACCAATGGTGGAATACTGTGTCCAGTTCTGGTGTTCACAATTCCAGACGGGTGCTGATAAATTGGAGAGGAATCAGAGAAGAGCCATGAGGATAATTGAAGGATTAGAAAACCTACGTTATAATGATGGACGTAAAGAGTTTGAGCTATGTAGATCTGTGTAATACGGGCAAGATTTTCAAAGTCCTCTACAACATTTGGATCTCCAATTCCTATTAATTTGAAAACAGGCTGAGTGTGCCTGTCCCTCAGGCAGCTTTGAAAATGCAACCTCACAGCATGTCAAAGACAGCTCAGTATTTTTAGGAGCATTTCTATGACTTGTAGAGATCCACAAAGATAGATAGGGGCTGTGTGGTTATGGGGAGAGACAGAGAAGCTCACAAGAGCCACAGAGCTGCCATGTATCAGAGGGGTAGCCGTGTTAGTCTGAATCTGTAAAAAGCAACAGAGGGTCCTGTGGCACCTTTGAGACTAACAGAAGTACTGTGAGCATAAGCTTTCGTGGGTAAGAACCTCACTTCTTCAGATGCAAGAGCTGCCATGCAGATGTATTTCTTGATGTATTTCCAAACAGACCCACATGCTACCCCTGCAGCTGCCGCACATCAACGTGGAGGCATTTGACCCCCTCTCAGTTTTCTCAGAGCCGCTTTCACCTCCTTGTTCCTCAGCGTGTAGATGGCCGGGTTCAGCATGGGCGTGACCACGTTGCTGAAGATCTGCACAGGGGTCACCAGCACATTGCTCAGCTGGGGCTGAGTGTAGATCAGGGCGCAGGGCCCAAAGAACAGCATCACCACCGCCAGATGTGAGGCACAAGTGGAGACTGCTTTGCGCCGCCCTTCGGCTGAGTTCATCTTCAGGACAGAGTAGACTATGCAGATGTAGGAGGCGAGGATGAGGAGGAAGCAGGTCATGGACACCATACCAGTGTTGGTGAAGGTCACAGTCTCAATGATGTACGTGTCCGCACAGGCCAGCTTGACCACCGGGAAGATGTCACAGAAGAAATAGTCCACCACGTTGGACCCGCAGTAGGGCAGCGTGAAGGTCAGGCTGGTGAGGATGGTGGCGTGGAAGGAGCTGGTGATCCAGGTGCCGGCAGCCAGGAGGGCGCACACCCTCCGGTTCATGATGAGCAGGTAGCGCAGTGGGTGGCAGATGGCCACGTACCGGTCGTAGGCCATGACGGTGTAGAGCAGGCACTCGGTGCTGCCCAGGAAGTGCCAGAAGAAGACCTGGGACATGCACCCGCCCAGCGAGATGGTTCTACTCTTCACCCAGATGTTGGCCAGCAACTTAGGGGTGCTGATGGAAGAGAATCCAAGGTCCACAATAGAGAGGTTGCAGAGGAAGAAGTACATGGGGGTGTGCAGGCGGGCGTCAGCGAGAATGGCTGAGAAGATGAGCAGGTTGCCCAACAGGGTGCAGAGGTAGAAGGCTAAGAAGGTGACGAAGAGGATGGTCTGGAGGCCGTCGGTGTTGGGGATTTCTAAGAGGATGAAATGAGTCACCAGAGTGTGGTTGACCAGCCCCATGTGGGATTCATTCCTGGGGTAGGGGAGAGAAATAATGCCAGTGAGAAACAAAGAGACCCGTCATTCTATAGCTGCAATGCTCACCCTTCCTTCCACTGCCCCCATGACTCACCGTCATTAGGAGTGATGTATATTTCTATCAGTGTAATGCCAGCTGGGGTCAGGGTCTTAATGTGCTGGCGCTGAATGTAGAGAGAGAAAGTGTCTGCCTTGAAGATCCTACAGTCCAGAGACGAACAAAGGGAACATCTATTCTATTCTGTTCTAGTCCAGTTTCTTCTCTTCTCTCCTGTCCTATTCCAATGTCTTCAATTCTATTCTATCTAGGCCTTTGCCCCACCCTTATCTTCACAGTACCACGGGGCCTTCTGTTTGTGGCTAAAATTTCTCATGTGGTTTCTTCTTTCTCTCTCTCACCCTCTCCACAGAGGTATTACCCTGTGTGCAGTGCAGTGCTTTCTTTTGGAAGGCCTTAGCTGTTATAAATACTAGGGATGCTAATGTTTCTGTTCAGAAAGAGGAGGAGGATGGAAATTACAAACCAATGAATGTGCGGAAGAATTGTCCCAGCTTTGTTAATGATGTGAATTGTTTGAGGTTTTTTCCTGGGGTTAGAGAGAGAAGAAAAAGGAAAGAAGGAGAAGGGGAATAGTCACACCCAGAGATGCTGGAACTCGGGGGGGGGGGGGGGGGCAGCTGCAACCACTGGCTTGACGTGTTTTCCATCATTTCCAGCGTTCACAGTTTGGTTCAATGGCTCTCAGCACCCCCACGACACAAATTGTTCCAACACCCCTGGCTGCAGCTTGTCATCTGCTCGGCTGTGATCAGCAGGCTGGGCTCTGGGGATAACCTGCCAGAGGGATTTTTAAGGTGAGATTTGAAGGACAATAACGAAGTGTCTGTTTGCATCTGGCCGGGGAGTTTTCCCCATGCAGGAGAGGCTGGGCTGAAGGGGAGACGCTGGCGGGTTGGGGCTGTAACACATGGAGAGAGGGAGATAAAGGATAGATACACACAGACAGACAGACTGGCAGGCAGGCACACAGAGAAGGATGGACGGACGGATCGATCGATTTCTCTCTAAAGAAAATATTGGGCTGACATCTTCCTCGGCGCGAGACAGAGACTGGCAGATTCAGAGACAGGCAGAGACTGAGGGACAGAGCGAGAAGGACTTTACCGAAGCAGGAGTCTTACACTGGCTGCATTGGGAGGGGCCGCTCCAGCTGGCTGGAATTCTTCTTTCTGTCCCCGGCCGTGACTCCTCTGTAGCACCATCCAGCTTCCTTATCCCAAACGGCCCATCGCCCAGGAGAGGGGCACAGCCTGGGCTCTTGGTATCCAACCCGGAGACCTAATCCGCTCCGAAGCTAGCGAGGGCTGCCACAGCGTATCCCCCACACTGCTGCCGAGCCCCACAGCTTTCTCACAGCTTCCAACCTCCTTACGGCTCTCCATGGTCTTTAAATACCTTTCGGGCCCGTCGGGACCAGGGCCCTGAATCCCGCCAGGCTCCCAGGCTGAGACCTCGGCAGAGTCGCCAATTAACGGAGATTCTGCATCATTGTCCATAACGCTCATAGACCCCCGGGACCAGGTCCTCCGCCGGCATCAATAACTGTAGCGCCATTGAACTGAAAGAGCCAGATCCCCCGCTCCACCGGGGTCCGGATTCTGCTCTCGCTCCCCCTGACCTGACTCCTGGGGGACTCCATTGGATTCCCTGGGGCTGTTTCCCCTCTCAGCCGCGCGCCCTGGTGTAAATCAGGAGTAACTCCACTGGGATCAAAGGAGCTGTGTAGATTTCTACCAGCTGAGAATCTGACCCCGACATTGTAAGGGGGGAGGGGACGTTCATGCTGGTCTAGGCTCTCCTGCCGTGTGACACACGCCAGAGAATTCCCGGCAGGGGTGTGAAATAGGAGCAACCTGGGCCAGAGGTGCAGCTGGAGGCCTCTGAAGCCAACAGAGCTTTGTCCTTGGTTTGTGTCCCCTGCTGTCCCCCTGCCCCTTCTCTGTGTCTCTGTGCCCCTGTGTGGTTACGTGTGAGAGTGAAATTCACCACTGTGCGGACAGAGGGCAGCATACGTCCTGCGCACCACTTCTCATCACTTTTCGTAGTATAGCAGCCCCCCCCCCAACTCCGTGAGGAGCCTGGCACTGTTGTTCTGGGTGCTGCTCAGCAGGGCCGCCCGGGGGGGGGGGGGGGGGATAAGTGGGGCAATTTGCCCCAGGCCCCAGGCCTCGCAGGGGCTCCCATGAGAATATAGTATTGCAACTGTTTTTTTATGGAAGGGGCCCCCGAAATTGCTTTGCCCCAGGCCCCCTGAATCCTCTGGGCAGCCCTGCCGCTCAGACAGAGTCAGACAGGCTTGGCCATTCAGAGTTCACCACCTAAATAAAGAATTACCAGCCCCATTTTACAAGGGGGAACTGAGGCACAGAGAATTTCAGGGTTTGATTGTCAAAGGAGCCAGGCTCTCAAAACTCATTCAAGTGCAGTGGGCATTGGACACTTAATTCCTACTGGCTTTTTGAAATTCTCAATCTGATCGAGGTGTGTAAGGTCACAAAGGGAGTGTGTGGAAGAGCTGGGCATCTAGTTCAGATTTCCTGAGTTCCAGTCCGAGCATTAGCCATCACACCCTCCTCTCTACATCGGGATGAACGTCGCTCGGCTTCTTTCTGGGCCTCACACGTGTTCTCTTACCCACCCCTTTGCACAATCAGGGGTCAGGAGAAAGGGTCTTCAGTGGATTGCAGCTGATTTAAGTGATCGAAAGTTGTTCCTTCACTAGTCAGGTAAGAGGAATAGACACAAGTCTTATCTTCCGTGGGTGAATGCCCGCTTCATCAGACGCAAGTAATGGAATTTTCCATTACTTGCGTCTGATGAAGTGGGCATTCACCCACGAAAGCTTATGCTCCAATACTTCTGTTAGTCTTAAAGGTGCCACAGGACCCTCTGTTGCTTTTTACAGATTCAGACTAACATGGCTACCCCTCTGATACATAAGTCTCATCTTGCACCTCTACTGTGCATCTACACCAGGGATCGGCAACCTTTGGCACGCGGCTCCCCAGGGTAAGCACACTGGCGGGCCAGGCCGGTTTGTTTACCTGCCGCATCCGCAGGTTCAGCGGATCGCAGCTCCCACTGGCCGCGGTTCACCACTCCAGCCCAATGGGGGCTGCAGGAAGCGGCGGCCAGCACATCTCTCGGCCTGCACCACTTTCTGCAGCCCCCATTGGCCTGGAGCGGTGAACCGCGGCCAGTGAGAGCCGCAATCGGCCGAACCTGCGGATACAGCAGGTAAACAAACCGGCCCGGCCCGCCAGCGTGTTTACCCTGGGGAGCCGCGTGCCAAAGGTTGCCGACCCCTGATCTAAGGGGTTGGCGGTGGTTAGCTACATTGCTGGGAAGCTCTATAGTGTAGATGTCACGGAGTATTGGGGGACTCAGGGCCCTGCACCCCCGGCTTCCTGCGATTCACCATGACTCTCAGCCAGCCAGTAAAGCAGAAGGTTTATTTGGATGACAGGAATACAGTCCAAGACAGGTCTTGCAGGCACAGACAACAGGGCCCCCCTCAGTTAGGTCCATCTTGGGGTCCCAGGGCATCCCAGCCCCCCTTGGGAGGTCAGAGCAATCTCTGCCTTCCAGCCATCTCACCAGCCAGCTTCCAACACCCTGCCTTCAGCGACCCCTCCCACAGCCTTTGTTCAGTTTCCCGGGCCAAGGTGTCACCTGGCCTCCAACCCCTTCCTGGGTTCTCATGTTACATGCTCAGGTATTCTCCTTCGGGCAATCTCCCATCCCCCAATGCAGACTATCCTAGCCACACTCCCCTGTCAGCATTCACAGACCACAGTAAGAACAGGCCCAGTTCGTCACATCTCCCCCCCTTTTGAGACCGAACTGAGCAGGGTCACTTTAGCCAGTGACCCGGGGAAGTTCGAACCTACCCCCGTTCCCTTGGATGCCCCCGCATCCCTCCCATTCCTTGGTGAGAATTACACCAGGCCCCTCCAGTTTCACGCCCCCCCTTAGGTCGGGGGTGCCTGATGGCACTCGCAGTTCGCATGTGGGAAGGTTTAGGCGGCCTGTGCCCTTTTCCTACCCCAATACCCCTGGGGTTCCCACTGGGCTGGGGTCTTCTCCCAGTGCTCCAGTCTGGAGGTCTGTGCGTTGGGCTCTCTTGGTTTAGAGCCGCCCTTTTTACCTTGGCCACCCTCCGAAAAGGCTCCTCTATGCTGGGCAAGGGTCCTAAAGCTGTTTTCCCCTTGTCCCAGGCCTTCCTCCCCCTCTGACAGGGGTCACAGGATCGGCAGTACTGTCGGACAGTAACAAAGACCCCAGGCCAGTAAAAGCTCCGTAGCAGCCTCTGCTGGGTCCGCCAGGTTCCCTGGTGCCCTGAGAGGGGAATGTCATGGGCCCGGCACAGCAGCTGGCGGCGATACTTCTGGGGTACCACCAGCTGCCTCCTGATCCCCCCTGACTCCATTTTCCCTGGGGGAGCCCATTCTCGGTACAGGAACCCCTTCTCCCACAGGAATCTTTTCCGGCCACCTCTCCCCATGGTCTGTACCGCATTGAGGTCGGCCAGGTCCCTTATCTTCCGCAAGGAGGGATCTCTCTGTAACTCGGCCTGGAACTCAGCAGCTGGGACAGGGATGGCCACCTGCTCTTTTTCGCCCGCTGGGTCTGAAGCCGCAGCCTCCCTGAGCCATGTCCCTGGGTGTTCCCTCCCGACCAGGTTAGGGTCCTGCGCCTCAGGCAAGGCACCCTCCCCAAGGCCAGGGCGCAGTGCCCCTCGCCGGCTCTGACTGCGGGTCACAACCAGTGCCCTTTGGGGGTTGCTTGGCCAGTCCTCCAGGTCCCCCCCCATCAACACCTCAGTGGGCAAATATGGGTGCACCCCCACATCCTTGGGGCCCTCCTTGGCCCCCCACTTCAGGTGTACCCTTGCCACGGGCACTTTGACTGGTGTCCCGCCCACCCCCGTCAGGGTCAGGTAGGTGTTGGGCACCACCTGATCTGGGGCCACCACCTCAGGCCGGGCCAGCGTCACCTCTGCGCCCGTATCCCAGTATCCATTGACTTTCCTCCCATCCACCTCCAGGGGAACAAGGTACTCTCTCCGGAGGGACAGCCCCGCGCCCACCGTATAAACCAAAAACCCTGAGTCTGGAGCATCCAGCCCCCCAGAGGAGCTGGCCTGGAGCTCTCCTCCCTCCTTAGCAGGTGGTACTCTGCCAGCCCCCCTTCCCTGGGAATGCTGCCTCTCGCCCGGCTGGGTCTCTACCCAGTCAACCCTCTGTGGGTTCGGTCTGCTCTGTCTGTCCCTGAGCCTGGGGCACTGGGCCCGTATGTGGCCTTTCTGGCCACAGTGATAGCAGCCCATGTCCCATGGGTCCCCTTGAGTGGGTCGGATGGTCCTGATGCCGGATGTTCCCCTTTGATGGGGTTTTTCTGTATTTTCCCACGGGGAGGTCCCACGGTGACCCTCTCTCTGCGTTGTGGTGGGACTGTTCCTTTGGGACTCCTCCCTGTTATCCCCTGACTGGCTCTTTACAAACTCATCGGCCAGCCGGCCTGCATGTCGCGGGTTCTCTGGTTTTTTGTCCCTCAACCACAGCCTCAGGTCGGATGGGCACCGCTCATACAGTTGCTCCAGTACCAGCAGTTTAACCAGGTCCTCCTTCGTCTGGGCCCCATCAGCCCACTTGCTGGCGTATCCTTCCATGCGGACGGCTAGTTGCAGATATGAGATCTCAGGGGTTTTATCCTGACTCCGGAACCTTTCCCGGTACATCTCAGGAGTCAGCCCAAACTCACGTAGCAGGGCCTTTTTGAATAGTTCGTAGTCCCCTTTCTCTGCCTCTTCCAGTTGGCGGTACAATGCCACGGCTTTGGGGTCCAGTAAGGGGGTAAGGACCCGGAGTCTGTCCGCGGGATCAACCCGGTGCAGCTCGCAGGCCGTCTCAAAGGCATCCAGGAAGTCATCCATGTCCTCCCCCTCCTTGCGTGGGGCCAGGATGCACTTATCAAAGCTCCGTGCATCCTGGGTCCCCCCTCGCTCACCGCAGCCGGGGGTTCGCTGCCCCTCAGTCTCGCCAGTTCCAGTTCATGCTGTCTCTGTCTCTCATTCTCCTCCCGTTCATGCTGATTCTGTCTCTCTTCATACTGTCTCTGTTGTTCACGATCCTCCAGCTCTCTCAGTTTTAGCTCTTTCTCCCATTCCAGCCAATTCCGCTCCACGGATGCCGAACGTCGCCGGGAGGATCCTCTGCTGGCCAGCGAGCTTCGCCGGGAGGATCCCCTGCTGGCCGGGGGGGTCACGGCGCCCTCGGTATTTGCTGGGCTCCTCCCCACCCTTCCCCTAGGCATAGGAAGGAGGGGTCTCGGGAAGCCCTCAGCAGCCGGCTGACCACTCCCAGCTGGGACAGACACTGGTGCCTGCGCTGCATTTGCCAGGCTGTTTCCCTGAGACACAGGGATCAGTTCATTCGCGCGATCTTCCGCCTCCAGCCGGGCAATGAGCTGTGCTTTGGTGAGCCTCCCACTGCGCAGCCCCCTCTGCTTGCACAGCTCCACCAGGTCGCTCTTAAGCCGCTTGGCATACATCTTCCTGCTGGCCACTCACCGGCCTGTGTGCTCACAGCTCCCCACAGTTCCCAGGGAGACCCCTAGTGTGCCAGCCCTTCTCGAGGTCACCACCTCTCTGCCAGGGTCGAGCTGCAGACTCCTCCGCCCCTGGGACCACTCGCTGCGATCCCCCGGGGTACCCTGTTACCGCAAAAGTCCCTCTCGCTGGTCACACACTCCCAGGGGTAATAGCCGTCTCTCTCTCACTCTTCAGCATGCCTGGTCCCCGTCAATCCCCCTTCGTTTTACTGCTCCCCAGTCACTTACTGCAGGAAGCGCCGTCCACGGGGTGCAGTAGATCCCGCCGCTGCCACCAGTTGTCACGGAGTATTGGGGGACTCAGGGCCCTGCACCCCCGGCTTCCTGCGATTCACCATGACTCTCAGCCAGCCAGTAAAGCAGAAGGTTTATTTGGATGACAGGAATACAGTCCAAGACAGGTCTTGCAGGCACAGACAACAGGGCCCCCCTCAGTTAGGTCCATCTTGGGGTCCCAGGGCATCCCAGCCCCCCTTGGGAGGTCAGAGCAATCTCTGCCTTCCAGCCATCTCACCAGCCAGCTTCCAACACCCTGCCTTCAGCGACCCCTCCCACAGCCTTTGTTCAGTTTCCCGGGCCAAGGTGTCACCTGGCCTCCAACCCCTTCCTGGGTTCTCATGTTACATGCTCAGGTATTCTCCTTCGGGCAATCTCCCATCCCCCAATGCAGACTATCCTAGCCACACTCCCCTGTCAGCATTCACAGACCACAGTAAGAACAGGCCCAGTTCGTCACAGTAGACAAATCCATCGACACCACACAGAGAGGGATGTGAGAGAGACAGGGCTAGATTGGGGGGGCTCCAGCAGTGATCTCATCGATCCATTTGTAGTGTCCCAGCACCGCAGTTGTAATAAGGCCCCTTGCAATTCCGCTAATCGCTATCATTTCCCGCTCTTCTCTGGGGGGTGTCTTACTTGGGAGCCAGGACGAGGGGGCAGAAGCAGACGGTATAATTAATCTCTGTAGCTATGTTATCCCCAGCCCAGTCAAAGCATCCCACAGGGTGCAATGGCCATTGGGATTAATTAAAACGTTGACATTTCTAATGAGTCCCCAGGCTGGGCCTTCTCACTGCACTGGTACCAGGCTCAGAAGTTATTCTCGGTTTCCATCAGCTGAGTTCCGTGTGTCATTGCCACACACACCAGAGCCGGAACTGCATTTGACTATTTTAATTTGTATTATCCCTATTGTTATTATGGGTATTATGCTAGGACCTACAATCTGGGACTGAGACATGGGCCCCTTTGTGCAACACCCAGCACAGATACAGAGACACAGTCCCAGCCACATTTAATAGCTGAGAGTGACAAAGGATTTAATTATCCATGTATAACAGGTGGGGAAACCGAGGCACAAAGTGATTTAGTGAGGTACTCAAGGTCAAATAGGGAGTTTTCTACAGGGTCTGAACTTGAACCCAGATGTCTTGTGTCCCAATGCTTTGCTTAACTGCAAGGTAATGGCTGGCAAATAATTCCCAAGGGCTCTTTAAATGTAGCTGTTTTGAATTGATAAATTTCTCAGTTTCAAAATACTACAGCCACCAGCTCTCCCAGCTTCTCCCTTTACGGCCGCCCAATACCCCGGCTTGGAGGTCAGTGGAGGTTTCCCATTGTCTATCAGAATCTATTGCAGTTTTTCAAATTAATGTTCACAACTTGTGCCGTGATCTTCCATTCCAGGTTTTCTTCTCTCAGTCTCACCAGAGTCTGGATCTGTGGCTCTTTGGAAATTGGTTCCCTGGACCAGTGCAAAGAAACAACCGAGAAAATTCAGGATGAACCCAGCAGTGCAAAGGGGGCACTGAGGTGCAGGGAGTGGTGCAGGAAACTCAGTAGGGGGCACTAGGGTGACCAGACAGCAAATGTGAAAAATCGGGATGGGGGTGGGGGGTAATAAAAGCCTATATAAGAAAAAGACCCCAAAATCGGGACTGTCCTAATAAATCAGGACATCTGGTCACCCTAGGGCAGTCTTCCCTGTTTCTAGTGCCGGATATTGGGCTCGCATGCACTGTTCTGCAGGGAGAAGGACCAGGGGCCTGTCTCACACTATCTACCCATGTTCCTTTTGGGTTTTTTTTTTTTTCATTTCAAGGCTTTGAGCAGGGGGTTGGACTAGATGACCTCCTGAGGTCCTTCCAACCCTGAGATTCTATGATTCTAACACCAGTATCCTCCTCCCTCACCCTGGGAAAACTCCACTGATGTCCCTCTGAACCCCAACCCTGGAATAGCTCCTCTGACCTCCTCCCCAGTCGGCATCAGGATCGCTGGGTAAGGGGGCACAAGCAAACAATGTGCATTTCAATGCAGCTGAACGTACACACGTACATCTAGAAACAAAGATCCGAGGCTGCGCTGGGGACTCTCTCCTGGGGAGCTGTGACTCTGAAAATGATTTGGGGGTCGTGGTGGAGAATCAGCTGAGTGTGATCTCACAGTTTGGCACTGGTGTGACCTTAGGTGGTACACTGTGTCCAGTGCTGGTGTTCACAATTCCAGAAGGGTGCTGATAAACTGGAGAGGATTCAGAGATGAGCTGTGAGAATAACTGAAGGATTAGCCATAGCAGCGATGTAATTATGGTGATTTCAAAGGGGTTCCACCAGCAGAAAACATAGAGTGAGATTTCTAAAAGCAAAAACGTGAATTGGGTTTCCAACTCTCACTCTTTCCATGAGAGTTGGGTACCTACAAACCCTTTGTGCCTTTTAAAATCTCCCCATTTCTTCCAATAATTTCATTCCCACAAGGCTAAGGGGGAAAACATTTCATTTCAGCTAGCGATTTTTGCTGGGCTGCCTTTAGCCACCTTTCATTTTCCTGAATGCTGCTTTGACTTCCTTATTCCTCAGCGTATAGACCACCGGGTTCAGCATCGGGGTGACCACATCACAAAAGATCTGCATGGGGGTAGCCAGCACATTGCTTAGGGAGGGCTGGGTGTAGAGGAGGGCGCAGGGCCCAAAGAAGAAGCACACCACTGTCAGGTGCGATGCGCAAGTGGAGATGGCTTTCCAACCTCGCTCAGCGCTGCGCATTCTCACCACGGAGGCAACAATCCTGAAGTAGGAGGCAAGGATAAGGAGGAAGCAAGTCATGGGCACCACCCCAATATTGGTGAAGCTCACAGTCTCGATGACATACGTGTCCGCACAGGCCAGCTTGACCACCGGGAAGATGTCACAGAAGAAATAGTCCACCACGTTGGACCCGCAGTAGGGCAGCATGAAGGTCAGGCTGGTGAGGATGGTGGCGTGGAAGGAGCTGGCAATCCAGGTGCCGGCGGCCAGGAGGGCGCACACCCTCCGGTTCATGATGAGCAGGTAGCGCAGCGGGTGGCAGATGGCCACGTACCGGTCGTAGGCCATGACGGTGTAGAGCAGGCACTCGGTGCTGCCCAGAAAGTGGTAGAAGAAGACCTGGGACATGCACCCGCTCAGCGAGATGTTTCTACTCTTCGCCCAGAGGTTGGTCAGAAATTTAGGGGTGCTGATGGAAGAGAATCCGAGGTCTAGAATGGAGAGGTTGCAGAGGAAGAAGTACATGGGGGTGTGCAGGCGGGCGTCAGCGAGGATGGCTGAGAAGATGAGCAGGTTGCCCACCAGGGTGCAGAGGTAGAAGGCTAAGAAGGTGATGAAGAGGATGGTCTCAAGACCTTTGGTGTTGGGAATCCCTAAGAGGATGAATTCCGACACCACGGTGCGATTCTCCATTTTCATGTGTGATGGCGTCATTCCTGGAGACACAGAGATTATGGAACCAGATTAGCAATCTCAATAAATCATTGTTTATTTATCCCTTTGCACCCCACAAGCCTTAATCTCAAAAGGTAAATCTTTCTAACCAGCCTAAATTTGGTGAAAGTGAGTGGAGAATCAGGACTCTTATATTTGGTTGCTTTTGTACAATTCTACTTGATTCTATTCAACTATCCTGTATTCTATTCAGTTCTTACACCTCATCCATCATCGTGGCATCAGAGAGACAAAGAAAAATTAATAAAAGCAAAGCAAATTACCATGAATTGTAACATGATCTTACCTGACTCCTAGGTGCCTTCACAATGAGTGTACAAGGCAGAAAGAAAACCTCCAAAATGCTTCAGCATGATAATGCAAATTTCTCCTCTGTATGTGTATATATAGAGAGAGAAACTGCATATTGAATGGAAGAGAGAGGGAAAGTTTCAGAGAGCTTAATGCTCAAAGGGTCCATTAGATAATCTAGTCTGACCTCCTGTACATCACAGGCTGCTGACTTCCAAGATATATACCCCACACTGAGCCCAATGATTTCACTTAAACCAAAGCACTTCAGTTCTCAAAAGACTAAACTTCTGTGACCTCAGGCAGTGAACGGGAGAGACCAAGGAACCCGCAGGGCCTGAGGCAGGGAATTGACAGAGTGAGAGACTCAGATTATCCCAGCAGGTGACCAACCCCTCCCACCCCTCCGCCTGCAGAAGAAGGTAAAAAAATCCCAAAGGTTTCTGCAAATCTAACCTGGGGGGAAATTCCTTATGCACACGAAATCCGAGCAAGAACCAACCAGTCAGGCATCTAAAATTGAGTGTCTTCTGTACCAGGTCAGAGCTCCAGTCTACCGCAGCTGACAGACAGACAGAGAGAAAAATGGAGCGAGCAATGGAGAAAGAAAGAAAGAGTCACAGAGACAGAGCCAAGGGGAGGAAATGGACAAGAAGGACACTCCAGTAGCTTACGCTCTGTGCCTCTATCGAGAGTCACACAGTCACCGGGCAGTGGAAGTCTTTGGCTCTTTCTCCCCAGTTTGCTCCACCTGTATATATGGAATCAGATCCTCTAAACCCAAACGGTCTGAGATCTGAGCACAGCTCATGCTGTTGGGACTTGGAGATGGTCTCTCTTAATGACAGAGGTTACAGGCAAGACCTGCGTGGTGACAGCCACCACAGTGACACCAGAAGTGTTCGTGATCTCAAGCTACAGGAGCATTTATGCTGTTCTGGGGGCTGGCCTTTGGGAGCTGAGCCCTTGGCAGCTCCCCTCTCCCAGTCTGAGCAGAGGGAGCAATTAACCAGCCCTTTGCATCAGCTATTTTCCAGTTAGTAGCTTGGGATAATGGGCCACCTGCATTAGAGGAAGGTGTGAGAAACCCTGCAGGGGGCAGCCATGGGACGAACTGCCAAGAGTGGAAGTGTCCCCCTACCCCATCAGCTGGAGATTGCACTAGACCCTGAAGCAGGGAGATTTTTACACCTTTGACTGCTAAAGGAAGTGTGTAAGTGAAGCACTATTTTTAATCAAGGCACTACATGCCCTCTAGAGAGTTTGGTTGGTAACACAGTGCCAAAGGCGTAGAACAGGGTAGGGCTGGGAGTTTCAGAGGAATTTAAGGGAGTTGGTACTCCTATCCTATTGAGTTGGGTACCTCTCTCCCTTCAGCTCCTCTGAGAATTCCAGACTAAAAGACCTTATAAAAGTCTTCCAACACCAAAGGGTCCTGGGCATCTGTGACAGGTTTGGTCCCAGAGACCCCCTTGGGACTGTCACCTGATGTGCTGAGACTACCTCTGAGCCTGTTTTCCCTGCCAGCTTGGGACTCCAGAACCAAAACAAAACATGCAAGTCTAAGCCTAATATATTAAGAAACTGAAGACAGGTAAATCTCATCCTCAGAGATGTTCCAATAAGCTTCTTTCACAGACTAGACTCCTTCTTAGTCTGGGCCCAATCCTTTCCCCTGGTACAGTCCTTGTTAGTTCCAGCTCAGGTGGTAACTAGGGGATTCTCATGACCGAAACCTCCTTTGTTCTGTTCCACCCCCTTATATAGCTTTGGCCCAAGACGGGAATCCTTTGTCTCTCTGGGTCCCCACCCCTCCTTCTAAATGGAAAAAGCACCAGGTTTAAGATGGATTCCAGTACCAAGTGACATGGTCACATGTCACTGTAAGACTTCATTACCCACTTGCTGGCACCCACGTGTACAGGAAGGCTTAGGAATAAGCAGAGCCATTTACAACCAATTGTCCTGGTTAATGGGAGCCATCAAGATTCCAAACCACAATTAATGGCTCACACTTTGCATAATTACAATAGGACGTCAGAGTTATATTTCATATTCCTAGTTTCAGATACAAGAATGATACATTCATACAAATAGGATGACCACACTCAGTAGATTATAAACTTTGTAATGATACCTTACAAGAGACCTTTTTCATAAAGCATAGTGCAGTTACACCATATCCACACTTACAAACATATTTTTATAAAGCATATGGAGTGCAACGTCACAGCATGCATCCAGCAGTTAACTCATTTAGCAGTTACCTGTGTTCAGGGGTGTGCATGAAAGTACATGTATGTATTTATGTGAACATACGTGGGTGAGATCCTTAGCTGGTGTAACTGGTGTAGCCCCATTGGAGTCAAAGGAGCAGATCCCCAACGGGTGTAAATTGGTCATAGCCTCCCTGTGTCAGTGGGGCAGATCCCCAGCTGACGTGGATCAGCACCGCTTGTCCAGGGAAGGCAGCTATGCTGTGAACAGAGGTGGCAGGAAGCCAGGCTGCAGGTTTCTGTGCAGCTGGCTCCTGGATTCCCCTCGCTGTGTCTCTCACTGCGCAGTAGTAGATGCCGGCGTCGCTCAGGCTGGCTCCATCTCGGGTGAGGTTGGTGGAGCGGGAGGCCTTGTGCACAGCCATGGTGAATTCTCCAGCGGTGGAGGAGCCGTCATGCCCAGTCCCTAGAAAGCTCGGCGCCCCCCGGCCCTGCTGGGGCTGTTTGTACCAAGACATCATGTCATGGGAGGTGGCGTTTTGGCTGCATGGGATCAAGATCCTTTCTCCTTCCACTCGTGTGATCTGGGGCAGCTGGAAAACCTGGGCCAGGGCCCATCTCGGAGCCACTGCGGGAAGAGAGCCAAGAAGTGAGAGAGGAAGAACCGGCCACCGCCTGGGAAACTCAACCTTCAAATACAGGCTGGAAACACAGGGAAATAGCTGGAAAATCCCACTCACCAAGGATGGAAAGCAGAATTGAGAGTGTCCTCATAGTGGGACGAAAACTTCAGTTGCCTTCTCCCACAACCTTTAGGATCAAACCTCTCTGTCTCCACACCCGCCCCCCTTACTCATTTTCCTTGCCTCCATCTGCACATCTCTATCAATGGGACTGTGTGTCACTGTCTCCCTCTGACACCTGCCAGCCAGCCCCTTTGACACAACGATCAACCTTCCTGTTTCACACCCATGCAAACCACATGCCCACACAATGCAGACAGTATACACACCCAGACAACACAGATGGTACACGCTCACACAACACAGACACACCCACAGAACACAGACAGTACACGCTCACACACAATGCAGACGGTACACCCTCACACAACACAGAAACACGCACACAACACAGATGGTACACCCTCACACAACACAGAAACACGCACACAACACAGATGGTACACACACACACACAACACAGACACGCACACACAACACAGACAGTACACATGCTCACATCATGCAGAGAGTACACATGCTCACACAACAGAGACACGGACACACAACGCAGACATGCACACACAACACAGATGGTACACGCTCACACAACACAGACACGGACACACAACGCAGACGGTACACATGCCCACACAACACAGACAGGCCCACACAACACAGACGGTACATGCTCACACAACTCAGAGGGTACACACAAAGACTCCACACACACATATACCCCGAGGGGCTGTCTACACTAGGATAAAAGGTGTATTTCTAATACATGGTAACTGCCCATCTCTAATATCTGTCTGTCTCTATTATCTCTCTCACAGGCTGGCTCTATCATCTGTCTGTGTCTCGCTCTCTCCCCCGTCTCTTTGTTCTCTCTGACTATTCAGTGCAGGCACAGATCCAGAGCCCGCCCACCCCGTTTTGTGCAGAGACCCAGGCTGCCTTCCCTCAGGGTGGGTCTCTGCACACCGAGATATCCGGCGCTGTCCCGTAGAGTCACCTCCCAGATCCCCGGGGGGCCATGTCATTCCCCACGTGTAACTCGGCAGAGAGTTGCCCGAGTTTCTTTCTGAGCTGGGATTTGTCTGGATGAACTAGCATCTGCGGGGGCTGGTGTGGGAGCTCCCGGTACCAGAAGAGATACAGAAAGCGATCGCTGGTGGAAGAGTTACACTGCGCCCGCTGGGACTGTCAGGGCAGAAGGGGACTGGACCACTGGCTCCTTCTGACCATGGCTAGAAAGACAAGGATTCATTGTTACACTGCTTTCCCGTGTCTCTGGCTAGACATCCCCAGGGACACCCTCCCCTCCCTACCTATCCCTCTAGACCCAGTTAATATCTATCCATCCCATACACACCCTCACCTATCTATCCATCTGTCCTTCTACAGAATCTAGCCTGCCTATCCATTTACTATCTATTCATTCTTCCTCCTTCAGTATCTCATCTAGCTGTCTGTCCGTCCGTCAGTCTATTCGCTCTGCCTTGTACAGGGTCTTACCCATCTTTCTATCTAACCCTGTACAATTTCTTTCTCTCTCTCTTGCAAACCATGCAGACTTTTATTCCTCTTTTTGTTCCTGTCTCGCCATCCGCGTCCCTGTCTCTCTGCCCTTCCGTGTCTGCCGTTCCATCACTGGCTCAGGACACAGGGCAGTTTCCCCTCTGACTCCAGCGGGGACGCTTGGTAGCCCAGATTCCCACGTGGTGAAAGCCGCCCCTCACCGAGCTTTGCATGCCCCACCAGGACTGCTAGCCAAAGCAAGACCATGTTGCCCTTTCCCCGCTTCGTGGAGCTGAGTCGTGGCAGAGGGTGAGCCCTGTCTTAAAACTGCTGCTGCTCTCTAGGCCTTGAGGTTTGCATCTTTGCATCATCCTTTCTCCTCCCCCTTCCAGTTCAAAACAGCGAGCAGAGCGGGCCCCAGAGCCCGCGCCTGGAACCCTGCACTCTGTAACGGGGAGCTCTGTTAGAGAGAGAAGGGAACACTAGGATTCAGGAGACTCGGGTCCTTCCTCTGCCACTGACTCTTTGTGACCTTGGGCAAGTTACTCGGCGTGAGATTTGCAAAGGGATTTGGGTGCCCAAGGGAGCAGGAAAGAACCTCAAGGGATTTTCAAAAGCACCTGTGCAAATTAGGTTCTTTACTCCCTTTGAAATCAATAGGAGTTAAGTGCATAACGTTTCTGAAAAGTCCACTCGGTGCCAATCAGCCTCTTCAGGTGCCTAAACACCTTTGACAATCTGGCCTTTAGTCTCTATGGGCTAGATTCTTAAAGAGATTTAGGCACCTAAGGTACCTAGTGGGGTTGTCAAAAGGGCCTAGGTGTCCAACTCGTTTTGCGGTCAGTGGGAGTTAGGCACTAGGGGCATTTGAAAATCTCACCCAGTGCCTCCATACCTTTAAGCTCTGGCCCTGTCTCATCTCCCCAGCAGTGAAAGGGGGATCTAGCCCCTCTCTGCCTCCCTGGGGGCAGTGAGTCTAAATGTATTAATGCTTGGAAGGGGTTTGGAAGCTGTGGGAACTAGGTGCTACCTAAAGTGCAGGGGGTGGGAGGGGTTGAGGAGGAGGATGGTGCTGTGGAATAGGCTCCCAGCCCGTCTCTGTTACCCCTGCTCTACACACACATTTTGTAGATTGAACTTTGTCGTTGGGTGGGTGAGTTCTTCACAGTCTAGTTATCCCAGAAACATTCTGAATGCGGAGGAGGCTCTGCTGGGACAAGGGGGCCTTGTCCTGGTACCATTGGTTCTCCTCCCATTCAGCAATAGCTATGCCAGGATAAGCCCCTCGGTGCTGGTGTAACTGCATCTGCACTGGGGCAGTTGTACCACTTTGTAATTATACCAGACTGGTTAAAGCACTACAATTTATCTGGCTCCCCATTATCTGAGTACCCCAAAATCGGCAATGGATCGAGCCTCACAATGCTCCAGTGAGGCAGGGCAGGGAAGTACTACGCTTGTTTGACAGATGGAAACTGAGGCATAGAGCACCAGGTTTGTAAAGGTATTTAGGCACCTAAAGGGATTTTCAGAAGTGCCTAGGTCCAATGGGAGTTGGGCACCTCTGTGCTTTTCAAATTCCCACTTGGTACCTATCTGCCTCTGGAGGCACCTAAACACCTGTAAACATCTGACTCCAAATGACGTTCCCAAGGTCACACAAGGAGTCAGTGGAGGAGGAGGCAATTGAATCCAGATTCGCCAAGACCCAGACTGGCACGCTGACCACTAGCCCATCCTTTGCAAGGGAGCACAGTCAGCCACAGAGCCTGGGACATTTACAACGAGGCCTGGAAAGTGGGGTACGGGGAGTCTCCTCTGGTGTAAATCAGCCTGCACCCAGGGAATGCAATGGGCGCTGCCCCAGCTAACACCTGCTGCAGTTCAGATCCTATGACGCTATTCATCAGCTGACCACTTGGCTTTATTCAGAGCCCTTTCAAAGGAGCCTGAGGGATTTAGGCACGCGATTCGATGGGAGTTGGGTGCCTTTGACCCGTTTGGAAATTCCAGCCTTCAGAACCAAAGTGAAGCCATGTGAGAGACAAGCCTTGCCTGCCATCTAGTGGTTGATCCATCCCAGTTCCATCTCACCCAGGCAGAGCTCATACCGGGGCTGCATTCCCTCACCTCTGACTCGGCACCCTCCTTAGTCTCATCATGTGCGGTAGCACCCTGGAGTCTTAGCCATGCACCAGGGCCCCACTATGCTCACTGCTGTACAAATACTCACTGCCGCTAATCCCGAGTCGTTCTCAAACACGGGCCCTCCCCAGTCGTCCCACACCGTGGAGATTCGCCTCCTGGAAGAAATGTGAGAAATGAATGGAAGGTGAACTGCACCTTGGACTGGAAACCAGCAGTCAGAGGTGGGTAGGCCCAGCTCCCCCACCCACTTCAGTGCGATACCATCCACATCTATCTATCTATCTCCACACACCCCCTCTATCTATCTCTCCATCTATAAGAACGGCCGTACCAGGTCAGACCAAAGGTCCATCCAGCCCAGTATCCTGTCTACCGACAGTGGCCAATGCCAGGTGCCCCAGAGGAAGTGGACCAACAGGCAATGATCAAATGATCTCTCTCCTGCCATCCATCTCCATCCTCCGACAAACAGAGGCTAGGGACACCATTCCTTACCCACCCTGGCTAATAGCCATTAATGGACTTAAGCACCATGAATTTATCCAGTTCTCTTTTAAATGCTGTTATAGTCCTAGCCTTCACAACCTCCTCAGGTAAGGAGTTCCACAAGTTGACTGTGCGCTGCGTGAAGAGGAACTTCCTTGTATTTGTTTCCAGTTCCGTGTGCAACACAGAGCAGGGGGCCGTCATGGCAACGCCGATGGCTTGTCACTTGTGCACTGTCTGGTGTCCCAAGCTGCCCAACCCCTTGGCATTGAGCAGTGGGGAGGGATATGTGACAGACCCAGACCAGTGGGGTACAGGAGTCTGGTAGAGGGCAAATATACTGGTCACTGGATGAGTAGTTTTATTAGTCCCTTGTATTTGTTTTAAACCTGCTGCCTATTAATTTCATTTGATGACCCCTAGTTCTTGTATTATGGGAATAAGTAAATAACTTTTCCTTATCCACTTTCTCCACATCACTCATGATTTTATATACCTCTATCATATCCCCCCTTAGTCTTCTCTTTTCCAAGCTGAAAAGTCCTAGCCTCTTTAATCTCTCCTCATATGGGACCCGTTCCAAACCCCTCATCATTTTAGTTGCCCTTCTCTGAACCTTTTCTAGTGCCAGTATATCTTTTTTTATATGAGACCACATCTGTACACAGTATTCAAGATCTGGGCGTACCATCGATTTATATAAGGGCAATAATATATTCTCAGTCTTATTGTCAATCCCCTTTTTAATCATCCCTAACATCCTGTTTGCTTTTTTGACCACCTCTGCACACTGCGCGGACATCTTCAGAGAACTATCCACGGTGACTCCAAGATCTTTTTCCTGGGGATCTTGAAAAAGACAAGCTTTTGCGCCACACAGAGCTCTTCTTCAGGTCTGGGAAAGGCTCTCTCTCTTTCTCTCTCCCTCGCTCCCCCTAGCCTTCCATTCACAGCATGTATCTGTCTGTCTGCCTGTCTAATCCATTTCTCTCCCCAAAGGGAGGGTCCTATCAGAACTCCGAGATGGGATATTGTGGGATACAAAAGAGACAACCAAACTCTGCAGAGCGGCAGAACTTTCCCCTGGCTTTGGAAAGCAGCAGCCCTGAGTCCCCGTTTCCCTCCCCAGCAAGCCCCGAGGGTGCAGGAGAGACTGACACACTGTGAGTTTGGGTGAGTGTTTGGAAAAACTTGGATATCTTAATGATGCCCTCTGTGCTTCAGTTGCACAACTGCAGATCCCCACAGCCGCCAGTCCAGGGTGAGCTGATGTCACGGCAGGTTGTGCTGATGTTGACTGAAGAGGTTACATATTTGGAGAAGAACAACAGGGCTCAGAAGCTGTGGCAGGGCTGGACCGGGCAAGGCAGTTACCTGGAGTTCCTCATGTTGCTGTCTCCCTGTAAGTCATTCTTTATTACTTGGGAGGGAGAGCATCACGGTGCATTCACTACCAAGCTACTCTTGAGTCACACCATATTAGATTTACACCAGCTGAGGATCTGGCCCGATATCTTTGTTCAATTAACCTCAATTCCTGATTGACAGCTGCATTACTCCAGTTGTACACCAGTGTAATTGCACTGAACTCATTTCTCGTCTCAACGGAGGACCCTTTGCAGGGCTCCAACAGGATAAATGGGTTTAAGTGTAATTTACAATTGATTTAGGGTCACTTAGGATACCAGATGTGTCTAAAGGGGCTCAGTTGTAAATGAGAATTAGGCCCATTGATTGAAGTAGAATTACACCTGCATAAAACCTGGAGTGATGTAGCTGTGACTCAAACTATCTATTTCTGAGATTATGAGGACAAAGATCTTGGGAAAGAAATTGAGTTGAATTTGCCACCACAGATCAGTGGCCTGTTTACACCAGTTGCGGGGCTGGCTGCATTGACTCCACTGGAACTATGGACAACTGACACCAGAGGGGGCTCTTTCCCTTTAAAATTAGCAATTGATTAGGTGAAAAAGAACTGTTTTCCTGAGATTCATGTTTTCTCTTTTTTGGAATTAGTGAACATATTGGGCCAGATTCGCAGCTGGTACAAATCAGGACTGCCCCTGGCCTCTGAAGGAGCAACACTGATTTACACCAGCTAGCCCAAAGACTTTGAATGCAAGAACAGTCTTCCAAAAATTAGATGAAGTGGGTAGATTAAATTCCCAGCTGACATCTTTTACTATAAATTGGCTTGGCAGAATTTTTTTTTTTTTTAAACACACATTTTGATGGACAATATTGATATTGATTTTAAAGTTTTTTTTCAATTTTTATCAATTTAAATTTCCCTATTACAGGAAATTATGGAGGGCTCAGACAATCAGGGGGGTCAGACAACAATTATTTAATGACAGGAGACATTGAGATTCAAAAAGTTAAAACTTTATAACTGTTAAAATGTTTTGTCAACATCACATGTCAAAATATACAAAGGAAATACACCTCTACCTCAATATAACGCTGTCCTTGGGAGCGAAAAAAATCTTACCACGTTATAGGTGAAACCGTGTTATATCGAACTTGCTTTGATCCACCAGAGTGTGCAGCCCAGCCCCGCCCTGGAGCACTGCTTTACCGCGTTATATCCGAATTCGTGTTATATCGGGTCACGTTATATCGAGGTAGAGGTGTATCCTTAAATAAAACTCTAAGGAGTTCTCAAGCAGCATTTTTCTTACTTTGCCTACCTGTAAATTTCAATTATTATCAATGGAAATATTTTTCATTGGTTTGTGTGTGTATGGTGAAATAGACATTCACCAACATTTACTGATAAAAATCCAATCCTTCCACACCTAACCATAAGGCATGATTTATTTAGTGCTGGGTGAATAATAGATTTTTTTGATTGATTGTAAATTTCACAAAGTAAAAAAAAATTATGCAAAACAAAATTTTCAGTTATTCCAAAAGTGAAAAGAAATTCATTTTGGGCCAAACAAAATGTTTTGTTTTGACAAAACTGAAACATTGCATTTCCATTTCAATCATTTTACATATTAAAAAAATTAAATGGAAGGACATTTTGAAACAAAAAGTCATTTTGATTTTTTCAGAACTTTTTTAATGAAAAATCTGGCAAAATCAACACAAATTAACAGTGTTTTTGTGTCATCAAATCTGAATGTTTCATGAATAACAATTCAGCCAAAAAATTCACCCAGCTGCAGTTTTATTAACCTGCCGTGGGTTGGGAAGATCAGCCTATTCAGTTAGTATTTTACATTATCATGTAGATTTGGGGATGAGGAAGAATCCTCGCATTTTAATTTAGTAGGTCCAGAACTTTTAAAACTTCATGAAAAAAAATATTTTTATACAGCCTGTGGAACACAACACCACAGTAAGGCTCTGAGGCTAAGGATAGGTTTCTTAATAAGATTGTACATTTATAGGTTTAATGAGACCATCAAGAGTTACATTTGCAATGACTGTTTAAACAAATTAATTGTAAGGGATCTAAGATTCCTGATTCAGAGCATGAGCCAGCCTGTAACTAATGGAGGTCAAAAAGAATATCCCCTCTGGACAGGGTACCCCAGCAATGTCTAGTTGGGAGACAGCGCTGCATGGAGCTTGGACTGATGAATGCCTTGTGTATGACAAAGGTAAATATCTTTCCTTCACATCTAACATCCTAGCAGTCCCTCATATCAGGCAGCTTCCATGTTATATAAAGAATCAGGCTGCTTAACTGCAGTTTAGTCCCTACTAAGAAACATGTTTCATGATAATGTTGCTCTTAAGAATCTTGAACCAGATTTTTAAAGGTATTTAGGTGTCTAAAGAGGTAAATAGCTACTTCGATGTTTTCACTAAGTGCCTAACTCCCATTGAAACCAATAGGCATTAGGCACCTATCTGCTTACTGAGGTGCCTAAATACCTGTGGACATTCTGGCCCATATAGATGCAAATAGCCCTTTCCCAATTCAGCACCATGGACAAAATCCGTCACTGCTTCACATTCCTATAGCTCAGGGATGGGCAACCTTTGGCGGGCCGGGCCGGTTTGTTTACCTGCCGTGTCGGCAGGTTCAGCTGATCGTGGCTCCCACTGGCTGTGGTTCGCTGCTCCAGGCCAATGGGGGCTGCAGGAAGGACGGCCAGCACGTCCCTCGGCCCGCGCCGCTTCCCATTGAATTTCAACAAGATTTGTGTGCCCCTTTGTGCCTTTGAAAATCTCCCCCAAAGTGATCAGATATAGTGGGGACAGGCCCCAACACCAGAACTAGATAGATAGATAGATACTGTGGAGAGAAGAAGCAGCAGGCAGGCAGACAGATAGACAGGTCTAGAATAAGAGTGACACCTGTTTACACCATTTGAGGATTTGGCCCTTTGTGGTTGAAGTGGTGGAGCAGGAGAAACTAGCCCAGGGCTGTTAAGAGAAGTGATATGGGGAAGCAACAGGGTTCTATTGGCTGCGACTTAGAAAACCTGGGTTCTGTTCCTGATTCTGCCACTGATCTTGGGCAAGTCACTTCTCTTCTCTGTGCCTCAGTTTCCCACCACCTTTTGCTTATTTAGACTGTGAGCTCTTCAGGAAAAGTACTACCTGTGACTGTGTGTCTGTGCAGTGCCTGGCACCAGGGGGCCTCCAGAGGCAACTGTAGCCTTAACAGCAGTGAAGGCCTGGCAAGACAACTCTTGCATCTTTGCTCTCTATTAGTGAAGAGTGAATAACTGATCTGTCAGTTTGGTGGCCAAATGGAAAAATCCAAAATACTTTCATTTTGGGTGACCTAAAATGAATTTTTTCCAAAAAAAAGCTGAAAAATTTCATTTCAGGATGAACTAAATATTTTGTTCAACCCATCATGAATGACACCTCTACCCCGATATAACGCTGTCCTCGGGAGCCAAAAAAATCTTACCGCGTTATAGGTGAAACCACGTTATATCAAACTTCCTTTGATCCGCTGGAGCGCGCCGCCTCCCCCCCCCCCCCGCTTCCCCCCCAGAGCACTGCTTTACCGCGTTATATCCGAATTCGTGTTATATCGGGTCGCGTTATATCAGGGTAGAGGTGTATTTGTTTTGTTTCATTTTGGGGTGTTTTTACCTTTTTTCCTTTGGTTATTGGTTTAAATAAATTTAGCTAAATTTCTTAATGAAACTTCATTGTGAAACATAAAACTTTTGCTTCAAAAATGTCAAAATCAAACATTTAGATTTTACTAATTTTTGGCCTTTTTTTAATCGGACACTATTCACTGAATTTGACCCTAATTCATGAATAGCTTCTGTCTGCCTTAACTGCATTTTTCAAGCTATTCCTCCAAAAGTTGTCACCCAACTGTACATTATGGGTATGAAGAAACCACATGGACATCACTGGGTATCAAATAACCATGTGTATTAACTATACACAAACCTACAAGATCTAGCTACCTATAGATACTGCTATTCTATATGGGTGGCTTCTTCAATAGAAGACAGGCAGGCTCACTGGCGAGCTCTGAAACTACTTAAAGGGGATCCTACCCAATTCCTATAACAATTTCCTCTCCTTTCTAGGAACATGGCAGAGGTAGTGACCCCGAATCAGACCATGGTGACTGAGTTCATTCTGCTGGGACTCTCCTCCAACCCAGAGACGCAGCTGATTCTCTTCATGGTCTTCCTACCCACCTACCTGCTAACCTTGGCTGGGAACATCCTTATTATGGTCACCATTGTTCATGACCGGCGCCTCCACACACCCATGTATTTCTTCCTCTCCAACCTCTCCTTCATCGACGTCTGCCACGCCTCGGTCACCGTGCCCAAGATGCTGTCCGACTTCCTCTCAGCGGAGAAGACCATCTCCTTTGGGGGTTGCGTGGTGCAGATGTTCTTCCTCCACCTTTTCACCTGCACAGAGATCTTCCTCCTCACTGTCATGGCCTATGACCGCTACGTGGCCATCTGCAACCCCATGCATTACCTCACTGTCATGAACCACAAAGTATGCTTGCTGCTGGCTGGTGCTGTGTGGCTGGGCGGGACCGTGCACTCCTTAGCTCTGACCGGCATGACCATCAAGCTGCCGTACTGTGGGCCCCGGGAGATAGACAACTTCTTCTGTGATGTGCCGCCAGTCATCAGGCTGGCCTGCACCAACACCTACATCATCGAGGTTCTCATCATCTCCAACTCGGGGCTCATCTCCGTGGTCTGCTTCGTGGTGCTGGTGGGCTCCTATGGCGTCATTCTGGTCTCGCTGAGGACCCGCTTCTCCGAGGGGCGGCGCAAGGCACTCTCCACCTGCGCCGCCCACCTGACGGTGGTGACGCTTTTCCTGGGCCACTGCATCTTCATTTACTCCCGCCCTTCCACCAGCTTCTCTGAGGACAAGGTGGTGTCTGTGTTCTTCACAGCCATCACCCCCTTGCTGAACCCCATCATCTACACTCTGAGGAATGAGGACATGAAGCGGGCGCTCAGCAAGCTAGTGGGGAGAAAGGTGGATGCAGAGGAGAAATAGAACTTGGACCTCAGGAGGGGATGTGTAGGAGAAAGCTCCTAGATTTCCACCACCATTCCCAATGGGGCTAATTTATCAAGGCAGTGACTACACTGCTACTGGTTTCAGAGTAGCAGCCGTGTTAGTCTGTATCCGCAAAAAGAACAGGAGTACTTGTGGCACCTTAGAGACTAACAGATTTATTAGAGCATAAGCTTTCGTGGGCTAAGAAGTGGGCTGTATCCCACGAAAGCTTATGCTCTAATAAATTTGTTAGTCTCTAAGGTGCCACAAGTACTCCTGTTCTTTATACTGCTACTAGTCTTCCTGTGTTGGTAGTGACAATGCTGTTGCCTTGGTCCTTGGCTCACATCCCTCTGCTGGGCTTTGAACCCACTAAGCTGGGACTAATTGACATTTTATTCAGCCAAAAAGTTATCCTGTCAAAAAATGGGGTTTTGTCAAAAAAAAAGGGGGGGGGGGAAATAGAGTTTTTCCAAACTTATTTATTTATTTGTTGATGGGAAATTTGAAGTGAAATGAAAGTTTCCATTTTGTTTCCAATTTCAATAGCTGCTTTTTTTGTCAGTCTTTAGATTGGGGGTGGGCGGGTTCCTTTTCTTTTCTATTTCTATGTTCTCTTTCTTTGTTCCCCTATCCAAGGGGGAAGTAGAAAAGAGGGGGAAAGGGGAGAGACCCCAAAATGCCATTTTTCCCCTATTGCTTAGTGGGAAATTTCTAAGTGAAATGAAAGTTTTCTTCATTTTGATTTTTGCAATTTTTTAAAAGTATTTAGGTGCCTAGTGGGATTTTCCAAAGCACATGTGCACCTTATTCCCTTTCATTTTAAGGCACCTATCTAGATCTTTAGGCACCTTTACAAATCTGGTGCTCAGTGCCTAACACCTACAGCTGGTCAAAACTTTGTCAGTGACTTCGTCAAAAAAACTTTGTATTTACCAAAAATGTTCATATTTCTAAACATCAAACCAAAATAATTAAACTAGTCACATTTTCATGTAGAAATTACTGTAAAATTCTCACCTTCTATCAATTTTTCTGTCCTTTAACAAAGTGGGGGAAGGAAAAAACCAGAGAGTAAATAATTAAGATAAATGTTTCCCCAATTTCAACCAGAGGCACTGTTGCCTAGTGGATAGTGCAATGAACTGGGACTTAGGAGATTCGGATTTTATTCCTGGCTCTGCCACTGGCCTGCGGGGTGACCTTGGGCAAGTCACTTCACCACCCCTTGCCTCGGTTTCCCCATCTATAAAATGAACACAGAGTGCACTGTAACAGCAAAGTGTTATTAATATTATTATAAAGAAATTTTCTGTAGCTGCAGAAAAAGTTTTTAACACCACAGTACAGATTCACCCCCCATTCCAGTTTGACACCACTACTGAAATCAATGGGTTTCCTCCAGTGCACTAGACTCAGGCCCAGTGAGGCTCAAAGGGACAAAGTCTCCTCTCGGTTACACTGATGTAAATCTGAAGTAACTCACAGACTCGTAGGGACATTCATGATCATATAGTCTGACCTTCTGCACAGTACTCGCCCACCCACTGTTGTAACAGACCCCTAACCTCTGGCCGAGTTACTGACGTCCTCAAATCGTGATTTAAAGACTTCAAGTTACAGAGAATCCACCACCGACACTAGTTTAAACCTGCAAGTGACCCATGCCCCATGCTGCAGAGGAAGGCGAAACCCCCCAGGATCTCTGCCAATCTGACTCAGGGGAAAATTCCTTCCCTACCCCAAATAGGGCGATCGGTTAGACCCTGAGCAAGTGGGCAAGACCCAGCAGCCAGACACCAGGGGAAGAATTCTCTGTAGTAACTCAAAGCCCTCCCCATCTAGCGTCCCACCACCAGACATTGGAGATACTTGCTGCTAGCAGTTGCAGATCAGCTCCATGCTGTCGTAGGCAGTCCCACCACACACACCCCTCCATGAATTTATCAAGCTCAGTCTGGAAGCCACTTAGGTTTTTTTGCCCCCATTGCTCCCCTTGGGAGGCTGTTCCAGAACTTCATTTCTCTGGTGGTTAGAAACCTTCACCTAATTTCAAGCTTAAACATGTTAATGGCCAGTTTATATCCATTTGTTCTTGTGTCCACATTGGCACTTCACTTAAATAACTCCTCTCTGACCCTGGTATTTATCCCTCTGATGTATTTAGCGAGAGCAATCATATCTCCCCTCAGTCTTCATTTGGTTATGCTAAACAAGCCAAGCTCTTTGGAGCCCCTTTCATAAGGTAGGTTTTCCATTTCTCGGATCACCCTTCTCTGCACCTGTTCCAGTCTGAATTCGTCTTTCTTAAACATGGGAGACCAGAACTGCACACAGTGTCCCAGATGAGGTCTCACCAGTACCTTGTATAATGATACTAACAATTCCCTGTCTCTACTGGAAATACCTCACCTGAATCATCCTAGGACTGTACTAGCCTTTTTCAGGCTACATCCCATTGACAGCTCATAGTTCTCAACCAAAACACCCAGCTTTTTCTCCTCCTCTGTCACTTGCAACTAACAAGTCCCCAACTTATAGCAACAATTCTTTTTATTTGTCCCTAAACTTATGACCTTACACTTTGCACTATTAAAGTTCAACCCTTTTATATAACTCCAGTTTACAAGGTCATCCAGATTGATTTGTAGGATAGTCCAGTCCTCCTCCATATTGGCAATACCCCCCAACTTTGTGTCATCTGCAAATTTTATTAGCATACTCCCACTTTTTGTGTTAATGTCAGTAATAAAAATGTTAAATAAGATTGGTCTCAAGACCAATCCCATAGGAACTCTGTTACTAACCTCCCTCCAGCCTGACAGTTCACCCTTCAGTATGACCCATTGTTAAGGCTGCGAGTCTGTCACGAAGGTCACAGAAAGTCACGGATTCCGTGACTTTCCGTGACCTCATGACTTCTGCAGCGGCCGGTGCAGCTGGCCCAGGGGCCACCTCAGCAGCTCAGGCAGCCCCCGGGCCAGCCACAATGGCTGCTGCTGGGGCAGATTCAGGCCACCACTCCACACCCCAGCAGCACCAAGAGTTTGGGTGTGGGAGGGGGCTCTGGGCTGAGGCAGGGGGTTGGGGGCGGGAGTGGATGAGGGCTCTGGCTGCAGGATCTGGGGTGGGGCCAGGGATGAGGGGTTTGGGATATAGGAGGGGGCTCTGGGCTGAGGCAGGGGGTTGGGGTGAGGGAGCAGGTGAGGGCTCTGGGTGGCGCTTATCTCGGGGGGCTCTCCAGAAGCAGCGACATGTCCCTCCTTCAGCTCCTAGGCAGAGGTGCAGCCAGGCAGCTCCGTGCGCTGCCTCCACCCACAGGTGCTGCCCACACAGATCCCATTGGCCGTGGCTCCTGGCACTCGGGGCAGGGGCAGCGTGCGGAGCCTCCCTGGCCGTCTCTCTGCATAGGAGTTAAGGGACATGTTGCTGCTTCCAGAGAGCCGCACGGAACTGGGTAGGGAGCCTGCCTTCACAACCTCCTCAGGCAAGGAGTTCCACAAGTTGACTGTGCACCGTGTGAAGAAGAATTCCCCCTCAGCAGCAGCAGGGGTGCCGGGCCACTCACCACCACCCAGCCCTCCCCTCCCAGCACCAGTGGGGGTCCTGGGCTGCCCCCCAGAGCACCCAAGTTTTAATCAGAGGTATATAGTACAAGTCATGGACAGGTCATGGGCCATGAATTTTTGTTTATGGCCCATGACCTGTCCATGACTTTTACTAAAAATACCTATGACTAAAACGAAGCCTCAACCATTGTAGTCTATCTTTTAATCAGTTCCTTCCCCCCCTTTCAATTCTCATATTAATCCCCATCTTCTCCAATTTAACTCATAATTTCCCATGTGGAACTGTATCAAATGCCTTACTGAAATCCTGGTAGATTCGATCTACTGCGTTTCCTTTGTCTAAAAAAATCAGTTATCTTCTCAAAGAAGGAGCTCAATTTGGTTTGGCAGGACGTACGTTTATCCCAATTATTGTTCACCTCTATGTCTTTACCTCCTTTTTTTTCAAAATTTGTTCCAAGACCTTGCATACAATTGAGGTCAAACTAACAGGCCTGTAGTTTCCTGCATCACTTTTTCCCTCCTTTCTTAAAAATAGGAACTATAACAAGAAGGGTTTCTTCAGGTATGTTAGCGACAAGAAGAAAGTCAAGGAAACTGTGGGCCCCTTACTGAACGAGGGAGGCAACCTAGTGACAGAGGATGTGGAAAAAGCTAATGTACTCAATGATTTTTTTGCCTCTGTCTTCACGAACAAGGTGTGACATTCCTGTATCCCACTGGTCTGGGTGTCTGGTCCTATTGGGATCCAGGAAGTGGGCGGGCACCTGCCCACTGCTAAAGGATCCCCCCCAGCCTAAGGGGGGGTCCACAGGACCTGGAGACCAAAAAAGTACGGGGGACAACTAATAAAAGAACAGGGACAGGAGTCAGGTCAAAGGGTCAAACGAAGCGAACCAGCCGGGGACACTGAGCAGAGAACCTCAGACAGCGCCCACTGCTCCTCGAAGGCATCAAGGGAACCAGTGGATGCCGCCCAGAGGAACTCTGCCCGGATACGTGAACGAACGGAGGACCAGAAACAGGCCCCACAGTCACAGGAGACTCCATCGGCCAACCTCCTCACTCTGGTTTCATAGATGGCCAGTTTCGCTAGGGCCAGGAGGAGGTTGACCAGGAGGTCCCGTGACTTTGTGGGGCGACGGAGAGGGAGTGCATAAATAAAAAGTTGAGGAGAAAAGTGCAACCAAAATCTTAACAAAAATATCCGTGAGGAGCCAGAATAGGGGCTGCAGCCTGGCGCACTCCAGCTAAACATGTGCCAGGGTCTCCCTCACGCCGCAAAAGGGGCAGGTGTCTGGAACAGGGGTAAACCGCACCAAGTACACACCCGTGCTCACGGCTCCGTGAAGGAGCCGCCAACTGATGTCCCCGGTGGGCTTCGGGATCAGAGCAGAATAAAGGCTGGCCCACCGGGGCTCCTCACCCTCCAGAGGTGGCAGAAGGTCCCGCCACTTCGTATCGGAGTGGGACGTTAGGGTGAGGACATGAAGAACATGGAGCATGAGTGTGTATAGATGTTTCCTTGGTGTGGTCCAGAACAGAACTGGCTGTAGATCATGCAGCCGGCTCATGGCGAAGGTACGGGGAGGGGGCCGGTTGGGTCCACGGGGCAGGGGCCCGATGAAAAGGTCTGGAGGGCTCGGAGTGGAGGGTGGGTGGGGCGTGTCCTCTCGCAGGACCCGGTCGAGATAGTCCTGAGCAGGGGGCGGCAAAGCGGCCCTCACCTCCTGAAGTACACACCAGGGAGTATGAGGTCTGGAGAGCCCCATGCGCTGAGTGAGCGTCAGGGGATCCAGCCAGTCTCCCTGGTTGTAGTCCAGAAGGTCTCCGACTTTTGTGACTTCTGCCAGGACCAACCTCTGGTGCACGATGGGGGACTCCGCCACCTGCACACGAAGCTGGGGGTTGTGTAGCAGGGGCTCCGCGAGGAGATCTGCCCCCATGGTGGCCGCCACGGACCTGGTCACTGAGAACAGTTTCCAGGTCCAGAGGAGGTCCTGGTAGAAGACCGGCAGCTCGGAGAAGCCTCGTGGAAGACCTCTCAGATGGAGAGAAAGGAGCTGCCGGTCATATCGGAGCCCTCGGAAGCGGTGCAGGAAGGCGTGCACCAATACGCTCCATGCCGGACTACCTGCACCATAAAGGAGCCTCTGCAGGGCCTGGAGGTGGAAGACGTGGACCTGAGCGTGCAGACACTTCAGGCCCTGCCCTCCCTCCTCCAGGGATAGATGGAGAACCCCCGCAGAGACCCAGTGCAGCCTTACCAAAAGAACTCCAGAAGCGACGTCCGGAGGGTGGTCAGGAAGCCGGGGCCAGGACCAGGGTGTTGAGCCAGTACCAGAGCATGGACAGGACTAGTTGATTGAGCACCAGTGCTCTCCCTCAAAGGGAGAGACACCGGAGCAGTCCTGTCCATTTTCGGAGCCGCTCTGACACCCTGCCCTCTAAACCTAGCCAGTTCTCCGGCGGAGATGGATGCGCGGCAGAAAGGTAAACGCCAAGATAGAGCAGCGGACCCGCACTCCACCGGATGGCCTGAAGCGCGGGTGGGAGGGAGCTCGCCTGCCACCCGTCCCCTACCACCAGGCCAGAGCTCTTGACCCAGTTGACCCGGGCGGAGGAGGCCACTGAATAGATGGTCTGGCAAGCCTCCACTCGCACCAAGTCGCCCGGGTCCTGGACCCCGAGGAGCATGTCGTCGGCGTATGCCGACAGGACCAGCCGCAGCTCCGGCTCCCGCAGCACCAACCCCGTCAACCTCCTACAGAGGAGACAGAGGAAGGGCTCGATCGCCAGAACATACAGCTGGCCCGAGAGGGGGCACCCTTGACGTACTCCTCGCCCGAAGCTGACCGGTTCGGTCAGGGTCCAGTTGAGCCTGACCAAACACTCTGCGGAGGCGTACAGCACCTGGAGAAAACCCACAAACTGGGGCCCGAAGCCAAACGCTCGCAGCGTGCCCAGGAAATACCTGTGGTCCACCCTGTCGAACGCCTTCTCCTGATCCAGGGACAGGAGGGCGAACAACAGACCATCTCTATACCCGAGTTCCAAGAGGTCCCAGACCAGATACAAGTTGTCGAAGATGGTGTGGCCCAGGACGGTGTAGGTCTGGTCTGGGTGGATCACGTCCGCCAGCACGGACCCTAGCCGCAGCGAGATGGCCTTCGCTACGACTTTATAGTCCGTGCTGAGGAGCAAGATGGGACGCCAATTTCGTAAATTGCGGAGGTCCCCCTTCTTCAGCAATAAGGCGAGCACGGCTCGCCTGCACGAAAGAGGGAGGACCCCGCCCTGCAAGGACTCGGCCCAGACGGTGACAAGGTCCGGGCCGAGGACGTCCCAAAATACGCGGTAGAACTCCACGGTCAGCCCGTCCATGCCCGGGGATTTATTGGTGGGCATGTGGCGGAGGGCTTCCAAGAACTCGCCCAGAGTGAGAGGCAGCTCCAGCCGGTCTCGGTCGCCCGCGCTGACCGTCAGGAGTTTATTCCAGAGTATTCTGCAAGCGTTAGGATCGGTCAGATCCGGGGAGAAAAGGCCTGCATAGAAGGCCCTGGCCCTCCCGCACATCTCCGCTGGATCCGTGAGGGGGGTGCCATCCTCTGCTAGAAGGCAGGTGACATGCTTCTTGGCCCCCCTCTTTTTCTCCAGGGCGTAGAAGAAGCGGGAGCCGCGATCCATCTCCCGAAGGAGGCAGATGCGGGATCAAACAAAGGCACCTCGGGCCCGATGGTCCTCGAGGGTCTGGAGCTCCTCCCGCTTATCCCGGCACGCTCCGCAGAGGGATGGATCACCGGGGCTGGCGGCCAGACTCCTCTCCAGCTCTAAGACCTCCCGTTCCAACTGCCCTATCGCCGCATCCCTCTGTCGGCTGGCGCCCCGGGTGTAGTCACGGCAGAAGAGCTGGGCGTGCACCTTCCCCAGGTCCCACCACCGCCGCGCCGAGGGAAAGGCACGCCGCTGCCCTCGCCAGGCCAGCCAGAACTCCCGGAAGGACGCCACAAAGCCCACATCCTCCAACAAGCTATTATTAAAGTGCCAATAGGTCGGCCCCGGCCTCTCCGCGCAGAGAGAGGCTGTTACGGTGGCCAGATGGTGATCTGAAAAAGGGGCCGGACAGACGCTGGAGGAGTGGGCCCGGGAAAGATGGAAGCGTGACATATAGATGCGGTCCAACCGGGAGTGGTACGACCGATGGACCTCCACCCGGACAAAAGTGAATGTCGAAACGTCATCCGGGTGGTGGTCGCGCCAGACGTCCACCAGGGAGTGATGTTCGATCTACCGGAGGACGTCCGCGGCGGCCTGGTGCTGCTCGGTCCCCGAGCGGTCCCGCTCCTCAAGGGTGGCGTTAAAGTCCCCGCCCAGGACCAGGCACTTGCGAGGATCCAAGGTGCCGAGGAAGGCGGACGCCTGCTGATAAAAACACAACCTCTCCGGGCCCAATGTCGGGGCATAAACGTTGATGAGATTAACCACAAGCCCCTCCATGCGGACCCGGAGGTGCAGCAGGCGGCCCGGCACAGCCTCGGTGACCCCCAGCACCTCGGGCCGTAGGTCGGGGGAGAACAGGGTCGCCACTCCAGCCGTACGAACTGTGAGGTGGCTAAAATAGACCCTGTCCCCCAACTCCAGCCGCCAGCTAGCTTCAGCGGCCGGATCCGTATGGGTCTCCTGCAGGAAAATCACAGAGTACCCCCCCTCCCAAAGGAAGGAGAGCACCTGGCTCCTGCGGAGACCCATCCTACAGCTCCGGGTGTTTAATGTTGCGAAGATGATCGGTGCCATGAGGAGGGCTGGGGGGGATCCTCACTAGCAGAGACACCCACGGCCTCCATCGGGCCGCGCAACAATCCGTGACCTACCCCATAAGCGATTAAGGAGTCACGGAAGAGGCGGACCCATTGGTAGGCCGCGGCGGCCTGCCTCCCGGTCCTCTTACCCTCCCCCATGAGGGCCCTCGCGGCCCGGAGGATCTGATGGAAATCCCCCCATCGCTGGAGTGCAAGCTGTACCTTGTTGCGGGAGCCACGGACGTCCTCAAGGAACTCCCGTAGCTCCTCTCTCAGCGTATGGGGGGGTGGGGTCACTGATCTATGGCTTTCGCCCAGTGGGGCCCCTGTTACAGCCCCGTGGCCCACCGAGACGGGCAAGCAGGGGGCAGACCCTCGACGTAGCATCCGATGGGCCAACGCCACGTGGCCCGCCTCAGACCCTGGCTCAATGGGGGGCGGCGGAGGGAAAATAGCAGCCCCTGGTGGGTCGGGACAGGGAAAAACAAAGGCCGCTCCTCGGGGGTCATCCTCTGGGATATAGAAGGAGACAGCCCCAGGGGCGGCAAAAGCATCACGGGAAGTGGAGGGGACAGGGACGGGGTCGGTGTCAGGGGTAGGGCTGGAATCAGGAATAGGGACATGGGAAGGGGCGATGGTGGGATCGGGGGCCTCAGCAGCCAGGCCACTGGGTGGGGAGGGTGGCACCCCACAAAGGGGCTCAGGGATTTGCAGGGAGGGAGGTGGGCCCTCGGCGATGCCGGACTCGTGCTCCAAGGCAGATGGTAAGGCCACGGCATCCGTAGGTGGAGAATCAACGATGGGGCCCCCACCCGGAAAGGAGGTCGGCTGTCCCTCAGCCATGAGGGAGTCCCCTGGCGACTCGGGTCCCGGTTGCGTGGCACTGGCCGTCGCCTCAAGAGGCTCGGCGGCCGCTAGCGGGGTGCCATCTGCAGCTGGGATGGTGGAAGAGTCCAGGGGCTCCTCGGAGGCGGGAGTGGAAGCAGTGGGTAAGGGGACAGAATACGGGGAAAGGGAGGCCGAGGCGAGGTCGCTCAGATCGAGGCCCGCTGGCAGAGGGTCGTCCTCCCCCTGGGTAACCGGGGTCAGACCCAGGGCCTCGATCTCCTCATAAATGGAAGGGAGATCACCTTCCACCACCCCAGGGCTCTCCCCTCCTGCACCCGAAGCGACGCTCGCCTTGGTGCGTGCAGGGGCTTCAGATTGTAAGGGGGCGAGAGGGGCTCCATCAGGGGTTTCCATAGGAAGGGACACCGGAGGAGGGGTAGTGTAATCCTCCGATGTTGCCACGTCTTCCCTAGCTGGCAATGGTGGACAAAACCCACCCGGGAGCAAAGCGGAAGGCTCAGCATCGGTTCCCCCCTTCCTGGTCTTCCGGGGGGCTACCGCATCAGATGGAAGGAGCGGAGCTCGAGCCTTCCGCTTGCCCCGCTTCCCCTGCACTAAGGACCAGCCCTCCATGGCATCATCCGGGGGCTGGCTAACAGGAGTTGGGTCAGGGAGCAAGAGCAAAGGCTTAGGGACTCGGGGAAGCAATGGTGGGGCAGCATGTAGGAGGGAGGATTCTCTCTGAGGCATGCCCTCTTCTATGCCCGGCAATATCCCTACCTCACCCTCCTCCACAGGCCCCGCCAGATCGCAGGCGGCAGAGACGGGGCCCTCTCGCTCGTCTGGGCGCACTGGGGGAGATACCCCTTGGGCCCGAGCGGGAGCATTGGTGGGCCGGAAAGGAGGAGGGGCAGCTTCGGGCGCCGGGCAGCTAGGGGCGCCGGCTATGACGGGGCCAGCGCCCTGCCGGGGCTCGGGGGTCCCGGATGTCCCTCCGTGCCGGGCCAAAGGGCAGTCCCTCCGGACGTGTCCCATCGCCCGGCAGAGGTAGCACCGGGCCTCCCCCGTTGAATAATGTACCCGGTAGTGGGCCCCCTGGTAGGGGACCAAGAAGGACCCCTCCAGCGCCTCACCGTCACGTGCCGCCGGCGGCAGTTGTAACTGTACCTGCCGGCGGAACGAGAGGACGGAGAGCGGGGTCTTTGCAGCCCAATGGGAGAGGGCTGACCACAGAGATCAGCCTCCCCAGGGTAGAGAGGGCGGGTAACAGGGCGGCATTTGGAAGGAAGGGAGGGACAGAAGTCAGGACCAGTCAGGCGCCCAGGTCTTCTAGCGGCTCCAGGGGGACATACACGCCCCCCACCGCCAGGCCCTTCTCCACTGCCTCCTGGGCGGCGGCCTCCGATGCTAGGAAGAAGACGACCTTTCCGTACATCTTGGAGGCCGCCACAATGGCCGTGGGCCCCACCACCCTCGCCAGCGCCCGCACGTAGGTCTCCACATGGGGCGAGGCGGGTACCAGGAGGCAACGGACGCCGTGCTTCCTGGTCAAGGTGGGGAAGGGGCCCCGGCCGCTATAGATGGTAGCAGAGTTGGTGGATGGGGGAGATGACGTAGCGGCAGGCGGGGGGGCCGCCGCCACCTGGGGGAGGGACACCCATAGAGCTGGTGGAGGGAACAGCAGGGAGGGATGCCGCGGCTTGTTGCGGGGCCGCGGCAGTGGGGGCACCCCCTGCCATGGAGGGCCTGGCTTTTTTAGCGGGGCCTTTACCCTTCTTCGTGCCCTGGCCCTTCCTGCCGGCTGGGGGGACTCCCCCAGAGTCAGAGGGGGCGAGGGACGAGGCAGCAGCGGAGTTCACCTCGTTACCCACCGCTGCCGGCGCTCCAGCAGGGGTGGTAGTAGGTGGCTCAGCAGCGGCGGTTGAGGTAGAGGCTAGGGGGGAAGATGGTGGGGCGGGTGGAGGAGGGGTAGCAGGGTCTGCCCGAGGGGTCTCGCTCTCCTCATCCCCTGCCATAATGAGGACGGGGGGAGAGCAAACACTGGAGGGGGGGTAGGGAAAGGGGAAGCAGGTCGACCACTCCTCCCCGCTAGGCTGTAGGCAGGGGAGGAGGGCGCCAAAAAAAGGGGAGGGGTGAATGGGGGCACTATCAAGGGCTGGGGTCAGTCACCGACTCAGGGAAGGTTTCCGGCTCCTCTTGTTGCACCAAGGAAGGGAGGAGATAACAGCATTGGGGGGTGCAGTGAGATAGAATTAAACTAAAACGGGGAGGGGCACAAGCGCATAGGAGGGGACATGGGCGCACGAGGGGAGGGGCTAATCAGGGCAAGGGGACCGCAGGGGGAAGGGAGCAACCAGGCGGGAAAAGGGGCAGAGGAACCACGGGGCTAGCTTCGGAGGCTGGGGCGGGTCAAACAAAGGCTGCAGAGGGAAAGGGCGGGGCAGACAAACTAACTGGAGCTAGCGAGGGGCTGGGGCAAGGGGGAGGGGCAAAAGGCAGCAAGGGGCAAATGGGTAGGCAGCAGGTGCAAAGCTGGGGGCTTGTTGCAGGGGGGAGGGGGTCAGTCCAAAAGGGGGGGCACGTGCACCCACGTGCACTTGCAACAAAAAAGAAAGTCCTTGCAAGCTGGCTGCTGTATCAGGCCCAATGGTGGCAACAGGGCGTGGCAAGCCTTGGGGAGCAGCTGAGTCCGAGAGGCAGGAGCCCGAGGCAGATGGTAAGTAGCCGGTGGGGGTGATGGAGGGGGCAACGATGATGGTGGTGGTGGGGACGGGGGGGGACACAGATGGATCAGGGGGCAGGCTCCACGTCACACCCCCTGTGTCTCCACAAACACAGTCTAGATCCCCACCACAAGAGCACAGTTCAAAAGTTACTCAGTCTGGGAGGGCCCCTCCATGGTGGTCTGTAGAATTCCTACACGTTCCCCCACTGGCAGATGGTCTCTTCCTCTCCTCAGGGCTCCAGCAGCTCCCCAGCAGCAAACGTAGCAGCTCCAGGCGGCAGTCTGGTGGCCAGCAGGAAGGACCCTTCTCAGGTGGAGATGGTGGTGGCATCCCCAGCAGCAGGAGCAATGGTTGGGGTCTCTCCCTCCCCTCCTCTGGGGAGTGGGCCAGCAGGCCCCCCCCCAAGGGGCTGTAGCTGGAGCAGTAGCACCCAAGGGTGTGGGTGGGTAGCAGCCAGCCATCAAGCAGGTAGCAGAGAAAGAGGAGGAGCAGCCCCCTCCCTCCAGGGCAGAGGGCTACAGGAGAGTGATCTATGAGTCCCAGGTCAGACAGGGTTTCTGTTCTCTGAGTGACCAGAGCAGGAGCTGCACTAGAGTAATCAGGAACCTGCTAGAACCAGTTAAGGCAGGCAGGCTAATTAGAACACCTGGAGCCAATTAAGAAGAAGCTGCTAGAATCAATTAAGGCAGGCTAATCAGGGCACCTGGGTTTTAAAAGGAGGTCACTTCAGTTTGTGGTGTGAGTGTGAGGAGCTGGGAGCAAGAGGTGCAAGGAGCTGAGAGTGTGTACTACTACTACTACTACTACTACTGGAGGACTGAGGCGCACAAGCATTATCAGACACCAGGAGGAAGGTCCTGTGGTGAGAATAAGGAAGGTGTTTGGAGGAGGCCATGGGGAAGTAGCCCAGGGAGTTGTAGCTGTCATGCAGCTGTTACAGGAGGCACTATAGACAGCTGCAGTCCACAGGGCCTTGGGCTGGAACCCGGAGTAGAGGGCGGGCCCAGGTTCCTCCAAACCTCCTGATTGACCTGGACTGTGGGTTCTCCCAGAGGGGAAGGTCTCTGGGCTGTTCCCCAACCCACATGGTGAATCTCTGAGGCAAGAAAATCCCCCAATAAGTGCAGGACCCACCAAGATAGAGGAGGAACTTTGTCGCAAAGGTCAGCTCCCAGACTGTTGCGCTGGGCAGCACAGTATGGGGAGGAGGTGATCCGCCCTCTGTGGAGAAAGAAGTGGTTTGGGACTATTTAGAAAAACTGGATGAGCACAAGTCCATGGGGCCGGATGCGCTGCATCCGAGGGTGCTAAAGGAGTTGGCGGATGTGATTGCAGAGCCATTGGCCATTATCTTTGAAAACTCATGGCGATTGGGGGAGGTCCTGGATGACTGGAAAAAGGCTAATGTAGTGCCCATCTTTTTAAAAAAGGGAAGAAGGAGAATCCAGGGAACTACAGGCCAGTCAGCTTCACCTCAGTCCCTGGAAAAATCATGAAGCAGGTCCTCAAGGAATCAATTCTGAAGCACTTAGAGGAGAGGAAAGTGATCAGGAACAGTCTGCATGGATTCACTAAGGGCAAGTCATGCCTGACTAACCTAATTGCCTTCTATGAGGAGATAACTGGGCCTGTGGATGAGGGGAAAGCAGTGGACGTGTTATTCCTTGACTTTAGCAAAGCTTTTGATACGGTCTCCCACAGTATTCTTGCCGGCAAGTTAAAGAAGTATGGGCTGGATGAATGGACTATAAGGTGGATAGAAAGCTGGCTAGACTGTCGGGTTCAACGGGTAGTGACCAGCGGCTCCATGTCTAGTTGGCATCCGGTTTCAAGGGAGTGCCCCAAAGGTCGGTCGTGGGGCCGGTTTTGTTCAATAGCTTCATTAATGATCTGGAGGATGGCGTGGACTGCACTCTCAGCAAGTTTTCAGATGACACTAAACTGGGAGGAGTGGTAGATACACTGGAGGGTAGGGATAGGATACAGAAGGACCTAGACAAATTAGAGGATTGGGCCAAAAGAAACCTGATGAGGTTCAACAAAGACAAGTGCAGAGTCCTGCACTTAGGATGGAAGAATCCCATTCACTGTTACAGATTAGGGACCGAGTGGCTAGGCAGCAGTTCTGCAGAAAAGGACCTAGGGGTTACAGTGGACAAGAAGCGGGATATGAGTCAATAGTGTGCCCTTGTTGCCAAGAAGGCTAACAGCATTTTGTGCTGTATAAGTAGGGGCACTGCCAGCAGATCGAGGGACGTGATCATTCCCCTCTATTCGACATTGGTGAGGCCTCTTCTGGAGTACTGTGTCCAGTTTTGGGCCCCACACTACAAGAAGGATGTGGAAAAATTGGAAAGAGTCCACCGGAGGGCAACAAAAATGATTAGGGGGCTGGAGCACATGACTTATGAGGAGAGGCTGAGGGAACTGGGATTGTTTAGTCTGCAGAAGAGAAGAATGAGGGGGGATTTGATAGCTGCTTTCAACTACCTGAAAGGGGGTTCCAAAGAGGATGGATCTAGACTGTTCTCAGTGGTGGCAGATGACCGAACAAGGAGTAATGGTCTCAAGTTGCAGTGGGGGAGGTTTAGGTTGGATATTAGGAAACACTATGTCACTAGGAGGGTGGTGAAGCACTGGAATGGGTTCCCTAGGGAGGTGGTGGAATCTCCTTCCTTAGAGGTTTTTAAGGTCAGGCTTGACAAAGCCCTGGCTGGGGTGATTTAGTTGGGGTTGGTCCTGCTTTGAGCAGGGGGTTGGACTAGATACCTCCTGAGGTCCCTTCCCACCCTGAGATTCTGTGATTCTAAAGGCCATTTCACAAACACATGTCCAGTGTCCAGATCCTCAGCTTCTCCAGTAAATCAATGCTGCTGTATTGACCCCATTGGTGCAATGGCCAATTTACACCAGCTGGGGATCTGGCTCATTGACTCCAATGGAGTTCTTCTGATTAACACCAGCTGTGGATCTAACGTTAGGACTCCAATCCCAGTGGCAGCTGTTAAACTCTCACAAAGTTTGTACCTTCAAAAACTTTGGACATCTTAACAACTCCCCTTGCAACTCAGCCACAAGTCAGACAACATCAAGTCCCTGGAGTACAAAACTTTTCTTAGGTACCAGCACAAATTGATGTCACATTGCAATGAATTTACAGCAGTGCAAAAGGTTATATAGTTGGGGTTGAGAACACTGCCCTGCAGCAGCTATGGATCTCTGGGGCTAGAAGTTATGGGGATCCCCTGCAGGTAGAATTCACCTAGAAATCCTTCTTTGTTATAAGAAGATTGAGCATTAATGACTAGGAAGAGCAACACAGAATTAGCACAGGAGTCACTGCATTCTGAGGAAGTAGACCAAGAAATTGTACCATTAGGTTCCTATTTGCACAACAACGATTGTTGGAAAATTAGTCAAAAAACCTTGTTTTTTAAAAAGCTTCCACTGGTAAATCACCAGCTGTCTATTACAGAACCCTAAAAGCAGGAACAAAATTGTTAACCTACTCACCAATGATTTTGATATTATTGGCAGCAAAACAGAAACTGCCTGTTAAATACAAACTATAATTGATTTCTCTGATAAATTAAAATAATCCGAGACAGGCACAAAGGGCAATTCTGCTGCTTCTGCTTTAGACAGAGAAGTCCCAATTTTTACTTCTTAGTTCATAGAAGTGAAGTATTAGGAGTTAGCCCAGATGCAATGATTGTCCAGAGAGCCCTAAGCATTGGGAACTACAACAAGAGTAAGTGTTTTTTTTCTATTCAATTTGGATTTTTATAAAAATATTTCTGCTTCTATTTAGGTTTGATTGGTTGGAGAAGGTAGTTTTGTTTGGTTTTTGTTGCTTTACTATTTCTGTTATAACTTCAGAAAACCTTGGCTACTTTGGGATTTCATATTTTTTGACTGCTTGTTTCACCTTTATTAGAGACTTATACAAAGAAGATTGCTATGATCTTATTAAATGTACCAATTTGGGGCTGGAAGGGACCGTGAGAAATGATCTAGTCCATTTCCCCCCACACTGAGACAGGACCAAGCAAAACCAACCCTGCCAGGTGTTTGTCCAACGTATTCTTAAAAAAAAAAAAAAAAAAACCTCAAAAAATGGGGATTAACATAAAAATGGCCCTACTGGGTCAGATCAATGGTCTAGCCCAGTATCCTGTCTTCCGAGAGTGGCCAATGCCAGATGTGTTAGAGGGAGTAAACGGAGCAGGGCAATTACCCAATGATCCATCCCCTGTTGTCCAATCCCATCTTCCAGCAGTCAGAGGTTTAGGGACACCCTGAGCATGGGGTTGTATCCTTTACTGTCTTGGCTAATAGCAGTTCATGGACCTAACCTCCATGAACATAGCTAATTCTTTTTTTTAACACAGTTATACTTTTGGCCTTCACAACATCCCCTGGCAATGAGTTCCACAGGTTGTGTGCCTATTAATTTCATTGGGTGACCCCTGGTTAATGTGTTATGTGAAGGAGTAAATAACACTTTCTTATTCACTTTCACCACACCATTTATGATTTTATAGACTTCTATCATATCCCCCTTTAGTCATTTCTTTTCCAAGCTGAAAAGTCCCAGTCTTCTTAATCTCTCCTCATATGGAAGCTGTTCCATACCCCTAGTCATTTTTGTTGCCCTACTCTACATCTTTTCCAATTATAGTATGTCTTTTTCAGGATGGGGTGACCAGAAATGCACACAGTATTCTTGGTGTAGGCATACCTTGGATTTATATAGAGGCAATATGATATTTTCTGTCTTATCTATCCCTACCCTAATGGTTCCGAACACTCTGATAGTTTTTTTGACTGCTGCTATACATTGAGCAAACGTTTTCCGAGAACTATCCATGAAAACTCCAAGATCTCTTTCTTGAGAGGTAACAGCTAATATAGACCCATCATTTTGTATGTATAGTTGGGATTATGTTTTCCAACCTGCATTACTTTGCATTTATCAACATTAAATTTCATCTGCCATTTTGTTGCCCAGTCACCCAGTTTTGTGAGATCCCTTTGTAACTCTTTGAAGTCTGCTTCGGACTACGCTATCTTGAGTAATTTTGTACCATCTGCAAATTTTGCCACCTCGCTGTTCAGCCCCTTTTCCAGATCATTTATGAATGTTAAATAACACAGTTCCCAGTACAGATCCTTGGGAGACCCTGCTATTTACCTCTCTTCATTGTGAAAATTGACCATTTATTCCTACCCTTTCTTTCCTATTTTTTTTAACCAGTTACTGATCCATGAGAGGACTTTCCCTCTTATTCCATGACAGCTTACTTTGCTTAAGAGTTTTGGTGTGGGACCTTGTCAAAGTTTTTCTGAAAGTCCAAGTTCACTATATCAACTGGATCATTCTTGTCCACATGCTTGTTGTCACCCGCAAAGAATTCTAATAGATTGGTGAGGCATGATTTCCCTTTACAAAAGCCATGTTGACTCTTCCCCACTATATCATGTTCATCTGTGTGTCTGATTAATTCTGTTCTTTACTATAGCCTCACTCAGTTTGAGTGGCATTAAAGTTAGGCGTACCTGCTTGTAATTGCCACTGTGGCTTAACAACCATGTAAAAGAAGCAGTGAGATATAAAGGCATCTTTTAAAAAGTGGAAGTCAAATCCTAGTGTGGTAAACAGAAAGGAGCATAAACACTGCCAAATTAAGTGTAAAAATGTAAGAAGAAAAGCCAAAGAGGAGTTTGAAGAACGGTTAGCCAAAAATGCAAAAGGTAATAACAAAATGTTTTTTAAGTACTCAGAAGCAGGAAGCCTGCTAAACTACCAGTGGGGCCCCTGGATGATCGAGATACAAAAGGAGCGCTTAAAGACGATAAAGTCATTGCGGAGCAACTAAATGGATTCTTTGCTTCAGTCTTCACGGCTGAGGATGTTAGGGAGATTTCCAAACCTGAGCTGGCTTTTGTAGGTGACAAATCTGAGGAACTGTCACGGATTGAAGTGTCACGAGAGGAGGTTTTGGAATTAATTGATAAACTTAACAGTAACAAGTCACCGGGACCAGATGGCATTCACCCAAGAGTTCTGAAAGAACTCAAATGTGAAGTTGCGGAACTGTTAACTAAGGTTTGTAACCTGTCCTTTAAATGGGCTTCAGTACCCAATGACTGGAAGTTAGCTAATGTAACGTCAATATTTAAAAAGGGCTCTAGAGGTGATCCCGGCAATTACAGACCGGTAAGTCTAACGTCAGTACCGGGCAAATTAGTTGAAACAATAGTAAAGAATAAAATTGTCAGACACATAGAAGAACATAAATTGTTGGGCAAAAGTCAACATGGTTTCTGTAAAGGGAAATCATGTCTTACTAATCTATTAGAGTTCTTTGAAGGGGTCAACAAACATGTGGACAAGGGGGATCCGGTGGACGTAGTATACTTAAATTTCCAGAAAGCCTTTGACAAGGTCCCTCACCAAAGGCTCTTATGTAAATTAAGTTGTCATGAGATAAAAGGGAAGGTCCTTTCACAGACTGAGAACTGGTTAAAAGACAGGGAACAAAGGGTAGGAATAAATAGTAAATTCTCAGAATGGAGAGGGGTAACTAGTGGTTAATCCTATTCAACTTATTCCTAAATGATCTGGAGAAAGGGGTAAAAAGTGAGGTGGCAAAGTTTGTGGATGATACTAAACTGCTCAAGCTAGTTAAGACCAAAGCAGACTGTGAAGAACTTCAAAAAGATCTCACAAAACTAAGTGATCGGGAAACAAAATGGCAAATGAAATTTAAAGTGGATAAATGTAAAGTAATGCACATTGGAAAAAATAACCCCAACTATACATACAATATGATGGGGGCTAATTTAGCTACAACGAATCAGGAAAAAGATCTTGGAGTCCTCATGGATAGTTCTCTGAAGATGTCCACGCAGTGTGCAGAGGCGGTCAAAAAAGCAAACAGGATGTTAGGAACCATTAAAAAGGGGATAGAGAATAAGATGGAGAATATATTATTGCCCTTATATAAATCCATGGTACGCCCACATCTTGATTACTGCGTACAGATGTGGTCTCCTCATCTCAAAAGAGATATACTGGCACTAGAAAAGGTTCAGAGAAGGGCAACTAAAATGATTAAGGGTTTGGAACCGGTCCCATATGAGGAGAGATGAAAGAGGCTAGGACTTTTCAGCTTGGAAAAGAGGAGACTACGGAGGGATATGATAGAGGTCTATAAAATCATGAGTGATGTGGAGAAAGTAGATAAGGAAAAGTTATTTACTTATTCCCATAATACAAGAACTAGGAGCCACCAAATGAAATTAATGGGCAGATAAAATTAAATTAAAACAAATAAAAGGAAATTCTTCTTCACACGGTGCACAGTCAACTTGTGGAACTCCTTGCCTGAGGAGGTTGTGAAGGCTAGGACTATAACAGCGTTTAAAAGAGAACTGGATAAATTCATGGAGGTTAAGTCCATTAATGGGTATTAGCCACGATGGGTAAGGAATGGTGTCCCTAGCCTCTGTTTGTCTGTCCATGGAGATGGATGACAGGAGAGAGATCCCTTGATCATTACCTTTTAGGTTCACTCCCTCTGGGGCACCTGGCATTGGCCATTGCCAGTAGACAGGATACTGGGCTGGATGGACCTTTGGTCTGACCCGGTACGGCCGTTCTTATGCCTCTGGAGCCTCTTTAAAAAATTGGTATTATATTAGCTACCCTTCAGTCGTCTGATATGGAGGCTGATTTAAATAACAGGTTACATGCCACTGTTAATAGTTCTGCAATCTCATATTTGATTCCCTTCAGAACTGTTGGGTGATACCATCTGGTCCTAGTGATTTATTACTGTTTAAATTATCAGTTTGTTCCAAAACGTCCTCTAATGACCCTGAATCTGGGACAGTTCCTCAGTTTTGTCACCTAAAAAGAATGGTTCAGGTGTGGGAATCTCCCTCACATCCTCTGCAGTAAAGACTGATGCAAAGAATTCACTGAGCTTCCCTGGAATGGTCTTGTCTTCCTCGAGTGTTCCTTTAGCACCTGGATGGTCCAGTGGCCCCACTGATTGTTTGTCAGGCTTCCTGCTTCTGATGTACTTAAAAAAACATTGTGCTGCCAGTTTGTCTTTTGCTAATTGCTCTTCAAATTCTTTTTTGGCATGCGTAATTATACTTGAGGATTCCACACCTCCCCAGGTAACCTGGTCAAGTAACTTAACTAAATTTGGTTTATGCTAGCACCTCTCTTTGAGGGAAGATTAGAGTGTGTCTGTCTGTCTGTCCCCTACTGACTGAATGAGTCCTGCTCAGAATGCCGATGTGTATGAGAGAGAGAAAGCTGCCCCATCTATCTCTCTGTAATGTCTGTCTGTCTGCTGCCTCTGCTGGAAGGAGCGCATGTCTGTGTGTGTGACAGCTGCTATCTCCTGGCTTACAGCCCCTGAATCACCTCCTTCCATTTCCTCTCATAACCGTGTCTCTCTGCTCCCTCCATGCTTAGGACACGTCTACGTTGGATAGATATACCTACATGTGCAAAAGTCTTCTGGCAGCAGACAGCTCTGAAATTGAGCAGCAAAGGGCATGAGATCCAATTGAAGCTACCAAAAAATCAGACTAGATACGAGGCACAAAGTTTGAACAGTGAGTGGAACAACCTACACAGAGACTTGGTAGATTCTCCATCACTTGAAGTCTGTAAATCAAGGCTAGAGGACTTTCCTATAGACTCCCTCTAGCTCAAACAGAGGTTAAGGGCTTGATGCAGAAATTATTGGGTGACATTCTCTGGTCCGTGTGATGGAGAAGGTTAGGTTAGATTATCATAATGGTCCCTTCTGGCCTAAACGTCTAGGAAAAGGATTGTGTGGAAAAGTTCAAACACTTCTGATTTATTTTATAAAAAAATTAATGGAAAAAAATGTCACTGTCAATGAAAAGTTATCAGTGTTTTCTCTTCTCTCCTAATTTCCTCTTATATTATAATTTTCTCTTTTCTCTTCTGTTCTCCAAGTTATACCTGGCTGTCATTGGCATTGTAACCAAACTTCTTCCAGATCTCCATTAAGTGACACAACTAATATCTGTCACCTGTTACTGCCTTTTGACATTTTCCTATTGGAAAAATGCAGGGAATGGAGGGAAATAGGGGAGAGGGTGTTAAAAATATTTTTGTAAAATTAAAAAAATCAAAAACTGAACAAAGTTTTCTGAACAAAAGTGAATTGTTCATTTAAAACTCTTTGCGCAGGGAAATGCTTGAACAGCCCTTATTATTTGCAGTAGGCTGGGGCCTTCTATGCCCCCGCTGAGCCCCATTTGCTGGGGATATGGGTCTGTGCCAGCAGCAGTGAGTGAAGCCTGGCTCGCTCAAGGTGTAGCAGCCCATGCTATTAACCATGAAGGTCCACAGGTCAATCCCTGGTTAGCTAGCCAAGACGGTGGCCAGCATTTAGGCCCCTACAGGACCCAACCAAGCGGGGATCGAATGCTGTCATGCCCTTGTAGAGTGTCCCTACCCCCAGAGCATGTGTGAGGGAGCAGGGACAGAACTGGGACTCGGCTCAAGCAGCCCAATGGGCCTGGAACAGAGCTTGATCTATTTACCGCTCTGCCCGGCTATCCCACCGCGTGCGTTTTGCACATCTCTTCCCTTGCATGTATTTTCAACAGTTCTCTTGTGGCATGGATTTTTGCATGGCTTTCCCATCACATGCATTCTTCATAGCTCTCCTTTGCATGCGTTCTGCAGGGCTCTCTTATTGCATGGAATTTTGTTCTTCTTTCCTCTTGAACAGATTTTAAAGCTGGAGTCAGGGGCAGAGTCTTGAGTCTCCCAGAGTTGGGGGGAGCCCCGGGAGACCCCAGGGGTCAGGGCAACATAAGAAATCCCTGGGAGTCAGGGCAGCCAGATGCTCCATTTCATCTTTAAAAAAAGTAAAACAGAAACAGTTTGATTTTTCCGAAATGTTAAATTTCACAATTTCATTTCTGCAGGAAATTTTGAATTTTCAAGTTTTTATGCCAAATCAGAATGAGAACTTTTTTTTTTTTTTAAACCCTGGAATTTTCCTGTGGAACAGAAATTCCCAAGTTTTGACCAGCTTTCCAGGTGTTGCATGGTTCTCCTCATGCATGTATTCTGCACATTTTTCCTGGCTCTCCTCGTGCACAGGGCTTCAAAATGTTGGTACCAAATAACTGCTATCACTTCTTGCAACATCTATCCCACAACTAACCACCTGCCTCTCCCATCATGTCCGTTCTTCCAAGGGCAATAAACCCAAGACAGAACATGGTGGTGTGGAATGAGAGCAGGGTGAATGAGTTCATCCTTTCTGGCCTGAGCACCAATCACGCCCTGGAGCTGGTCCTGTTCGCCTTCTTCACAGTCATCTACATGTTGATCCTGCTGGGGAACACGCTCATTGTCTTCACCATCGTCTATGACCAAGGCCTGCACACCCCCATGTACTTTTTCCTCAGCAACCTCTCTTTCATTGACGTCTGCCACTCCTCCGTGGTGATGCCCAAGATGCTGGCTGACTTCCTAGTGGAGAGGAAGACCATCTCCTTTGGCGAATGCATCGCCCAGATGTTCTTCCTCCACCTCTTCGCCTGCACCGAGATCTTCCTCCTCACCATCATGGCCTACGACCGCTACGCAGCCATCTGTAACCCCATGCGCTATGGCACCATCATGAGCCGCGGGTTCTGCCTGAAGCTGGCCGCAGCCATGTGGCTGGGTGGGCTGGTCCACTCCGTGGCCCTGACTGCGCTGACCCTAAACCTCCCATACTGTGGCCCCAATGCCATTGACAACTTCTTCTGCGACGTCCCGTTGGTCCTCAAGCTGGCCTGCGCTGACACCTATGTCTTTGAGGTGCTCATCGTCTCCAACTCAGGTCTCATCTCCGTGGTCTGCTTCGTGGTGCTGGTGGTCTCCTACGCGGTTATCCTCGTCTCCCTGAGAAACCACTTCTCCGAGGGGCGGCGCAAGGCGCTCTCCACCTGCGCCGCCCACCTGACGGTGGTGACGCTCTTCCTGGGCCACTGTATCTTCATCTACCTCAGGCCAGCTAAGAGCCTGGCCGCAGACAAGGTGGTGTCAGTGTTCTTCACGGCTGTCACTCCACTGCTTAACCCCATCATCTACACCCTGAGGAACGAGGACATGCTGCAGGCACTGCACAAACTGCAGGCGAGGCAGGTCAATTCCAGAAACAAATGACCCTGAGTCCCGAGGAATCGTTTTTGGGGCAGTTCTCTGGCCTGTGTCATGCAGGAGGCCAGACTAGATGATCACAGTGGTCTCTTCTGGCCTTTGTATCTAGGACTCTATGAATATTTATCTCTTCTCACCCAGATAAAACAGTGATGGGTGGTGATCTGTCCATCTTTCGGGATTGTCTTCACCGCCGTGATCGCTCATGGTGTAACTTGAGTATTGCCCCTAACCCAGCTCCTATACACACTCACCAATTTCTAGCTCAAGTTAAGTGGTGGCTTATAGTCCAGCTAACTGGCCCATTGGAGGACGGGGTTAGGGGGTTAAGCTTGAGTGCTGCTTACCAGAGCTAACAAAATTAATTTATTTTTGGTTCTCTGGCAGTTCCAAACAATTATGTAGGGGGGGGGAAGGGGAGGGATAATTTTGGGTAGAATGAAATGTCTCCTTCACTCTGAAACTGAATTTTTTTGTTTGTTTTTTTAGCTTTTAAAAAAAATAATAAAATCAAAGTAAACTTTGAAACAAAAAAATTATCTCAAATCAAAACATTTTTACTTTTAAAATGTCAAAATGAAACTTTTATTTTTTCAGAATATTTTTCCCTATCAAAATAATTCAGCAAAATAGACATGAATGCATGGTGGATGTTCATAGTGGAGTTCACAGAGGATAGGTCCATCAATGGCTAAGTCTGTGACTGCCAGATGCTGGGATTGGACAACAGAGGATGAATCACCTAATAATTTGCCCTGTTCTGTTCATTCCTCCTGAAGCATCTGGCATTGGCCACTGTCTGAAGACAGGCTACTGGGCTAGATGGGCCTTTGGTCCGACCCATTACAGCCACTCTTATGTTTCTTATTCTTATGCGTGAAATGTTTCGGTCAATCCAAATCTGCATTTTTCAGCAAAAATATTCAGGTGCTAGCCTGTCTCTACCTGTAATCACAAGAAATATTTAGCTACAGGAACTCAATACCTCATGGTACCACTGAGAGTTCGCAATGCAGCAGGTCAAACATTCTCCACCTGAACATTTTCCGTCAAAAAAGGACATTTTGTTGAATTTGAAACTTTTCATGGGAAAGTGTCAATTTTGAGGGGCAGGCTGGGGGCGAGAAAGCATTTTGAGAAAGTCAAAATATTTCATTCTGACCTTATCAGAATGAAACCTTTTGATGTTTCATTTTATTTCAAAATGTACTTCATTGTACATTATAGTATCAATCGTAACCTACAATGTTTAAAACTGAAATCAAAACAGACCATTTTTATTGACCTGAAAGTGGGAAAGCTTGAACTTTTGTTGTTTTTCGTTCTGATTTCACACTGAAAACAAATTTCAAAATGTCCAGTTTTCCCATGGCATGGAAATCCCAAGTCTTGCCCAGCGCCAGTGAGCAGGGCTTCATACAGTGCCACATTTATATCGTTATCCCTTTTGACATAGCAGCTAGTCCAACTTTGGGGAGCTGGGGGTGTTCCAGCTGGGAGCAAAAATTGACAAAGGACTCTGGTATTTTTGCTGATGGACTCATGTTTATTTACAAGGGGTGTACAGTCCTGCTTCTCTAGACACATGAGAGAAGCAAAAAACAGGGAAAGCTTCTTTGCTCCTGACACCAACCTCTTTCAGCGGGCTGGTTGGCTCACCTTCTCCCTTGCTGCTGTCTCTCTAGCCCTGTGTCCCTTTGCTTATGTTGTACCACAAACCTACAACAACAAAGCCCTTGGTGCTCTTTACCCACAAAGTCTAAACTGCTGGGTGGGCTCAAATACCCCATTTGTCTGCAGGGGGTTGGTTTAGCAGTCTCTTAAGGCTCATCTAATCTGTTCTGACCTCTGCCTCTGCTTAACACATCTCACTTAACAAGATGGCTAAGGAGAACATCCAGCGTTGCATTACAGTTTGGAAGGGCCATAAACGCTCCAGGTTCTGAGCATAAACCCAGCACTAACAGATGGGGGGGGGGGCTTCCCTCGAGGCAGTTTCCATTGCTGGTACCAGGCACTGTCAAGACAGAAAACTGGGCTGGATGGGCCCCAGTCTGATCTGGCCTGGCCATTCCCAGGTTGACAGGTCTAAACCCTTGGTGCATGAATGAGTGGGTAACTTAATGCAGCTGGGAATCTGTCCCATTGACCCTCATGGAGCCATGGGTGATTTACACTACATGGGGGCCTGGACCCCACTGACTCCAGTGGAGTTATGTCTGACTTACACTCATTAGGGATCTGGCCCCTTATCTCTGTTTCATGCCATTGCAAAGTCTCCAGCACAAGTTTGCATCCTTCTAATCAATTCCTCTGGGTCCCATTACAAGCTTTCAAAGGAAGTCGAGCTGGGCTGATGCTGCCTGCAGAACAAGTTGTTCAGGATCTAATTAAAAGTAGCAGCAGGAGTGTGATGAGGCACGTGGAAGAAACAGAAGCAGAATCCGCTCTCAGGAGAGACTGCACAAGCCAGCTGGTGTAAGAAGTGACACAACACGCCCAGTAGGTTCCATTCGGGCTGTTCCACTGTCGAACTCTCATTGCATTCCCACCAGTCATTGATGGACTAGAGTGACCCCTAAGGAACTAGTAATGTCCCACCTGCCAATAAACCAGTCACCTATTCAAGCTTCTCACCCCCACGCAGACAAAACCTCCAAAACTTGGGGGGGGGGGGTAAAATCTAAGAGGTCAAGCAAGGGCTGGGAGCTGGGACCCCTGGGTTCTATCCTCAGCTCTGGGGGAGGAGTGGGGTCTACTGGATTAGAGCAGTGGTTCTCAACCAGGGGTACAGATACCCCTTGGAAGACCTCTGCATTCCCCCAGGAGGGGTTAGATGGGGGTATGCAGAGGTCTTCCAGGGGGTACATCAACTCATCTAGATATTGGCCTAGTTTTACAACAGGCTACAGAAAAAGCACTAGCAAAATCAGTACAAACTAAAATTTCATAGTGACAATGACTTGCTTATGCTGCTCTGTACACACTATACACTGAAATGGAAGTACAATATTTATATTCCAATTGATTTATTTTATAATTCTATGGTACACATGAGAAAGTCAGCCATTGTTCAGTAAAAGTGTGTTGTGACATGTTTGTATTTTTATGTCTGATTTTGTAAGCAAGTCGTTTTTAAGTGAGGTGAAATTTGGGAGTACACAAGACAAATCAGACTCCTGAAAGGGGAACAGTCATCTGGAAAGGTTGAGAGCCACTGGGATGAGCAGGGGGGCTGGGAGACCGGACTCCTGGGTTCTATTGCGAAATATTCCATGGAGTGACCCTTGGTAAACTTAAATATCTATGGTCACATATGACTAGTTCTGAGACCTCACACACTCAGCTCTGCTGGTGCCCCTCTATCCCAAACCACAGCCCCCCTGCACTCCCCACACCCTCCAGCTCTGCTGGTGTCCCTCAATCCCAAACCATAGTCCCCTGCTAGGCCAGTCCTGGGCCCCCCCACATGCTCTATTGAGCAGACCCTGATTGTGTGACAGATTCCAAAGTAAAATCTCTTCTAGCTCCTGGTGAAATATGGCGGGGAGCAGAGAATGCGCGGAGGAGAATTCCACAGCTGGAGTTTCCTGGGGCTCCTGGCTCCACAGAACTTTAACGAATAGGTAACTTTAATCACGCGAGCTCGGGCCTTTGGAGCAGTTAAGCCCAGGGATAATATCAGCTGATAGCATGTGCTCAGTGCATCGGACTCTGTGTCCAGCTGGGACCCAGGAGAGCTTTCCTTCCCTTCCTGCTTTGTTGTTACATTCCCTTGGACTTACATCAGCTCAGCTTTATTGGTTGTTGGTAATCACAATAAAGAAAAAATGTGTTCGCTGTTAATGTGTGTTTGCGTATTTATGTTTGTGTGTCTTCCAATCCATCCCTTTGGACCCCATTTCCCCATGCACTGGTTCATTCCTACCTTGGAGGGTTCTCCTCCATATGGACCCCATCTGTCTGGACATTATCCTATTTCCCCCTGGAGAAAATCTGTCTCTCCCTCAGTTTCCTCATGGCCCCCTTCACCTCCTGGTTCCTTAGGGTGTAGATCACCGGGTTGAGCACCGGGGTCACCACCGTGTAGAAAACCGACACAACCTTGTCCAGCGAGAAGCTGGTGGTAGGGCGGGTGTAGATGAATATGCACGGCCCAAAGAACAACGCCACCACCGCCAAGTGGGAACCACAGGTGGAGAGCGCTTTGCGCTGCCCTTCAATGCTCCGGCTCTGCAGAGAGACCAGGATCACCAGGTAGGAGCCTAGCAGGGCCAGGAAGCAGGTGAGAGAGATCATGCCACTGTTAGAGACGATCAGCACCCCTGTCAGGTAGGTGTCGGTGCAGGCCAGCTTGATGACAGGCGGCACGTCGCAGAAGAAGCTATCGATGACATTGGGGCCACAGTAGGGCAGCCGGACGGCGAGCACGGTCTGCACCAGGGAGTGGACGGTGGCTCCAGACCACAGGGCCCCCACCAGCCAGGTGCAGGCTCGCAGACTCATGAGCGAGGGGTACTGCAGTGGGTGACAGATGGCCACGTAGCGGTCGTAGGCCATGGCGGTCAGGAGGAAGATCTCGGCACAGGCGCAGAGGTGGAGGAAGAAAAGTTGGGCCATGCAGCCCCCGAAGGAGATGGTCTTCTCCACAGAGAGGAGATCAGCCAGCATCTTGGGGGCCGTGACCGAAGCGTGGCAGATGTCGATAAAGGAGAGGTTCCCCAGGAAAAAGTACATGGGGGTGTGGAGGCGCCGGTCGTTGACCACCGTCACCATGATGAGGACGTTCCCCGCCAGGATCAGCAGGTAAATGATGGAGAAGAGGGCGAAGAGGACCAGCTGCAGCTCCCGGGTCTCGGTGAGGCCGAGCAATACAAAGTGCGTCACCATGGTGCCATTCTCCCCCTCCATGCAGCAAGCTCTGCGGGGGAGGCCCACGCACTGCACCAGGCAGGGAATCACGGGGACGTGTGCCGAGCAGAGCTCTTCGCTGGGATCTGGGGGCAAGAAGTTCAGGGCCTGGGGATGGGGGAGTTTCAAAGCCAGCTAAGGGATTTGGACACTTAAAATGAGTGGATAGCGGGCATCTGCTTCCCTGAGGGGGATTTGAAACACTCACTCTACAAGCGGGTTTTTTAAAAAGAGAGTGCCCAACTCCCATTGACTTTTACAGTGCCTCACTCCCTTGGGCTCCCTTGGAAATCCCAGCCTGTGTGTGGAGGAGAAAGAAAGAAAGAAAAACCATTAGCCACATGAAACTGTCACGGACATGGTGTCAGGTTAATAGCGAGGATATCTACGCACAGTCATTATATCCAACAACCCAGTCCATGCACAAGACAACCGATAAATCATTGTACACAAGCCATTCCCACAGACACACACACCTCTCCCCACCACACCAAGGGCTCAGAAGAGAGCCCAGGGCCGGTGCAACCACTAGGTGAACTAGGCGGCCGCCTAGGGCGCCTAGTGGTTGGGGGCGCCTAAAAGCCCACTCAGGTGAGGAGGTGGAGTGGAGGTGAGCTGGGCGAGGGGGGGGGCGCGGGGAGGGCCACCCACAGTAACGGGGGGGCGCACAGGGGAACCGCTCCCCGCCCCAGATCACCTCCACTCTGCCTCCTCCACTGAGCACACAGACCCCGCTCTAAGTCTCCTCCAATCACCGCCGCAAGCAGGGCCGGCTCCAGCATTTCTGCCGCCCCAAGCAAAAAAAAAAAGCCGTGATCGGCGGCAGCAATTGGGGGGAAAAAAAAGCCGCGATCGGCTGCGGCCGTTCAGCGGCAGGTCCTTCACTCCTAGAGGGAGTGAGGGACCTGCCACCCCTGAATTGCCGCAGGTGCCGCCCCTCTCCCTTGGCTGCCCCAAGCACCTGCTTGTTAAGCTGGTGCCTGGAGCCGGCCCTGGCCGCAAGCCTGCGAGGGGAGGAGAATTAGAGCGGTGCTGGCGTGCTCAGCGGAGGAGGTGGAGCGGGTGAGCTGGGGCGGGCTCCCCAGGAGGGGTTAGCTGCCACAGGGGAGAGTCTCCCCAGGAAGGGTTAGTTTCCACGGGGGGGCTGTCTCCCTGGGCGGGGTTAGCTGCAGAGGGGGAGTAGCTGTTGTGGGTGGGGGGGCTCCCCAGGCTGCGGGGGTGGCGGGCTCCCTGGGTGGGGGGCTGGGTTAGCTGCTGCGGGGGGGCGGGGTTAGCTGGGTGGTGGGGGGGCAAGGTGGAAGTTTCGCCTAGGGCGCGAAACTTCCTTGCACCGGCCCTGAGAAAGCCTCAATGTCAATGTCTTTCCACCTTACAAAGAGAGAGAAGGGGAAGTACTGGGTCTATTCATCTTGCTGAAGAGAAGGTTAAGAGGTTTACAGATTCCAAGGCCAGAAGGAACCATTGTGATCATCTCGCCTGCCCTCCTGTACCACAGGCCACAGAACTTCCCCAAAATAATTCTTTTAGAAAAACATCCAGTCTCAATTTTAAAATTGCCACTGATGAAGAATCTACCATGATCCTCGGTAAATTGCTCCAATGGCTAATCACCGTCATTGTTCAAAATGTATGCCTTATTTCCGGTCTGAATTTGTCTAGCTTCAACTTCTAGCCATTGGCTCATGTTAGATATTCCTCTGCTGAAGAGCCCATTATTAAACGGTTGTTCCCCGTGTAGGTACTTATAGACCAGGGATCAGCAACCTTTGGCTCGCGGCTCGCCAGGGTAAGCGCCCTGGCGGGCCAGGCCAGTTTCTTTACCTGCCATGTCTGCAGGTTCAGCCAATCGCGGCTCCCACTGGCTGCAGTTCACCGCTCCAGGCCAATGGGGGCTGCGGGAAGCAGCACAGGCTGAGGGATGTGCTGGCTTAGCCCTTCCCGCAGCCCCCATTGGCCTGGAGTGGCGAACTGCAGCCAGTGGGAGCCGCGATCGGCCGAACCTGCGGATGCAGCAGGTAAACAAACCAGCCCGGCCCGCCAAGGGCTTTCTCTGGTGGGCCAAGTGCCAAAGGTTGCCCATCCCTGTTATAGACTGTAACCCTAAACTAAATAGATTGCAGCACTAGATCCAGTGGCTGGGGGCTGAAGCTAGATGGATTCAGACAGGAACTATGGTTACAAAAAGTTAACAAGCCATTGAGACAATTTACCAAAAGACAAGGCGGATTTTCCACCCCTGGAATCTGTAAGCCAATACAGGACAACTTTCTTGAGGATTCACTCCAATGCAACACCGAATTATTGGACTCGACTCAGGAATCCCAGGGGTGAAATTCTCTGGTCTGAGCTATGCAGGAAGTTAAACTGGGTGAACAAAATGCCCTCTTTAATCCTTAAAATCCATGAATCTATCCTCCAGGGCAGAATCTGATTTTTTATAATTTCAACAGATAATATCCATGTTCTATTTTTAAACATTTGTTTCTATTTTTATCTATTTAAATGTTCACAGTTGTGGAAAATGATGGAGGTGTCAGACAATAATTATTTGACGCTGTGCTATAAAAAGTTAAAGCTTTATAACCCTTAACACACATTGTCAACATGACATGTCAAAATGTACAAAGTAAATCTCCTTCAATTAAACTCTAATAAGTGCTCAAGCAGCATCTTTCTTACTTTGCCTAGCTAAATTTTGATTATTTATGGATGGAGATACTTTTGTCCGTTTGTGTGTACGGTTAAATCAGTGTTCACCGACATTTACTGACAAAAAACAAATCCTTCCAAGAGTTGTATAACATGAGTGCTCAGTTACTGGGGGCAGTAATGGATGGGGGGGAATTCACTCCACCACCCAAGTGCCTGGGTGAAACCTCCTGCCCTCGGTTATGCTGGAGGTCAGACAAGGTGATTGAATGACCCCTTCTCGGTTTAACAACTATACATCTAGGGTTTTTTTTTTAAATCACTGTTCCATTAGGAGATGCAATCAGATGAAGGAACCTGGAATTTCCAGAACATAGTCAGATGGGACTGGGAGGGACTTCCTAAATCATAGAGTCCTCGCCGTACTGTTACAAGCAACCCTGTCATATAATCCCATTTGTAAATGGATCAAACTCCATCTTCAAGCTCACTAACTTGTTTGCCCCCCTCCCCTTGGGAGGCTATTCCAGAATTTCTCTCCTCTGAGGGTTAGAAACCTTCTTCTCATTTCCAGCCTAAATTTATTCATGGCCAGTTTATCCCCATTTGTTCTGGTGCCAACATTGTCCTTTAGCTTCAGTAACTCTTCTCCCTCTCTGGTATTTGTATTTACAGAGTGAAATCAGATCCTTTCTTGGCCTTGATTTTGCTAAACAAGCCCATCTCTTTGAGTGTCCTCTCATAAGATCAGTTCTCTGTTCCCAGGATATCTTAGCAGCCCTTCTCTGCACCTGTTATAATTTGAATTCATCTTTCTTGACCATGAGTAACCAGAATTGGACACACTATTCCAGATGAGGTCTTGCTAGTGCCTTGTACAATGGCATTAATACTCCCCTATTGCTACGGGAAAGCTCTACAGAAAATGTGTTCAGTATTTGTTGCGTGTGAATATTCTGCTCCTTGCTTGTTGTTCAGATCCCAACAGAGAGGGAAAAGGAGTAAATTCATGCCCAATGCATTGGACACACAAACGGCTCTGATGACCCATCAAAATACTGAATCACTGCTGGCTTACCAGTGTGCCAGAGTGGAGAATCTGGCCCCAGCCTAGTAACTCTGACACTAGAGGTTTTGCCATGATATAAGGGGATTTACCTGATCTAGTGCAGAGATGGGCTGAGTAAAGCTGCAGCCTCCTTAACCAAATCACTGTCAGAAAGCTCCACGGATTCATGCTCCTATTAAAAAAAAAAAGAAGAAAGACAAGAAATAGTTTGAGTTACTTCTCGGGAATCTTTGGGGACTCTGAATTTTCTGGACAATGCACCCAAACCGCTTCAAATTTCCAATCATTCGTAGCAAACGTTTCTATTCAACTTCACCACAGAGCTTAGCAAAATCTAATGTACAAATCTGCAGGCCAGACCGTCAGCTCGTGTGAGTAGTGCAGCCATGCGAGAGCCAGCAACGCTGCACGACTGACACTGGCTGAGTCTCTGGCTGGCTATTTCTGCAGCCTGGTCCATCCAAGAATCTTCAACCGCTTTATAAACCTTAGGCTCAGGTTTTCCCAGGAAGCAAAGGGAGTTAGGGGCTCAGGTTTGCTGGGAAATCCCAGCCTAAACCCTCCTTGTGAGGTAGAAGAGGATGCTCAGCTGCACGCTCTCGAGCTGGGGAGCAGCGTGGAGCCTCTGACTGTCAGGCTGCTCATGGCTTACATGGGGTGAAGACGTCTGCCTCAGTGATGTGCCCGGCGTTCCTGATAGAGGCCAGGGTAGACACCAGAGACCCTGTTCCCTCCCACACTAGACTAGAGCCTCAGCTGCTCTGAGTCAGTGCAGCGCCCACTGAAATCCGCTTACGGAAACCAGCTAGCAAGCCGGTCCTCCATACGGAGAGCGTCCCCAGCCACATGAGACTTCCTCCAGCATGGAAGGGGAATGAGCCAGCCTTTCGTGCGGGGGCTAAAGGAGCATACAGGGTTAGCGTGAGGATGAAGGTTACGGTTCGAGTGTGGGGTGACAGGTCTTTGACAATCGCAGCAGTTCAGGACACGGCCTCCTTCCTTGTATGGCTGGGCAGCACCTGGCGTAACGAGTTCTGATATCAGCGGACGCTTCTAGGCACTGCCGTGGTACAAAGAAATGATAAAGCCAGCTCCCCGGCTGTGCAAATCAGCAGAGCGTGTTCGCTTCAATGGAGCGGTGGCCAAGTTATGCCAGCTGGGCATCCGACCCATTCATAATAAATCCAAAACCCCGGGGCTGGTTAAAATCCCCTGCTCTTTGCCTTCTGAAGGCAGCGTACTTACCCGCTGAGCTAGCTGGGCCCAGCAGCTCCAGGATTTCCTCTCATCTCTGCATCCTGGCTTGGCAGCTCCCAGCCTCCTGCAATGCTGCTGCTGTCAGATATAGGACCGTCTGCTTCGCTCAGCCACCAGGAAGGAGGCTGGTTAAAGAGTGAGCTATTGGGAGACCTGTGCACCTTCCCCTAATTAAATCACCAGGGATGTGACTTTTTAAAAAAATATGAAATGTTTTCCCCAGGCGCAGAGTTTTCCGCAAGCCATAGTGAACTCCAGAAGCAGCCAAAGCAGGGAGCTCTGGGCATTCGGAGAACTTCCCAAGATTTCACTGGACTTCCTCAGCCCGCTGCTGTTTGCTCCAACTTTCCCCCTCCCCAACTTCACTGCCCACTGGCCCCTCTCATCTGCTTCTCCCTGCCTTGTCCCCTCCCCACCCTTCCCTTGCCTTTCCTTTCCATTTCGCTGAGCCTGTCTAGATAACTCACCCCCAAAAACTCCTGGCACTCAATGACATTCGCAGCTATCCCATTGTTCGCTCTGCTGGGGTGTTCCATCCCTTCACTCCCCCGCTGGCTCTCTGCTTTATTTAAATGGCAGCTTTTCGGGACAGGACCCATCTATAAAGTAGATATAAAGCTGGCTAGATCATCGGGCTCAATGGGTAGTAATCAATGGCTCCATGTCTAGTTGGCAGCCGGTATCAAGCGGAGTGTCCCAAGGGTTGGTCCTGGGGCCGGTTTTGTTCAATAGCTTCATTAATGATCTGGAGGATGGCATGGACTGCACTCTCAGCAAGTTTGCAGGTGACACTAAACTGGGAGGCGTGGTAGATACGCTGGAAGGTAGGGATAGGATACAGAGGAACCTAGACAAATTAGAGGATTGGGCCAAAAGAAACCTGATGAGGTTTAACAAGGACAAGTGCAGAGTCCTGCACTTAGGACGGAAGAATCCCATGCACCACTACAGACTATGGACCGAATGGCTGCCAGTTCTGCAGAAAAGGACCTAGGGGTTACAGTGGACGAGAAGCTGGATATGGTCAACAGTGTGTCCTTGTTGCCAAGAAGGCTAACGGCATTTTGGGCTGTATAAGTAGGGGCATTGCCAGCAGATCGAGGGACATGATCATTCCCCTCTATTCGACATTGGTGAGACCTCTTCCGGAGTACTGTGCCCAGTTTTGGGCCCCACACTACAAGAAGGATGTGGACAAATTGGAAAGATTCCAGCAGAGGGCAACAAAAATGATTAGGGGGCTGAAGCACATGACTTATGAGGAGAGGCTGAGGGAACTGGGATTGTTTAGTCTGCAGAAGAGAAGAATGAGGGGGGATTTGATAGTTGCTTTCAACTACCTGAAAGGGGGTTCCAAAGAGGATGGATCTAGACTGTTCTCAGTGGTATCAGATGACAGAACAAGGAGCAATGGTCTCAAGTTGCAGTAGGGGAGGTCTAGGTTGGATATTAGGAAACACTATGTCACTAGGAGGGTGGTGAAGCACTGGAATGGGTTACCTAGGGAGGTGGTGGAATCTCCTTCTTTAGAGGTTTTTAAGACCCGGCCTGACAAAGCCCTGGCAGGGATGATTTAGTTGGGGATTGGTCCTGCCATGAGCAGGGGGTTGCACTAGATGCCTCCTGAGGTCCCTTCCAACCCTGATATTCTATGATTCTAGGATTCTGTACAGCACCCAGCATGCTGTGCCTGGCTGGCCTCAGGCACTATCAAATTATGCTAATATAATAATAGTAGCCGAGCACTGCTAGAAACCTGCTGACATCTGACGGGGAATATAACTCTATCACTAGTTTATTTAGGGGGGGAACAGCTATAGACCATGACAGATGCGGCAATTTCCTGCAATGTCCTGGGCAAACCTCACTGAATTAAGTTCAATTATTTTAGGAGTTCATTTTAAGACATGCAAACATTCATGTCTTACTGTGGGTGGTGGGGAGACCTGGCTAATGTAAACCCTGGAAAGTGCTATGCACATCAAAGGACTGTTTCAAACGATGGGAACTTTTAAAGCTAAGTGGGTGTCCCAGGGGATTGCTAGGTGGGGGTTTGTAACTCCCCCAGTTAAGCAAAAACCCAGCCTCTTGAAGCGACACCCTGTGGAGGGCCGCACTGGCTACAAATCACCTATTCCCAAAGACCCAGGCTGGATAAAGGAGGGACTAAACTTGTCTGTGCTTGTTCTGAGCTAGTGACTGTGATGAACTTGTGACCCCATAAAAAATCCTTGGTGAGGTCTGGAGAATTGGTCACCTGCCAGAGCCCTTCTCTATCAAGCTTCTCTCCACGCAGGTAGGTTCTCTTTGTGTTTCTAATCTGTGTTCTCTGGAATGCTTTTACTTTAAGAATAAATGTGCTTGCTTATACAGGGCAGTGTGGTGACTTCACTGTGGGAAATTGCACTGTTTATAGCCGCTGAGGATCAGGGAAAGCAGCCCTGCTGAGGCAGTGTGACTTGCTGGGGAATTCACCGTGTCGACAGGGAACTGAGCGGTCGAGCGAGAGAGAGATGTGCATTTCCCAAGAGAGGTGATGGCTGGGGAGCAGGCAGCCTGAGAATGAGTGCCCTGGCTGGACCACGGAGTGGGGAATACAGGTGCGGTTGCCCTGACCTGTGACAGACCAGATCCCATTGACTGCAATGGAACCTACTTAATTTATACCAGGCAAGGACCAAAGTATTGTGCCAAGTCCTTTATTCTTTCATTATTTTAGCTTCCTACCAAAAGATGACATTTTCTGCCACCTTTTGCCAGTTCTGTCTCTGTTTACATGGCCCCTGTCAGCTCAGGCACACTGATGGATTTGTCCTCACAATAGCCCCAGGAGGTAAGAAAAGGTTATCATCCCCATTTTACAGTGGGGGAAACTGAGGCAGAGAGCGACATGGCTCAGGTCACATTGCAGAGCTGGGAATAGAACCCAGGAGTCCTGGTTCTCAAACCCACCCACACCCCTATGCTAACCAATTAGCCCCCACTCCCCTCCCAGAACCCAGGAATCCTGGCTCGCAGCCCTACAACTTTAACCACTACACCCCACTCCCTTCCCCAGGAGAAGAACTAAAACCACACAGTAAAGTGGCAGGAAGGCAGAGGATCCAGTCAGCCCTCCTGGGAGCTGAGTCTGTGGGTGCACTTCAGAGCAGGTGCTTGCAGAACCGACCCTGCCCTGCGCCGCTGAGAGAGTCTGTCTGGCTGTAGATCACTGGGTTTTGGACCTGGTTTTTGGCACCAGTCTGCACTAGCCGAGAACAGGAGAGATCCGATCACACAGGCTTGGAGTGGCGAAGGGAATTAGACACTCAAGTCCCTTTGAATTTCCTGGCCTGTTGTTTATCCCCTAGTTCTGTGCAAATAAAAGTGAGAATTTTAAGACCAGGTCATATCTCAGGAACCTCTGGTCCAAATGATCCCATCTTTCCCGCACACGCTGTATATTTACCTCCCATCTATCCTAGCAGTTTTCCAGCAGATCTGATGCTGCATGCGGATTCTAGGGCACTTTGAAAAAAGTTTTTTGAACAGAAGAGGCACATCAGCTTGAAGCGAGGGGCACCCAATGCTGGGCTGGCTCAGGAGGGCCCAGCAGGAAGCCAGGCTGCAGGTTTCTGTGCAGCTGGCACCTGGATTCCCCTCGCTGTGTCTCTCACTGCGCAGTAGTAGATGCCGGCGTCGCTCAGGCTGGCTCCATCTCGGGTGAGTTTGGTGGAGCGGGAGGCCTTGTGCACAGCCATGGTGAATTCTCCAGCGGTGGAGGAGCCGTCATGCCCAGTCCCTAGAAAGCTCGGCGCCCCCCGGCCCTGCTGGGGCTGTTTGTACCAAGACATCATGTCATGGGAGGTGGCATTTTGGCTGCATGGGATCAAGATCCTTTCTCCTTCCACATCCGTGAGCCGAGGGGGCTGGAAAACCTGGGCCAGGGCCCATTTCGGAGCCACTGCGGGAAGAGAGGCAGGGAGTGAGAGAGGGACGGACTCTCAGCCGCCTGGGCAGTGATGCACAAATTGTCTAGGGCTAGAGAAAACCTGGGTGCAGAGACGCTGACCCCACAGAATGAGCGGCTCTAACCCATACGAAAGGTGCTCAACAGTGCCGTGCTGGAGAGAGAGCGGATAAATCGACGGACCCTGCCGGGGGGAGGGTGACCAGATGTCCCAATTTTATAGGGACAGTCCCGATATTAGGGGCTTTTTCTTATATAGGCGCCTGTTACCCCCCACCCCCTCCCAATTTTTCACACCTAGCCAGAGGCTGGATGAAGACAAGAGAAGGAGACTCTTACCCACCAAGTAGGGACAGCACAGGCAGTAATTCCTTCATGGCAATGCTCAGAGCACTGGCCGCGTTTTGTGCTTTCTAGCCGTGACTAACGCCTGCCACCCAGCTGCCTCTGCAACCGCAAACACCCCTTCTGCACAGAGCAAACTGCTTCAGAGCACCTAGCCCGTCCCTCCCTCCACCCACCAGTCTCTTCCCTTCTGAGCTGGTCGCAAGACAGCACAGCAGCCCCCTTTGATCTCCTCTGAGGTAGCAAGAGCGATGCACAGTTAAAGATACAGCAATTGTAAAACTTCTCTCTTCTATCTCGCTAGCTGCATTCCCAGGGCCTCCGTGTGCTTAGGCCCTCAGTGGGGCTAGTCCTTCGGCTGGGGCCTGGTGCTCAGGTGCGAACGTCACCCCCCAGTGCTCAATTCTGAGACTGTCCTGTCCCGTCACACAGCCATGATTCCACCCCTGAGCTTGCAGGGCTGCGGACAGGGGCCAGGGGCTGGGCTGGGAGGTTCTTCTACAAGGGGAGTGGGTTGTGGCTGGGAGATCCTTGCCTCAGGCAGCAGTGGCTGCAGGGGAGTGGGGGGTTGGGATTGGGAGGTCCTCGCCCTGGGACAGGATGGGGGGGGAGTTGGGAGGATCATGCACGGAGGAGGGGGCTGAGGGGCTGGGGCTGGGGCTGGACTGGGGCTGGGAGGTTCTCGCCCTGGGACAGGATGGGCTGGGGCGGGCGGGGGGGGAGTTGGGAGGATCATGCACGGAGGAGGGGGCTGAGGGGGCTGGGCTGGGAGGTTCTCGCCCTGGGACAGGATGGGGATGGGGATGGGGGGGAGTTGGAGGATCATGCACAGAGGAGGGGGTTGAGGGGGCTGGGCTGGGAGGTTCTCGCCCTGGTACAGGATGGGGCACGGGGGGAGTTGGGAGGATCATGCACGGAGGAGGGGGCTGAGGCGAATGGGGCTGGGGCTGGACTGGGGCTGGGAGGTTCTCGCCCTGGGACAGGATGGGGCTGGGGCAGGCGGGTGGGAGTTGGGAGGATCATGCACGGAGGAGGGGCTGAGGGGGCTGGGCTGGGAGGTTCTCGCCCTGGGACAGGATGGGGCTGGGGCGGGCGGGGGGAGTTGGGAGGATCAGGCACAGAGGAGGGGGTTGAGGGGGCTGGGAGGTTCTCGCCCTGGGACAGGATGGGGCACGGGGGGAGTTGGGAGGATCATGCACGGAGGAGGGGGCTGAGGCGAATGGGGCTGGGGCTGGACTGGGGCTGGGAGGTTCTCGCCCTGGGACAGGATGGGGCTGGGGCAGGCGGGTGGGAGTTGGGAGGATCATGCACGGAGGAGGGGGCTGAGGGGCTGGGCTGGGAGGTTCTCGCCCTGGGACAGGATGGGGCTGGGGCGGGCGGGGGGGAGTTGGGAGGATCAGGCACAGAGGAGGGGGTTGAGGGGGCTGGGAGGTTCTCGCCCTGGGACAGGATGGGGCACGGGGGGGAGTTGGGAGGATCATGCACGGAGGAGGGGGCTGAGGCGAATGGGGCTGGGGCTGGACTGGGGCTGGGAGGTTCTCACCCTGGGACAGGATGGGGCTGGGCGGGCGGGGTGGGGGGGGAGTTGGGAGGATCATGCACGGAGGAGGGGGCTGAGGCTGGGGCTGGACTGGGGCTGGGAGGTTCTCACCCTGGGACAGGATGGGGATGGGGATGGGGGGGAGTTGGGAGGATCATGCACGGAGGAGGGGGCTGAGGGGGCTGGGCTGGGAGGTTCTCACCCTGGGACAGGATGGGGATGGGGATGGGGGGGGAGTTGGGAGGATCATGCACAGAGGAGGGGGCTGAGGCTGGGACTGGACTGGGGCTGGGAGGTTCTCACCCTGGGACAGGATGGGGCGGGCGGGGTGGGGGGGGAGTTGGGGGGATCATGCACAGAGGAGGGGGCTGAGGCTGGGCTGGACTGGGGCTGGGAGGTTCTCACCCTGGGACAGGATGGGGCGGGTGGGGTGGGGGGGGGGAGTTGGGAGGATCATGCACAGAGGAGGGGGCTGAGGCTGGGACTGGACTGGGGCTGGACTCGGAGGTTCTCGCACAGGGAAAGGCCAGGGCTGCAGGGCTGTGGGACTCAGCACACAGAAGAACAGAGCGGAGTCTGAGACCCGGGCTGCAGAGATATTCAGAGGAGCTGCTCCTTGCTGCTTATGCACCCAGAGATGCAGGCGCGTCTCCTCCTCATTCGCCCTGTCGGTAAATCCCAGGGAGTCTCCACGAATCAAATACTCCAGGGAATGCAACAGGCGCTGCCGGTACCAAGCGACAGTGGGGGTGGAGGAGATGGACGTGAAGCTGCAAGGTAAGGTGACATTCTCCCCTTCAGACGACATCAGCGTGGCAGGAGGCTGGGTCACCGTATCCTTACCCCCTTGCTGGGCTCTGGCCAGTGGGGCTGCAAAAGAGAGAAGGGTGGTACAGAGCTGTTGGCCCTGAGAGCACATCCCTATCCCACTTCCAGTAGCCTTCCCCTCCTGCCCCCCAAATTCCCCTCTCCCTGGCAGGCCGAAATCTCCCAGTCACACTGCTGCTGAAGCACCTGTTTCACATCTGGCAGCTCGAAAAAAGTCTCTTGAAACTTTTTTTCCTACAGAAAGTGGCTTTTTGACAGAATAAGAGACTTCCCCTGTCCCTCTAACAACCCCTGGCTCTAACACAGTGTTTTTCATGCATCAATCTCAAAAAGCTTGACAAAGAAGGTCATTTTACAGGTGGGGAAATGAGGCCCAGAGAGGCCTTGCCAAAGCTCACCCAGCGGGCAGACTGGGTCCTACACTCCGGCGCTCTCCCCACAGTCACACTGCCCCATTGGGGGGGTTTCTGCCAAAAAAGCACAAACTGAAAATTTTTCACTTTTCATTTTTTCCAGGCATTTTGTTGGTTGATTAGTTTGGGTTTGTTGGGGGGCGGGGGGTTGTTTGGCTGGGGTTTGGGGGTTGGTTTTTGGCAGGTGGTTGCTTGCTGTTTTACTATATAAACATTTCTAATTGAATCTTTCTTTGCTTTTTAAACAGATTTCTAGGAAAACAAACGACATTTTGGCCCCTGGTTTGACAATTCAGAGATGTAAAGGCCACAAAGGATCACTAGGAACATGGCGATCCCCTGTATAACCCAGGCCAGAGCCTTTCTCCTGGGATTTCTGCACAGAGAGTGAGCTACAGCTGAGCTTTTAGAAAGAGCCCAAGCGATGGAGACACCAGCAAGTCCCCAAGAAAAGTTGTTCCAATAGCGAATCACCCTCCCTGTTCTAAATTGGCCCTTTATATCCAGCTTGAATTTGTCTAGCTAGCTTCATCTCAGTTGCTAGATCCCATTTGAAATTAAAGAACTGCCATCTGCTTTCACAACTCTTCACCCTCCATAGCTACGTATCGACCATGAGCAGCTCACCTAACAGGAATGATTGGCAGCAATTTCCCCACAAACCCACCTGAGATGCAGAGGGAGAAAACCAGGACACCATCCAAGGAGATCATTGCATTGAAGAGACAGAGAAAGCCCCCAGCTCTCTGCTCTCAGCAGGTTTTCAGCTCTGAACAGCCAGGACTCTCTCCCTTCTCCTACAAAACGCATAGAAGGGCTGGTTTGAAACCTGCCTTTAGTGCCCCCCAGCAGCCTGTCTGAACATTGCACACTGGTCAAACGTGTACCAGGGAGTTACCATAGGAGGTGTTTGTGGCTCAGGTTTGCAAAAGCTTCAGGCACCCAGCTCCCAATTCCCTTAGGCTGTTTGGAGGATCCCAGTCTCTGGATGGAGAAGGGAGAGTATTCGGTGGTGGGTGAGTCACAGCTGGACGACTTCTGGGGACCACACTTCAGATCCCCAGGGGTACCTCCAGTCCTGGTGTTAACACTTCCAACTCCCAGGGGTCTGAAAGCCAGGAGGGACCATTCGCGCTAGTTTGACCTGCTGTCTGACACACGCCAGAGAATTTCATCCACTTGCCCTGAGCCCAATAAATGGTGCTGGATTAAAGTATCTTCCAGGAAGGAGAACAAGAATGTTCAAAGGCATCTGGCCTTGATCGGAAGGCCTCAAGAGCTGGAGAATTCACCCCTCCCCTTGAAAGTTTATTCCTATGGTTAATTGCCCTTGTGTTAGAAATCTGTGCTTAATTCTTGTGTACTTCAACTTCCAGCCCATGGTTCTTGTTCTGACTTTCTCCACTAGCTTGAATGGCCCATTAGCAGCCGATGTTTGCTTCCCATGAAAATACTTCTACAATGTGATGAAGGGTCCTCTCAGTCTCCTTTCCAATACGCCAAACACACTGAGCTCTGTAAGGCTCTCACTGGAATAGCCAGAGTTTTAATTGTGACAGAAAACATTGGTAGGGACATTCAACCTCATGCTCCAGGGCTTGAGCCCCTCTCTGACTACTAGAGGTCAGGAGGAAACATTCACAGGGGGAAATTCACAGGATCTTACACCTTCCTCGGAAGCAGCTGGTGCCAGCCGCTGTCATAGGCATGAGACTGAGCGAGATGATTGCTGGGAGTGGCAGCCCTTCTATTCCTTTGCAAGTAGTCATTAATAACACCACCGTCTCTCTCGCATATAGCGCTTTGGGCGATCTCAAAGCACTGCCCAATCTTTCACATATTGATCCTTCCAGCCCTCTCTCCCCCCGGGAGGAAGGGCAGGGCTGTTTTCCCCTTTGGAGAGATGGGAACTGAGGCCAAGTGCTGGCCCAAGATCACCCGGGAAGTCTATGGCGGAGGAGGGGCCTGAATCCAGTAACCTCTGCACTGTTCCCAGCAGCATGAGATAACTGCTCTCGGCAGTAGGGGAGATCTGAGGAGCCCATTCCCCCACCATACACACACCTGCTCCAGATACTGCACAGCTCAGGAAGCCCCTGGAGTCAGTGTGTCTCTCACAGCACACAGGTAGGAGGCAGCGTCTGAGACCCAGGTCTCCTTGAGGTGAAGGAGGCTGTATTTCCCAGCGGTGCTGAGGAAAGCAGTGAATCGCCCATACTCCTCCTGACCAGCTGCTACCTGGTATGAGACCAGGCCTGGGGCTTTTCCCTCCCACTGCTGGTACCAGGCCAAGCCGTAGAAGTTGGCAGTTTGGTATGTGCAATTGATCTGGAAGGCATCCCCTTCCTTGGCAGTGACCGGCCCCTCCAGCTGGTGCACAGTGGTCTGGGCCATCACACCTGGAACAAAACAACCATTGGGGGTCTCACACAGACAGCCACAGAGAGACTGTGTAAAGCCCCAGGCGGAATGGACAGCGAGTATCTGGTGAGAGTCAGAGACTGTGCAGAGCGGCACCACTCTCACAGACAGGAAAGTCCAGAGGGAAGCCTGGCTAGAGGGAGGGAGCTGTCGTCTGTCTTGCACATGGGGGTGAATCACACCTGGTCCATGGCTACACCTTGGTCATCTCGGGGAGATCAGGAGGCTGGGCTCCCTGTGCCCTCAGAGAGAGCTGTGCTGTGTTCAGCTGAGCCCCAAGCCCAACACGGGACGAGGAGGCTGGCAGGCTTTTGTGAGCAGGAATGCTGAGCTGCCAGCCCAGGGCGCAGGAGTAACCCGCCCTGTCCTGCAGGGCTGCCCCCAGGATGCTGAGGGGAGCCATGTTGTTCTGCGGACGCAACGCTGCCCAGAAGTGCCCACTCTAGGACAACTCCTGCCCGTAGCTGTTGACACGCATGATAAGCTGGGGTGGCTGCTCCTGGCGCTGCCGGTACCAGAACACATCCAGCTGGGAGCGGCCACTGGAGAAGTTACAGCTCAGGGTCATGCTCTGCCTCTCTGTCAGCGTCACCTCCGCAGGCCCTGAGGGCCTGAGCTGGAAGGCAGAAGAATGGCAGGATCAGCTGCACTGGTGCAGGCAATCCCTGCAGGGCTCCCCAAAACCCAGCACTGCATTAAGCTGGGCAGGAGCCTGACCCCGCCAGGTCCCACGAACTGGCCATTCCACTCCCTTTAGCAGCTTTGGAAGTCCTACGCTCCACTGGCTGCTAAAAGCTAATGGCTGATCAGCCAGCAGCAGACTGGGGATAGAGAGATCTTTTCTGGCTTGATCTTCAGTTCTCCTCTGCAAAGGTTCCGGGACCTGTGAAGGAATGGCCAAAAACAAACCAAAGAGAGAGCCCCACCAATCTGCATTTCCCCAGCATTAAAACCAGCCCCCAGCGCTTTCAGTCAGCACGTTCCGTTCCCTGCAGAGACCTGGGAAGACCCGGGAGGAACTTCTTAGGAGAGGGGCAAATAAGTTGGAGGCCAAGTCCATGCTTACCCCAAAAGCCGCTTAGAGCAGCAGCGAGGAGGAGACACCTGACGTGCATGCTGAAATCTCTCCCTTGCTGTATGGAGGAGACACAGAAAAGCTGAAAGAGCAGCAAGTCAGGAAGTGACTCAGCCATCAGAGCAAAGAAACCAGAGGTAGAAGGCCCTGTTCATCCAATCCCCTGTCATGGCCTCTCTTCTGGAGACTAACTGGGTATCCCTGCAGCCAGCACCAGACTCAAACTGACCACAGCACGAAGACCATGGGCTGAATGGGTCAGCAAGGATGAGTGAGAGCTGGATAGATGGCTGTGTGTGAGAATGGATGGGGAGGCTGAGGGTTGTGCATTGGGAGAGAGAGAGAAGGTGAGTAAGGTAATAACTTTGATTGGACCAGCTCCTCTTGGTGCCAGAGAAAAGCTTTCGCACTACACAGAGCTCGTCTTCTGGTCAGCATCTCACAGCGAAACAGAAGGTAGAACAGATGGTTTAGCCCCAGTAATTAACATATTCTGAGCCCATGCGAGGTGAAGTAGCCTGTTAACACCCTTGCAGTCATAGGACGAAAAAGAGGGGTTAGTGGGGTTCAGATTGGTGTAACAAGCCATAAAGATGGTGCCTTTATTAAGACCATGATTATTGGTGTGTAACAAAGTCATGAATTTAAGCTCTCTAGCTTGTCTTTTGCAGGTGCTGTGCAGGTTCCTTCGCGGACGAGCCCCGAGAGGTCAGATATGGAGTGATCACTTCGTTACAAGCGTCTGCCCAGGGCAGGCAGGGTGTTTTTATCTTTTGTTCCATGTGAGGGGCTGTGAGAGCGTAGTGAGCATCTGGTTTGAGCCACGTACTTGTTACTGGGGCATTTAGTGCACTGGATGAGGTACATCACATGTTGCAACAGGCGTGTGTCAGACCCATGGATCGTAGCTAGCTAGCTAGAGAGAGAGAGAGAGAGAGAGAGAGAGAGAGAGTGTATGAGGATGGATAGATAGACAGATGATGTGTATGTCACTGGATGGATGGAGCGTGAGAGAAACAAAGCACTCCTCAACTGGTGTAAATTGGAGTCATGATTTGCACCAGTGGCGATCTGGTCCCAATTATGGGACAGTCTTGGCGGGAGGGGGGTTGCCCTTACACATGCTGTAGAAATAAACAGAGGAGTCAGACTCCAGGGCATGTTCCCCAATGCTACAGATGCTCTGTATAGACCTGAGTCATCACTGGAATGATTCTACTACAAACAATTCCCACTGACCGTGAGCTGAAAGCCACTGCAGTCTTGCCCAGAAGCACAGCAACCCCTGCTCAACGCTTAGGGCATGCTGCCCTCATGTGGGCATTTTATGTGGTTCATTCATATCTGAGCCTTAGTCAGGGGGCGGGGCTATCAAGAAGGCCAGGGCTTTATAAAACAGTGAGCAAGCGACCAGGGAGCTGCTAACAGGGAGTTTCGCAAGGGAGTTTGGAATGGGGGTGGGAAGGGGGCGAGGTTCACTTGCTGTTCTTTAAAACCTGTAAACTAAACTACATTCAAAACTTCTTGATTTAAACAAAACCCATTCAGTAACCTAGGCAGCTGTTGGAGACAATGCAGGCAGAAGCCCAGCTGCAGAGTGGGGGCTATCCAGTTTATTGCACTGAGTGCAGCATGTATGATTACCTGCCCCATGGGTGGGTGGCGTATGTGTGCATTCGGTGCAAGGAGCTCCTGGCCCTCAGAGACTGCGTACGGGCTTTGGAGGCCAGGGTGGCGGAACTGGAGGAGCTAAGGGAGGCAGAGAGGTATGTTGATGAGGCTTTCCGGGACACTGTAGAATTGTCCCACCTCCGGTCAGACAGCCCCTACGCTGTTGAGGAGGATGAAAGGCCCAGGGAAGCAGAGCAGTCAACGGGAGCAGAGGGAAACCTTCCCATAGTTGGGACCCTCCTTCCAGACGGTGCTGGGGTTGCCTCTCGCACTGAGGTTACCTCTCCGGGGGAGGGAACTCCAGTTGCTAGGAAAAGGCAGGTATTAGTATTGGGAGATTCGATCATTAGAAACGTAGATAGCTGGGTTTGTGATGACCGGGAGAACCGCATGGTGACTTGCCTGCCTGGTGCGAAGGTTGCGGATCTCTCGAGGCATCTAGACAGACTTATGTGTAGTGCTGGGGAGGAGCCGGTGGTCGTGGTACATGTAGGTACCAATGACATAGGGAAGGGTAGGAGAGACGTCCTGGAGGCCAAATTTAGGCTGCTAGGGAAGAGACTGAAATCCAGGACCTCTATGGTGGTGTGACGGTCCATGCCCCTACGGTTGCGAGCGGCGTGGACTATCCGCCACTGTCCGTCAAATAGCCCTTCAGTCCAGGGCAGTATGGCCTAGCGGTCAGAGTCTATGACGTCCCCTTTACCTCAAGGAGACGTGGCCTGACGGCAGGAGTCTGTAACACAGCCCTCGGCTACAGGGCAGTAGGGCCTAGCGGCCAGAGTCCTGGAAGCAACCCTCGGGTGGAGGGTAGCATAGCCTAGCTGCCAGAGTCCATGTTATTGGGGTGTGACTGCCCCAGTAGGGGGGCCCCGACCTGGGGCCCTAACTGTAGCGTAGTGCTTTTCCACCAACTCAGCGGGGGGATCTGACCGAAACACGCTGAGTTTCCCCGGGGGGGGGGGGGGGGAGGTACCACTCTGTCACCCTCCCAGAGTCCCTTCCTACCAGGCTCTCCGTTGGGGTCTCCCAGGAGTCGTCGGGTCCTTGGTACTCGGCGGATTCGGTCGTCCCCTGGGTCTCCTCCAACCACAGGGGCGCCGGCGGGCCGTGGACGGCATCTCTTCCTGGTGCAGCCAACGGCTGTGGCTGGTCCGCCACAGGAGCTTCCCCGGCAGGTCCTTCTCCTACGGGCTCCACCCCAGAATGAGCTGGTCTCCCTCCCTTTATACTCTATAGCACTTGGAGCATGCCCAGTCCTCCCAGGAAGGCGGGACTCCCGCTGCCAGTCCCTGGGGCTTAACTCCTTCCAGGTTAAGGCGGGGTAGACTGGCCCCGCCACACACCCTCCCCCTTAAGAAGGACCGTCCCCGGGGCCGGTCCGTCTCCCCATCCTCCTTTCCCTGTCTAGAAAAGAAATCCACGTTAGCATGCACCTTACCCAGACGATAAAAAACGCAGAAGTCGTATGGTTGGAGCAACAGGTACCAGCGCATGATTCGGGGGTTTGCGTCCTTCATGCTGTGTATCCATCTGAGGGGGGCATGGTCGGTGATCAATTTGAAGGTATTCCCCAGTAAATAATAGCGCAGGGCATCAATGGCCCATTTCGCCGCCAGGGCCTCTTTCTCTATTGTTGCGTAGTGTTGTTCTCGAGGGAGTAGTTTCCGGCTTAGATACAGTACTGGGTGTTCCTCCCCCTCCCATTCCTGGGAGAGGACCGCTCCTAAGCCTACCTCTGAGGCATCCGTTTGGAGTATGAACTCCTTTGAAAAATCAGGGTGTCACAGGACCGGTTCATGCACAAGTCGATCTTTCAGCGTCCTGAAGGCCTTGTCACACAGGTCGGACCATTGTACCTGTTGTGGCTGGGAGTTTTTGTCAGGTCCGATAGAGGTGCAGCTATGGACGCGAAGTTGGGTACAAAGCGACGATAGTACCCGGCTAGTCCCAAGAACTGGCGTACCTGTTTCTTCGTCGTGGGCGAAGCTGTGTCCATAAGGGCTTGTACCTTATTGATTTGGGGGCGCAACTTCCCTCCCCCTATGACATACCCAAGGTAGGTCACCTCTTCCTGGCCGAGATGGCATTTCGCCGGATTGGCCGTGAACCAAGCTGCTCAGAGGGCCTGGAGGACTCCCCTGAGGTGTCGAAGGTGGTCCTTCCAGCTGCGACTGTAGATCACAATGTCATCTATATACGCCGTGGCATATTGATCGTGAGGCAGCAAGAGCTTATTCATCAGCCGCTGAAACATCGCTGTGGCACCGTGTAACCCGAATGGCATGGTTACAAAGTGGAAGAGGCCGAAGGGTGTTGGGAAGGCCGTTTTTTCTCGGGAATTGGGTGTAAGGGGGATTTGCCAGTATCATTTGGTTAAATCTAGGGTCGACAAATACCTCGCTCCCCCGAGTCGTTCTAGGAGTTCTTCCACCCGGGGCATTGGGTACGCGTCGAACCTAGAGATGGCATTAATCTTCCAGAAATTGATACAGAATCGAGTAGTCCCATTGGGTTTCGAGACCAAAACAATGGGGCTGTGCCATTCACTCTTTGACTCCTCAACTACACTCATCTCAAGCATTGTGTCCAACTCCTGTCGCACTGTGGCTCACATCTTCCGGGGTATGGGTCGATGGTTATCTCTCACCTTCTGGCCCGGCGTCGTCGCGATATGATGGCTCGTCAGGTTGGTTTGTCCTGGGTGGGTTGATAGCACATCGGGGAAGTCCTTTACAAGCTGCGATATTTGCTCTCGCTGTGCCGGGGTAAGGCCAGCCCCAAGTGTCGCTGGTTTGTGGTCTAGGGGTTCCCCTGCTAGGGGTCCCAGTTCCGGGTCTGGGGGCGAGAAGGTGATGAACAAGGATTCCCTAACCTTCCAGGCCTTTGAGAGATTCACATGGTAAGTCCGGGTGTCCCTCTGTCCTCCCGGTAGCCGGACTTCATAATCTACGGGCCCGACCCGTCGGATCACCTCGTGTGGTCCCTGCCACTTGGCCAAGAGCTTTGATTCAGCCGAGAGTAACAAGAGTAACACCCGGTCCCCGGGGTTAAAACTATGTGCCTTAGCCCCTCTATTATATAAACGAACCTGTGTCTCTTGGGCAGATTCTCCCAGGCAAAAACCCCCAAGGTTTGGAGCCGTTCTCGCAGACGTAGCACATACTGGGTGGTCCCGAGCACGCGAGTCTCCTGAGTCTCCCAGTCTTCCCTTAAGAGGTCCAGGATCCCTCGTGGCTGCCTGCCGTACAGAAGTTCGAAGGGTGAGAACCCGGTCGACGCTTGGGGTACTTCCCTTATGGCAAACAGCAGGGCTGGCAATAGTGTATCCCAATGGCTGGGGTCTTCCTCTACGAACTTCCGCAGCATGGACTTCAGGGTGCCATTAAAACGCTCCACCAGCCCGTCTGTCTGTGGGTGGTAAACTGATGTTTGGAGCGTCCGTATATTCAGGAGGCGGCACAATTCTGCTATTAATTTCGAGGATACATTAGTACCCTGATCCGTCAGGATCTCTGTGGGTATCCCGACCCTAGCGAAGACCTTCACGAGTTCGGCGGCAATCACCGGTGCCGTGGCCGCTCGGAGGGGAACAGCCTCGAGTTACCGGGTCGTGTAGTCCACGATTACTAAAATAAATCGATTCCCTGTCTTGCTTCTTTCTAAGGGTCCCACTAAATCCATTCCAATATGTTCAAAGGGTACGCCGACCACCGGCATGGGTATTCACGGGGCTCAGGGTACACCTTTTGGTCCTGCCCGTTGGCATTCTGGGCAAGACGCGCAATATTCTCGGACTTCTTGGTGAATGCCGGGCCAAAAGAAACGGCGGGCCACCCTCTGAAGGGTCTTTTCCCGCCCCAGGTATCCAGCCCACGGGTTGGCATGTGCCAAGTGCAGTAGGCCTCGTCACAGCCTCTGGGGAACCAATAGCTGTCGGAGCGGCTCAGGTGTATGTGGCTCCTGCACCACCCGATATAGGCGGTCCCGCTGGATCTCGAACCGTGGCCCTTGCGGAGGTCTCGGAGGTAGGTCCGCTCCCGTTCCGAGGACAGTGGCCTGCTCCCAGGTCCGACTCAGTGTTGGGTCCTCTCTCTGCTCCCTCACAAAGTCAATATCTCGTTCCAGCTCTATCTGAGTTTCTTCCATGGATTGATGTTGGGCTTTGGCGGGCGTCTGCCCTGCCGTAGACGTCCCCTCCCCGGGGTCTGTCTCCGGCGTGTGTCCGAGGAGTTCCTTCCCTGGAGACGTAGCTCCTTTGGTTTGTGAAGCTGACGGTTGATACTGTTGGAGGACCTCCCTAAATTCTGGCCAGTCCCATCCCAGCACTACGGGGTAGGCCAATCTGGGGGCTACGCCCACGTGCAGGACTTCCTCCCGCTGCCCTATCCTAATCCTCACCCAGGCAGTGGGATAAGGGCAGATGTCCCCATGTACACACTGTAAGTGTATCTTATCCCCCGCAAGTCTAAGGTTCGGGACCAGCCCCTCCCGCACGAGGGTCTGACTACATCCTGAGTCTACGAGAGCCCTCGTGTGGATCCCCTCGACCCGCACCAGAACCACCAATTTCCCCGGGCCCCTTTTCCGGGCTCTATGTCCGGCAACCCACACTTGCCCATAGTTGCAATCCATAAAAGGACATTCCCGCTGAAAATTTCCCTCTTGTCCGCACTCCCAGCAGCGATTCCGGCCCTCCGAGGGTCTGTTGCCTTCCCTTGTTGGGCTCCGTCCCCCTTGGGGGTGCCGTTCCCTTCGACTCGGCTTCCGAGGGACTTCCCGCCTGGGTCCAGGACTGTGAAGGTTAGTGGGTGCGGGACGGATATTGGAGGCAGGTTCCTGAGCCCCCGCTCCCCGAGGGCTTCCCCTATCTGGTCCTTCTCTCCGGCTCAGGTTTCCGGACCTACGGTGGTGAGTCTGGGCTTCCTCAGCCGATAAGTAACCCTCCATCAGGCCCACGGCCGCGGACAGGGTAGCCGGTCGGTGACGCTGTACCCATGCTTTCCCTCCTGCTGGGAGGATCTGGGTGAACTGTTCAAGTGCCACCCTTTCCGCTACCTGTGGCCCGGTCAAGCCCTCGGGCTCCAACCATCTCCAACAGAGGTCCCGTACCCACTGGGCTACGGCCCGAGGCCGAGCCCCAGAAGGGTACTGTTCTTTACGGAGGCGCTGGCGGTACGTCTCGGAGCTAATGCCGGTCTGGGCTAAAATGGCCGCTTTCACCCGGGGGTAGTCCAAGGCCTCTCGGAAATCCAGGTTACGGTAGGCCATCTGTGCCGGTCCCGTTAAATAGGGGGCCAACATCGTGGCCCAGTGTTCTGGGGGCCACCGAGCAGCGGTGGCGACCCGCTCGAATGTAACCAGGAATGCCTCAGGGTTGTCGCCTGGTCCCATCTTTGTGAGGCAAACCGTCAGTCCCCCCAGGCACTCCACAGGCCCTGTGCCTGTGGTGGTGGGGGCGCGAACTCCTGGTGGTTGCATTACCGTAGCCACTTGTTGGACCAGGAGCTCTTGTTGTACTTGATGTTGGGTGGCCAACTCCCGAAGGAGTTGCTACTGTTGTTCCTGGTCCTGGGTCATCTGTAGCTGCTGCTGGCTGGCCATCTGTTGCAGCAGATGTGCCTGTTGTTGTCACTGTTGGGCCACCTGTTCTTGCTGGTTCTCCAGCAACCCCTTTAAAAGTTTCTCGGTATCCATCTTAGATGGCGGGAGGGGTTCCGTCGTCTAGACTCTGTGTATTGGACCTCTTAGCAGGTCCTGGGCAGCTCCCCACTTCTGGTACCAAGTGTGATGGTCCACACCCCTACGGTTGCGAGCGGCGTGGACTATCCGCCACCGTCCGTCAAATAGCCCTTCAGTCCAGGGCAGTATGGCCTAGCGGTCAGAGTCTATGACGTCCCCTTTACCTCAAGGAGACGTGGCCTGACGGCAGGAGTCTGTAACGCAGCCCTCGGCTACAGGGCAGTAGGGCCTAGCGGCCAGAGTCCAGGAAGCAACCCTCGGGTGGAGGGTAGTGTGGCCTAGCTGCTAGAGTCCATGTTATTGGGGTGTGACTGCCCCAGTAGGGGGGCCCCGATCCAGGGCCCTAACTGTAGCGTAGTGCTTTTCCACCAACTCAGCGGGGGGATCCGACCGAAACACTCTGAGTTTCCCCGGGGTTGGGGGGGAGGGAAGTACCACTCTGTCACCCTCCCAGAGTCCCTTCCTACCAGGCTCTCCGTTGGGGTCTCCCAGGAGTCGTCGGGTCCTTGGTACTCGGCGGATTCGGTCGTCCCCTGGGTCTCCTCCAACCACAGGGGCGCCGGCGGGCCGTGGACGGCATCTCTTCCTGGTGCAGCCAACGGCTGTGGCTGGTCCGCCACAGGAGCTTCCCCGGCAGGTCCTTCTCCTACGGGCTCCACCCCAGAATGAGCTGGTCTCCCTCCCTTTATACTCTATAGCACTTGGAGCATGCCCAGTCCGCCCAGGAAAGCGGGACTCCCGCTGCCAGTCCCTGGGGCTTAACTCCTTCCAGGTTAAGGCGGGGTAGCCTGGCCCCGCCACAGGTGGCATTCTCAGAAATGCTCCCAGTTCCATGCTCAGGGCCAAGTAGGCAGGCAGAGCTTCAGAGTCTCAATGCGTGGATGAGACGATGGTATAGAGAGGAGGAGTTTAGAAGAAGCAGTGAGAGATATAAAGGCATCTTTTAAAAAGTGGAAGTCAAATCCTAGTGAGGTAAATAGAAAGGAGCATAAACACTGCCAAATTAAGTGTAAAAATGTAAGAAGAAAAGCCAAAGAGGAGTTTGAAGAATGGTTAGCCAAAAATGCAAAAGGTAATAACAAAATGTTTTTTAAGTACATCAGAAGCAGAAAGCCTGCTAAACAACCAGTGGGGCCCCTGGATGATGGAGATACAAAAGGAGCACTTAAAGATGATAAAGTCATTGCGGAGAAACTAAATGGATTCTTTGCTTCAGTCTTCATGGCTGAGGATGTTAGGGAGATTCAGGGCCACCCAGAGGATTCAGGGGGCCTGGGGTCTTTGGCGGTGGGGGTCCTTCTGCTCCGGGTCTTCGGAGCACTTCGGCAGCGGGTCCCAGAGCGAGTGAAGGACCCGCCGCAGAATTGCCGCCGAAGACCCGGAGCGGAAGAAGCTCTGGGACTTCGGCAGCGGGTCCTTCACTTGCTCCGGGTGTGTTCGGTGGCACTGAAGGACCTGCCGCTGAAGACCCACTGAAAACTCTCATGGGGGCCCCTGTGGGGCCCGGGGCCTGGGCCGCCCTGGGGAGATTCCCAAACCTGAGCCGGCTTTTGTAGGTGACAAATCTGAGGAATTGTCACAGATTGAAGTGTCACTAGAGAAGATTTTGGAATTAATTGATAAACTTAACATTAACAAGTCACCAGGACCAGATGGCATTCACCCAAGAGTTCTGAAAGAACTCAAATGTGAAGTTGCAGAACTATTAACTAAGGTTTGTAACCTGTCCTTTAAATCGGCTTCTGTACCCAGTGACTAGAAGTTAGCTAATGTAACACCAATATTTAAAAAGGGCTCTAGAGGTGATCCCGGCAATTACAGACCGGTAAGTCTGACGTCGGTACCGGGCAAATTAGTCGAAACAATAGTTAAGAATAAAATTGTCAGACACATAGAAAAACATAAACTGTTGAGCAATAGTCAACATGGTTTCTGTAAAGGGAAATCGTGTCTTACTAATCTATTAGAGTTCTTTGAAGGGGTCAACAAATATGTGGACAAGGGAGATCCAGTGGACATAGTGTACTTAGATTTCCAGAAAGCCTTTGACAAGGTCCCTCACCAAAGGCTCTTATGTAAATTAAGTTGTCATGGGATAAAAGGGAAGGTCCTTTCATGGATTGAGAATTGGTTGAAAGACACGGAACAAAGGGTAGTAATAAATGGTAAATTCTCAGAATGGAGAGGGGTAACTAGTGGTGTTCCCCAAGGGTCAGTCCTAGGACAAATCCTATTCAACTTATTCATAAATGATCTGGAGAAAGGGGTAAAAAGTGAGGTGGCAAAGTTTGCGGATGATACTAAACTGCTCAAGATAGTTAAGACCAAAGCAAACTGTGAAGAACTTCAAAAAGATCTGACAAAACTAAGTGATTGGGCAACAAAATGGCAAATGAAATTTAATGTGGATAAATGTAAAGTAATGCACATTGGAAAAAATAACCCCAACTATACATACAATATGATGGGGGCTAATTTAGCTACAACAAATCAGGAAAAAGATCTTGGAGTCATCATGGATAGTTCTCTGAAGACGTCCACGCAGTGTGCAGCGGTGGTCAAAAAAGCAAACAGGATGTTAGGAATCATTAAAAAGGGGATAGAGAATAAGACGGAGAGTATCTTATTGCCTTTATATAAATCGATGGTATGCCCACATCTTGAATACTGCATACAGATGTGGTCTCCTCATCTCAAAAAAGATATACTGGCACTAGAAAATTTTCAGAGAAGGGCAACTAAAATGATTAGGGGTTTGAATGGGTCCATTATGAGGAGAGATGAAAGAGGCTAGGACTTTTCAACTTGGAAAAGAGGAGACTAAGGGGGGATATGATAGAGGTATATAAAATCATGAGTGATGTAGAGAAAGTAAATAAGGAAAAGTTATTTACTTGTTCCCATAATACAAGAACTAGGGGTCACTAAATGAAATTAATGGGCAGCAGGTTTAAAACAAATAAAAGGAAGTTCTTCTTCACGCAGCACACAGTCAACTTGTGGAACTCCTTGCCTGAGGAGATTGTGAAGGCTAGGACTATAACAGCGTTTAAAAGAGAACTGGATAAATTCATGGAGGTTAAGTCCATTAATGGGTATTAGCCACGATGGGTAAGGAATGGTGTCCCTAGCCTCTGTTTGTCAGAGTGTGGAGATGGATGGCAGAAGAGAGATCATTTGATCATTACCTGTTAGGTTCACTCCCTCTGGGGCACCTGGCATTGGCCACTGTCAGTAGACAGGATACTGGGCTAGATGGACCTTTGGTCTGACCCAGTATGGCCGTTCTTATGTTCTTTTATACACTTCTGCTTCTATGCAGTCACTTCTCTCTCCTGGCCTAACAAATCCTACTCTATTTTCTGCTTCTTAGATTCTCCATCTATGTTCTAGGTTACTCACAGGGTTTCTAGGTTAGTCACTGGGGTTCTTCTGGGTATAGATTTCTCATTGGGTTCAAGATTCTCCACTGGGAGTCTAAATTCTCCCATTACAGTTCTAGGTTCCATAGAAGAGTGTTGGAGAACTTCTGGATATAGATTTCCCATTGGGTTTCTAGATTCTCCATTGAGGCTATAGACTACTTGTTGGGGTTCTAGATTCCCTTCACAAAGGTCAGGTTCATCTGTGCTCTAGATTCTCCTGCTTCATTCTAGGTTCCCTAGAAAAGTGTTGGGTTCATTCTGCGCCATTTTCCCCACTGGTGTTTTTGATTATTCATTGGGGAGTAGCTATCCCATTTTATAGGTGCCATGTGTGGATTTTAGGTTCCTGGTAGACGTGTAGGATCTTCTGGGTATAGATTCTTCAATTGGGGGGGTTTCTAGATTTTGTATTTGGGGTTCAAGTTCTCCCACTGGGGTTCTCAATTCCCTGGTAGCAGTTTGGGTTAGTCTGGGTACAGATTTCCCCTTTACCATTCCTGGAACAAAATCTTCCCCCACCTCCTTCCCCTGCCCACTGGGAAAAAATTGCTAGAGTTTCCTCATCAATCTTTTAGTTTGTGCCAGCTCCAAATACACCTCCTGCCTGATTATTCCCTCTGAGATAGAGCATGCAGCAGCCGCCAGGTGGCAAAATCTCCCCCACCTGCAAAAAGGAAATCTCCCCAGCACCATCAGAGGTATTCTAGTCAATGTGTCATATTAACCAGTCCGGATGGGTTAACTTGCAACTCCAGATGTGACGCTGTATCGAGTGATAACTATGTAATTTGCACAAATCTAGATGTTTGTGATTACAGCCTATTATTTTATCCAGATGTAGTTTATGATTGTGTCATAATCACCAATCCAGATGTGGTTTACACCAGTACTCAATTAACCAACCCAAATGTGAGTCACAACTGTATCATGTTCACAAATCTAGTTGTGGTTCATGACTGTGCATCATAATCACCAACTCAAATGTGTTTTTTTAGTGTATCCCTATTCATAGATCCAGATGTGACACAGTGGCCAATGCTAGGTGCTTCAGCGGGAATTAACAGAACAGGTAATCATTAAGTGATCTATTCCCAGCCGCCCATTCCCAGCTTCTGGCAAACAGAGGCTAGGGACACCACCCCTGCCCATCCTGGCTAATAGCCATTGATGGACCTATCCTCCATGAATTTACCTAGTTCCTTTTTTTAACCCTGCTATAGTCTTGGCCTTCACAACATCCTCTGGCAAGGAGTTCCACAGGTTGACTGTGTGTTGTGTGAAAAAATACTTCCTTTTCTTTGTTTTAAACTTGCTGCCTATTAAGTTTATTTGGTGGCCCCTAGCTCTTGTGTTATAAGAAGGAGTAAATAACACTTCCTTGTTTACTTTCTCCACACCAGTCATGATTTTATAGACCTCTATCATATCCCCCCTTAGTTGTCTCTTTTACAAGCTGAAAAATCCCAGTCTTATTAATCTCTCCTCATATAGCAGCTGTTCCAAACCCCTAATTATTTTTGTTGCCCTTTTCTGAACCTTTTCCAATTCCAATATATCTTTTTTGAGATGGGGCGACCACATCTGCACGCAGTATTCAAGATGTGGGCGTACCATAGATTTATACACAGGCAATACGATATTTTCTGTCTTATTATCTATCCTAGGGTAGGCAACCTATGGCATGCGTGCCAAAGGCGGCATACGAGCGGATTCTCAGTGGCACTCACACTGCCCGGGTCCTGGCCACCAGTCCAGGGGGCTCTGCATTTTAATTTAATTTTAAATGAAGCTTCTTAAACATTTTAAAAACCTTATTTACTTTACATACAACAATAATTTAGTTATATATTATACACTAATAGAAAGAGACCTTCTAAAAACGTTAAAATGTATGACTGGCATGCAAAACCTTAAATTACAGTGAATAAATGAAGACTTGGCACACCACCTCTGAAAGGTCGCCTACCCCTGATCTATCCCTTTCTTAATGATTCCCAACATTCTGATCGCTTTTTTCACTGCTACTGCACATTGGCATCCTACTTACTAATCCAGATGTGGGCTGGTGGTGTATCCTACTCACCTGTCTAGGTGGGATTTATGCCTGCGTTGCACCTACTCACCCATCCAGATGTGAGTCTGTGATTGCCTGATGTTTACACACCCAGATGCAGCCCATCAGGAACATGACCCACCATCCTACGCCCCCAGAAGCTCTTGGCTAAGTGCACAGAGCAATCCATCTGCCTAGCTAAGATGCACTGGTTCCATGCACCCCCGCAGGAGCAGCTGCCTTGCGAATTTGTTCCATTGTAGCCAAAAGGCTTTGAATGTGCAGTTCTGGCCTTTTCACGCCCGGGTGGGTCCCCTCCCCCCACTTCTCCAGTCCCACCAGAAAAAGCTCCAGGAAGGAGCCAGGACAGAGCATTGGACCTCAGTGTCTCCTCTAGGGCAGTTTGGCCTCTTCCCCAGCCCGGGGGCTGCTTCCTCATCAGGCTGCAGCGGACTTAAAACAAAAAGATAGGGCCAGATCCCCCAGCGGGTGTCAGTCAGATGCAGCTCCATTGGAGCCAATGGGGACAGATCCCCCAGCGGGTGTCAGTCAGCCGCAGCTCCATTGGAGCCAATGGGGACAGATCCCCCGGCTGGTGTCAGTCGGCCGCAGCTCCATTGGAGCCAATGGGGACAGATCCCCCGGCTGGTGTCAGTCGGCCGCAGCTCCATTGGAGCCAATGGGGACAGATCCCCCAGCGGGTGTCAGTCGGCCGCAGCTCCATTGGAGCCAATGGGGACAGATCCTCCAGCGGGTGTCAGTCTGCCGCATCTCCATTGGAGCCAATGGGGCCAGATCCCCCAGCGGGTGTCAGTCAGCCGCAGCTCCATTGGAGCCAATGGGGACAGATCCCCCGGCTGGTGTCAGTCGGCCGCAGCTCCATTGGAGCCAATGGGGACAGATCCCCCAGCGGGTGTCAGTCAGCCGCAGCTCCATTGGAGCCAATGGGGACAGATCCCCCGGCTGGTGTCAGTCGGCCGCAGCTCCATTGGAGCCAATGGGGACAGATCCCCCAGCGGGTGTCAGTCAGCCGCAGCTCCATTGGAGCCAATGGGGCCAGATCCCCCAGCGGGTGTCAGTCAGCCACAGCTCCATTGGAGCCAATGGGGACAGATCCCCCGGCTGGTGTCAGTCGGCCGCAGCTCCATTGGAGCCAATGGGGCCAGATCCCCCAGCGGGTGTCAGTCAGCCGCAGCTCCATTGGAGCCAATGGGGCCAGATCCCCCAGCGGGTGTCAGTCGGCCGCAGCTCCATTGGAGCCAATGGGGCCAGATCCCCCAGCGGGTGTCAGTCAGCCGCAGCTCCATTGGAGCCAATGGGGACAGATCCCCCAGCGGGTGTCAGTCAGCCACAGCTCCATTGGAGCCAATGGGGACAGATCCCCCAGCGGGTGTCAGTCAGCCACAGCTCCATTGGAGCCAATGGGGACAGATCCCCCAGCGGGTGTCAGTCAGCCACAGCTCCATTGGAGCCAATGGGGACAGATCCCCCGGCTGGTGTCAGTCGGCCGCAGCTCCACTGGAGCCAATGGGGCCAGATCCCCCAGCGGGTGTCAGTCGGCCGCAGCTCCATTGGAGCCCATGGGGCCAGATCCCCCAGCTGGTGTCAGTCGGCCGCAGCTCCATTGGAGCCAATGGGGCCAGATCCCCCAGCGGGTGTCAGTCAGCCGCAGCTCCATTGGAGTCAATGGGGACAGATCCCCCAGCGGGTGTCAGTCGGCCGCAGCTCCATTGGAGCCAATGGGGACAGATCCCCCAGCTGGTGTCAGTCGGCCGCAGCTCCATTGGAGCCAATGGGGACAGATCCCCCAGCGGGTGTCAGTCGGCCGCAGCTCCATTGGAGCCAATGGGGACAGATCCCCCAGCGGGTGTCAGTCGGCCGCAGCTCCATTGGAGCCAATGGGGACAGATCCCCCAGCGGGTTTCAGTCGGCCGCAGCTCCATTGGAGCCAATGGGGACAGATCCCCCAGCTGGTGTCAGTCGGCCGCAGCTCCATTGGAGCCAATGGGGACAGATCCCCCGTCTGGTGTCAGTCGGCCGCAGCTCCATTGGAGCCAATGGGGACAGATCCCCCAGCGGGTGTCAGTCGGCCGCAGCTCCATTGGAGCCAATGGGGCCAGATCCCCCAGCGGGTGTCAGTCAGCCGCAGCTCCATTGGAGTCAATGGGGACAGACCCCCGGCTGGTGTCAGTCGACCGCAGCTCCATTGGAGCCAATGGGGACAGACCCCCAGTGGGTGTCAGTCAGACGCAGCTCCATTGGAGCCAATAGGGACAGATCCCGCAGCGGGTGTCAGTCGGCCGCAGCTCCATTGGAGTCAATGGGGACAGATCCCCCAGCGGGTGTCAGCCGCAGCTCCATTGGAGCCAATAGGGACAGATCCCGCAGCGGGTGTCAGTTGGCCGCAGCTCCATTGGAGTCAATGGGGACAGACCCCCGGCTGGTGTCAGTCGGCCGCAGCTCCATTGGAGCCAATGGGGCCAGATCCCCCAGCTGGTGTCAATCGGCCGCAGCTCCATTGGAGCCAATGGGGCCAGATCCCCCAGCGGGTGTCAGTCGGCCGCAGCTCCATTGGAGCCAATGGGGACAGATCCCCCAGCTGGTGTCAGTCGGCTGCAGCTCCATTGGAGCCAATGGGGACAGATCCCCCAGCTGGTGTCAGTCGGCCGCAGCTCCATTGGAGCCAATGGGGCCAGATCCCCCAGCGGGTGTCAGTCGGCCGCAGCTCCATTGGAGCCTATAGGGACAGATCCCCCAGCTGGTGTCAGTCGGCCGCAGCTCCATTGGAGCCAATGGGGCCAGATCCCCCAGCGGGTGTCAGTCGGCCGCAGCTCCATTGGAGCCCATGGGGCCAGATCCCCCAGCTGGTGTCAGTCGGCCGCAGCTCCATTGGAGCCAATGGGGCCAGATCCCCCAGCGGGTGTCAGTCAGCCGCAGCTCCATTGGAGTCAATGGGGACAGACCCCCGGCTGGTGTCAGTCGACCGCAGCTCCATTGGAGCCAATGGGGACAGACCCCCAGCGGGTGTCAGTCAGCCGCAGCTCCATTGGAGCCAATAGGGACAGATCCCGCAGCGGGTGTCAGTCGGCCGCAGCTCCATTGGAGTCAATGGGGACAGACCCCCGGCTGGTGTCAGTCGGCCGCAGCTCCATTGGAGCCAATGGGGCCAGATCCCCCAGCTGGTGTCAGTCGGCCGCAGCTCCATTGGAGCCAATGGGGCCAGATCCCCCAGCGGGTGTCAGTCGGCCGCAGCTCCATTGGAGCCAATGGGGACAGATCCCCCGGCTGGTGTCAGTCGGCCGCAGCTCCACTGGAGCCAATGGGGACAGATCCCCCGTCTGGTGTCAGTCGGCCGCAGCTCCATTGGAGCCAATGGGGCCAGATCCCCCAGCGGGTGTCAGTCGGCCGCAGCTCCATTGGAGCCAATGGGGCCAGATCCCCCAGCTGGTGTCAGTCGGCCGCAGCTCCATTGGAGCCAATGGGGCCAGATCCCCCAGCGGGTGTCAGTCGGCCGCAGCTCCATTGGAGCCAATGGGGACAGATCCCCCGGCTGGTGTCAGTCGGCCGCAGCTCCACTGGAGCCAATGGGGACAGATCCCCCGTCTGGTGTCAGTCGGCCGCAGCTCCATTGGAGCCAATGGGGCCAGATCCCCCAGCGGGTGTCAGTCGGCCGCAGCTCCATTGGAGCCAATGGGGCCAGATCCCCCAGCTGGTGTCAGTCGGCCGCAGCTCCATTGGAGCCAATGAGGCCAGATCCCCCAGCGGGTGTCAGTCAGCCGCAGCTCCATTGGAGCCAATGGGGACAGACCCCCGGCTGGTGTCAGTCAGCCACAGCTCCATTGGAGCCAATGGGGACAGATCCCCCAGCTGGTGTCAGTCGGCCGCAGCTCCATTGGAGCCAATGGGGACAGACCCCCGGCTGGTGTCAGTTGGCCGCAGCTCCATTGGAGCCAATGGGGCCAGATCCCCCGGCTGGTGTCAGTCGGCCGCAGCTCCATTGGAGCCAATGGGGATAGATCCTCCAGCGGGTGTCAGTCGGCCGCAGCTCCATTGGAGCCAATGGGGACAGATCCCCCAGCGGGTGTCAGTCGGCCGCAGCTCCATTGGAGCCAATGGGGACAGATCCCCCAGCGGGTGTCAGTCAGCCGCAGCTCCATTGGAGCCAATGGGGACAGATCCCCCAGCGGGTGTCAGTCGGCTGCAGCTCCATTGGAGCCAATGGGGACAGATCCCCCAGCTGGTGTCAGTCGGCCGCAGCTCCATTGGAGCCAATAGGGACAGATCCCCCAGCTGGTGTCAGTCGGCCGCAGCTCCATTGGAGCCAATGGGGACAGACCCCCGGTTGGTGTCAGTCGGCCGCAGCTCCATTGGAGCCAATGGGGACAGACCCCCGGCTGGTGTCAGTCAGCCGCAGCTCCATTGGAGCCAATGGGGACAGACCCCCGGCTGGTGCAAATCAGCCATCTCAGGATCTGTCCCACATTCTCTCTCTCTATCTCGCTGCCCCCCCACTCACACACTCACACACTCTCTCTCTCTCACACTTACACACACACTTACACACACACACACAATCAGTTTCAGTATCTGAGTTCCTCTCTCTCTTCTGACCCTTCTCTTCAGGCCCTGGCGTTTCCTGGGGCCAGACAAATTGGCTGGGTATGCCCTCCTGAGACCCCCCACTCCCCAGCATGGGCTGGGGTGCAGCCTGCTGTCTCCTCTTCCCCCCAGCCCACTGGCCTCGTGACATGCCCCTTGTCTTTGTGCATTCAAGGGGAGCTGCGTTGGGCTGGGTGTGAGGCGCTGGGAGGCGTTAACTCTGCCCAGGGATGCAGGGAGGGGGCCAGGGACAGATCCAAGGGGATGAATGGGGTCAGAGGGCTAGAGCTGCCTCTGGGCCCCTCGGCTCAGCCCAACAGCAGGACTGGGGGCGTTCTGTGCTCATAGCTGTGAGGACCTGTATTTTCAGACCCTTGTAGGCACTGGGGGCCACAGCTGGCAGCTCCCCAATAGGGCCCCTCAGGGGCCGCTCAGCTCCTAGGAAACTTCTCAAGCCAGGCACCAAAAACTGGGGGCCACTTTTGAAAACCAGTGCCCCGCTTTTGCTCGGCTATTTACAAAGGGGTTGGGGGAGGAGCATGGTCCCTGTCTGTGCCCTTGTGCCCACCCACCCCCAGCAGTGCCCCTGGTGGAGCTGAAACGCCCCACACATGCCCACAAACACATGGGCCAGCTACACCCGTGGGGGGCAGAGAACATCACTCTATGGACTTCAGGAGCTTAGCTTCCATGCATGTGTCAGGGAGGCTGGACTGGGCAGGAAGGGATGAGGATTAAAGTCCATGGGAGACCCTCCCCCCCCAGTGCCCCCTTAACACAGGGAGTGGTGCCCTATGGAAACACAGCCCCCCTGCATCCCCATCTACACGGAAAGCCAGGGCCAATGGTGAATGCAGCCCCCCCCCCACCCTGCACCCCATTTACACAGAAAGCCTGGCCCTATGGTAAATGCAGCCCCCCCCACACACACACCCTGCACCCCCTTTATACAGGGAGGGGGCCCTGCAGGGGACAAAGCCCCACATGCCCTAAGCATCCACTCCCCCTTTCTCCAGCCCCAGTGCATGAGTCTCCTCTCAGCTGCATGAATGGAAGGGGGCAGGCATGGCTCCTATAGGCAGCATGTTGAGAGGTTCTCAGAGCCCCCCCCACCACCACCACCACCATCCCCATCCCCCCCAGCCCCTCCCCACTGAGCCACACACAGCAGCGAGCCTGTCTCAAAGGGGCCCTTTCTGAGGGTTTTTTCGAAGTCTTTTCCCCCTTTGTGCTGCGGCTTCATTAACATTCCCGCAGCGCCGGCTCTGCCGAGGCCTGGGCTTTTGTGGTGCTCGGGGAGGTCAGGAGGCCACGGGGAAGAGGTGAAAAGAAAAGGGAAGAAAGAGGAAGGAAGGGTGTAATGGGGGTGGAGGAGAGCGGAGACGGGGGGAAAGGACAGGGCTGGAGGAGGGAGGGGGCATGTGCTGGGTATGGGGGCTCTGCTGCAGGGCGTGGGCTGAGGGGCTCAGTAGGGGGCGCCCTCTGGGGCGGTCAGTGCTGACCCCAATGCCCCAGTGCCCCGGGGGGGGCATGTTTGGGGAAGTTCTGCCCATTTGGTGAGCAGTAAAGGGATGCTGTGTTTACCCGAATTGGGGTATTAACGCCCGTGCCCTGGTTCAATCCCAAATCGGGTCCTGCCAAGTTCTGCCCGCAGGTTCACCTGCCTACGGGCAGCGCCTTCACTTCCCATCCTCACCCCTGCTCTGCCTGGCTTAGCGGGGACACAGCACTGCCTGGCCACCCCTCCAGAGTGCAGCTGTTCAGCGTCCCCCTGCCCCACCCCAGAGGCAGCTGCAACTCAGCCCCAGGCCCGGGCTCACTGTAGAACCAGCCCCAAGGCCGCAGCTCTGGGCCTGGCCGGCCCTGGGTAATCACCACCCCATCCCAGCGCGGGCCTGCCAGGCAGGAAGGGGTTAAGGAGCACAAAGGAGACCCGAGTGACCGGCCGGATTAGGGCTTCGCCTTGCCAGTGAGGGGCGCAAAGGAGGGGGCGTGTCCATGCTCCGGGGAGGGGGGCGAGACCCCGCCCGGGAGCGTCCCGGTGCCCACTGGCTCCCGAGCCGGCGGTGCACCCAGGGGTGCCGGCCCGCGCCCCGTGGGGATGTCTCGCCGCAAGCAGCGCAAACCCCAGCAGCTCATTTCGGACTGCGACGGGTCCACAGCCTCCGAGAACGGTGGGTGCCGGGGGGGCAGGGGGCGGCAGGTGCTGCCGGGGCCCGGGGTGGCCGGGCAGGCGGGACAGGGGACTTCGCAAACTACGTGAAACTCGCCAAAGACTACAACTCCCACGGGCTGTGCCCCCTGGGCCAAATCACCTGTCCCCTGAACCACCTCATGGGTCCTCCGGCCCCCCATCTCGCTATGTCTCCCCTTCACCCCTCATCTGTCCGCTGCACCCCGCATCTGTCCCCTGAACCCCCTCATCGGTGCTCCGGCACCCATCTAGCTATGTATCCCCTGCACCCCTCATCTCTCCCCTGCACCCCGCATCTGTCCCCTGAACCACGCATCTCTCCTCTGAACCCCCTCATGGGTCCTCTGGCACCCATCTAGCTATATATCCCCTGCACCCCTCATCTGTCCCCTACACCCCGCATCTGTCCCCTGAACCCCCTCATCAGTCCTCCGGCACCACATCTAGATATCTATCCCCTGCACCACTCATCTGTCCCCTTCACCTCACTTCTGTCCCCTGTCCCCTTCACCCCTCATCTTTCCTCTTCACCCCTCATCTCTCCCCTGCACCCCGCATCTGTCCGCTGAACCCACTCATCAGTCCTCCAGCACCCCATCGAGCTAGGTATCCCCTGCACCCCGCATCTCTCCTCTGCACCCCTCATCTCTCCGCTGCACCCGCATCTCTCCCCTGAACTCCCTCATGGGTCCTCTGGCACCCATCTAGCTATATATCCCATGCACCCCACATCTATCCCATGAACCACGCATCTCTCCTCTGAACCCCCTCATGGGTCCTCTGGCACCCATCTAGCTATATATCCCCTGCACCCCTCATCTCTCCCATGCACCCCACATCTATCCCATGAACCACGCATCTCTCCTCTGAACCCCCTCATGGGTCCTCTGGCACCCATCTAGCTATATATCCCCTGCACCCCTCATCTCTCCCATGCACCCCACATCTATCCCATGAACCATGCATCTCTCCTCTGAACCCCCTCATGGGTCCTCTGGCACCCATCTAGCTATATATCCCCTGCACCCCTCATCTGTCCCCTACACCCCCCATCTGTCCCCTGAACCCCCTCATCAGTCCTCCGGCACCACATCTAGATATCTATCCCCTGCACCACTCATCTGTCCCCTTCACCTCACTTCTGTCCCCTGTCCCCTTCACCCCTCATCTTTCCTCTTCACCCCTCATCTCTCCCCTGCACCCCGCATCTGTCCGCTGAACCCACTCATCAGTCCTCCAGCACCCATCTAGCTATGAATCCCCTGCACCCCTCCTCTCTCCCCTGCACCCCGCATCTCTCCCCTGACACAACCTCATGGGTCCTCCAGCACCCATCTAGCTATGTATTACCTGCACCCCTCATCTCTCCCTGCATCCCACATCTGTCTCCCAACACCCCCTCATGGGTCCTCCGGCACCCATCTAGCTATGTATCCACTGCACCCCTCCACTGTCCCCTGCTCTCCGCATCTCTTCCCTGAACCCCTGCATGGGTCCTCCGGCACCCCATCTAGCTCTGTATCCCTTGCACCCCTCTTCTCTCCCTGAACCCCGCATCTATCCCCTGAACCCCATCTAGCTATGTATCCTCTGTACCTCTCATCTCCCCCTGCACCCCACATCTGTCGCCCGACACCCCCTCATGGGTCCTCCAGCACCCATTTAGCTATGTATCCCCTGCACCCCACATCTCTCCCCTGCACCCCGCATCTGTCCCCTGAACCCCCTCATCAGTCCTCCGACACTCCATCTAGCTAGGTATCCCCTGCACCCCACATCTCTCTCCCAACACCCCCTCATGGGTCCTCCGGCACCCATCGAGCTACGTATCCACTGCACCCAACATCTCTTCCCAGCCCCTCGCATCTGTCCCCTGAACTCCCTCATGGGTCCTCCTGGACCCATCTAGCTCTGTATCCCCTGCACCCCTCATCTCTCCCTGCACCCCGCATCTATCGCCTGAACACCCTCATAAGTCCTCCGGCACCCCAGCTACCTAGGTATCCCCTGCACCCCACATCTCTCCCCTGCACCCCGCATCTGTCCCCTGAACCCCCTCATCAGTCCTCCGACACTCCATCTAGCTAGGTATCCCCTGCACCCCACATCTCTCTCCTGCACCCCTCTTCTCCCCCTGCACCCTGCATCTGTCTCCCGACACAACCCCATGGGTCCTCCAGCACCCATGTAGCTATGTATCCCCTGCACCCCACAACTCTCCCCTGCACCCCTCTTCTCCCCCTGCACCCCGCATCTGTCTCCCGACACCCCCTCATGGGTCCTCCGGCACCCCATCTAGCTATGTATCACCAATACCCCTCATCTCTCCCCTGCACCCCGCATCTGTCCCCTGAACCCCGCATCTGTCCTCTCAACCCCCTCATGGGTCCTCTGGAACACATCTAGCTCTGTATCCCCTGCACCCCTCATTTCTCCGTGCACCCCACATCTGTCTCACTACACCCCCTCATAGGTCCTCTGGCACCCATCTAGCTATGTACCCCTGCACCCCGCCTCTCTCCCCTGCACCCCGCCTCTCTCCCCTGAACCCCCTCATTGGTCCTCCTGCACCCCACCTAGCTAGGTATCCCCTGCACCCCTCCTCTGTCTCCTTCACCCCGCATCTCTCCCCTGAACCCGCTCCTAGGTCCTCCAGCACCCCATCTGCCTATGTACCCCTTACACCCCTCATCTGTCCCCTGCACCCCGCATCTGACCCTGAACCCCCTCATCAGTCCTCCGGCACCCATCTTGCTCTGTATCCCCTGCACCTCGCATCTGTCCCCTGAACCCCTTCATGGATCCTCCAGCCCCCCCATCTAGCTATGTATGCCCTATACCACTCATCTCCCCCTGCACCCCGCATCTGTCTCCCGACACCCCCACATGGGTCCTCCTGCACCCTTTTAGCTATGTATCCCCTGCACCCCTCCTCTGTCCCCTGCTCCCCGCATCTCTCCCCTGAACACCCTCATGGGTCCTCCGGCACCCCATCTAGCTAGGTATCCCCTGCACCCCACATCTCTCCCCTGCACCTCTACTCTGCCCCTCTCCCCTGTACCCCTCCTCTGTCCCCTGAACCCCTTCATCAGTCCTCCAGCACCCCATCTAGCTATGTAGCCCCTGCACCCCTCATCTCTCCCCTGCACCTTCCATCTGTCCCCTGAATACCCTCATGGGTCCTCCAGCATCCATCTAGCTATGTATCCCCTGCACCCCAAATCACTCCCCTGAACCCCCTCATGGGTTCTCCGGCACCCCATCTAGCTATGTATCCCCTGCACCACTCATCTCTCCCCTGCACCCTGCATCTCTCCCCTGAACCCCTCATGGGTACTCCAGCACCCATCTAGCTATGTATCCCCTGCACCCCTCATCTCTCCCCTGAACCCCGCCTCTGTCCCCTGCACCCCTCATCTCTGCCTTGCACCCCACAACTCTCCCCTGCACCCCTCTTCTCCCCCTGCACCCCGCATCTGTCTCCCGACACCCCCTCATGGGTCCTCCGGCACCCCATCTAGCTATGTATCACCAATACCCCTCATCTCTCCCCTGCACCCCGCATCTGTCCCCTGAACCCCGCATCTGTCCTCTCAACCCCCTCATGGGTCCTCTGGAACACATCTAGCTCTGTATCCCCTGCACCCCTCATTTCTCCGTGCACCCCACATCTGTCTCACTACACCCCCTCATAGGTCCTCTGGCACCCATCTAGCTATGTACCCCTGCACCCCGCCTCTCTCCCCTGCACCCCGCCTCTCTCCCCTGAACCCCCTCATTGGTCCTCCTGCACCCCACCTAGCTAGGTATCCCTTGCACCCCTCCTCTGTCTCCTTCACCCCGCATCTCTCCCCTGAACCCGCTCCTAGGTCCTCCAGCACCCCATCTGCCTATGTACCCCTTACACCCCTCATCTGTCCCCTGCACCCCGCATCTGACCCTGAACCCCCTCATCAGTCCTCCGGCACCCATCTTGCTCTGTATCCCCTGCACCTCGCATCTGTCCCCTGAACCCCTTCATGGATCCTCCAGCCCCCCCATCTAGCTATGTATGCCCTATACCACTCATCTCCCCCTGCACCCCGCATCTGTCTCCCGACACCCCCACATGGGTCCTCCTGCACCCTTTTAGCTATGTATCCCCTGCACCCCTCCTCTGTCCCCTGCTCCCCGCATCTCTCCCCTGAACACCCTCATGGGTCCTCCGGCACCCCATCTAGCTAGGTATCCCCTGCACCCCACATCTCTCCCCTGCACCTCTACTCTGCCCCTCTCCCCTGTACCCCTCCTCTGTCCCCTGAACCCCTTCATCAGTCCTCCAGCACCCCATCTAGCTATGTAGCCCCTGCACCCCTCATCTCTCCCCTGCACCTTCCATCTGTCCCCTGAATACCCTCATGGGTCCTCCAGCATCCATCTAGCTATGTATCCCCTGCACCCCAAATCACTCCCCTGAACCCCCTCATGGGTTCTCCGGCACCCCATCTAGCTATGTATCCCCTGCACCACTCATCTCTCCCCTGCACCCTGCATCTCTCCCCTGAACCCCTCATGGGTACTCCAGCACCCATCTAGCTATGTATCCCCTGCACCCCTCATCTCTCCCCTGAACCCCGCCTCTGTCCCCTGCACCCCTCATCTCTGCCTTGCACACCTCATCTCTCTCCTGCTCCACGCATCACGCCCCTGAAGCCCCTCATTGGTCCTCCTGCACCCCATCTAGCTAGGTATCCCCTGTACCCTACATCTCTCCCCTTCACCCCACATCTCTCCACTGTACCCCCTCATGGGTCCTCAGCACCCCATCTGCCTATGTACCACTTGCACCCCTCATCTGTCCCCTGCACCCCAAATCTCTCCCCTGAACCCCTCATGGGTACTCCGGCACCCATCTAGCTACGTATCCCCTGCACCCCTCATCTCTCCTCTGAACCCCTCCTCTCTCCCCTGCACCACTCATCTATCCCCTGACACCCCCTCATGGGTCCTTCAGCACCCATCTAGCTATGTATCCCCTGCACTCCTCATCTCTCCCCTGAACCCCGCCTATGTCCCCTGCACCCCTCATCTCTGCCTTGCACACCTCATCTCTCTCCTGCTTCACGCATCACGCCCCTGAACCCCCTCATTGGTCCTCCTGCACCCCATCTAGCTAGGTATCCCCTGCACCCTACATCTCTCCCCTTCACCCCACATCTCTCCACTGTACCCCCTCATGGGTCCTCAGCACCCCATCTGCCTATGTACCACTTGCACCCCTCATCTGTCCCCTGCATCCCGCATCTGTTCCCTGAACCCCCACATGGGTCCTCCGGCACCCCATCTAGGTAGGTATCCCCTGCACCCCACATCTCTCCCCTACACCCCGCATCTCTCCCCTTCAACCTGCATCTGTCCCCTGAACCCCCTCATCTCTCCCCTGCACCCCTCCTCTGCCCCCTCCCCTGAACCCCTCATCTGTCCCCTTCACCCCACATCTGTCACCTGTGCCCTTCACCCCTCATCTGTCCCCTTCACTCCTCATCTCTCCCCTGAACCCCTCCTCTGTCCCCTGAACCCCCTCAGCAGTCCTCCAGCACCCCATCTAGCTATATCTCCCCTGCACCCCTCATCTCTCCCCTGCACCCCACATCTGTCCCCCAACACTCCCTCATGGGTCCTCCGGCGCCCATCTAGCTATTTATCCCCGGCTCCCCTCCTCTGTCCCCTGCACCCCGCATCTCTCCCCTGTACCCCTCTTTTCCCCCTACACCCCGCATCTGTCTCCCGACAACCTCATGGGTCCTCCGGCACCCATCTAGCTATGTATCACCTGCACCCCGTCTCTGTCCCCTGCACCACTCTTCTCTCCCCTGTACCCCTCTTCTCTCCCTGCACCCCGCATCTGTCTCCAGACACAACCTCATGGGTCCTCTGGCTATGTATCCCCTGCACCCCTCCTCTGTCCCCGGCACCCCATATCAATCCCCTGAACCCCCTCATGGGTCCTCCGGCACTCCATCTAGCTATATATCCCCTAAACCCCCCCTCTGTCCCCTGCACCTCGCATCTATCCCCTGCACCCCGCATCTGTCCTCTGCTCCCCGTATCTATCCCCTTCAACCTGCATCTGTCCCCTATTCCCTGCACCCCTCCTCTGTACCCTGCACCACTCATCTCTCGCCTGCACAACCTCATCTCTTCCCTGCACCCCTCCTCTGCCCCCTCCCCTGAACCCCTCATCTGTCCCCTTCACCCCACATCTGTCCCCTGTGCCCTTCACAGTTCATCTCTCCCCTTCACCCTGCATCTCTCCCCTGAACCCCTTCATCAGTCCTCCGGCACCCCATCTAGCTATATCTCCCCTGCACCCATCATCTCTCCCCTGCACACCGCATCTGTCCCCTGAACCCCCTCATTGGTCCTCCGGCACCCCATCTAGCTAGGTATCCCCTCCCCCCACATCTCTCCCCTGCACCCCGCATCTGTCCCCTTCACCCTGCATCTGTCCCCCATCCCCTTCTCCCCTCCTCTCTCCCCTGCACCCCTCCTCTCTCCCCTGCACACCTCATCTCTCCCCTGACACCCCTCATATCTCCTCTGGCACCCCATCTAGCTATGTATCCCCTGCACCCCTCATCTCTCCCTTGCACCCCGCATCTGTCCCGTGAACCCCGTCATGGGTCCTCTGGCACCCCATCTACCTATGTATCCCCTGCACCCCTCATCTCTCCCCTGCACCTCGCATCTATCCCCTGAACCCCCTCATCAGTCCTCTGGCACCCCATCTAGCTACGTATCACCTGCACCCCTCATCTCTCCCCTGCTCCTCTCATCTCTCCCCTGCACCCCGCATCTGTCCCCTGAACCCCCTCATCGGTCTTCCGGCACCCCATCTAGCTATGTATCCCCTGTACCCCTCATCTCTCCCTGCACCACACATCTCTCTCCCGACACCCCCTCATGGGTCATCCGGCACCCATCTAGCTATGTATCCACTGCACCCAGCATCTCTCCCCTGCGCCGCGCATCTGTCCCCTGAACCCCCTCATGGGTCCTCCGGCACCCATCTAGCTATGTATCCCCTGTACCCCTCATCTGTCCTCTGCTCCCCGTATCTATCCCCTTCAACCTGCATCTGTCCCCTATCACCTGCACCCCGTCTCTGTCCCCTGCACCACTCTTCTCTCCCCTGTACCCCTCTTCTCTCCCTGCACCCCGCATCTGTCTCCAGACACAACCTCATGGGTCCTCTGGCTATGTATCCCCTGCACCCCTCCTCTGTCCCCGGCACCCCATATCAATCCCCTGAACCCCCTCATGGGTCCTCCGGCACCCCATCTAGCTATATATCCCCAAAACCCCTCCTGTGTCCCCTGCACCTCGCATCTATCCCCTGCACCCCGCATCTGTCCTCTGCTCCCCGTATCTATCCCCTTCAACCTGCATCTGTCCCCTATTCCCTGCACCCCTCCTCTGTACCCTGCACCACTCATCTCTTGCCTGCACAACCTCATCTCTTCCCTGCACCCCTCCTCTGCCCCCTCCCCTGAACCCCTCATCTGTCCCCTTCACCCCACATCTGTCCCCTGTGCCCTTCACAGTTCATCTCTCCCCTTCACCCTGCATCTCTCCCCTGAACCCCTTCATCAATCCTCCGGCACCCCATCTAGCTATATCTCCCCTGCACCCATCATCTCTCCCCTGCACACCGCATCTGTCCCCTGACACCCCCTCATCGGTCCTCCGGCATTCCATCTAGCTATGTATCCCCTGCAGCCCTCAACTTTCCCCTGTACCCGCATCTCTCCCCTGCACCCCGCATCTGTCCCCTGAACCCCCTCATCGGTCCTCCGGCACCCCATCTAGCTAGGTATCCCCTCCCCCCACATCTCTCCCCTGCACCCCGCATCTGTCCCCTTCACCCTGCATCTGTCCCCCATCCCCTTCTCCCCTCCTCTCTCCCCTGCACCCCTCCTCTCTCCCCTGCACACCTCATCTCTCCCCTGACACCCCTCATATCTCCTCTGGCACCCCATCTAGCTATGTATCCCCTGCACCCCTCATCTCTCCCCGCACCCCGCATCTGTCCTCTGAACCCCCTCATGGGTCTTCTGGCACCCATCTAGCCATGTATCCCCTGCATCCCTCATCTCTCCCTTGCACCCCGCATCTGTCCCGTGAACCCCGTCATGGGTCCTCTGGCACCCCATCTACCTATGTATCCCCTGCACCCCTCATCTCTCCCCTGCTCCTCGCATCTATCCCCTGAACCCCCTCATCAGTCCTCTGGCACCCCATCTAGCTACGTATCACCTGCACCCCTCATCTCTCCCCTGCTCCTCTCATCTCTCCCCTGCACCCCGCATCTGTCCCCTGAACCCCCTCATCGGTCCTCCGGCACCCCATCTAGCTATGTATCCCCTGTACCCCTCATCTCTCCCTGCACCACACATCTCTCTCCCGACACCCCCTCATGGGTCATCCGGCACCCATCTAGCTATGTATTCACTGCACCCAGCATCTCTCCCCTGCGCCGCGCATCTGTCCCCTGAACCCCCTCATGGGTCCTCCGGCACCCATCTAGCTATGTATCCCCTGTACCCCTCATCTCCCCCTCCACCCCACATCTGTCTCCCGACACCCCCTCATGGGTACTCTGGCACCCATCTAGCTATGTATCCCCTGCAACCCACATCTCTCCCCTGCACCCTGCATCTGTCCCCTGAAACCCCTCATCAGTCCTCTGGCACTCCATCTAGCTAGGTAACCCCTGGAACCCACATCTCTCTCCTGCACCCCTCTTCTCCCCCTGTACCCCGCATCTGTCTCCCGACACAACCTCATGGGTCCTCCAGCACCCATCTAGCTATGTATCCCCTGCACCCCTCCTCTGTCCCCTGCACCCCGCATCACCCCCCTGAACTCCCTCATGGGTCCTCCGGCACCCCATCTATCTATGTATCCCCTGTACCCCTCATCTCCCCCTGCACCCAGCATCTGTCAACTGACACCCCCTCATGGGTCCTCCGGCATACAGTAACTATGAATCCCCTGCACCGCGCATCTCTCCCCTCAACCCCTCCTCTGTCCCCGGAAACCCCTCAGCAGTCCTCCGGCACCCCATCTAGCTATTTCTCCCCTGCACCCCTCATCTCTCCCCTGCACCCTGCATCTGTCCCCCGACACTCCCTCATGGGTCCTCCGGCGCCCATCTCGCTATGTATCCCCTGCACCCCTCCTCTGTCCCCTGCACCCCGCATCTCTCCCCTGTACCCCTCTTCTCCCCCCACACCCTGCATCTGTCCCCCGACACTCCCTCATGGATCCTCCGGCACCCATCTAGCTATGTATCCCCTGCACCCCTCCTCTGTCCCCTGTACCCCATATCACTCCCCTGAACCCCCTCATGGGTCCTCCGGCACCCCATCTAGCTATATATCCCCTAAACCCTCCTCTGTCCCCTGCTCCCTGCATCTGTCCCCTGAACCCCCTCATCAGTCCTCCAGCACCCCATCTAGCTATGTATCCCCTGCACCCCTCCTCTGTCCCCTGCACCCCGCATCTCTCCCCTGTACCTCTCTTCTCCCCCTACACCCTGCATCTGTCTCCCGACACAACCTCATGGGTCCTCCGGCACTCATCTAGCTATGTATCCCCTGCACCCCGCACCCCTCCTCTGCTCCCTGCATCTGTCCCCTTCAACCTGCATCTGTCCCCTATTCCCTGCACCCCTCCTCTGTACCCTGTATCTATCCCCTGCACCCCGCATCTGTTCCCTGAACCCCCTCATCGGTCCTCCGGCAGCCCATCTAGATATATATCCCCTGCACCCCTCATCTCTCTCCCCTGCACCGCACATCTATCCCCTGCTCCCGCATCTGTCCTCTGAACCCCCTCATGGGTCCTCTGGTACCCATCTAGCTATGTATCCCCTGCACCCCTCATCTGTCCCCTCTCTCCCCTGAACCCCCTCATCAGTCCTCCGGCACGCCATCTAGCTATGTATCCCCTGCACCCCTCATCTCTCTCCTGAACCCCCTCATCAGTGCTCCGGCAAGCCGTCTAACTATGTATCCCCTGCACCCTCATCTCCCCCCTGCTCCCTGCATCTGTCCCCTGACACCCCCTCATGGGTCCTCCGGCAGCCAGCAAGCTATGTATCCCCTGAACCCCACATCTCTCCCCTGTACCCCCATCTGTCCCCTTCACCCTGCATCTGTCCCCTGCACCGCTCCTCTGTACCCTGAACCCCTTCATCAGTCCTCCAGCACCCCATCTAGCTATGTAGCACCTGCACCCCTCATCTCTCCTCTGCACCCCGCATCTCTCCCCTGAACCCCCTCATCAGTCCTCTGGCACCCCATCTAGCTATCTCTCCCCTGCACCCCTTATCTCTCCCCTGACACTCCCTCATGGGTCCTCCGGCACCCATTTATCTATGTATCCCCTGCACCCCTCATCTCTCTCCACTGCACCCCGCATCTATCCCCTGCTCCCGCATCTGTCCTCTGAACCCCCTCATGGGTCCTCTGGCACCCATCTAGCTATGTATCCCCTGCACCCCTCATCTGTCCCCTTCACCCCGCATCTCTCCCCTGAACCCCCTCATAGGTCCTTCGGCACCCATCTAGCTATGAATCCCCTGCACCCTTCATCTCTCCCCTGCACCCCGCATCTCTCCCCTGAACCCCCTCATTGGTCCTCCGGCACCCATCTTGCTCTGTATCCCCTGCACCTCGCATCTGTCCCCTGAACCCCTTCATGGGTTGTCCGGCCCCCACATCTAGCTATGTATCCCCTGTACCACTCATCTCCTCCTGCACTCCGTATCTGTCTCCTGACACCCCCACATGCGTCCTCCTGCACCCATTTAGCTATGTATCCCCTGCACCCCTCCTCTGTTCCCTGCTCCCCGCATCTCTCCCCTGAACCCCCGCATGGGTCCTCCGGCACCCCATCTAGCTATGTATCCCCTGCATCCCTCATCTCTCCCCTGCACCCCTCCTCTGCCCCTCTCCCTTGGACCCCTCCTCTGTCCCCTGAACCCCCTCATCAGTCTTCCAGCACCCCATCTAGCTATGTAGCCCCTACACCCCTCATCTCTCCCCTGACACCCCCTCTTCAGTCCTCTGGCACCCATCTAGCTATGTATCCCCTACACCCCGCATCTCTCCTCTGCCCCTCGCATCTGTCCCCTTCACCCCTCCTCTGTCTCCTGCACCCCTCCTCTTTCCCCTGTCACCTGAACCCCCTCATCTGTCATCTGAACCGCTGCATCTGTCCCCTGCATCCCTCATCTGCCCCTGAACCCCTCATCTGTCCCCTGTCCCCTGCACCCCACATCTGTCCCCTGCACCGCATCTAGCTATCTCTCCCCTGCACCCCCTCATCTCTCCCCTGAACCCCTCATCTGTCCCCTGCACCCCCTCATGGGTCCTCCGGCATCCAATCTAGCTATGTATCCCCTGCACCCGTCTTCTGTCCCCTGAACCCATCCTCTGTCCCCTGAACCCCCTCCTCTGTCCCCTGTCTCCAGCACCCCCTTCTCTGTCCCCTGCACCCCATCTAGCTATGTATCCCCTGCACCCCCGCACCTGTCCCCTGCACTCCACGTCTGTCCTCTGTCCCCTGAACCCTCTGCTCTGTCCCGTTCCCAGCACCTTCTCCTCTGTCCCCTGCACCCCATCTAGCTATGTATCCCCCGCACCTCCTCATCTGTCCTGCACCCCGCATCTGTCCCCTGAACCCCCTCATCTGTCCCCTCCACCCCATCTAGCTATGGACCTCTCATCTGTTCTCTTCACCCCCTCTTCTGTATATCCCCCTTGCCCCCCTCTTATGTTGCTCCCCACCCCTCATCTATGTATCCCCTGGCACCCCTTCATCTTCTCCTGCACCCCCTCATCTGTCCTCTAGAACCCCATCTAGCTATGTATCCCCCTGCATCCCCTCATCTGTCACCTGAACCCCCTCCTCTGTCCTCCGGCACCCCATCTAGCTATGTATCCCCCTGCACCCCCTCATCTGTCACCTGAACCCCCTCCTCTGTCCTCCGGCACCCCATCTAGCTATGTATCCCCCTGCACCCCCTCATCTGTCCCCTGCACCCCCTCATCTATTTAGCCCCATACACACCCCTCCTCTATATATCCCCATGCTCCCAATCTATAAGTCTGTAGTCTCCTACACACTTTTCTACCTGTCCATCCATCCATCCACCCACCCACCCATCTCCATACACCATCTGTCCGTCCGTCTGTCTCTTCCCCACTCTGTGCAGCGCCGGTCCTTTCCCAGCCCCCTCGGGACCCTTTGTGCGGTTGCTAGGTAACCCTGTGAGCCCTGGAAATCTTCTCTTCTGTTGAGTTTGGGGTTTTTTTCTTTTTGGGACTTTGGCTGCGGCCGAGGGAGCCAGAGAAACGGGCCGGAGCTCCCTGGTGGGGCGGCTGGTCAGAGCAAACATGTCAGGGACAGCCCCCCCAGTCCGGCTGCCCCTGTGTCTGTCTGGTGCCAAGCAGCAGGGCCCCGCAGGCCTGAAGCCCCCACTGTGTACCCTGACTCCTGCTGCTCCGGAACCAGCGGGGCTGGATCCCGGGCTGGTGTAAACCTGTGTGAAGTTCACCCAGCTTCTGGGTCTCCAGGTTAGCCCCACACCTGCTGGCTTGGCCTCAGGCAGTGCTTGGAGCCCCGGGGGTACACAGCTCTTCCAGGGGGTACGTCAGCTCAGCCAGAGATCAGCCTAGTTGTACAACAGGCTGCAGAAGGCGCCTATGGAAGTCAGTACAAACTAAGCTAGCGTACAATGACTTGTCTGGGCTGCTCTCTATGCTACAGACGGAAATGTGGGTACAATACTGATGTGCCCGTTGGTTTATTGTATGATTATAGGGTAAAAGCGAGGAAGTCAGCCGTTGTTCAGTACTAGTGTGCCCTGGGTGCAGCTGCCCTGGGCATGGGGGAGTATCAGGGAGCAGGGATCCCGGTTCTTTAGGAGGGGCAGGGACCCGCAGCTGGGATCTACAGGGTGCAGGGACACCTCCCCCCCCCCCCCCCCCGTATATGAGGGCGCAGGGACCCCTGGCTGGATTTGAGGCACAGGGACCCACGTCTGGGCTTGGAGCTTGGGGACCCCCCGGGCGTCGGGGCGCAGGGACCCCCGGCTGGGATCGGGGCGCAGGGATCCCGGCTGGACTCCACACGGAGCGGGACCCCTGTGCGTCGGGGCGCCCGCAGCTCCGGCCCCGGGCTCGCCGCCCCGGACTCCGGACACCAGAGGTCCCTGCAGCCCCGGCGGGTCGGATCCGCTCCGGCTCCTCCCTGCATCCGCTCCCTCCTCCTGCTTCCTCCCCCCGCATCCTCCTTCTCCTCTGCCCGGAGTGCGCAGGCCCCGCGCCCGGACCGCCCCGCGCCCGCAGCTCCAGCGCCCGGGGACACGGGCCATGGCGGAGCCCGCAGGTGCGGTACTGCCCCTCGGCCCGCCCGGCTGGGACCGGTCCCGGGCCTCCTCCGCCGCCCGAAGGGGGGCGGCTCGTCCGGCCTCTGTCCGTGCGTCCATGCACCCTCTGTCCGTCTGTGCATCCGTGCGCCCATGTCTGTCCATCCCTACCACCCCTGCAGCCTCTGCGTGTCTGTCTGTCCCCTGCACCTTTCTGTCTGTCCATCCGCGTATTACCTGCACCCTCTGTCTGTCCATGAGCCCCTGTCCGTCCGCCCGCGTCCTGCACCTTTCTGTCTGTCTGTCTGTCCGTGCGTCCATGCGCCCCTGTCCGTCCGCATCCTGCAGCCTCTGCGTGTCTGTCCATCCCCTACACCCCCTGTGTCTGTCCGTGCGTCCCCTGCAGCCTCTGTGTGTCTGTCTGTCCCCTGCACCTTTCTGTCTGTCCGTGTGTTCCCTGCGCCCGTCCGTCCATCCATCCCCTACACCCTGTGTGTGTCTGTCTGTTCCCTGCACCTTTCTGTCTGTCCGTGCCTCCCCTGTGCCCCTATGTCTGTCTGTCCATCCCTCCCTCCCCTGCACCGAGTGTCTGTCTGACCCCTGCAGCCTCTGTCTGTCCATCCCGTGCACCCTCTGTCTGTCTGTGCATCCGTGTGCCCATGTCTGTCCAGCCCTACCTCCCCTGCACCCTCTGTGTCTGATTGTCCCCTGCACCTTTCTGTCTGTCTGTCCGTCCATATCCTGCACCCTCAGTCTGTCTGTCTGTCCATCCCTCCCCTGTGCCATCTGTCAGTCTGTCCATATGTCTCATGTGTCCCAATGGGGTTACTCCTGATTTACACGCTGGGGAAAGGAGAATCCTGCACTGTCTCCCTCTCAGCCTGGGACCTGACCCCCCCTCCCCGGACTCTCTTGTGCCGGTGTGGGGTGGGGGTGCATGGAGTCAGGGGGCCCCATGCGGGGAAAGTCAGCTGGGCACGGTGTTCCGGGCAGATTTCCGAGCGGGGAAGGGGGAGGACTGCATGGAGGGGACTGGTGGGAGGCATCTCCCCAGCCCTTATGCAGCCTTGAGGGGAACAGGCTCCTCTGCCCCCTATAGCTTTGGGGGGATGTAGGGACACCCCCTATAGATATGGGAGATGTCTCTGGTTCCCCTATGGTTTGGGGGAGCTGCAGTAGCTCTGGGGTGCTGGGGGCTCCCCTGGCATTGCCCTCCCCCAAGGTCTGACCCTCTGTCTCTCTCTCTCCACAGGGGACACAAGTGACGAGGCAGCCCTGTCCTGCCCCACGGAGCTGGCTGCCCACCGGGACACCTGTCACCCCAACCAGCCCCCTCCCTCCTCCTCCTCCTCAGCCAACGGGCAAGACAGCGCTGGCTCTTCCTCCTCCTCCTCCTCCTCCTCCTCGGAGCCCCGGCCCGACAGCCCCCCGGGCATGGAGACAGAGATGGCTCCTCCGGCCAGCAACCCCTTGGCCCCGGAGCCGCCCCCCTCCTCCGCCGCCACTGCCCCTGGCTCCGCCAGCTGCCCCCCCCCACTCCGGGCACCTCAACATCCCCCTGATCCTGGAGGAGCTGCGGGTGCTCCAGCAGCGCCAGCTGCACCAGATGCAGATGACGGAGGAGATCTGCCGGCAGGTGCTGTTGCTGGGCTCCCTGGGGCAGTCGGCCACCTCGGCCCCCGCCCCAGAGCCAGCCCCAGGGGCCTCCCACCAGCCCAAGGCCCCCTTGCCTGTCTTCTCCATCAAGTCCGAGCCGGTGAGGACCCAGGTGTCGGGCTCCCCAGAGGTGCCCAAGCCCACCTTCTTCCACCTCTACCACCCCTTCCCTGGCAGCGCCAGGGGCCCCAAAGCGGAGCCCATCCTGGCCCCGGCGTTCCCCTCCACGGGGCTCCTGGCCGCCCAGTGTCTGGGGGCGGCACGGGGCCTGGAGCAGGCCACCTCCCCAGGGCTGCTGCGGCAGAAGAACGGGGCCGGGGGGACCGAACCGGGGCTGGAGGAAAAGCCAGGGGGTCGGCACAAGTGCCGCTTCTGCGCCAAGGTCTTCGGGAGCGACAGTGCCCTGCAGATCCACCTGCGCTCCCACACGGGCGAGCGCCCCTACAAGTGCAACGTCTGCGGCAACCGCTTCACCACCCGGGGGAACCTCAAGGTGCACTTCCACCGGCACCGGGAGAAGTACCCACATGTCCAGATGAACCCCCACCCAGTCCCTGAGCACCTCGACTACGTGCTGACCGGCGCCGGGCTGCCCTACGGCATGTCGGTACCGCCCGAGAAGGCCGAGCCGGGCGAGGAAGCGGCTCCCCCAGAGCGCAAGGGGCTGAGCGCCACTGAGAGTCTGACGCTGCTCTCGGGCACCGCGGCCGGGGGTGCGGCTGCCGCTCCGACCCTGCCCATCTTCAACAAGCTAGTGCTGATGAAAGCAGCCGAGGGGCGTGGCAAGGGGGACGAGAACACGCCGCCAGGGAGGGAAGCAGAAGGAGCCCGGGTGCCCCTGGGCAAGCTGCCCAGCTGGGCCCTGCTGGCCAACCACTTCAAGGCAGGCAGCACCGGCTTCCCCTTCCCCTACGTGCTGGAGCCGCTGGGAGCCTCCCCCTCAGAGACCTCCAAGCTGCAGCAGCTGGTGGAGAAGATCGACCGACAGGGGGCCTCACCCGGAGCCGGCCCAGCGGCTCCCTTGGCCTCCTCGCCGCCCTCTTCCTCCTCGGGGCCCAACCAGTGCGTGATCTGCCTGCGGGTGCTGAGCTGCCCCCGGGCACTGCGCCTCCACTACGGGCAGCACGGCGGGGAGCGGCCCTTCAAGTGCAAGGTGTGTGGCCGGGCCTTCTCCACCCGGGGCAACCTGCGGGCGCACTTCGTGGGCCACAAGGCCAGCCCGGCCGCCCGAGCCCAGAACTCCTGCCCCATCTGCCAGAAGAAGTTCACCAATGCCGTCAGCCTCCAGCAACACGTCCGCATGCACCTCGGGGGCCAGATCCCCAATGGGGCCCTGCTGCCCGAGCCCCCTGCTGCCCCGGGGGAGGGCCCCCGCCAGCCCGAGGGCCCCGCCCCGCAGAGGGACGAGGAGGAGCTGTCGGATGAGGAGGAGGAGGAGGAGGAAGGCAGCGATGAGGACTCACTTGACAGCAGCACAGAGAAGGCCCTGGGGGGCTCGGAGGGGGCATCCAGCCCGGAGGAGGAAGCAGCCCCGGCTCATGCCAAGGAAGAGGAGGATGCTGGGAAGCTAGAGGTGGGGGGAGCAGCTGATCCTAGCGCCTCGCCTCCTGGGGGAGGGAGCCCCCTACCCGCCATGGAGGGAGAAGGGGACCCCAGCACCCAGAAGGCAGCGGGAGGAGGAGACAGAGCACAGGAGGAAGAGGAGGAGGGGGCAGCAGGGGCTGGAGCCGAGGAGCCACGGGCCAGCCAGGCCAAAGAGGGGGTGGCGCTGGCCTGTGGAGTCTGCAAGGAGGGATTCCCCGACGGGGCAGCGCTGCGTAAGCACGCCCTGGCAGCCCACCACCAGGTAAGGGAGCCCCTGCTCCTTCCATCCACTCCCCGAGCCTGTCCCCTGCCTCTCTCCCTGCTCGAACCTCCCCCATCTGCCCTTGCCTTTACACAGGGTCTCCCTTGAGATGTAATGGGCTCCCCTGTCTGTCTCTGTCCCTGTGGCAGGTTCCTCTGGGCAGCACAGTGTGGAGCTGCAGCACAGCACGGCGTGGCCGGGGTCTGGTCCCAGAGGCCCCAGCAGCACCAGGAGGCGCAGCAAAGCTGCAGGAGTTCCTGGCGCGGGATGTGCCAACCCAACTGGTGGGGCCCCTGTCCTTCTGGAACCAGTACACAGCCTTCATCGCAGGGGGGGGCCTGGCCGCCAAGACCTGCCGGGGCCCCCCTGTCACCGTCACCCCCTCCTCCTCTACTGCAACCCCTGTACTTTTTGGCCCAGCCACCGCGCCCAGCAAGGCGGCCCCCACTGAAGCCAAGGAGAAGCTGGCAGGAGGACTTCCAGCTGCAGGGGATGCTGTCCCAGAGAGCCAAGGCAAGGCGGAGAAGTAGCCGACAGGTCCTCAGCAGGTAACATTCCTCCTCCCCCAGGGAATAAAAAGAGGAGGAGTTTGACCCCAAAGTCCAGCCTAGCTGTGATGAAGGGCTGCCCCAGAGACACAGGAAATCCCCCCAACCTTCCCAGCCATGGGGCTCATTCCCCAATTTAGCCACTTCTTGGGGGGCGGGGAGCTGGGAGGGTGGTTGATGGAAAACATGGGGGCCAGGGCAGACTAGGGGTCACTTGGGAGAGGGCTGGGATAGGAGGTTGCTTGGTGGGATGGATTTGGGGTCAGAGGTCAATTAGTAGGAGGGGTAGATGTCAGAGGTCATGCCATCAGTTTGGGGGGTTGTGCAACCCCACTCTGCCCAGCAGTGCTGTCCCCTAACCCCATCTCTCTCTCTCTCCTCCAGGGGGCGCCAGCCCTGGCGTGCTGCAAGAGGCACCAGCCCCCGTGGGGAGATCAGGCATCGGGGACTCGGCCCCCACACAACTTTAGTGGCATTTTAGTCTTTTACTTTTACTGTAGCTCAGAGGGGACTGGACGGGAGGCAGGCCCCTGGCGCAGGGCCAGCCACCAGGGCCAGCCACCCTGAACCCATAGTGAAGCGCCCTCTAGTGTAGAACAAAGGCCCAGCCACTCTGGCCAGGGTCAGCGGGACTTTGTCTGCGTCCACCATTAAAGCAGTTTGACAAATCCCCAGAGACTCGGATCTTATTCTCCCCAGGGAGAGGATGGGAGGGGGAGGTGAGTAGGGAGATTCAGACGTTTCTCTGTATCACACACACGGCAGGGCTCATCCCCTCCAGCAGGGACACACACACACACACACACACAGCAGGACCTGTCCCCTCCAGTCGCGGGCAACAGGGACACACAGCAGGGCTTGTCTCTTCCAGCAGGGGGCAGCAGGTGCACACATGGCAGGACTCGTCACCTCCACCAGGGGGCAACAGGGACACACGGCAGGGCTCATCCCTCCAGCAGGGAGCAGCAGCGACATGTACACACTTAGATGGCCTCATTACCTACAGTGTGACTAACGAGCCAGGCCCATGTGGCTGGAGGCTGTAACATGCTCATGTTCTCTGTGGATCAGCACTGGGGGGGAGAGGGGGTCACACACACTCCCCAGTGGATTACAAGTAGTCTCTGGCTCCAGCCCTGCTCCGCGGCTCCAGCCCTGCTCTGCGGCTCCAGGCCCAGCTCTTTCCCCCTCCCCTGCCAGTTTCACAAAATGCTCCTGAGCTGCTTAAGCCTGACCCAGCCAGAGCTGCTTGGGAGGCATCTGGCGAGGGGAACATCCAGCCAGCACTAATCCCCAAAGTCGTACCCCCCTTCCTTCTCCAGCTCAGCTGTTCTTCCCGCCCCTCCTACCTTGCCACCCCTGTTCATTTCCCCTCCCTCCTGCATCTGCCAGCTCTTCCTGTCTCTCTCCCCATCCAGCCCCCGCACCAGGGCAGAGCAGCTACCCCATCAGCCCAGGTGCCATGCTAAAGTCAGGGGGAGGGAAGAGTTCTTTACCCCCAGGAAGGAGCTAGGGCTAGATTCAAAGACAGTGAGTCTGTGGCGGGACTGGAACTCAGGATCCTGAATCCTAGGGTGTGACCTGCCTGGCAATCTAGGGCTCCCCTTTGCTCTACATGGGGCAAACACTCAGGGGTGTGTTTTCTGCTGCCCCAAACTCTCCTGCTGCTCTCCAGATGTGGCTGCATGTTGGGGGAGGAAGGGGGTGATGTGCTTGGGGACACAATGGGGCTGGAGGAATGGCAAATGTTATCCTCCAACCAGCCTAAAGCACGCCAGGGACAGGAGAAGCTGCAGCCGAAAAGGGAGCAGGGTTAGGCCCCCATCCCTGCCCAGAGATGGTCACCCCCAGGATCGGATCAGTGCCAGGCGCTCAGGCCCCTTGGTGCCAGAACAGCCTCCCTGGTGTCTGCGAAAAGCAGCTGCCCCCAGTCACCATCAGCCCCGGCTTTGCGCCCAGGTGCCAATGACCAAGATGGCTGCCCTCCACGGTCCACTGCATTGACAACAGGATTGTGGCTTGGGCAAGGAATGCTCTGGTGCCAGTAACCAACATGGCCGCCCAAACTTCGCAGTGAGATTGCCATGTCCTCGACTCACCACCTTGATGCGAGAGACCAACAGGGGGGCTGCCACCTCGGATGGGGGCCAGACACCAACATGGCTGCACCACTGCCCTGTGAGGGGGGTGAGTCAGACTCTGCCAACCATCAACGAGGCTGGTGTGGAGTCGAAGTACAGCCGACACCAATGACCAACAAGGGCCAAAAACCTTTATGCCAGTAACAAAGATGGCGGTTAGGCGCCTCTGTGCCAGTAAACAAGATGGCCGCCAAGACATCAGTATTCGTCACTAATTAAGATGGACGTCTACTATGCCCCAGTCAAAAATGGCTGCCGTGGAGGCTTTAAAACCAAGATGGCCGTCGTTTGCCAGTAAATAAGATGGCTGTTTTTTAAAAACAAAGATAACCAAGATGGCGGCTTTAAAATTACCCCTAACCAAGATGGCCGCTCTGTACACACATCCATAACCAAGATGGCCGTCGCTTGCCAGTATACATGATGGCGGCGGCGGATTCGCGGTGTGGGCAGAAACAGGAAATGCTCGCTCCTTATCTCCATCCCCCCCGAGGCACTTCCGGTTACTCGTGTTCGCACGGCCCGGGTGAGCAGCATCGGTCCGTCCCAGTGCCCGGGGCTGCCTGAGCGGGGAAGGGCGGCGGGCCGGAGACCGCGCCCCGGGCCGGGCCGGACCATGTCGGACACGTGGAGCTCGATCCAGGCCCACAAGAAGCAGCTGGACTCGCTGCGGGAGCGGCTCCAGCGGCGGCGGAAACAGGACCTGCTGGGTGAGGGGTTGGGGGCAGTGGGGGGTCAAAGGGCAGAGCGGGACCATGGAGTTCAGGGGTCGGAGGGGCACGGGGTCAGGGACCAATCATAGGGCATTGGTAATGCAAGGAGGTCAGGGGCAAACAAAGGGTCAAAGGGAAGAGGGTCAGGGGGCAAAGGGCACGAGGGGGCAGTGGTGACACCAGCAGGATTCCCTGGGGGAGTAGGGGTCAGGGGGTGTCACAGGGTCAAAGGGCAAGTGGCATGAGTGGGGGACTGGGGCCTAGAGGATACCAAAGGGTTGGGGTAACTAGGGGAGGTGAAAGGGCACAATGGACATAGGGGTCGGTGGGGATTGGGTTTTGGCTGGGGTAGTGGGGAGGGGTGCAGGCTACATTCCTTGGTTGTGAGATCCAGGGGCACTGTGGGGGTCAAAGGTCAGCAAGGCCATGGCTGGATCAGATGGGCAGACGCAGGGGTACTGGGGGCACTGGGGCGGGGGGGGGGATTAGGAACCATGAGGCAGGGCCAGAGGGTGGCTGCAGCAGTGACAGAAGCAGGACCCCTGTGTTGGGGTCAGAAGTTAAAGGGCATTGTGGGCACAGGGCTCAGGTGCTCCCCAAAGGGCACTAGGGCATCAAGGTGCTGGGGATACAGGGGGTCAGGAATCAGGAGGCATTGGGGGCCAGGGTGGCAGGAGAAGCTATGGGGTCGGGCACAAGGGGATCGACAGCAATGCAGCAGAGACCCCCAGCTGGACCCACTGGCACAGGGGTGAGGGGCAGTGGGGAAGGGGACAGGACTGATTGGCTGGAGCTGGGGGGAGCAGTTGGGATGGGGAGGAGTTGGTGTAGTGGGCGGGTGCTGGGGAGGTTGGCAGGGGGGTGTCCACCTCTCAATCCTCAGATGTCACCAGCCTCATCTCTCTCCCCAGACCTCAGGAACCCAGAGCTGGCGTCACCTTTCCGCAGCGACAGCCCAGTGCCCGCAGTCCCCACACCCAGCAGCGCAGCTAGAGAGCTGGCCACTGACCCTGAGCTGGAGAAGAAGCTGCTGCATCACCTCTCGGACCTCGGGCTGGCACTGCCCACCGATGCCCTCTCCATCTGCCTGGCCATCTCCACGGTGAGAGGCCCGGTCCCTCCCCCTTGCTGCCAGTGCCCTGGGGCCCAGCCCCATTCCCCTCCACCACCTGTCCATGTGAAAACACACCCGCCTTCTCCCAGCAACGCCTGCTCTGTCTACTATTTGCTGTTCCTTCGTTCCCTGGGTTGGCTGATCCTCTGACACGTCCCCCATCCTCTCTCCAGTTTGACCATCTCTCCCCCCAGGAGACCCTGTCTCTCCCCCTGCCAGGCACTGGTGTGACCCCATTTCTCTCTCACTTGCCCCACCCTGTGATCCTCTGTCCCACAGCCAGAGGCCCCCGTCACCCAGCGCAGTGTGGAGAGCCTGCTGCAGAAGTTCGCGGCTCAGGAGCTGATCGAGGTGCGCCGGGGGCTGCTGCAGGATGACGAGGAGCAGCCCACCCTGGTCACCTATGCTGACCACTCCAAACTCTCTGCGATGATGGGCGCCGTGGCTGAGAGGAAGGGCCCCGCTGAGCCAGGCAGCACTGGGGGCCAGAAGCGCTGGGCAGAGCAGGATGCTGGGGGTGCTGTTCCTTCCCAGCCGGTGCCACCCCCTCTGCCTTGACCACCTCGGAGCTGGCCAAGGAGCCGGCCAAGAAGTCTCGGAAGCAGGCGTCGGACCTGGACCTGGAGATCGAGAGCTTGCTGAGCCAGCAGTCCACCAAGGAGCAGCAGAGCAAGAAGGTACTAGCTGGACACCTGGATCCTAGCCTCAACACAGGCCCCAGCCGTGGTTCTGGGAGGGGAGGGGAGTCTAGTGGGTTAGGATCGGGGCTGGAAAGCCAGGACTCCTGGGTTCCTGTCCCTGGCTCTGGGAGGGGAGTGGAGTCTAGTGGCTAGGATCAGGGGCTGGGAGCCAGGACTCCTGGGTTCTGTCCCTGGCTCTGGGAGGGGAGTGGAGTCTAGTGGGTTAGGATCAGGGGCTGGGAGCCAGGACTCCTGGGTTCTGTCCCTGGCTCTGGGAGGGGAGTGGAGTCTAGTGGGTTAGGATCAGGGGCTGGGAGCCAGGACTCCTGGGTTCTGTCCCTGGCTCTGGGAGGGGAGTGGAGTCTAGTGGGCTAGGATCAGGGGCTGGGAGCCAGGACTCCTGGGTTCTGTCCCTGGCTCTGGGAGGGGAGTGGAGTCTAGTAGGTTGGAGCAGACATGATCTCAACCCTGGCCTTGGGTGGGATCCTGAGACCTTTTTCTTTGGACCAATACAGTCTGTCTTCTTTCACACCTCATTAACATTTAGTAACATTCATTGGTACAGGCTATTGTGAGCATATATGAACCCTTACCCACTTTCCACCCCTTGAGGAAGATCTCCTAGACCCCAGTTATTCCCACAGGAGGAGCGGGTGGGGGTAAGGCTGGGAGTCAGGACTCCTGGATTGTGGGAGGGGAATGGGCAGAAGGGAACCCCAGATTCCTGGGTCCTTCTCACAAGCTCTCCCCACACCCCAGGTGAGTCAGGAGATCCTGGAGCTACTGAACACAAACACGGCCAAGGAGCAGTCAATCGTGGAGAAGTTTCGCTCGCGGGGCCGTGCCCAGGTACAGGAATTCTGCGACTATGGCACCAAGGAGGAGTGTATGAAAGCCACAGACGCTGAGCGGCCCTGCCGCAAACTGCACTTCAGGTGAGAGCCTGCCCTGGGACTGGGAATCAGGACACCTAGGTTCCCTCACCAGCTCTGGGAGGGGAGTGGAGTATGGTGGGTTAGAGCAGGGGCGGGGCTAGGAGCCAGGACTCCTGGGTTCTCTTCCCAGCTCTGGGAGGGGAGTGGTCTAGTGGGGGGGAACAGCAAGTCAGACACTTGGGTTCCAATGTCTGTCGTTTACCACTGTCCCTACCCCAGACGCATCATTAACAAGCACACAGATGAGTCTTTGGGCGACTGCTCCTTCCTCAACACCTGCTTCCACATGGACACCTGCAAATATGTCCACTACGAGATTGATGCCTGTGCCGACCTGGACGCCCCCCGGACCACAACACTGGCCAGGAGCTGGCACTGCCCCAGGCAGTGGGTGGGGACCCCAGCATCGACCGCCTCTTCCCCCCCCAGGTACTGGTGGGGGTGGGAGTGTCTGGGCAAATCGATTCGGGGAGGGGGGGTTAGGCAGGAAGTGGTATGGAACACAGGGCTGGCAGCAGTGTTACAGGGGTGGGGCTGTCAGGTCTCTGGGGAAGGGTTTGGGGTGGGGGCGATGGGCAGCGTTATGGGGGTGGAGCTGTCAGGTCTCTAGGGAAGGGTTTGGGGTGGGGGCGATGGGGTTCTGGGCACCAATACGGGGGTGGGGCTGTCAGGTCTCTGGAGAGGGGCATAGTGGCTGGTGAGCTGTGGGATGAGGGAGTTCTGGGGGTCCCAGTGGGGGGCGGCTTCCTGCTGCCCCATCAGTGGCTAAAGGCCATTCTCTTTGGGGACAGGGGTGGGTAGTTTTGGTTTCTCTCTGATTTCCCCCCCCACCCCCACAGTGGATCTGCTGCGACATCCGCTACCTGGACGTCAGCATCCTGGGCAAGTTCGCGGTGGTCATGGCCGACCCGCCCTGGGACATCCACATGGAGCTGCCCTATGGCACCCTGACCGACGACGAGATGCGACGCCTCAACATCCCTGTGCTGCAGGACGAAGGGTTCCTCTTCCTCTGGGTCACCGGCCGGTATGGGGGGGGGGGGGGAACTGAGCCTGTGGGTCACTGCCTGGTATGGGGGGGGGGGCGCGGCACACTGCAGAGGCTCTGGGTCACCAGACAACAGGTGAGGAGGCGGGTGAGCATGCAAGGCGGCCTGGGGTGGGCCGGGCTGCAGGTCACTGTGTGGCTATGGGGCAGGTGAGTCTATGTGGGGGGCTAGGCTAGGTTGACAAGGTGTCTAGGCCAGTTCAACATCTCACCCTCGCCTGCTCTCCCCGCAGGGCCATGGAGCTGGGACGCGAGTGCCTCAACCTCTGGGGGTGAGTGTCTGGTCGGTCCCCCTTCCCCCCCACTGCCCCCTCTGGCCCAGCCGCTAACCCCCTCCCCATTTCCCCCAGGTACGAGCGCGTGGATGAGATCATCTGGGTGAAAACCAACCAGCTCCAGCGAATCATCCGCACGGGGCGGACGGGACACTGGCTGAACCATGGCAAGGAGCACTGTCTGGTACGGGGGAGCACTGCCTGGGACCAGGTAATATAGGGGGTCCCCAGCTCCTGGCTCAGCCTCTCTCTCTCTTTCCTGTACAGGTGGGGGTCAAGGGGAACCCCCAGGGCTTCAACCGGGGCCTGGACTGCGATGTCATCGTAGCTGAGGTAAGTTCAGCCCCTCCCCACGCTCCGGCCCCCCTGCTGGGAGCGGCCAGGGCTCCTTCTCTGCTCCCCACAGCTCCCCCATGGCCACCCCCTCTTGCAGGTCCGCTCCACCAGCCACAAGCCGGACGAGATCTACGGCATGATCGAGCGCCTCTCTCCTGGCACCCGCAAGATAGAGCTCTTCGGCCGCCCGCATAACGTGCAGCCCAACTGGTGAGCGCCCCCCCCCCCCCGCTCCTCCCAGGACACCGGGACCCCCCGCCCGCTAACCCTGCCCTCCTCTCTGCCAGGATCACACTGGGCAACCAGCTGGACGGCATCCACCTGCTCGACCCGGACGTGGTGGCCCAGTTCAAGCAGCGCTACCCAGACGGGATCATCTCCAAGCCCAAGAACATGTAGGGGGCGGGGTTATTTCCTAATAAAACGAGAAAACGAGTGCTGGGCCTCGCTCTGGGGGGTGGGGGCGCTGAGGGCAGCTGCTGGCGCTGGGCACAGGCAGCTCCCAACTCCCAGCTGAAGGGAACTCTCAGGCCAGGCAGCGGGGGCGATGCTGGGGGCCATGTCCCCTGGCCCCAATAAGCAGCTCACAAAGCTCCAGCCCCTCCCACTTTAATCAGCTCCAGAGGCCTGGCCTGTCAGAAGAGCAAAGTCTGTGCCTGCACCACCTCCCCCCCACCCCAGGGGGCATGGTCCCCCTTGGTCCCCAGCCGTGTCTGCGCCGGGCGCTGCCCGCAGTCAAAACGGGCACCGCTCACTTCACAAAGACCACACTGCTGCTGGAGTTGCGGGAAGCCAGCCAGGCTAGGAACACGTCCCTGCGAAGGGAGACAGAGCGAGCGTCAGCGGAAGGGAGGGAGGGAGGAAGGGGGGTTGGGGAGGCGCAGCCCCCACCCCCCCCTCACCTGCAGTGTTTGACGACACACTCGCTGCTGCAGTACTCGTTGTCCCAGTCGCTGCTGCTGACGGGCAGGTTGTCGCAGCCGGAGCGCACACAGCGGGGCCGGGGCGACAGCCCCACGGGTGACTCCGACACCAGCTCCACGTCCATCTGCGTCGGGGACTCCACCTGGGGGGGGAGGGGAAGGGCGGGGTCACTGGCTGCGGGGCGAGGCCTTGGGGCATCTCCCCGAATCACGCCCGCCGCGCCACTCCTGCCCCCCCAACCTCGCCCATCCCCACACAGCACCCCTCCCCCACCCCACGCGCCCAGCCCACCCCCCACCAGGCCACTCCCACCTCTGACCTCTCCCCCTTACAGCACCCATCCATGCCCCTGTGCCCAGCCCATCCCCACACAGCACCCGTCCACGCCCCCGTGCCCAGCCCGTCCCCACACAGCACCCCCCGCACACAGCCCATCCCCCCACGCCACCCCCACAGCACCCCATCCACACCCCTGCACCCAGCTCATCCCTCCCCTCAACCCTACACCCAGCCTGTCCCCCCACAGCACACCCTGGGCCCAGCCTGTCCCCACCCAGCACCCCTCCACACCCAGCTCATTCCCCACACAGCACCCTGTCCACACACCCTGCGCCCAGCCCATCACCCCCTGCACCCAGCCCATCCCTCCCCTCAACCCTGCACCCAGCCTCTCCCCACACAACACCCCATCTACACCCCCACACCCAGCCCCTCCCCACACAGCAACCGTCCACACCCCTGCGCCCAGCCCACGCCCCACTGGGCCACTCCCACTTCACCCCACTACCACCTCATGCCCCCGACCTCTCCCCCTTCCAGCAACCATCCACGCCCCTGCACCCAGCCCATCCCCAGACAGCACCCCCTCCGCCCAGCCACTCCCACCTCAGCCCGCTATGACCTCACGCCCCCGACCTCTCCCCCTTACAGTTCCCATCTATGCCCCTGCACCCAGCCCATCCCCACACAGCACCCCCTGCGCCCAAGCCGTCCCCCCACAGCACCCGTCCACGCCCCTGCGCCCATCCCCCCCCCACAACCCCCGCCGGGCCACTCCCGCCTCAACTCGCTACGACCTCACGCCCCTGACCTCTCCTCCTTCCAAAACCCAGCCACGCCCCTGCGCCCAGCCCACCCCCACACAGCACCCCCTGCACCCAGCCACTCCCACCTCAGCCTGCTACCTCATGCCCCCCACCTTTCCCCCTTCCAGCACCCATTGGCGCCCCCCCCTCACGGGCCACTCCCACCCCCAACTTCTCCCCCTTACAGCACCCGTCCACGCCCCCGTGCCCAGCCCGTCCCCACACAGCAATCCCTGCAGCCAGTCCATCCGCCCACAGCACCCGTCCACACCCCCGCAACCAGCCCTTCCCCTCATGCCACCCCCACACCCAGCCCCCCACAGCACCCCATCTACACCCCTGCACCCAGCTCATCCCTCCCCTCAACCCTGCACCCAGCCTGTCCCCCCACAGCACACCCTGGGCCCAGCCTGTCCCCACCCAGCACCCCTCCACACCCCCTGCACCCAGCCCATTCCCCACACAGCACCCCGTCCACACACCCCATGCCCAGCCCCTCCCTCCCCTCAACCCTGCACCCAGCCCCTCCCCACACAGCAACCCCCACACCCAGCCCATCATCCCCTACACCCAGCCTATCCCCCCCCACGCCACTCCTCCACATCCCCCCTACACCCAGCCTGCCCCCCATCCTCCTCCACACAGCCCTGCACCCAGCCTTTCCCCCAGCCTATCCCCCCACCCAGCCTGTCCCCCCACAACTCCCTGCACCCAGCCTGTCCCCCCATGCCACCCCTCCACACCTATCCCCCCATGCCAACCCTCCACAACCCCCTGCACCCAGCCTGTCACCCCTCCACAACCCAACACCCCCCTGCACCCATCCTGTCCCCACGTCACCCCTCCATCACTCCCCTGCACCCAGCCTATCCCCCCACGACCCACACAGAGAACCCCCGGGTCATATACACTTCTCCAGTCCATCCTACCCCATGGCCTTTGAATGTGCTGGCTCTTGGCCCCGCCAGCCCCCCATCGACCGCAAGGCTTCCGTCCAGCCCTCCCAGGAGCAGGGCCACGGGGCTCCCGTTCTCTCCTCCTCACCTCGGGCACCACGTCGGCCGTGATCATCTCCACGGGCTCTGGGGAGCCCTGGGGCTCCGGGCTGGGCCGCTCGGGACTGGCCTCCTCGGGCTGCAGGGTGACAGGCTGGATCTGCAGGGCTGGTGGAGGCAGGATCTTGATCTGCAGGGGCGGGGGCTGTTGCTGCAGGTGGAGCCGCACCTTCTGCTGCAGGGCGGGCTGCTGCATGGCCTGCAAGGGCGGCGGCGGCTGCAGGACGGCAACCTGCTGGGCAGGGGGCTGGGGCGGGGGCATCTGCTGCAGGGGCGGGGGCTGGAGCCGGGGCAGCTGCATGGAGGAGGCAGCGGCGGCGGCAGCGGCCGCTGCCTGCAGCACAGAGCGGGTGACTATCTGGGTGGCGCCTGTGCCCAGCTGCAGCCCCCTGGAGGTGACGGAGGTGACGGGGATGACAGTGACCACACCGCCCTGCGAGGACAAGGGCAGCATCTGCTTGGGGATGATTATCTTGGTGAAGCTGGGCTGGGCTGGCGGCGGCGAGCAGAGGTTCCCGGCGGTGGGCGCTGGCTGGGGGGTGGCTGGTGGGGACTCCAGAACCGGCGAGGGGGCAGGGGGTGTGGGGGCTGGCACAGGGGCCGCGGGGGCCGGAGCTGGTGCTGGCTGGGGAGCTGCTGGGGGCGGCACTGGGTTCAGGTCCAGCTCCGCCGTCTCGGCTACCGTCTGCAGAGAGGGAGAAGGAAGATTAGCCCAAGAGCAGAGAAAGCAGGGAAGGGGGGGACCAACTAAGGCCCCCCTGGGAACCCTGAACAATGCAGGGCAGCCCCCTCCTCCCTGCGGCAACCCAGAGAGGAGCCCTAGGGGAGAACGGACGAGCCAGAGCCTCCTGCCAGGCGGGGGAGAAGCAACTGAAGCAGGGACCTTCCGAGAACTACAGTTTTGCTGGACTCCCTCAGCTATTTTTTCTGACCCTCTCCCTCCACCTCCATCTCTGCTTCGTTCCACCCTGCTCCTCATCCAGCCCCCGTCTCTCCGCTGAGCTGGTACCTGCTGAGCCCAGCCCGCCTTCAGAACTGCAGGGCACAGAGCGGCTGTTTGCTGCCCTCGGCCTGGGACCATGCATACAGCACCGAGCGCAGTTACCCTGTGCCTGACGCACCTGGATAGCCCGATAGGCCGCCAGCGCCTTCAGATACTCCTTCTTCGCCGCCTCCGTCTTCCGCTTGTAAACCTGGCGAGGAAGGACAGGGGGTGAGCAGCAACGCCCACGCCCAGCCCTGCCCCTCCCCAGCCCTCACCTGCCTGTGCTCTTCCCCCCAGACCCCCACTGCCCTACCCACCTGTTTCTGCTCCTCGCCCAAGCTGTCCCACATAGAGGCCACGATCTTAGAGACCTCCCCGAAGGTGGCGTTGGGGTTCTGGCCCTTGATGGCGGCCTGCGTGTCACGGAAGAACAGGGCATAGGCCGAGACCGGCTTCTGCGGCTCGTTTGGGTCCTTCTTCTTCTTCTGCTTCTTGGCGGGCTTCTGCTTCCGCCCCACGTCCAGCACCACTGGCGCAGCCTTCTGGGCCGGCACCTGCTGCTGGAGACAGACCTCACCTTCAGCAGCACGCACAGGGGAGCCAAGACCCCGGGGGGGGGGGAGGGGAGGGAGATGCGGAGCGAGGGGCCCTGGCGCTGCCTGGGGGGGGAGGAGAGGGCGCGAGGGGTCCTGGCGCTGCCCGCGGGGGGAGGGGGAAGCAGGCGCGAGGGGTCCTGGCGCTGCCCGCGGGGGGGAGGGGGAAGCAGGCGCGAGGGGTCCTGGCGCTGCCCGCGGGGGGGGGAGGGGGGGGGAAGCAGGCGCAACGGGTCCTGGTGCTGCCCACGGGGGGGGGGGGGGGGGGAGCAGGAGGCCCTGGCACTGCCCATGGGGGGATGGGAGCGAGGGGCCCTGGCAGTGCCCGCAGGGGGCGAGCAGGAGCGAGGGGCCTTGGCGCTGCCCGCAGGGGGCGAGCAGGAGCGAGGGGCCCTGGCGCTGCCCGCAGGGGGGGGAGGGGGGAGGCAGCAGCATCTCACCCGTCTGAACTCCTCTGGCTCGTCCTCCTGCAGGGAGCTGGTGGGGGAGGGCGTGGTGGAGAGCCGCTCCTCGGGCGACTGGGCAGCGGGCGGCAGGATGGAGCTGCCCCCCAGGCTCAGGCCCAGCTGGGAGCTCAGCTCGGACTGGTCGATGGTGGTCAGCTGGCCGTGCCCCATCAGTGCACCGGGGCTCATGGGCACGTCTATCGTGACGGGCGGGTTGGTGCTGTACTGGGTGCCCATGGAGTGATCCAGGTCCTGGGGAGGCAGACACAAAGCTGGGGGGCTGGCGCTGGGGGGCACTGTCCGTCGCCAGAGGAGCCCCCCCCGCAGCACCAGCCTCCTGCAATACCCCAGCCTGCTGCTAGAGGGCACCAGCCCTGGCCCTCCCGGCACATACATCCTCAGCCAGCCACTAGGGGGCCCAGGCTCCTCCCAGCCCCACAACCAGGCACTACAGCGCCTTGCGACGCAACCCGCCCTTCCCTGCCCAGCCCTGGCCCCAGCCCCTCACCATGGCCAGCCCCCCCGCCAGGAGCCCGCCGCCCTGCTCCATGAGGCCGTGGTTCATGCCCACGGGCATGTCGAGGGCCTGCACGCCATACTGGGTGGAGAAGCCGGAGTCGGGCGCGCTGCTGGGGTCCCCCAGGTCATCGAAGTGCCCCACCACATCTGAGACAGCCAGCGAGGGGTCGGCGTCCAGGGAGATGGGCGGGATCTCAAACTCCTCATCCCCCAGGCTGGGGGTGTGGAACGTCTGCAGAGAGGTCGGAGACTTGAACTCGGTGCCCTGGTGCCCCCTTCCCCCGGCCAAGGCCCAGCCCCATCTCCCTGGTGTCCCCCTGCCCCCTCCCCTGGCCAGGGCCCAGCCCCCATCTCCCTGGTGCCCCCCACTGCCCCCTCCCCCGGCCAGGGCCCAGCTCCATGACCCTGGTGCCCCCCTGCCCCCTCTCCTGGACAGGGCCCAGCCCCCATCTCCCTGGTGCCCCATAGTGATCCAGAGGTTCTGTGCCATGCCCCATCTTTTAAACCGTCCCTCGGAGGAACCCCTTCAGTGAACCAGACCCCCAGGGGGTCCCACTCTTCCTTCAGAGTCGGCCACATGGCTCCAAGACCGAGTCTGGGCTCCAGCCCCCCTGCTTCACCCCAGGAAGTCCCCACTGGGGCAGCAATGTTTCCTTCACAGCTCCCTCTCACAGTGACCCTCTTGGTTTCCTCTCTCTGCCTCTGCTAGTCGCTCATTCCCAGGTGAGCCCTGGTCTCCCCAGGGGCCAGCTCCAGCCTCCATCCATGGGCCTCCTCCCGCAGACCCTGCTCTGCTCCGCTCCCACCCCAAATCCATCTCCCATTTTCCACCCCCAGCCGCAATGCCATCTCACCTCCGCCCCCGACAGGAAGGGATGGGCCGTCCCCGTGATGGCCAGGTAATTGTCGTTTCCTCCAGGGAACTATGGGGGAGAGAAGAGATGTGGGCTGGTGGGGGGAGGGGGGCAGACCAGCCTGTTTCCTTGGTTTCTGTGCAAACCCCAGCCCACAGGCATTCAGCCCTGTACATGGGGTGACTGGCACCTGGTCCAGGCAGCAGAGAGGGGGAAACAAAGGAGCCCTGGTGGTGTTAATGGGGCTTTCCAATCAGACACAGGCAACCATGCCAGCCTCACCTGCACACACCAGAACCTGGGACTGGAAGCTGGGCCAGCCACATTCTGGTTGGAAATCAGGCACCATTGTTGTTGGGTGTGTTGTTGGTTTTTGTTTTTGTTTTTTTTTAAACAACGAGGGGAATTAACCGCTAGGACAAACTCCTGAGGGAAATGGTGGAATCTCCGTCTCATGAGGGCTTCAGGGACAGCCCGGAGACCTTCCTGGAAGGTGCTTTAGGAAGCCGGGCATTGGTTGAGCTCTGGCCAGCGGGAACTGGGAGGAATTCTCTAAATAGTGCCTTCAAAGGTTTTAGCATTTGTCTAGGTTTGAAAATTAATCCAGATTCAGGCAGGGAGAATTTAAACTACAACAACAGCTCTCCACATGTATTAATTCCCTGCTTTGTCAGAAACTCCCCGTGGAAGCTGAGGCAAGTCACTAAGGGCTTGTCTACATGGGACACTCAGAAAAGTTAATCCAATTTAACTACAAGTGTGAATTTAAAGTGGATTTGCTAAACTGCACACAACTCCTGTGTGGATAGTATTATTCAGCATTCAAGTGGCCATAATTAACTTTAACTTCAAAGTGAGTTAGGTTAAATGTGGTTTAACTAATTCACTTCAAATGAATTCACATTAATTTTCCTGACTGTCCCATGCAGAGGACTTAGCCTCTCTGCCTTAGTTCCCCACCCATACAGAGGGCATACTAGCACTGCGCTGCCCCTCAGGAGCACTGGGAGAAGAAATACATTCAAGATTGTCAGGCACTCAGATACTCTGGAGACAGAAAGACAATAGAAGTACTTTAGCTTGTTCCTGTATCACTGAATCCACTTTCATAGCAGAGCTATTCTGAACAAGTCCATGTGCACACAAGCCTGCAGTCTAACCCACGTACGCTGGGCTCAAGCAAAGCCCTGGTCTAGAAGGTTTAGTGGCAGAGCTATGACTGTGACGGGTGTGACATTTATGGCAGAAAAAACCCACGGGAGCCACAGTAAAAGTGGTATAAAAGATATGCTAGGAGAGCTTCTTTCGCTTCCCCGGCACAAACCCTTTTATACCAGCAGAGCTGTCTCTACACTGGGTGGGGGGTTTGCTGCCTTAACACTGCTGGCATGGCCATGTTTAAAGGTAGACAAGACCTGGCTCACAGCCTTTTTGTCCCTCTAAGGTGGCCTAGGGATCTGGAATTTCAGCCTGACCCACAGGCAGAGGCACGAGGATCTCTCTGAGGATGGGATTTTACACAGGTGCAATCGAACTGATGAGAGTTTGCAAGCGGATGCTCAGGTGGGCGAGTGGATGCTCAGTTTACAGGTGTGAGTCAAACTGCCTGAACCAGTTTCACACCAGCAAAAGGCAGGTGTTGGTCACAATCCAGTCCCTTCATTACTTTGGCGTAAGGCTTCGTCTACACTAGCACGGGTTCGCTGGCAGAGCTGGACACCAGCGCAGCTCTGCTGCCCATGCTGCCCTAGCAGAGATGCGCCTGATGCCAGCCCAAGAGAAATAGCATTTAAACAGGACACTGCTCAGGCCAGGTCCCAGAGCCAAACAAGCTGCTCCAGCAAATGCGCTTCTGTGTCAGCATCACCAACCCCAGGGGCTCCCAGCTCCATTATTCTGGGGGGAGGGGGCACATGTGTGTCACTTCAGCACATCCCAACCACCCCCACAACCACCCCGCTCCCCAGCCGCCCCCCCACCTCCCCAGGCCCCTGCAACCAGCCCCCCCAACCACTCCCCAGCCCCCCCCCCACAACCACCTCCTGCAACCACTCCCCAGGTCCCCCGCAACCACCCCGCTCCCCAGCCCCCTGCAACCAGCCCCCCAACCACTCCCCAGGCCCCCCCAACCACCCCAGCCCCCCCCCACAACCACCCCCCTTCCCACCTCCCCAGCCCCCTGCAACCAGCCCCCCAACCACTCCCCAGGCCCCCACCACCACCCCAGCCCCCCCACACAACCACCCCCCTTCCCACCTCCCCAGCCCCCTGCAACCAGCCCCCCAACCACCCCCCTTCCCACCTCCCCAGCCCCCTGCAACCAGCCCCCCAACCACTCCCCAGCCCCCACAACCACCCCGCTCCCCAGCCCCCACAACCACTCCCCAGCCCACAACCACCTCCTGCAACCACTCCCCAGGTCCCCCACGACAACCACCCCCCGGCAACCACCCCGCTCCCCAGCCCCCCCACCTCCCTACAACCAGCCCCCCCACCTCCCTACAACCAGCCCCCCAACCACTCCCCAGCCCCCCCACAACCACCCCCCTCACCTCCATGGTCCCAGCAGCCGCCACGGCCTGCGAGTCTGTAAGCGACCCCCCCGAGCCCTCTCCAGGAACCGGAAATCGCCGCCCTCCCGTGCTCCCCCAGCAGCACTGTTCTCCCTCCGCCGCCGCTGTTTGGCGTCACTTCCGGTACAAACCCCAAGCCCCCCCAGTAGAGCTGGGAGTGGGGCACAACGGGACGGCCAGAGCGGCTCCCGGCTGGAGAGCAACCGAGTTGAGCTCCCCCAGAGATAGAATGGCGCCGGAAGTAGAAATGGTACTGGGTGAGGGATATTGCGGCGCCGGAAGTAGAGCAGTAGAGATGACCCTATGCTAGGGCTAGAACGGCTCCGGAAGTGGATAATAAAGTCGGCACCGGCAGGAAGCTAGAGCGTACCGGCAGTAGAGCATAGAGTAGGCTCCGTGCTGGGGGTAGAGCGGCGCCACTCGCCGGAAGTAGTGCAGTGGAGACGGGGACGGTTCAGGGCGGAGATAGAGCGGCACCCGATGTAGAGCAGTAGAGTCGGAGCCTGGACAGGGATAGAGAGGCCCTTGGCGGACCTGGTTGGGGCATCATGTCTTATGCCTATCTCTTCAAATACATCATCATCGGGGACACCGGTACTGTGGGGGAGGGGCGCTGGGCCCGGGCGGGGTCACTCTCTGCCCCTCCCCCCCCCTCCCCCGGGCCTGAGAGTCTCGTTTTGTGCCCCCAGGTGTCGGGAAATCCTGTCTCCTGCTGCAGTTCACCGACAAGCGCTTCCAGCCCGTCCACGACCTGACCATCGGTGACAGCCGGGGGGGGAGTGAGGGGCACCGGCCGGGCTGGGGGGGGCGGGGTAGGAGTGAGGGGCGGGGCAGGGCTGAGCTGGGGGGCGGGAGTGAGGGGCACCGGCCGGGCTGGGGGGGGGCGGGGCTGGCAGGGGGCTGCGGGGTGGGAGTGAGGGGCGGGGCAGGGCTGGGCTGGGGGGCGGGAGTGAGGGGCACCGGCCGGGCTGGGGGGGGGGCGGGGCTGGCAGGGGGCTGCGGGGTGGGAGTGAGGGGCAGGGCTGGGCTGGGGGGCGGGAGTGAGGGGCACCGGCCGGGCTGGGGGGGGGGGGCGGGGCTGGCAGGGGGCTGCGGGGTGGGAGTGAGGGGCACTGGTGGAGCTGGGGGGGGCTGGGCTGGCAGGGGGCTGCGGGTCGGGAGTGAGGGGCGCCGGGCTGGGGGGGCGGGGCGGGAGTTAGGGGCACCGACCGGGGCTGGGCTGGCTGGGGGCTGCGGGGTGGGAGTGAGGGGCACCGGCCGGGCTGGGGGGGGCTGGCAGGGGGCTGTGAGTCGGGAGTGAGGGGCACCGGCCGGGCTGGGGGGGGCTGGGCTGGCAGGGGGCTGCGGGGTGGGAGTGAGGGGAGCTGGGGGCAGGGCTGGGCTGGCAGGGGGCTGTGAGTCGGGAGTGAGGGGCACCGACCGGGGCTGGGGGGGCGGGGCTGGGCTGGCAGGGGGCTGCGGGGTGGGAGTGAGGGGCACCGGCCGGGCTGGGGGGGGCTGGCAGGGGGCTGTGAGTCGGGAGTGAGGGGCACTGGCGGAGCGGGGGGGGGGGGGGGGGGGGGGCTGGGCTGGGCTGGCAGGGGGCTGCGGGGTGGGAGTGAGGGGAGCTGGGGGCAGGGCTGGGCTGGCAGGGGGCTGTGAGTCGGGAGTGAGGGGCACCGACCGGGGCTGGGGGGGCGGGGCTGGGCTGGCAGGGGGCTGCGGGGTGGGAGTGAGGGGCACCGGCCGGGCAGGCAGGGGGCTGTGAGTTGGGAGTGAGGGGCACCGGCAAGGCTGGGCTGGCAGGGGGCTGCGGGGTGGGAGTGAGGGGCACCGGCCGGGCTGGGGGGGGGCTGGCAGGGGGCTGTGAGTCGGGAGTGAGGGGCACTTGCGGAGCTGGGGGGGGGGCTGGGCTGGCAGGGGGCTGCGGGGTGGGAGTGAGGAGCACCGGTGGAGCTGTGTACTGTACTGGGCCTGCCCCATTGGTCCCCCTTTTAATGGTTTCTGAGGTTGTGTCTTTCTGCCAGGTGTGGAGTTCGGGGCTCGGATGATCAACATTGACAGCAAACAGATCAAGCTGCAGATCTGGGACACGGTGAGACGGGGCCGACACTGGCAGGGGAGGTTGTATTCACAGTTGTGGGGAGCAGTGGGGCTGGGAGACATAGCTGAGGAGGTGTAGGGGTAGGTAGCTAGGAGCAGTGGGAGTAATGGGGCTGTGAGCTGTGGGGTGTGGTTGCGCGGAGGGTGCTGGGGGTTGTACTGGAGCTGTGGCGCAGGGGAGGAGGTGGGTGTGATGCAGGGGAATAGGGTGACTGGGGGAAGCCAGGTGTGGGCTGGGGGAGCCGGGGGACCCAGCAGGGAAGTGGAATCAGGTGAGCAGCTGCATTCACCTCCTTTTTCTACCATCCAGGCTGGGCAGGAGTCTTTCCGTTCTATCACCCGCTCCTACTACCGTGGTGCAGCTGGAGCGCTGCTGGTCTATGACATCACCAGGTAGGGCCTGGCTCCCTCACCCCACAGTCCCCTCCCTCATGCGCTCAGAGCCTGGGGGCCGTCTGTCCCCGCAGCACCTCTCAACCCCTTCTCTGCCCCGCAGGCGGGAGACCTTTAACCACCTGACCTCGTGGCTGGAGGACGCTCGGCAGCATTCCAGCTCCAACATGGTCATCATGCTTATCGGCAACAAGAGGTAACTGATTGGGGTCCAGGGCAGGTCCCTGCAGAGATCTGCTCTCAAGGAGCTGGGAGAGCGGTCAGGGGGTTTCTCATCTCCGGGGGATGTAGGAACCCCGGTGGGGTGGGGCTGATATCTGCAGGGTTGGATGGGAAGCCGGCTTTCCGTGAGGGGATTCTCTGGGCGGTGCAGGGATCCAGGGTGAAGCATGCTTATCTCTGCCAAGACAGGCTCCACAGCCGAGGGCAGGGCTCCCAACATGGCCTTTGGGGGCCCTAGGACTCACTGGGGCAGGACCCCTGCCCATCCATGCTCACCCCCCACCCCTGGTGTCCCCGCAGTGACCTGGAGTCCCGGCGGGACGTGCAGAAAGCAGAGGGAGAGGCCTTCGCGCGGGAACACGGGCTGGTCTTCATGGAGACCTCGGCCAAGACGTCCACCAACGTCGAGGAGGTGACCAAGAGGAAAGGGGGGCTGGGATCACGGCCTGGGACTGCCCCTTCCCTCCCGCAGTCCCCCCATCCCCCCACCCGCTCTCCCACCCCATTCCTCCCTATTCTGCCCACCCCATTCCCCTTCCCGCACCCTCCGCTCAGCCAAGACAGCTGTCAGTGGCAGAGGGGACTAGAAGGGACCTGGGGTCACCTCCCATAGTGCCCCCTTCCACACCCCATTACACCCAGGAGCCCCCTCTCCTTACAGCAGGGCTAGGGGGTGCACCTGGGAGCCACATCCTGGGTGCGGGGGACAGATGCCCCCAGGCCAGCCCGCTTTCAGCCCCACATGTGTTGGGTTTTCAGGCCTTCATTGACACAGCCAAGGAAATCTACAGGAAGATCCAGCAGGGGCTTTTTGACGTCAACAACGAGGTGAGCCAGACCCTCCCCACTTCTTGTCTGCCTTCTGCCTGGGGGATGCCCTGGCACTGCCATCCTGGACGTCTGGGTTCCCACTTCCTCTCCCAGGCATATGCTGCGGGAGTGAGTGCCCCATGCTGCTATCTCGGATGCCTGGGTCCCTTCCCTTAGGGACCAGGAGCTCTGTGAGATCTTCTATGGGTGATGGGATTCCATTCCCAGACCCAGTGTCTTCTTGCAGGGCCCGCGGAGGAAGCGCCCTCCCCTGTCCACACCTGAGTAACCTCCCCTCTCTCTTCTAGGCGAATGGCATCAAGATCGGGCCCCAGCAGCCATCGGGGGCAGCTCCTGGCACCGGCTCTCGCCACAGCCCCCAGGGCTCAGGAGACAGTTCGGGCTGCTGTTGAGCCCCGCGTTGATGCCAGTGCCCCTGGAGTGGGGGGTCACCCTCTGCTCCCCTGGGGCTGAGACCAGCCCGCCCCAGTCCCGGGTGGGGAAGGTGGCTCCCTGGCTGAGCCGTGGAGGTGGGAGGGGCTCATGACTCCTGTCCCGACCCCATGGAGGGAAAAAGGTGTCCCCTGACGCACACCTGGGGGGTGGTTAACGACCCTGCCCATGGTTCCACACCCCCAAACATTCCTTTTTGTAAGTTGTGGGGGGGGCAGAGCCTGGTCTGGAGTCACCCCCCATCAGTGCCTTCTCGCTTCAGCTGCATCTCTTGTTGCCCGGGCCCTGGTGAGGCCCCCGCTTCCCTGGGGCTTGTGAGTCCCAACTGGGGGCCCCCCACCCTGTTTGTGTGTTCCTGGCCAGGTGCCCAGCCCCCACTCCTCAGCCTGTATCGGCTTTTATCGTGTACTCCCTCTCTGTGGCTCGTCTTATTAAACATGTGCATGTCTGTAACCCACACTCGCTGCATCTCTGCTTATGAGGTGGGGCACCATAGCGTAGTCCTTCCCCTCCCAGAGCTGGGGAGAGAACCCAGGAGTCCTGGCTCCAATCCTAACCCATTAGACTCCACTCACCTCCCAGAGCTGGAGAAAGAACCCAGGAGTCCTGGCTCCCAGCACCCCGTGCTGTAACCTCCTAGGCTGCACTACTGATGGGAGATTTATTCTCTTGTTGGCTTGGCAGGGCTGAGTTTTTCTAAGCTTTCTGGGGGCTTCAGGCACTGAGTTCCCCATTCACTGGGCACCCAGTTCCCTTGGGAAGCTCTGAACATCTGGGCCCCACGCTGACAACACAGAGGTACAGACACTGGTGATGGATAGACAGTCTACAGTAACTGGTGTTGCTGGGAGAGCGTTTAACAGTCAGGCCTGGGGTTTGCAAAGACACCCAACTCCCCATGTCTCTCAGCTCAGGTCAGCGTGGCTCCCAGAGGAAACGGACACCCGTGTGCCTAGCCTCCATTACTGCCCCTCAGCTCTGGGGAAAGCTCCCTAAAGATAACCCTTCACCTCCTCCGAACCCCTCGTGCCCTGATGCAGGCAGCTGGAGGGCTGTGATGGCCGGTGGTTAAGCACTGCATACATCCTGCTAGGCAGGTTAGGATGGGTTACCTCATCTCCCTTCACCCACCTGCAGAGTCTGGAAGGTCTTTTAGCCTTTACCTGCATGGGAACATTGCACCAGTTACACGCTGATTGGTTTGAACTTGGCGCTGAACCCCATTGGACCCTACGATACCGGTTCCCAATTGTAAACTAAACTGAAATAGGCCACTTCTAAACCCAAATGGGAGACAGTGATGTGGTTTGTTCTGGCTTGGATGAACAATTTTTTGTTTCTTCAACATATTAAACTTTTTAAATTTTTTGTTACGAAATTCGAAACAAGTTTTGTTTCAAAGTGTATGTAAACAAATATTTGCTTAATTTTAAAAAAAGGATCTCCTGGGTTTTTCCTTCTCTCGTTTTTTTGTTGTTGTTTTTTTAATTCCCTTTCTTTCCTTTTTTACCTCACCGGGGGGGGGACGACGACAATGATCACTTTTTTGTTAAAACATTTTTTTCACTTTTCTCACTGGGAAAATGTAAACACATGAGAAACAGAGGGGCTCTTCCCCCCACATTCTCCAACTTTAAAAACCCTTTAAACTCCTTTTTCCCCCCCATAGAAAAAGCAGGAAAATAAAAATTTGTGAGAAAGTTGACATTTCCCCACAATATTTTCCCCTTCAAAAGATTATAAATTGTTAAATGTTTATGGGAAGGGGGAATCTATGTATATATAGAGCTGGAATCCTATTTTTCAGCAAAACATTTTTGTCCAAAACCTAATGTTGAAGAAACAAAAATTGTTCATTTTCTGTTGAAGCTTTTTGCAAAACAAACTTTAGACCCATCTCTCAAGTGCAGGAGACAGTTTCAAGCAGCATGTTGGCTTTGTTAGGGACAGCCCCAGCTTGCAAGCCTAGGGACTTGCACGGTCTGTCTCGAGCTGTGTCTACGCTATGCAGGCTATGCCAGCATGCGCTGCATCTCCAGAAGTTTTTCTGCCAGTGGAGGAATGTGACCTCACCAAACAACATGAGTTGTGCTGACAAGCCCTCTTCTGCCCGCACAGCTGGGGCTTTGTTGGCATAGCTGTGTTGCTAGGTTGTGTGTTTTGTTCACACCTCCGGCTGACATGTCTATTAAGGGAAGACAAGGTCTTAGCGCATCTCCTCGGACAGGACTGACCTGAGGGAGTCCAGCCCCTTTTTTAATTTAAAAAAAAAAAATGAGCAATTTTAATTTCATTCAAACATTTTGATTTGCTGTTTGGTTGGTTTTTTTTCCCTATTTCTGGGGGGAATAGCAGGAGCCGGGGGAATTCCTCCTGTCCCTAACTTTTACATCCCCTCCCTTTTTTCCTGGGGCAGAGAAGGGGGGGGGGCTACTGGAGGAGAGGAGGAATTCCTCCACTGTTTGTAGAATACAAATTTTGACTTTGTTTAAAAAATAATAAATCTTTTTCTGTGGGAAGTGGCTTTGGTATTAAAAAGCTTTTTTGGAGGAAAATGTGTTGAGCTGCTTCCAGTCTCAGCATCGAGCTGGAAGGGCTGAGAATCCCAGCTGGAGGATGCTTTCGCCAGACACCAGTCACTGGGCTGAGTACAAAAGTTAGACTAGGTGAGCTACTGCTCCCTGATGGCCTCCTCTGGTATGGAAGGACCAGAGCGGTTTTGTGGGCATTTCTCCCTGCATTGCTCAGACACCTTGGAGCTGCACTGGGCCATCTGGGTGTAAGTTGTGGCCCCACATAGGCTGGCTGGGCTGAGCCCCCGGGAAGCGCAGCAGTGACTACTACATGGGTCACAGAGGCTAATGTTTCTGGGCATCTCTCTGGAGAGAATGAATTTGACTGGTCACCCACCCAGCTGTCTGTCCTTCCTCCTACAGTATCTGTCTGTCCTAATCTACTCAGCCTGTCCTTTCACTGCCATTACATATCTCTACCTGGTGACTGTCTGTCTCTGTTTCTCCATACACACCTGCTTTTTTCTCTGCCTCTGTCCTGCCATCCCTTCTCAGTCTGCCTGTCTGCCAGGACTCCTCTTGATTTCTGTGTGACCCTGCATGTCTAATAAACCCTGCCCCTGCCTCAGTTGTGCCTGTTCTATTTGAATCCCACTGGGGTTCAGTTTCCTTTGTGAAGACCGGGTCCTGGTCCAGACGCTGCAGCTCTGGGACCAGGGGCGTGGCGCTGACTTCAGGCAGTGACCTCTGAATGAAGAGCAGAAATGGAGCAAGGCAAGCAGGCTTTTAACCTTCCAGGGTGAGGGGCAAATAACTTTGTTCCCACCCTGTGATAATGCCTCTGAGAGTGCCAATGCAGGGGGCAAGGTGGGACAGAGACCCAAAGAGTCCCGCGGGAGGTGAACACTGTTGCAGGGTTTGTCCCCTCGCTGACAGAAGCTCTGTTGGCCACACCCCACTCCTAGCCGTAATATCCCCAGGGACCTGGAGGGGAGCAAGCCCCACCATCTCTCTGTTCACTGCCCTGGAATTTCCTTCACGTCTCCCAGAGCCCAGAAGGCGCCTAGACTTAAGGCCTGGCTACACACGGAGTTACCCAGATGAACCCCACATGAAGAACAGTGCCTGGCTTCTGTTTATCACCGTACATGCTTTGCCAGGGTACCTATAATAGCTAGACCAGCAAACCCTCCTAGTGTGAGCACAGTTTATATCAGCAAGAAAAGATTGTGCTTTTATTGGCACTTCCAACTGATGCCTTGTATACACTAGAAAAGCTTTTCTGGCATAGCTGGACCAGTCTAGCTACACAGGCAAATCCTCCTAGTGGAGACAAAAGTGTTCACATGCCAGTATAAATCCATCTGCTCTCAAGTGTAGAACAGCATAGGTATGTGGGTAACAAAACCACACCTGGTGAAACAGCTCTGCCAATATCAATGGTAAATGTAGACCAGGTCTCCCCCGAACGAAAGAGCTATACCAGTAGAAGAGGAGTATTGCTGGTATAGCTGTCTCTGCACTAAGCTTTGCTAGCACACCTTTGTGAATCAGGGATCACACTGCATCACAACCCTGACCCATAAAACTGTGTCAGCAGGAGGCTGCAGTGTAGACAGAGCCTGAGGGTTTATGTACACGTGTAGTTTTCCTGACTATAACTCCAGAAGTGGGCATTTTTAGGGGTTTCTACATGGGGATGTTAATCCAGTTTATAGCAGGGCATGAATTTAAAGCGGAATAGTTTAGAATAACTTCCTGCGTTGGATGCTCTTATTCTACAAGCAAGTCTTGTTTACATGGGGGCACTCAGAAAAATTAGTCTGCATTAAAGATGTGAATTACAGAATAAGAGCATCCACACATGGAGTTTTTCAAAATAGCTGTTCTACTTTAAATTCACACCCTGCTTTAATCCAGATTAATATCTTGTTGTAGACAAGCCTAAGCATGCTTGCAGGAGTTAATCAAGAGCAACTCCATGTGTAGAACAGCCTTTAAGATTCTTAAAACCAGGATTGACACTACTTTATTCCTTTGAAAAATGGGAATTAGAGGGCTAAAGTAAATCTCTTCTGTGGTACTACACAGAAATAGGGTTACATGGTGGAGGGGGAACTGCACCTCCCACTCAGCTACCAGCTCTGTCTCCCTCCTGACCTCTCCATCCCACCCACAGGGCTAGAGGGCAAAGGGTCTCTTCAGTAGGTGAGGATCATAGAGGTATGAGCTGCCCCATTCATCTCAGTGTGGTGCTTTTGGCTGACAGATTTATCTTGACACCATACCAGGGAATGTGAGCTGCCCCATTCATCTCAGTGGGGTGTTCACCTCCCCCATATCCTGGGGTGCACTACTTTTAAGGCAGATTACCAACATGCATGGATTGGGGGGGGTTCTGTCTCTAGAACTCCTTGACCAAATTACTCCAAATTCGCAGCACAACTCCTACTCCAGCTCCTGTCGGTGGTCTACCAGGAATCAAGAGGATCTCACTGTGTATGTGGATTTCAGTGCATTTTGAAGATTAAAAGAAGCTAATTTTGTGCGGGGCAGTCTTGTGAACCGTTGGCCATATGATGCTAAACATGGACCACTAATTCTTCCCCCAGGCTTAACGAAACAGAGTAATTTTCAAGATAGTCTGAGTATGCCTGCAGATTTTAGAGCCTTTTGAATTAGCTACTCATTAACAAAAAGTTCTGCCCTTGAGGTGACTCCTCCACCCCACTTTTAACTCCAATCACAGAAGGATACAAAATCTTTTTTTTTTTTTGGTGCGGGTGGTGGTTAATGTTTTTTAGCATTTCAGTGTTGCCGGATTTAATCATTTTATTGCAAGTCTTGGACATTGGATGTTTCTCTTAAAGCCCCAGCTCCTAGTGTTAGGTGATTATTCCTGGCTCTGCTTCTGGCTTGCTGAGAGACCTTGAGCAATCACTTCATGCTGTGCCTCAGGTTCCCCATCTCTAAAATGCAGATAGTTATACTGACCTTGTTTTTAAAGCACATTGGGATCAACAGAGATGAAAAGCACTGGATAAAAGCTAGAGATTATTATAATTGATTATGTGAGACTCCCAGCTTTCTTACTTTGTAAAGGGAGTTTACAGAGTAAACTGTTGGATGCTGCTGTTGGATGAGAAAAGTTGGAAAAGTGACCACCTCTAAAGTCTAAAAAAAAATTAATTAAAAAGAATTGTAAATGTTATCTTTGTTTAGGGTAACCAGATGTCCTGATTTTATAGGGATATTCCTGAAATTTGGGGCTTTTTCTTATATAGGCTCCTATTACCCCCCCCCCCCACACACACACACTGTCCCAATTTTTCACACTTGCTGTCTGATCACCCTATCCTTGTTTACAAAAAAAACCCATGATTTTTAAACACAATGCTGTTAATTTAAATAAAATCTCAATACTATTGAACCCAATCCCATGATTTCTAATCCATATCCCATCATTTCTATACCTAATCCCATGATTTTTAAATCCAATCCCAGGATTTCTAACCTGATCCATGATTTTAGGCCTGTCCCATGATTTGGGGGGGAGCTGACTCATGGTTTTTGGACACCTGGGGCAGGCAGCCTGTTCCCCAGCTGGGCATTGGAGGGTAGGGGGGGGCACTGCGAGTGTGGGGTCACCACTGTCTTAAATAGGGGGTTACCCCCCCCAAAATACACTCAGCATCCAGAAAAAAGAACAGGAGTACTTGTGGCACCTTAGAGACTAACCAATTTATTAGAGCATAAGCTTTCGTGGACTACAGCCACTTCTTCGGATGCATATAGAGTGGGCTGTAGTCCACGAAAGCTTATGCTCTAATAAATTGGTTAGTCTCTAAGGTGCCACAAGTACTCCTGTTCTTTTTGCAGATACAGACTAACACAGCTGCTACTCTGAAATCAGCATCCAGACCAAACCAAGATGGCTATACCACATAGCTGTCCGACCCACTGCCTGACTGTGAAAGGGGTGGGGAAAAATTACCCACGACAGGTTGCCAAACGAGGTGGGGGAGGGAATAAATCCACAAACATTGGGGTTTATTAAATTATTATTATTTTAATTCAGGCACCACTCAGGACAGTCCCGCCCGGGCGAGGCCCCCCCTCCTCCTCCTCCTCTCTGCGGAGACTTCCTGGTAGGCTCTCAGCCTAACCTGCTGGCTGGCCCCGCCTCCTAGGTCGCCGGGCCCGTCGCCGCGGCCGGGCGAGGTGGGCGGGGCTTGGAGGGGCTGCGGGTTAGGTTGCGCCGCCCATGCTCAGCTGCCTTGTTCTCTCTCCCGGGGAGGGGGGGGGCAGCGCCGCGAAGGGTGAGGCCGAGGCAGCCGCAGGGGAGACCCCAGGTAAGGTCCCCGCCCCCCCCCGCCTGGCAGGGGTATTATGGGATGGCGACGTGCCGTCTGCGGGATGCAGGCCAGGCAGGGAGATTCCCCCCACCCCCGGGAGGGATGGCCCAGCCCGCCCCCCATAGGGGATAATGGGGGGGGGCGTCCACACTGCACGGGGCGGGGGAGCTGGGTCCACACTGCACTGGAGGGGGGGCGGGGCGGGATTGGGTCCACATTGCATGGGGCAGGGGGGGGATTGGGTCCACATTGCACTAGAGGAGTGGGGGCTGGGTCCACACTGCACGTGGGAGAGGGGTTGGGGGGCTGGGTTCACATTAGGATGGGGGCTTGAATCCACATTGTAGGGGGGGGGTCCATGTCACCTTGGTGGGTGGGGGAGGGGTAAGTAGATTGGTGGTGGGAGGAAGCATCCAGGTAGTGCTTTCCTGGGGGGGTTGGTGCATCTGTGCTGTGCTGATCTGGGGGGGCACAGGGAGAGGATACAGTGTGCTGCCCCTTGTGGGAGGTTTCTGTTGGGAGGGTGCTGCCCAGCTTTCCCTCTGGAGTGAAATACCCCTCCCCTCCACACCCCCTCCAGGGCCTGGAAGCCCCCAGCTGGTGGGGGTGGGGTTGGTTAGATGTTGAGGGGCATCCACTCAGGTTGGTCCCATATTATTGTATTGGGTGGGGAGATAGCACGGATGATGTGGGATGCCTGCAACATCACCTCAGCCCCTCTCTGCTGGGTTCAGAACCCCTGTCTCACTATGGCTTGTCTCTAGTTTTCTTCTTCCCTTGTGTCTGGTAATAGCTCAATCCTTCCCTTCCCATGGTGAATAGGAGCAAGTAGGCCCCATGTGCACCCAGGGGGTGTCCGCAGTATAGAGGGGAAGGGCTGGTAGGCGGGGAGCCCCGTTACAAGTATGATCTGGGAGATGTCAGCCAAAGATCCTATCACAGATATTTTCAGTGGGCGTTTTGGGATTGGGGAGAGGGTCCAGTTTGGTGCCTGTGTGTTGCAGGGGCAGCTCCGGTGAGGGGAAAGGCCCCTTTTCCCTAGAGGGGAAAAGTATTGAGGGGCACTGGCAGAGCTGTGGGTGGAGCCCAGGCCTGGGCTAGCAGGGGACTGCAGGTCGGGAGTGAGGGGCACCAGCAGAGCTGTGGGTGGGAGCCCAGGGCTGGCTAACGGGGCTGCGGGTCCAGAGTGAGGGGCACTGAGAAAGTTGTGTGGGGAGCCCAGCCAGGGATTGCAGGGGACTGTGGGTCGGGAGTGAGGAGCACTGGTAGTGCTGTGGGTGGAAAGCCCCAGGTCAGGGATAACAGGTGTTTGTGGGTTGGGACTGAGGGGCACTGGCAGGCCCTTGCTGGGTCACTGCTGGGCCACAGCAGCAGGTGGGCAGAGCTGCTTGGCATACATCACCCACCTGCTCGGCCTCTTCCCCCAAACGGGCCAGGACAGAGCCCTGCACAGCATTGCAGGGCTGTTGGCGTGGATGATGGGGAGTAGCGGGGTGCAGCAGGCTGTGCTGTGCAGCGTGGCAGGGGATGGAGGCTCTGTACAGCAGCAGGGTGTGTGCACAGCTCAGACCAAGCGAGGGCACCGGGGAAGGAGGGAGGATGATCTTTGGGCCAAGTCGAGGCTGACACCTGAGGGCCCTGGTAGCTGCAGCACATTGCATGGCTCTGAGGGGACAGAAGTGCGTACTCCTCTCTGTGTGTGTGAATCCATGGCTCCCTAGAATGACGAAGGACCTCTTTGACGTGAACCCGAGATTCTGCAGCTCCTGCTGCCTTCCTCCTTAGTCACTGGCTGGCCAAGCCAGATCACTGGCACCCTCCTAACTCTGCGGTTTGCCCACTGAGGCCCTAAGCTGAGTGCATTTGAATCCCTGAGCCCTGGAGTAGGGGGTGCTCCTCGACCCCCATTGTGGCCCATCACATTGCTGGCTCCCTGCTCCCGGCTGTTTTCCCATCAGTAATGTTGTGCAACCTGGATGCAAGGTCGTTGCCCAGCAACAACCCCAGCCTGTCCCCCAAGGCAGAGATGCTATGTTGAGGGGAGAGGGGAATGGAACCTTAGTTTTCTCCTCTCCTGTCCCATCACGTGCTTACCCCTGGGGCAGCCCCTTACCCTGGTGCAATGGGATGGCCTTGGATCCCTCTCTGTGAGGATCCTTCCGACCCCCAGGACCTACCTTCAGGAAAGTGTCCTCAAGTGGGAGCTGGCATTGGGAGTGGGTGGGGTCCTGGTCCCCGTCACGTGGCCCTGGCCCAGCTGAGCTCTACAGGGCCCCAGTATGGTGACACTCCTAGGGAGCGTGGCATGGGCTCCCCATGCTGAGCTCGGGGGGCACGTGCAGGGATGGGGTATGTGGCATGGGCGTGAGCCTTCGGCAGAGCTTGGTTGGTAGTGGGTGGGCGCCGGGCAGTGGGGGTCACAGTGCAGCCCAGTGGGGGGTTGTGGTTTGGGGAGGTGCCCAGGGGGTTCAGCTGGCCCAGAGGGAGCATGGGGGACAGGTGCCTGCAGATGGCACCGAGAGGGGCTGTTGGGAAACGTACAGGACTAAGGGTTGCACCCCCACCTATCGGCTTGTTGGGTGTTGTTTTCGGCTCTGGGGTGTATCGGGGCACAGTGGGGAGGGGGCAGCTGGAGTAGTTGTGGGGGACCCTGGAAGCGGCTGTATCTTGCACAACCCTGCGGGGAGGCCAGTAGGTATGTGCTGGGGTGGGTGGCTGGAGCCCATGGCTCCAGGCCCTGCTGTGGAGTGGGGTGTTAGATTGGGGGGGTCTCTGGGCTCCTGGGGGGGGTTGGTGTGTGGCACTAGGGTGCAGAGGAGGTCGGCCCCAGCATGTGTATGGGGAGTCGTGGCAGGGTTAGCACTTAGCACCTGCATCCCTGGGCTGGCTCTGGGGGTGACTCGGGGGTGCAGTAGCTTGAGGGAGGAAGCTGGAGGCAGGATGGGGGGGCTGAGGTGGGTTTTGGGGGGTTCTGCTGGGTGGGGTGGGATATTGGGGTTCTTGGGAGCTCCGGGGGGGGCTAGCTGTGGGGGGGCGGTCGGGTCTTCGGGGTGTTGGGTGGGGCTGGGGGCAGTGGGTGTCTGTGGGGTCGGGAGCTGGGGGTGGGGAGGCGGGGGGTCCCAGGGAGCTGTGTGGGGGGTGACGGGGGTCTCTGTGGGGCCAGGCTGGGAGGGTCCCAGGGAGTTGTGGGGAGGGGCGGGGGGTCTCTGTGGGGCCAAGCTTGGGGGGGAGGGCGGGAGCGTCTCTGGGGGCCAGGCTGGGGGGGGCCGGGAGCAGGGGGCGGGGGGGTCTCGCTGCGGCCGGGCCGGGCCCTGTGCCTGCTGCGCTGCTGGAAGCGGCCGGGCCCGGCGCCGCCTCCCGCCCGGCTCGGGGGAGGGACCCGCCGCCGAGACGCCGGGGCTGGAGCCGCGTCCGGGAGAGCCCGGGCCCCGTTGGGGGGGGGGGGGGAGAGCAGCATGTGGGGGGTGCCCTGCGGACACGTGGGGTGAGGTGGGGTGCCCTGGGGACGGGTGGGGAAGCATGTGGGGTGCCCTGGGGACATGTGGGGTGAGATGGGGTGGGGGAGCATGTGGGGGGTGCCCTGGGGACATGTGGGGTGAGGTGGGGTGCCCTGGGGACATGTGGGTTGGGGACATGTGGGGTGAGGTGGGGTGCCCTGGGGACGGGTGGGTTGGGGACATATGGGGTGAGATGGGGTGGGGGAGCATGTGGGGGGTGCCCTGGGGACATGTGGGGTGAGATGGGGGGAGCTCTGGGCCATGAGGGGCATGGGGGGAGCTGTGAGAGAGGCAGTGGGGCACTGAACCAGGTTGGGGCAGGGGTGCACAAGGGGAGGGAGCCATGTGGATGGGGTGGGGGAGCACTGGGGGTGTGCAGGGGTGAGATGGGGCAATATGGGTTGGGGAGAAGGAGCACTGAGGGGAGGGGGGTGGAGTGCTGTGGGAGAGAGGGGTTGGGGGTAGGGAGCTGGGGCTGGAGGGAAATGGGGGATGGTGGGGGGGTGAGGGTGCGTGGGGCAGGGGTTATGGTGAGATGGGGAGCAGGAGAGTTGGGAGGGATGAAGGGAAAAGAGGACACAAGCTGCAGGAGGGTGGGGATAAGAGGATAGATGGAGGAGTTTGGGGGGCACTGAGTGAGGAGAGGATTGGTGGGGCAGGAGAGGGATGGAGATGGGACAGCCTGGGGAACTGGGAACAGTGAAGTGGGGGTTCTGGTACGGTGTGGGGGGCAGAGTCTGTAACGCTGTAGGGGGAGTGAGGGGGCAGGGTTGATGTAATGCTGTGGGAGGTGCGGTGTGGGAGGCAGGGTCTGTAACAGTGTGGGGTGCAAGGCCTGTAACGCTGTGTGGGGCAGGTATGTGTAACGCTGCGGGGGGCAGGGTCTGGAATCCTGGGGAGGGGGGGGTGCAGGATCTGGAACACTGTGTGTGGGCTACGGTGTGGGGGGCAGGATCTGGAACGCTGTGGGGGGGTGCGGTGGGGGGGGCAAGGTCGAACGCTGTGGGGGTGTGCGGGGCTGGATTTGTAATGCTGGGGCGGGGCTGCAGCGTGTGGGGTTGGAGGGAGCAATGTGGTGGTTTCCCCAGTTCTGTCTGCTCAATGCCCTCTTCTCCCTCGGATGCTGTCGGGGAGCCCTTTTCTGGCCCCAGTCTCTGTGCAGCACCCTGTGAGGTGCATTGGGGTGAGGGGGGCCTGCATTGGAACCTTTCCGATTCTCTGGGGTTGCCCCTAACTCCTCTTTTTGTTTCCCTGGTGTGGGTGTGTGTTTGGGGGGGGAGGGGCTGGTGGTCATTGTAAGTTTATTGGTAAGGGGAGGACTTTAGCATGGGGGGGGTGTCTCTTGTTTCTGTGGTGTGACAGCAGGGCAGGTTGGGATCCTTGCTGCTATTGTGTGCTGTGAAAGCGAAGCAGGGTGTCGGACTGAGCGGCGGTTTGGGACAGGACTTTGGGGTACCTGTTCCTGCTCTGTGGGACTCGTAGCTGTTCAGGCGTGAAGACGGGGTGTCTGGCCCCATGGCTGGGGACAGGGGACTCTTGGATATGTGTCCCCTTTTCTGTCTCAGTTGGGGTGTGTGTATGGGACATGGGAGAAGCCCAGGGCTGGGAAAGCAGGGGGCGGGGCGGGATTGCTGGGGCAGCAGGGGGCTGTGGAACGGGATTAAGGGGTAGAGCTGGGATGGCAGGGGGCTGTGGGTCGGGATTAAGGGGCAGCAGCAGAATTGAGACAGCAGGAGACTGGGGCAGTGGCAGAGCTGGGACAGCAGGGGGCTGTGGGTCGGGATTAAGGGGCAGAGCTGGGATGGCAGGGGGCTGTGGGGCAGGAGTGAGGATGGGCATGTATGTGGGAGCATCTGGCCTCTCTAGCTGGGAGCCAGGGATTGAGATGTTGGAGGTGCATCCAGTAACCCCCCCCTCCCGTGTCTCCCATGCAGCCGGACCTGGACTCCTACTCTCCCTTCTCCATGAGGCCTGGTGCTGACTGACGTGACCTGCGGAGGCCCCGATTGTGACACTCACTGGGGAGGGGAGCCCTAAACCCCTCCCCACTGTGACAGCCCCCTCTTCGTGGGCCCCCCCCCTGCCATGGCTGACCCCATCATGGACCTGTTCGACGACCCCAACCTTTTCGGCTTGGACTCCCTGACGGACGAAGGCTTTACCCAGGCACCGCCTGACCCCATCGAAGAGGCGCTGGGACTGCCGGGGACACTGGACCCCTCCCAGCCGACTCCGCCCCCTGCCGCAGAGCCTGTCCAACCAGAGACGCTGCCAGGGCAGTCGAATCCCACGCCCGCCCCCCCCCAGCCGGACCCTCCGCAGCCAGGGCTCCCCCAGGGGCAGGAGGTGCTGAGGCAGGGGAACCCGTTCATGGGCGTGTCCAGTGCCAGCACTGCCGTGGTGTCGTCCTCCTCCGTTGGGGGGCAGCAGCTGCCTCAGGCTGCAGCCCCCCTGTCAGCCCCCAAGATTGTCATCCTGAAGGCCCCGGCGGGCGGCTCAGTGACGGGGGCCCATGTGGCTCAGATCCAGGCCCAGCCCCAGCCGCTGGGGGCGGCCAATGGGGGCAAGGTGACCTTTGCCAAGGTACTGACAGGCACCCCGCTGCGCCCTGGTGTCTCCATCGTCTCCAGCAATGCCGTGCTGGCCACCAAGGTGTCCCCCTCGGGCGGCCCCACCACTGTGCACCGGCTGGTCCAGCCTGGTCGGCCCGTCAAGCAGCTGGTGTTGCAGCCCGTGAAAAGCCCGGCAGGGGGCACGGGGGCTGCAGGCGGAACACCCCTGAAACCTGCTGTGACCCTGACATCCGCCCCTGCTCAGGTAAGGGGGCTGGGGGGCAGGCATGTCTGACCCCAGTGTGAAAGAGTCAACACTCATTCTGCTGTGGGTGTGGGGTAGGGGCACTTGGGGGAGGCTGGTGTCTAACCCCCATTGCTCTTTCCCCCACAGGGCGAGTCGAAGCGCATCACCCTGGTGCTCCAGCAGCCGCAGGGTGGGGGCGGCCCCCCCGGGCAGCGCCACGTGGTGCTGGGCAACCTGCCAGGGAAGATCGTGCTGCAGGGCAACCAGCTGGCGGCCCTGAGCCAGGCCAAGGGGGCACCGGGCCAGCCCGCCAAGGTTGTGACCATCCAGCTGCAGGTGCAGCAGCCCACCGGGGGTCAGCCTGGGGGGCCTCAGAAGATCCAGCTGCTGCAGCAGCCCCCGGCAGCAGGTGCCTCAGGGCAGCAACCTTCCCTGGCGGTCTCTTCCGTTCAGCAGGCCCAGGTGGTGGGCGGCCCAGGACAGAGGCTGACGGTGCCGCTCAAGGTTGTGCTGCAGCCGCAGGTGAGCTGGGGAATGGAGCCTGCTTAGGGAGAGCTGCCCAAGGGTGGGGGCCTATGAAGGTGTCTGTGAAGGCTCCCTGGGCCCATCCCTATTGTGTGACTTTCCCCTAGGCCACTCGTCCCAGGGCGGCTCCCTGGGGGGAAGGCAGGGTCTGAGGGGAGTTTGGGTCAGGGGGTGATGGTCTCGTCCCCCCAGGCTGGCTCGTCCCAGGGTGGCTCGCCTGGGCTCTCCGTGGTGAAGGTACTGAGCAGCAGCGAGGTGGCGGCGCTGTCCAGCCATGGCACACGCGGTGGCTCGGAGGAGACCCGCAAGCTGGAGCACCAGAAGAAGCAGGAGAAGGCGAACCGCATCGTGGCGGAAGCCATCGCCCGGGCGCGGGCTCGGGGCGAGCAGAACATCCCCCGGGTGCTGAACGAGGACGAGCTGCCCAGTGTGCGGCCCGAGGAGGAGGGCGAACGCAAGCGGCGCCGCAAGGGCGAGCGTGGGGGGCCCAAGGAGGAGAGGCCTCGCAAGGGCCGGGGCCAGGGGGGCTCTGGCAAAAGCAAGGGGCGCAGCAAGCCCAGGTGAGACCCCTCATACAGTCCGCCCCCCCCCCCCAATCCGGAGCCCCCATCTCATCATGCAGTCCCCCCCCAGGGGAGACTTGACCGCCCCAGCCCAGAGACACAGGAAACTCAGGGTTGAAGGCTGGAGAGTTTCCCCATCTTCCCCTGTTCCAGCCCCACCCCACCTTTCCCCAGCCCCTCTGGTCCCATCTACCCCATCTTGCCCTTGGGGGGTGCAGGCAGGTGGCTGGTCCCTGGTGGGGGTTGTATTGGGAGCTGCAGCCAGTGCCAGAGGGGTTGGGGCTAGATCTGGGCTGGGGTGGGAGCTGTGCTGGATGCTGGTGAGAGGTGGGCAGCGGCTCTGTCTGCCCAGCAGAGCGGAGCCCTGGCCTCCCTTCCCCCGCGCTCCCCCGCAAAGGGGTGTGAGCTCAGCCCCCCCTCACTCTGCCTGTCTGTCCCCTGTTGTCCCCGTCCCCCCCTCCCAGCACCATCACCCCCGTAGTGGGGAAGAAACGGAAGCGGAACGCCTCCTCTGATAACTCGGACACTGAGGCCATGCCAGCTCCATCCCCCCGTGAGGAGGAGGAAAGCAGCGTCCAGGTGAGGAGACTGGGGTGTGCGTGGTGTATGGGGGGGTTGATGCACTGCCCACGGGGGGACCTGGGTACACAGGCTGCCCGGACACTTGGGTTCCCTGCCTGGGAGGGAAGCACTGTGATCTCTGCGGGGGGGGAGTGAGTGGGGCAGGGGGCTGTGCCCTGCACCCCATGTGTGTGGGTGTGTGTGTCTGCCCCGCTGCCCTCTAACCCCTTGTGTGTATGTGGGGGCTCTGTCCGGGCTCTGTGTGCAGTGTCTGTCCTGGGGTGTCTCTAACACGTGCCCCACTCCCACACCCCCAGAAACGTCGCTCCAACCGGCAAGTGAAGCGGAAGAAATACACCGAGGATCTGGACATCAAGATCACGGACGACGAGGAAGATGAGGAGCTGGACGTGACGGGGCCAGTGCGGCCCGAGCAGCCTCCCGCGCCACAGCCCCCTGCCCCTGAGCCAGAGGGAGAGACCCTGCCCTCCATGCAGTTCTTCGTGGTGAGTCCCCTGCCCCAACCTGCCTGGGCCCCAGGGGGATGCGGGGAGCAGGACCACTGTTCCCTACACCTTTCCTGTGTAAGCCTGGGGATGGGGTAAGAGGGGCCCCAAGGGTGTTCGGGCTGTGAAGTGTGATGCAGCTGCAGCTAGGGCCCAGTCTGCAGTCTGGAAGGCAGGGTGTGCGTGTAATTCCCACTCCCCCAATCTCTCCCATCCCTGCCCTCAGGAGAACCCCAGCGAGGAGGATGCTGCCATCGTAGACAAGGTGCTGTCCATGCGGGTGGTGAAGAAGGAGGTGAGCGCTCACGCTGTGAGGATGGGTCTGACGCCTCCCAGGCACCAGGTCCTGCAAGAGGGGGCCAGGGACTGGGATATGGGGCCTTTCTCCTCTAGGGGGTGCTGGCTGCAGTCTGGCCACAGGGGAGGAGGGTGGAGGGGTGGGGTGTTTAGGGATTTTAGTACAGGGTGTCAGCAGCACTAACCCCCACCCCCCGTCTCTCTCTCCAGCTCCCCTCAGGGCAGTTCACGGAAGCAGAGGAATTCTTCGTCAAATACAAGAACTAGTAGGTGTCATGCCCTTCCCCAAGGCGTCTAGGTGCCACTACCCCCTGGAGTGCTCTGAGTCCAGCTCCCCACCTGCCCCCACGTGGTGTGGGGAGGGTGCAGCCGCATCTCCCAAGCTCTGGTTTTCCCCTGCAAGGGCCTGGGGGGAGGGGAGGGGAGGGGAGGAGGCAGATGGATCTGGAGCACCTAGTGCCACAGACTCTGGGTGTCAGGGGCACTGGTGTGGCCACTCACCACTAGCACCGCATGTGGGCACCAGCACCCAGTTGGGGAGGGTCAAGGGTGCCGAAGGGATGGAGCATGGGAGCCTTTTAGAGCTGGTTGAAACATTTTCAGCAGAATAGTTTCTCTCCAAAAATAATAAATAAATAAGCCCAAAAATGTGTTGGCTCTGTGACAATTTCAACCAAACTTTTGACAAGAAGATTCTCGTTCCAGGGATGTCCAGGAAGTAAAAGTGTTTCATTTTGACTGGCTCTCTTTTGACTCAACTTTTCTATTACCAAATTGGGATGTTCCATTTATGAACATTATCCTGGGGCCTGAAGACCCAGGCAGGTTCTCTTAATCCGGGGCCATGAAGAGAAATTGGTGTTAGTCAGGTCTGCTCTTTGCTGCAGTCCTAAAGAACCAACACACAATCCTGTGCCCTGGGACACGATAAGGCAGTTTCCTGGCCCGTGCTCTCCAGGCCTGCCTCCACGGCCAGTCCTGTGGCCCAAGGAGCTCCATGTCTCAGCTCCCTCCCTAGGCCATACTCCTCGCTGCATCACTTCTTTCTGCTGGCTTTCCGGCTTTCCCACACACAGAGCTCTGCTACCAGTCAGCCCCAGATCCTGCCTCTGCAGCCAGACCTTTTGCCTGGGGGGATGGTTTCCTACCGCTCCCAGCCGTCACTACCTAACAGGGCATTGAACTGCTCCTTCCATTTAGCTTGACTGAAGGATGGCTGGTGCACCACCAGCTCTGTGGGACATGGCCGCTGTCGACGCCCGCCAGCACAATGTATCATGTTGTCTGTTTTCATATAAAATGAGACTACTTGAAACCATAACTTCTTAAGGCTCCACCTTCACCCTATGGAAACGGCGGGTTTTCATGCCCATGGGTCACACTTGTTTCGGGGGGTTTGTTTCTCGGGAGATTCTGAAATTTCTGCTTCTGTTCAGATTCTGAATGGAGAAAACTCAGCACTATCAGAATTTCCACGCACGGAATTCAAACTCCCAGTTTCTGGCCAGGTATAATATCGCTCATGTGGTGTCCATCCGTTTGTCTGTCTGTCTAACCCCTCTGCCCTTCCTCCAGCTCGTATCTGCACTGTGAATGGGCCACCATTTCCCAGCTGGAGAAGGACAAGCGAATCCACCAGAAACTCAAACGCTTCAAGACCAAGATGACCCAGATGAGGCACTTTTTCCACGAGGTACCAGGGGGCGGGCGGGTGGGTGAAAGCCATGGGGGGGACCACAGGGTCAGAGCAGCGGTGACACTTCCTGGGGGTACCCGAGGCTGTGAGGCCCCTCTCTACCCCCTGCCCTGAGTGTGAGGGCAACCCACCACCCCAACTCCATGGGCAACACAAGCACTGCCCCCTGGGCCTCACCTGCCCCACTGTTACTGTATTGGTTAGCGATTGACATGCCCCAGCTCCTGGGCCCTCCGTGCCTCCCCTGGCCGCTCGCAGCATCCACAGACTTGCTGCTCCCAAAGAGGCAAGACACCCTCAGATCATCGCTCCCTCAGCACAGCACTTGGATACATTTAGAGCTGCAGTTCTCAGCCCGCGGCCCAGTCAGCACGCAACTGCGGCCCGTGTGACACCCTCAGGGCCCTACAGGTAGTGGGGGGCAGCCTATGTAACAAACAGAGCTACATATGCAACCCGCAATGGTAACTAGGATGAGAACCTCTGGTTAGTAGTGAAAACGAGGATATGGTTTCATTAACAAAGCGTAGAGATTCCAATTGCAGTAAGTAAAGTATTGGAAAGAGAGGGTGACTAGAAAATGAAACACCACCACCCATTCCAGAGCATGGACTGACTGTGCTAGAGACTCTCCTGTCTCGATGAGTATTGCTCACCCAGATTCTTTGCAGCACTTTGCGGCCAGGTTGGCTGTGACCCTGGCTGGCTGCCTCCCAGGTGAAGGCACTGGAGTGCGTCGCTTTGCACTCCGAGGTGCAGCAGAAATCCTCGGCTGTTCCTCCTATACAGGATGCCCCCGCTGTCTGTCATTCCTGTAGATGCTGCAATCTCTTCTGCAGATAGGTGCACGTTGTGAGGCAGACAATAACCACATGGCCAGACAGAGAGACCCTGGGGGCGTTTTGCCTTCCTCTGCGGCGTGGGTCACTTGCAGGTTTAAACTAGTGTCAATGGCGGATTCTCTGTAACTTGAAGTTTTAAACCATAGTTTGAGAACGACAATAATTCAACCAGAGGTGTGGGGTCTGTTGCAGGAGTGGGTGAGGGTCTGGGGCCTGCGACGTGCAGGAGGTCAGACTAGACGATCACGATGGTCCTTCCTGGCCTTAAAGTCTCTGAGTATTTGAGAAGTGTCTGGTCCCGCTGGCCTGAAAGCAGCGTTTCCGAGGGTGTTGCCACCCTAACGCCAAGCCCTTAGGAACATAATTTCCAGCACAGACCCGGAACTCTATAAATGTTCTCTGTACGTGCGTTTCCCAAGGATTAGTGACCAGTGGGCTGCCGGCTCGCAGTACAGACCTCACTTGCCACCCTTTGGTGAGCTCTGACACACCTAACTGACCCAGGAGGCCCCTGTGAAGCCCTATGCCCGCCGTGCCCTCTGCCCATTGGCATCCAGGGGTCCGTTTGGCACTGCAGCCATGGGACTGACTCCTTCCCCGCAGCAGTGGAGGACTGGGCGGGTGGGAACTGGGGGTCCCCGGCCAGGACGGGGTGAGTGCCAGCCCTCAGGGAGACTGGGGACAGGGCGAGGGGAGTTATGTACGTCTCCTCCCCAGGATGAAGAGCCTTTTAACCCTGACTACGTGGAGGTCGACCGGATCCTGGATGAGTCTCACAGTGTTGATAAGGACAACGGAGAGGTGACCAGGGTGGGGTGGAGGGTTTAGCTGTGTGGGGAAGGGGAAACTGGGACAGTGAGGTGTGGGGGGTAAGTGGGGTCTGGGGCAGAGGCCAAGGCTCTGGGGCTCCAAACCCCCCTGATTTATGGGGGGCTATTGGGGCTTGGAGTGAAGCTCCAAGGAAACTCGCTCCGGGGGTGGGGTTGGGGACTGGGAACAGGCACCAGTGAGGACCTCCTCCCCCCAATTTTCCCCTCGCTGCACATGGCCCTGGCCTGGTTGGAGAGAGCTGACACTCTCGGTGGGGCAGGGATGAGCTGTGGCGGCTGGGTGCTGTGGGAGCCCCTTGTGACCATGGGCCTGTCCCTGTACCCGCAGCCAGTGATCTATTACCTGGTGAAGTGGTGCTCCCTGCCTTATGAGGACAGTACCTGGGAGCTTAAGGAGGACGTGGACGAGGGGAAGGTCCGTGAGTTCAAACGCATCCAGGCCCGGCACCCTGAGCTCAAACGTGTGGTGAGTGACAGTCTCTGGCTCCACCCCCCCCAGTCCCAGCACTAGAGCTGCCAACTTTCTAATAATACAAAACCGAACACCGTTGCCCTGCGCCTTCTCCAAGGCCCCATCCACTCCATCCCCCCTCCCCCACCCTCACTCACTTTCACTGTGCTGGGACAGGGAGTTGGGATGCAGGGAGGGCTCCTGGGGGGGCCAGAAATGAGAGGTTCTGGGTGCAGTGCAGAAGGGGGCTCTGACCTGGGGCAGGGGGTTGGGGTGTGGGTGGCTCCCGGAAACGACCGGCCTGTCCAGCTCCTAGGCATGGGGCAACCAGATGGCTCTGCTTGCACCCGCGGGTGCCACCCCCTCCCACAGGCGCCGCCCCTGCAGCTCCCATTGGCTGCAGTTCATGGCTAATGGGAGCTGCGGAGCCAGGGCGGGGGCAGCACATGGAGCCACCATGGCTGTTCCTCCGCCTAGGAGCCAGCCAACCAGACTTTAAATGGCCCGGTCAGCGGTGCTGACTGGAGCCACCAGTAGGGTTACCATAATTTAAGCCTCCAAAAGGAGGACACTCCACGGGGCCCCGCCCCCAGCCCCGCCCCCCAACCCCGCCCCTTCCCCAAAGTCTCCACCCCCTCGCCTGCTTCCCACGAATATTTGATTCGCGGGAAGCCTGAAGCAGGTAAGGGGAGTGTGGGGGGGAGGAGACGCGGCCCAGTCTGGCGCCCCCCCGCCCCCCACGTCTCCAGCCTGGGTCAGCCCGCCCAGCACTGCCGGCCCCCGGCCGAGCACTCCTGGCTCGCCCAGCACCGCTGGCCCCCGGCCGAGCACCCCCGGCCCGCCGGCTCCCGAGCCCCCGGCCCCGCCGGCCCCCATGTCCCGATTTTCCCGGACATGTCCGGCTTTTGGGGATTTCCCCCCGGACGGGGATTTGGAGCCCAAAAAGCCGGACATGTCCGGGAAAATCCGGACGTATGGTAACCCTAGCCACCAGGGTCCCTTTTCAACCGGGCAAAAACCGGAGGCCTGGCAACTCTACCCAGCGTGATGAGTGACAGCCCCCAGCTCCACCCCATCAGACACCGGCTCCGCCCCCTCAGCCCAAATGTATCCAGGCCCTGAGCTCAGGGGCAGGAGGAGTAACAGCTGTGGCTCCACCCCCTACCCTGGCTCCACCCACCAGCCACCCCGCTTAAATGAATGGTGAGTGACAGCCCCCATCCTGCCACCCCCCCTCCCCCCATCCCAAGCCGGCTCTGCCATCACCCCTTTCCCCCCAAGCTGCCTCCCAGGCACCTGGAACACCCAGGTATGGTGAGTGACAGCACCTGTCTCCCCTCTGGGCAGCCCCCTCTCCACCGTCGCTGGTGTAGGGGGGGCTTCTTTCCGCCATGCTGATGGTGTCCCCCCCTGTCCCGCCAGGCCCGTCCCCAGGCCATCTCCTGGAAAAAACTGGAACTCTCCCACGAGTACAAGAACCGCAACCAGCTGCGGGAGTATCAGCTCGAGGGGGTCAACTGGCTGCTCTTCAACTGGTACAACAGGTGAGCTGGGTCTGGGGGGGCAGGTGAGGCTGGGGTTAGCTCTGTGTCTCCCACTCAGCTGGCAGAACTGCAGCCCGGCAGAGGGGCTGGGACGGGGGGAGGAGGTAGTTGGGGGGATGCTGACCCCCTTTTCTCCCGCCACAGGCAGAACTGCATCCTGGCAGATGAGATGGGGCTGGGGAAGACCATCCAGTCAATTGCCTTCCTGCAGGAGGTTTATAACGTGGGCATCCGGGGCCCGTTCCTGGTCATTGCTCCCCTTTCCACCATCACCAACTGGGAGCGCGAGTTCAACACGTGGACCGAGATGAACAGCATCGTCTACCATGGCAGCCTGGCCTCCCGCCAGATGATCCAGCAGTACGAGATGTACTGCAAGGACTCCCGGGTACGGGGGGGGAGGGGCAGACGCACGGGGGCGTGGACACGGACACATGCACGTGTACTGCAGGGAGGGGCAGACCCTCGGTGGCGTGGACACCCATACACGTGTGCTGCAGGAATGCAAGGACTCCTGGGCGAGGAGCAGGGGTCCCAGCAGGCCAAGCTCTGGGAAGGGCGCAGGTCTCTGGGGTACAGGGGGAGGGAAAGCTAGGAAGGGTGTGGGGAGAGGGTCTCACGGCCCCAGGAGGTGGGTTTCCTGGCCTGGCATGTTGTGGGGAGGCTGTTCTTGGATGTGGCCCACCCACCCCACCCCCATCATGTGATTGCCCTTGCCCTCCTCCAGGGCCGGCTGATCCCCGGCGCCTACAAGTTCGACGCGCTGATCACCACTTTCGAGATGATCCTGTCGGACTGCCCCGAGCTGCGGGAGATCGAGTGGCGCTGTGTCATCATCGACGAGGCCCACCGGCTCAAGAACCGCAACTGCAAGCTGCTGGACAGCAAGCACATGGACCTGGTGGGACAACTGGGGCCCCAGAGTGTCCGGGAGGTGGGGCGGGGGGACCCTGGGGGAGGGAAAGGAGGGTTGTGGTGGAGCTCGGCTGGAGCTGTCGGTGGACTTCCCTCTGTGGGCGCTTCCTGCCCTGAGCTTGGCCCTGAGTGGGGGTTTTGGGGCTCTGTGAGGCATGGGCCCTGCCTCTGGGGGCTGTGTGGGGTTAGGAGGCTCCGTGGGGCTCTTTGGGGGGAGGGGTAGAATGGGGCTGCCCCCTGACGCCCTATCCTATGCCAGGAGCACAAGGTGCTGCTGACGGGCACCCCGCTGCAGAACACGGTAGAGGAGCTGTTCAGCCTGCTGCACTTCCTGGAGCCCTCGCAGTTCCCCTCCGAGGCAGAGTTCCTAAAGGACTTTGGGGACTTAAAGACAGAGGAGCAGGTAAGGGCGGGCGGGTATCCACCCCATCCACATGTCTAGTCCCTCCGTGCCCCACCGCCCTGCTCTCCCCGAGCCCCTCTGCGCCCCACTGCCCTGCCCTCCCCGAGCCCCTCGTCCCCCGCCGTCCCGCACCCCACCGCCCTGCCGTCTCCATGCCCTGCCGCCCCGAGCCCCTCCGTGCCCCGCCGCCCTGCCCGCCCCGAGCCGTTTGACCCCGCCGTCCACGCCCCACGGCACTGCCCTCCCCGAGCCCCTCCGCGCCCCACCACCCTGCCCGCCCCTAGCCGTTTGTCCCCACCGTCCACGCCCCGCCGCCCTGCTCTCCCCGAGCCCCTCTGCGCCCCACCGCCCTGCCCTCCCCGAGCCCCTCGTCCCCCGCCGTCCGCACCCCACCGCCCTGCCGTCTCCGTGCCCTGCCGCCCCGAGCCCCTCCGTGCCCCGCCGCCCTGCCTGCCCCTAGCCGTTTGTCCCCACCGTCCACGCCCCGCCGCCCTGCCCTCCCCGAGCCCCTCTGCGCCCCGCCGCCCTGCCCTCCCCGAGCCCCTTGTCCCCCACTGTCCGGCTCCACCGCCCTGCCCTCTCCGAGCCCCTCAGCCTGCCCCGCCGTCCGAGCCCCTCCTCCCCCACCCTCCTGCCTGCATGCCCCAAGCACCTCGACTTCTGTCCGCACGCCTTGTCCCAGACCACCCCGCCTGCACGCCCCAAGCCTCTTGTCTACCCCGCACACACCACTCCCTGCCCCCATCCTATCCCAGCCTGTTCTCTGTCTCTTCTTCACAACACCCATCACTGACAGTACCCCTCAATCCCAGACCGCAGCCCCCTGTTCTCCCGGCCCTGGGCTCCTCCCCCAACCCTCGTGTTCCCACCCCCACCGCCCCAGTGCTGACTGCCCCGGCCCTGCTCCCAGGTGCAGAAGCTCCAGGCCATCCTGAAGCCCATGATGTTGCGGCGGTTGAAGGAGGATGTGGAGAAGAACCTGGCGCCCAAGCAGGAGACCATCATCGAGGTGGAGCTGACCAACATCCAGAAGAAATACTACCGGGCCATCCTGGAGAAGAACTTCTCGTTCCTCTCCAAGGGGGCGGGGCACACCAACATGCCCAACCTGCTCAACACCATGATGGAGCTCCGCAAGTGCTGTAACCACCCCTATCTCATCAACGGTGAGGGGCCGGGCGGGGGCTTCCCCCTCGGGCAGCGCTGCCCCCTCACTGCCGGCGCCTGTCCCTGCAATGGGGCCATCTCAGTGGGACCGGGTGGGGGGAATGCTGGGCCCCAGAGTAACGTGCCCACTTGTTCCTTCCCCGTCAGGCGCGGAGGAGAAGATCCTGGCTGAGTTCCGGGACTCCTGCCCGCACTACGTGCCCCATGACCTGCACCTCCAGGCCATGGTGCGCTCAGCCGGCAAGCTGGTGCTCATTGACAAGCTGCTGCCCAAGCTCAAGGCGGGCGGCCACAAGGTGCTGATCTTCTCACAGATGGTGCGCTGCCTCGACATCCTGGAGGACTACCTCATCCAGAGGCGGTGAGGGCACCTGCTATTCTAGGGCCTGTGTGTGAACAGACGCTCCCCCAGCAGGGGGTGGGATCGGGGAAGTGACCTTAGCTCTGCTGTAGGGCATACATCAACACAGGCTGTGGTAGGTTGGAAGGGGTGTCATCAGTGGTAATGAAGCTGGGGGTGCAGTGGGGCATGGAGTTCCATCACTACGTAAACACGGTGCTGGCCCCTCCCTCGCAGGTACCTGTACGAGCGGATTGACGGACGGGTGCGGGGGAACCTGCGGCAGGCTGCTATCGACCGCTTCAGCAAGCCTGACTCGGACCGCTTCGTCTTCCTGCTCTGCACCCGGGCGGGCGGCCTGGGCATCAACCTCACGGCAGCCGACACCTGCATCATCTTCGACTCGGACTGGAACCCCCAGAATGATCTGCAGGTACTGGGGACCCTCCCCTGCCCCACTGTGTGCTGCCTCCAAGAGCTGACGAGGGGGTCATGCCCTTCTCTTCCTGTACTCCCTGCAGTGTCTTCCCCCACTCTGGGGTCCCTGAGTGTTCTCTTACCCCACAACCCAGCCCCATCCCTTAGCATCCCCTGGGGCTGTCCCACCCCCTGTGCACTTCCAGGGCCCAACAACCACTGTCCCCTAGCTACTCCCCTTCCCTGCCCCTCAGAACGCTCTGGGTCCCGCGCCCCAGACACCGGCTCCTCCCCTGCTGAATGCACCAGGCGCCCTGATGCCCCTCTCTCCCCAGGCACAGGCGCGCTGCCACCGGATCGGGCAGAGCAAGGCGGTGAAGGTCTATCGCCTCATCACCCGCAACTCCTATGAGCGCGAGATGTTCGACAAGGCCAGCCTCAAGCTGGGGCTGGACAAGGCCGTGCTGCAGTCCATGAGCGGGCGCGAGGGCAGCATCGCCGGGGTGAGAGCACGCGGGGAGCCGTGGCATGGCTCCAATCCGGCCCCAGGGCGAGGGACTGGTGGGCTCAGGAGGGTGGCAGGGAGGAGGTGGGCTGGTGGGGGGGCTGTGACGTTGGGGGTACCCGTGGGCTGGGGTGGTGGCATGGTGGGGAGGAGGTTCTGGGGGGCTGAGGGGGCTGTGACATTGGGGGTACCCGTGTGAACAGTGTGTTGTCCCCCTCCCCTCCCCAGATCCAGCAGTTCTCAAAGAAGGAGATCGAGGACCTGCTGCGCAAGGGGGCCTATGCTGCCATCATGGAGGAGGACGATGAGGGCTCCAAGTTCTGCGAGGAGGATATTGACCAGATCCTGCTGCGCCGTACGACCACTATCACCATTGAGAGTGAGGGAAAGGGCTCCACCTTCGCCAAGGTACCCCCAGTTCCCCTGCGCAGATCCTTCCTGCAGATGCCCCCAACACCCCTCTCTGGAGACAGTGCAGGAGTTCCCCCTTCACCATGGTCCAGCTTTACCTCCCCACTGACCTGCGGGGCATGTCTCACCTGCATCCCAGTGGGAGGGACAGACAGACACACTCGGAGGTCAGCCTGTGGGTGGGGAATGGAAGCGCGGAGGGACACATGGGATGGCTAGACACATGGCACACTGTAGCTTGGAGATCCAGGGGCGGCACTGCCGCCTTACCCCCTCCCCTCCCCCCCCACCTTTCTCTCTCACACACACACTCACACAACTAACCCCCTGGCTCCCTCCACCAGGCAAGCTTCGTGGCCTCGGAGAACCGCACAGATATCGCCCTGGACGACCCCAACTTCTGGCAGAAATGGGCCAAGAAAGCAGACCTGGACCTGGACCTGCTCAACAGCAAGGTTGGGGGAGAGGAGTGGGCCCAAGGGGGCATGGGACCGGGCACTCGAGCGGGTGTTGGGGGTGGGGAACGTGCCCTCTTCAGCTGTGGGGAGAGGGGCTGGGGAGCATCGGGTGGGGGAGGGGGGTTGCTAGGGCCCCCAGAGCCTCCTATCCCCACAGCAGTCTGGGCAAATAGAGACACAGTCGCCCCAGTAATGTGGATAAGCATCGGGTCGGAGCCCTACCAGGAGGAGGGGCTGCTTCCCACTGTGCTGTGAGCCCCCACAGCTCCCTGGCTCTAGATCTCACTCCCAGGCTTCCCTGGGCCCCCCGAAATCCCCAATCTGTCCTGAAAGGGAATGTGTCCAGAGCCACCTTGGAGAGGGGGTCTGGGCAGCAGGAGGTTCTCCCAGCCAGAGGGGTGGGGGGCGTATCCCAGAGCTGCCCTCCTACAGCAGGAGCTGGTTCTGGGGTCTGGGCTGGCAGCTCTCCCTGTGTGCTTCCCCCCTCCCCCCCCAAATCTAGGTGTAACCATCCCTCCCCTCCCCAGAATAACCTGGTGATTGACACGCCGCGCGTGCGGAAGCAGACCCGGCACTTCAGCACCCTGAAGGACGACGACTTGGTGGAATTCTCGGACCTGGAGAGCGAGGATGAAGAGCGGCCACGCTCCAGGCGTCATGACCGCCACCACCCCCTGCACCACTCATACGGGCGTACGGACTGCTTCCGCGTGGAGAAGCACCTGCTGGTCTACGGGTGAGGAGGGCTTGTCTGGGGGTTCCCTGGGCCGGTGCTGACCCAGCCAGTCCCCCAGGGCTGCAGATGCTGGTAGGAGGGCTTGGTATGGTCAGGTTCCTCATGGTTGGGAACACTGGGGGGTATATTTGGGGGGAGGTCTCGGGGCCGGCGCTGACCCAGCCAATCCCCCAGGGCTGCAGGTGCTGGTCTGAGGGCTTGCTATGGCCGGGTTCCTCGTGCCACGGGACACTGGGGGGAGGGGTCTCAGGGCCAGCGCTGACCCGTGCAACTCCCCACAGCTGGGGCCGCTGGCGAGAGATCCTGTCCCACGGGCGGTTCAAGCGGCGCCTGTCGGAGCGGGACGTGGAGACAATCTGCCGCGCCATCCTGGTCTACTGCCTGCTGCACTATCGAGGCGACGAGAACATCAAGGGTTTCATCTGGGACCTGATCAGCCCGGCTGAAAACGGCAAGGCCAAGGAGCTTCAGAACCACTCGGGTGAGGGTTCCCAGCCCACCCCCCAGCTCGCTCCCTGCACGCCTGCCTGCCTCATAGAGGAGCCATGGAGCTCCTTGGGTGCGACGCCCCGCCAGCCCTCCGCCCCGTTCTGACCTCTCTGTCCATCTGTCCTCCAGGCTTGTCAATCCCCGTGCCCCGGGGGCGCAAGGGCAAGAAGGTGAAGTCCCAGAGCACGTTTGACGTTCACAAAGCCGAGTGGATCCGCAAGTACAACCCCGACACACTCTTCCAGGACGAGAGCTACAAGAAGCACCTCAAGCACCAGTGCAACAAGTAAGGGACCCAGGCGTCTGGGCTCCCCCCAACATGCACATGGACCCCGGTGTCCAGGCCCCCTCCCCCCAGCGTGCACACTCAACACTAGTACAAGCAGGGGACCCAGACATCCAGCTCTCCTTCTCTCCACCCCCCCCCCCACACACACACACACGTACAAGGGACCTAGGGGTCCGAGCTGCCCTCCCCCGGCTGGGGATGGGGCCCAGGCATCTTACTCCCCAGTATGGGCTCTGTGCTCTCTCTGACCCTGTGATGTGTCTCTGTCAGGGTGCTGCTGCGAGTGCGGATGCTGTACTACCTGCGCCAGGAGGTGATTGGGGACCAGGCCAGCAAGGTGCTGGCTGGTGCTGGTGCAAGGTAATGTACCTTCTGCCCCCCCACGCTGTGCTCCACTGCCCCTCCCCCCTGCGCCCCTCATTGCTGCCCTGTCCCTGGTCCGTCCCTGTCTCTTGGCCCCCCCCCCCCCCCCCCCCGTCTGTCCGTCCTCCCTGCGTCTGGACCTGCGTCTCACTTGTTTCTCTGCCCCCCTCTCCTCCCAGCGAGATCGACATCTGGTTCCCGCTGGTGGAGCAGCTGGAGGTGCCAACCGGCTGGTGGGATGCTGAGGCCGACAAGTCCCTGCTCATTGGGGTCTTCAAGCATGGTGCGTGTGTGGGGGTGGGTGTAGGGGACTCAACTCCCCTAGGTTGACAGCATGGGGGAAGGGGGGTCTCACTTGGGGAGGGATAAATTGTGCATGCGGTGGGAAGGGAGTGAACAGTCCCAGAGTGGTTGGGCCAGGGAAGGCTGTTTCTGGCCCCAGTGTGTGTCTGTGTGCACAGAGAGGGCAGTGGGGTGCTGACCCTGACCTGTGCCTCCTCCCCCCAGGCTACGAGAAGTACAACACCATGCGAGCTGACCCCGCTCTCTGCTTCCTGGAGAAGGCCGGGCGCCCCGATGACAAGGCCATCGCCGCAGAGCACCGCCTGGATGTGGGAGAGGGGTGAGTGACTGTCTAGGGGTAGGGGTGGGGCCTGGGCACGGGGGTGGGTTGAGTGATGTTTCTCAAACTTCTGTATTGATGACCCCTTTCTCACAGCAAGCCTATGAGTGCAACCCCCCCCTTGTAAATTAAAAACACTTTTTTGTATTTAACACTATTATAAATGCTGGAGGCAAAGCGGGGTTCGGGGGTGGAGGCTGACAGCTCGTAACCCCCCATGTAATAACCTTGTGACCCCCCTGAGGGGTCACAACCCCCAGTTTGAGAACCTCTGGTCTAGGTGACTGACGGGTCTAGTGGGCAGAGCCTGGGCACGGGGGTTGGGGGGGGTGAGTGGCAGCCAAGATGGCGGGGCCTGGGTAACCTGTCCGGAGGGGCGTGCCTGTGATGACTTGCCATGCTAATACCGACCCCCCAGCAGCACTTGGCTCTGCCCTGGCGGGGAATGAGTTAAACTTGCTCCTCACGGAGTTCTGAGGCACCAGCCCCCCAGGGGCTGTGGAGGGGGCCCAGCTGGAGGCAGTTCCTGGGGGGGTCACTAACCCCTCCTTTCCCATGGGCCTCAGGGCGGAGTTTGACAAAGACTGCGAGGACCCCGAATACAAACCGTTGTCCGGGCCGGCCAAGGAGCAGGACGATGAGGTGAGAGCTACTCCTAGCCACCCCCTCGCCCCAGGGTCCTCCTCTGCCCTCAGGTCCCTCTCCACAGCGCTCCACCTTGTCCCCCTCTACCCTCTCCCCACCGGGTTCCCCATCCCCACAGACCCCCTGCTCCCCCCGCCATAACCCAGCCCCCCATTGGCTCCTGGGGGCATCCTTGTCTGGAGCAGGCAGCAGGCTGGGTATCAGGCAGGGGGTGGGTGACATGGCTGAAGGGCACAGTACTCCCAGTCCTTAATGTGTCTCTCCTTCCCCACCCCCAGGGTGATCCCCTGATGCTGCTGGACGAGGAGATCTCGGTGGTGGATGGGGATGAAGGTAAGGGGGTGGGGAAGAGGGTGGCTGGAGCACAGAAAGGGTTAAAGTGGGCACTGTCCCGTAGCGTGTAGGCTGGGGCTGGCTGGGAGGGGTTTGGGGTACAGGGTCTGTGTGCATTTGGGGGCTGTGACCCCTGTTGTCTCCCTGCAGGCCAGCCGGGGGGTTGGGGTGCAGGGTCTGTGCAATGGGGGGGCTCTGACCCCTGTTGTTCCCCTGCAGGCCAGCCGGCCCAGCCCGGGCACCTGTTCTGGCCGCCGGGCTCAGTGCTCACGGCCCGCCTGCGGCGCCTCATCACCGCCTGCCAGCGCAGCTACAAGCAGGAGCAGCTGAAGATGGAAGCCGCAGAGCGGGGGGACCGGCGGCGCCGGCGCTGCGAGGCAGCTTGCAAGCTCAAGGAGATGGTGCGCCGGGAGAAGCAGCAGCGGTGAGGCCAGGGCAACATGCAGCCGTAGGGGGGGAGCCCCACCCTGTTCCAGGGGGTGCTTTAGAGATGGGACACGCACCCTGCAGCCACCACAGGCCTCTAGGATGGGGGGCCCTGGTTCTGGGATCTGGGGCGAGGATTGGGGGGCTTGGGGCAGAGGTGCATCTTCCCAGGGACTGGTTCAGGTCCACGGGCCCGCTGAGGCTCTCCTGTTCCCCGCCTCCAGGTGGACGCGTCGGGAGCAGTCGGATTTCTACCGCGTGGTGTCCAGTTTCGGGGTGGAGTACGACCCTGACACGCTGCGCTTCCACTGGGGCCGCTTCCGGGCGCTGGCCCGGCTCGACCGCAAGACAGACGAAAGCCTCACCAAGTATTTCCATGGGTTTGTGGCCATGTGCCGGCAGGTGTGCCGGCTGCCCCCGGCCGCCAGCGACGGTGAGTGTCTGTCTGCCAGCAGCCCTGAGTGGGCATAGGATAGGGTGAGGATAGGGTAAGTTGGGGGTCTGGGCTCCCAAAGTCTCTGACCCCTCCCTCCCCCCCATCTCTCCGCACAGAGTCCCCGGACCCCACGCTGTTCATCGAGCCCATCTCGGAGGAGCGGGCCTCCAGGACGCTGTACCGCGTGGACCTGTTGCGCCGGCTGCGGGAACAGGTCCTGTGCCACCCGCTGCTGCAGGAGCGCCTGGCCCTGTGCCAGCCACCGGGCCCTGAGCTGCCCACCTGGTGGGAGTGCAGGCGGCACGACAGGGAGCTGCTGCAGGGGGCAGCACGCCATGGGCTGAGCCAGACCGACACCACAATCATGCAGGACCCCGACTTCTCCTTTCTGGCTGCCCGCCTCAGCTACTTGCATGGCCGGGCTGGGACGCCTCAACCCCCTGCAGGGGGTGCTGGAGCAGCCACCGCCTCCCCCCTGCCCCCCACGCCCGAGCTGCCGGCCCCGCTGCTGCCTGTGCTTCTCCCCAAGCCTGACTCAGCTGATGACTCGGACTCGGAGCTCGACCTGGGGAAGCTCTCGCCCTCCACATCCGGGTCGTCGTCGTCGTCCTGCTCGGAGGACAGCGACGACGAGAGGGGTGAGTGTGGGACCCCCTGTACTCCTCCCCCTGGGGTTCCACCCCATCCCCTCTGGGTCACCCATACCCTCCCTGAGCCAGGGATCCCCTCTGCCCTCCACGTCCAGGTCATTGTCCTGCTCTGAGGACCGCATGGAGTGTGGGACCCCCATACCCCTCCTCCCTGTACCCAGACTGAGCTAGGGATCCCCCTGAGCCAGCTCTGACTGCAAACGAGGGTGAGTGACCTGACCCCACAAGCCAGGTCTCTTCTCCCCCCCCCCCCTCCCCCCGTTCCAGTGACTGTGATGAGAAGTGGGGGTGCCCACCTGGACCACCTCCAGAAGCCCTTAAAGGCCAGGAATCCCCCCCCCCCCTTGATATCAAGGTGTTCCCCTCTGGAGTGCAGGGAAGTCCCCTGGCCTGAGGGACAAGCCCCTGGGGGGGGTGGGGGCAGGTCTATCTGTGGGGGTGGGTCGGTCCGTCTCTGCATCCTCCTCACCCTTTTCTCTCTGCAGGCAGGGAAGCCTGCAGGATGGGCGTTGGTCATGGGAAGCAGGAGGCCTCCGTCTCCCTGTGGCAGGAGTGGGGGGCGGAGGTGTCTCCCCCCACCCTCACCCCCTACGCACGATGCCGTCTGTGGCAGGAGTTGCCCATGGGGTGGAACGTGTCTCTCTCCCCACCCCCCAGGCCTGATGCCCTACGGGGGGGAAGCTGTCCATGGGGGGGGGGGGGGGCGGTGTCCGTCTCTCCCCACGTCTGGTGCCCTGCGGGGGAAGCTGTCCATGGGGGGGGCGGGGTGTCTGTCTCACCACCCCCAGGCACAGTGCCCTGCGGGGAGAAGCTGTCCATGGGGAGTGTTATGTCCGTCTCACCACCCCCCTCTTTCCCTACCCCCAGGCACCATGCCATGCGGGGGGAAGCTGTCCGAGGAGGAGTCCCTGCTCTCCCTGCCCACTTCCCAGGAGGGTGACTCTCCCCAGCCCACTGCCCCGGAGCTGCTGCTGCAGGAGCGGCAGCGTGCCCACGAGTGGCCCAAGGTACTGCTGGGGGAGGGAGACACAAACCCAGCCCCAATCATCTGGGGAGCTGGGTGGGGCCATTGGGGGGATTGGGGGTAGGTTCTGTGGGGGAGTGTGGGGGTTGTCATGGTTACATGGCAGGTTTTGATGGGGTGGTTGCTGTGGCTCTGTGGGGGGGGATGGGGTGTTACTATGGTTACGAGGCCAGTATTGTTGGGAGGTTACCATAGTTCTGGGCAGGAATGGAGGGGTTGCCATGGTTACGTGGCTCATTGTAATGGGGTGGTTGCCATAGTGATACTGACACCCCTGTCTCCCCCAGGACCGGGTGCTCATTAACCGCATCGACCTGGTGTGCCAGGCTGTGCTGTCGGGGAAGTGGCCCTCAAGTCAGCGCAGCCAGGAGCTCTGCGGTGGCCATGGGGGAGACCTTGCCCCCCGGCTGCCAGGTGACTACGCCAGCTCGCCTGCTCCCCATGCCTGCCCCCAGGACGAAGCGCCAGCCCTGTACACCCGGCTCCGGCACAGCCCCGAGGAGAAGGAGTTCACTGTGCAGATCAAGGACGTGAGTGGAGGTTTGGGGGTGCCAGTCCCATGGGAGGGGGGGCAGGGCGGGGGTTATGGGGGATGTCTCTCCAGAGGTGGTGCCTGTGATGACTTGCCATGCTAATACCGACATCTCCCTGGCAGTGCATGTGGCTCTGCCCTGGGGAGGAATGAGTTAAACTCACTTCTCATGGAGACCTGAGGTGCCTGCTCCCCTGTGGGTCTGGGACAGTGGGGGGGGGGGGGATCATGCTGGGGTGGCATTGGCCCCTGTTTCCCAGCCCCCATGCTGACCCTGTGTCTCCCCCCAGGAGGAGGGGATCAAGCTGACATTCCAGAAGCATAAGCTGATCCCCAATGGCGCTCTACATGAGCGGCACCCGCACCCGCTAGGCCACAAGAAGAGCAGCAAGAAGCTGGTGGAGGTGAGGGGGTGGGAGAGCATATCAGAGGGGGTGCGGGGTTTCTGAGTCCAGCAAGAGCTGCAGAGCCTGGGAGGGCTGTGGGGGGTTGTATGCACAGGGGTGTCTGCCTTCATGGAAGCTGTAGTACCTGGGGAGGTGGGATTGCTGGGGGGGGGTCTCTGTCCTGGCTGGTGGGGCTTTGTGGGGTCTCACTCTCCTGACTGGGGGTGTCTGCCCCAGCTGGAGCTGCAGTGCTTGGAAGGGCTGCGGGGCCCTGACATCGACCTGGAGGCGCGGATCCCGGTGGTGCACAAAGCGAATGGGACATTGCTGGTGGGGGAGGCGGCCCCACGCCGAGCTGATCTGGAGGCCTGGCTACATGCACACCCTGACTTTGCCATTGACCCCCGCTTCCTGGCTGTGAGTGTCACCCCGCCCCTCCCTTCTGTCAGGGCCATGCCGGAGAGCCCTTGGGCCCCAGCTTCCTGCCCTCCTGCCTCTTCACCCTGGGCTCCTGCTCCCCAGTGCCGGTCTGGAGATGGGAGAGAAATGGGCTTTGGACACGGACATGCACACATGCCTCTCTTCCTCCCTGCTGCTGCTCTTCTCTCTCCCCGCCCCCCTCCCGCCCTGCCATGTGATCTGCCAGAACTGCCCCCTTACTCCCAGAGACACAACTGCCCCCTGAACACACTCCAGGAGTGTTCAGCAGGTTCAGGCCCCTCTGGGGATAGACTCTGATAGGCCCCAAATAGAGGGAGGCTCTGACAGCTACTGCCCCCTGGTGTCATGGGGCTGCTGTCAGGTAGAGGCCCTTCAGGGAGGTGGGGCCCTGAGCAGTTGCTCCGCCTGGGGAAGCAAAGCCAGAGCCGAATAACCAGTTGTCACTTTCTCTTGCCCCGATCCCTGTGTGTCATTCCCCGTTCCCACCTCCCAGTACATGGAAGATCGGCGCAAGCAGCACAAGTGGCACCGGTGTAAAAAGACAGGCACAGTAGAGCTGAGCTGCCTGCCGGGGTTGGAGCAGGGCCCTGGGGCCAGTGGCTCCCACAACGGCAAGAAGGTGAGAGGCAGGTGCTAACCCCTCCCTATCTACCCCCTTCCATCTCATCCAGCGTTCACCTGGCCCCCTCCCATTGATCTACCCCCCACCTTTACCCTTCACCTTCATACAGCCTGTTCTAACCCCCTGCAAGGGCAGGGCCCAGAGGCTGGGTCCGTATCTGCCTGGACTCTCCTTGGGTTTCATCCCCCAGATCCCTCCAGTCATGGTGTCTGCTCCCTTGGGAGAGGGGTGTGACAGTGTGGGGGATCTCTAACTGCGGGGCGGAAGGGTCCACTGTCCTTGCTGGGGGCAGGCTAGCCCCATAGCAGTACTGGGTACTGGACTGGGGGGGGCAGCCTTGCAGCATTAACTCTTCCCCTTTCTCTCCCTTCCCAGGGCTTCATGACTGACCCTGTGATGAGCCGGCTGTTGCCAGGGCCATTGGAATCCGAGGGGGGCCTGAAACAGCTACGGGGTCGCCGGGCTGGTGTGGAGCTGTCCAAGATGGTATCCCTGATGGGTGGGGCTGGGCGGAGCCAGCTGGGGGCTATGGGCGCCCCTGTCTTTACATAGTCCCTTCCAGCCTGGACCAGCCCCTGGCTCTTCCCTGCCCTATATGCCCTTCCCTACAGCCTCCTCCTCTGGATCCCTGCTGCACCCAGGGTTGGGCCATGGCAGCTATCCCCCAGGCCCGCACGTGCACCTGGGCTCCCTGGGGCACCCGCAGCCTGATGAGGAAGAGGATGAGGAGGATGAGATAGATGACTTATCTCAGGGTTACGCCAGTTCAGAACAGGACTTCTCCCTGCTCGATGACCCCATGATGCCAGCCAACTCAGACTCCAGTGATGGTGCTAATGACGGGGGCGACTGAGCTGAACAGATGGAAGAGGGGACTGGAACTTACTGACTGTGTGGGGGATGGCTGGAGTGACCCTATGGTGGGCCCTCAGCATCCATCAAACAATCCTCTTCCCCTACTGGGGCTCAGTGTACAGGGGGGGGACTCTGCCCTGGCCTGGGATGATGGGAATGGGCACAGACCCTGTCCTGGGGCAGGGGAGCCTCCCTGGGCTAGATGTATGTGGGCTTGGCCAGTAAAACTGCACCCCAGTATGAGGCCCCAGCTGGGGTCACCTCCCAACCTGCGGCATTATCGGCCAGTGTGCATCCCTGCTCCTTACTTGGCCTTCGAGGGGTGGCAGCCCCTATCCTCAGCCCCAGCTGTGCAGGGCTCAATGCTGTATTGTATGGGGGGGGGGGAGGGGGGCTATATTTATATAAATATGTAATATGTCTTGTGTAATATGGGTGGGGAGGGGCTGCTGTGGTGGGGCCGGGACCCTGTGGGGGGCTGCCATGTGGCTGGAGCGGGTGGGGGGTGGGGCTGCCTGGGTTAGCGCTTCCTGTAGTTGGATTTTTTTTTCTAATAAAAGAAACAAAATGTGCAAAAAAAAAAAAAAAAATCCCCTAAGGCTGGCCTATGCTGTGGGTGTGGAGGAATTGTAGGCTGGGCAGAGGGAGCAAGTCTCTGCCTGGTTTCCTAGCAGCTGTGTCCTGTGAGCAGCCCTGGCCCCACCGGCCTCGCGCCTGGCTCGGATCTGGGCCTTTGGGTCTGGCTCCCTCCTGCTGCCCCTTCCCCTGGGGGGGAGGGGTGGGGGTGTGAGCAGCGCCCCCCCCCCCCGGCTGCTCCCCGCCCTCGGCCAGGACCTGCGCCTGCCCCTCGCTGGCGCCACAGTCTGGGCTGCCTGTCCCAGCCTCCTCCAGGGCCACAAAGTGGGAGACGAGCCTGGCCCCGGGCCCCCCCTGCCCCCCCGCGCCATAGCTCACGGGGGGGGGGCCCTGCCCGCCCCCCTCTCGAGCGCGCATCACGTTTCGGGGCGGGGGGCTCCGCATGGGAGCCAGGGTGTCACGTGGTCGAGGGCGCGCGGGGCGTAACCACGTGCTGATCACGCGGGAAGGGGCGTGTCCAGGCTACGCATGCGTGGCGGGATCACGTGCCCGGGGCGGGGCGTCGCGGGGCCGCGCGGTTTTAGGAGGAGGTGTGGGGGGGGGAAACCGCGAAAAAAAATAAAGGGGGGGGAGCCCCGCGGGCGCGAGGCGCCGGCCCGGAAGCGGAAGTGGGTCCCGGGAGGCGGGGTGTCAGGAGGCGCTTCCGGGGGCGAGGGGCCGCGGCGGGGCCTGGAGCGCGGGGACGAGCCGAGCCGGAGTCTCCATGGCGCTGAGCCTGGACCGCGAGGCCTATTACCGCCGCGTCAAGCGTCTCTATGGCAACTGGAAGGTGCGGCCCGGCAGTTCCCGCCGGGACCTCCCTGCTCCCGTACCCGCCCCCCCCCCCGGGACCTCTTCCCCCCCCCGGCCTCGCTTATCCCCGCCCCCCCCCCCGGCAGTCCCCGCCGGGACCTCCCTGCTCCCGTACCCCCCCCCCGGGACCTCTCCCCCCCCCCCGGCAGTTCCCGCCGGGACCTCCCTGCTCCCGTACCCCCCCCCGGGACCTCTCCCCCCCGGCCTCGCTTATCCCCGCCCCCCCCCCCCCCCGGTAGTCCCCGCCGGGACCTCCCTGCTCCCGTACCCCCCCCCCCGGGACCTCTCCCCCCCCCCCCGGCAGTTCCCGCCGGGACCTCCCTGCTCCCGTACCCCCCCCCCCCGGGACCTCTCCCCCCCCCCCGGCAGTCCCCGCCGGGACCTCCCTGCTCCCGTACCCCCCCCCGGGACCTCTCCCCCCCCCCCGGCAGTTCCCGCCGGGACCTCCCTGCTCCCGTACCCCCCCCCCCCGGGACCTCTCCCCCCCCGGCCTCGCTTATCCCCGCCCCCCCCCCGGCAGTTCCCGCCGGGACCTCCCTGCTCCCGTACCCCCCCCCCCGGCAGTTCCCGCCGGGACCTCCCTGCTCCCGTACCCCCCCCCCCCGGCAGTTCCCGCCGGGACCTCCCTGCTCCCGTACCCCCCCCCCGGGACCTCTCCCCCCCCCCCCCGGCAGTCCCCGCCGGGACCTCCCTGCTCCCGTACCCCCCCCCCCCGGGACCTCTCCCCCCCCCGGCCTCGCTTATCCCCGCCCCCCCCCCGGCAGTTCCCGCCGGGACCTCCCTGCTCCCGTACCCCCCCCCCCGGGACCTCTCCCCCCCCCCCCCCCGGCAGTTCCCGCCGGGACCTCCCTGCTCCCGTACCCCCCCCGGGACCTCTCCCCCCGGCCTCGCTTATCCCCGCCCCCCCCCCCCGGCAGTCCCGCCGGGACCTCCCTGCTCCCGTACCCCCCCCGGGACCTCTCCCCCCCCCCCCCCCGGCAGTTCCCGCCGGGACCTCCCTGCTCCCGTACCCCCCCCCCCGGGACCTCTCCCCCCCCGGCCTCGCTTATCCCCGCCCCCCCCCGGGAGTTCCCGCCGGGACCTCCCTGCTCCCGTACCCCCCCCCCCGGGACCTCTTCCCCCCCGGCTTCGCTTATCCCCGCCCCCCCCGGCAGCCCCCCCGGGACCTCTCCCCGCCCCCCCGGCCTCGCTTATCCCCGCCCCCCCCCCCGGCAGTCCCCGCCGGGACCTGCCTGCTCCCGTACCCCCCCCCCCCCGGGACCTCTTCCCCCCCCGGCAGCCCCCCCCGGGACCTTCCCTCCCTTCCCCGCCCCCCCGGCCTCGCTTATCCCCGCCCCCCCCAGCAGCCCCCCGACCCCCCGAACAGCCCCCCAGGACTCGGCCCCCCGGGACCTCTCCCTGTCCCCCCTCCCCCGGCCTCGCTTATCCCCGCCCCCCCCACCAGCAGCCCCCCCCGGACCTCTCCCCGCCCCCCTGAGAGCCCCCCCCAGGACCTTCCCTCTCCCTCCAGCCTCGCTTATCCCTTCCCCACCCCTGGCAGCTCCCCGGGACTTCCCTGCCCCCCTGGGACCTTCCCGTCTCTCCTTCTCTTCCTGGCCTCGCTTATCTCTTCCCGCCCCCCCCCACCCCGACGGCCCCCTGGGACTCGGCCCCCCGGGACCTCCCTGCCCCCTTTCCCCTCCTGGTCTCGATCATCCCTGCCCCCCCCCCCCCCCGGCAGCCCCTCAGAACTTCCTGGAACCCCACTTCTGGGAGCTCTCCTCCGGGATCCTCCACCAGGACCCCTGCCCCTGAGACAC